>NC_050443.1:150877067-151477067 GCF_903995425.1 Onychomys torridus | reverse complement strand
CAGCAGGTACCAAGGAGGCTGCAGACCTGGAGGGAGTGAGGCATGAAGTATGTTTGGGTAGGAAACAGCAAGATTATCTGGGTCCCGGACTGACTCACTCTCTGGCTTTCTTAGCCCTCACCTGTACCTGGTGCTGTGCATCTTAACTTTCCTTCCAGATAGTCCTTGCACATGACAAGAATCATTAATCAAAGTAGATTTAAAAAAAAAAAAAAAACAACTAACATAATTCAAAATGCATGGAAGCTGGATACGTATAAAGCCTTAGAAGTTGCCCAGAGCTTAGGGTCAAATATGTGTATTGAGATCGGGGCAAAAATACAGCCAGTTTCCCTGAGACAATCCTAACTTACACCTGCTGCCCAGGGGTCATGTCATGTTATTTTACTTTATTTTGGGTGTTTGAGATAGAGTCACATGTAGCCCAAGCTGGCCTTGGACTTTCTTTGCGACCACAGGTGACTTTGAACTCCTGATTCCTGTTTCCACCTCTGGAGTACTGGGATACAGGCCAGTGCCACCATATATGGTGCCCAGTATGATTTTTAATAGTCTTCCTTTTCATTCACAGATGTTTCCTATAAATAATAGGGATACCATGACTATGATGGCAGACCAGGGTCTTCCATGTTGCAGAATGTATATGCTAAAAGGCAGGCCAAAGAACTTTCAACTCATCCTGCCCAAGCTAGAAAAGCCCTTGGAAACATCATGACAAAATTGTCACTCACAGCTTCACAAAGATTTCATCTGCACCATGAGTCCATTCTGCCTCTGTAGTTCACAACCCTGGGACTCTTCATTGAGCAAATGAAGGAGAACAAGTTGCCATGATAACTCTATCACATATTGTAGGGATCCTGAAAGAAAGAGGAGGCTTATATTGCTGAACCCTAAATATGTGTCATGCCCTGAGATGAAACGCTTTCCTTCCTTGAAAGGACAATGTTGAGAAATGAATTCTTCCCCCTGTTAAGAATAAGAAAACTGAATGTAAAGAGGCACAAGCTAACATAGGCTGGACTGGGGCTCAAACCCTGAGCTCTCTGACCTAGAGGCCCATCATTTATTCTTATCAGAGCCTGAGGCTACCCACCCTGTCTTCTCCTCTTTATCCCTTCTTCACTGCTGCTTGAAGTGGGGAACCAAATGATGTGACAGATAACTTTCACCCCTTACACCAGACATCCTCTCCCACAACCTGTCAAGTCAGGAGAGTGCACTTTGTCAGTGAAGGAAAAGACAGAGAACACCACCAAAGAAATTCTGTTAAAATCTACCTCTCACCCTCAAATGCCTACTTTGTCCCAGCCCAGATTTAAAATGAAACGACACTGAGGAATGAACAAAGTTGTTAATAATTTTCGTGCTCTCATTCATTTTGAAGGAAAGGCAGCCACAGTGAGAGTGGAGGAAAAGTGGGAGCGGGGAGCTGCTGGCTGCCCTAGAGTGACACTGTGGGGGTTCCTGCCAGTCACATCACTTCAAAGCAATTGTTCTCTTCAGCCAAAACTCTCCAGAGAATCTCAAAAGACATGTTCTCTTGTGACTGGCCATGGTGCGTATCTGATGCCCTCAGAAGAATTTATCCATCTCTGAAATGCTAAGAAGAGCTTCCCAGGCATGTGGCAGGTGGGAGTGGACAGAGTGCCAAGAGAGTTACCCCAAAAAGAGGCAGCAGAGGAAGCAACTGACTAGCTGACACCCACAGAGCAGCTCAATGACAACTTGCTGAGGGTTCAGGGGTAAAGCCAAAGGCCAACATGATGGAAAACTAACTTTGATTTTTCTGCTGTAACAAAATACCTCAGGCTAGAGAATAATAAATGGAAGCTTATTTGACTCACAATTTTGGATTCTGGGATGACTAAGAGCATGGTAGGGCTTCTGGTAAGTGTATCTTTGCTATATCCTAACATGGTAGAGGGCATCACATGCCAAAACATAGCTTGAGTTTCTCTTTCATTTATAAAGCCACCAGTGTCATCATGGGGGCCTTGCCTCCATTACTTCATCTGACATCAATTGCTTCCCAAAGGCAACATCTACAAATGCCATTAACATGTGTTTGAGGATTTTGTTTCCAATGTTGGAACCCTGGAGGAACATGTTCACACGATAGCACCTTATTCAATAAAGTCTGAGGAGAGCATGAGGAGCTGAGAGAGAGCCAGAATGATGAAGAGCCATACAAAAGTGTGAGGGCAGAGTAGGGGACAGGGAAAATGAAAGCAGAGGAGTGAAATGCTCAGGGTGGGAAGGGTCAAGCAGGAAGGGGTACAGGAGCGTGGGAGAAACCAGAGGGCTGGAGGAGGGCGAACTCAAAGGGAGGGTACATGAAAAAGGGATATGGAAACCTACTGTATTGTAACCCAGTTATAAAATAGAATTGGAAGATAGTAGAATATGACATGAAAGAAGAGTCAGGAACACTGAGGTTAAAGAGTCTGATAGCAATAGACATCAGAAGATGGAAGAGTGGAGGATTTAACCAGAACTCAAAATCTATGCTGAAGCCTTATAGAAACCTACTAGTTAGTAAGTGAATCTATAAATAAAACTTTTTGAAAAAGAATTAGGGGAGTATCCTTCACGGGTAGACAATGTTGCTCCCAGAAGGCATGGGTTACTAAGTGAAAAATCACAGTGAAGATAAGGGATACCTCCCTATGAGTTATTGTCGGGAAGACCCAAGAGTGCTCCAAAACAACACAGGCTATTGCCATTGTCCTTGGTTATTCACCATAAGTGCACAGTAAGACCTGACTGGGGGAGACACCATACACTCTGGCTGCAGGACATAGAGGACACAAACCAACCAGGACATGCCTTCCCTCTGACGAGCTGTCATACTGCCAGAAGGTGCTATGCCAATCACTAGGGGAAAAGACAACAATGGTCTTACCCAGCTCTAGACCCTGTATGCTACAATGCTGATCTGCCAGGCAAGATGTGCCCACTGGTGCAACAGAGGCAGGCACCACTTATGACTGTTCTCAATTAGATTTGAAGGCTGCTCCTCAGTAGGGAATTTGATGCCTGGTACTGAAATCCTGGTCAAAAGCCATGGCTAGGCAGGTCAGAGACCCTAGGGTAGAATCTGCTAATGCTGTTTTGCTCACTGGTCATACCACCAAATTGCCTTCTAAACATGTATGCTTATACCCGGATGCCTGGCTTCTTTTTGCAATGAGCAGCAGTCAGTGCATAGACACGTAACTGGTCAAAGTGCTGGGAATAAGAGGCTGTGGGTGCTTATCCCAAAGTAAGACATCTTTGCCAACTTCCTCCCCTTCCACCAAGGTTCAGGGAACATCAAAGAGGAGAAAGAAGGAGGAAGGAAGAGCTGGGGGATGGGAAAGAGTGTTGTGAAAGCTTGTCTTCGAGACATGACAGAACTGTGGTGCTCATGAACTCACATCAGCTATGGTTACCTGCACAGCAGCTATACAAAATCAAGGCAGCCAAATTCCTGCACAGATGCCAGGTGCGCTCTCCAGGCCCCACCCTTTAATGAGGAGCTGTTGACAGTTGATGGCTGCTGGAGGAGAGAGACTCTGCCCCCTTTTAGGGTGTGACCACTGATAGATTTCCCATGCTTCAGAGAATCACCCCTCACCCATGGGCATAGGGACAACAGGAACTAGACTTAATGGGTTATCATATACACACAAAAAGAAGACCTAAAGTTTATAGGAGGACATATTGGGTAGAATACAGGAGGATTTGGAGAGGAGAAATAGGGGATACATAGGATCATATTCCATTGTGTGAAATTCTCAAATAATTTAAAAATATAATAAAAAATATACATGGAAGTTTGAATATATGCATGAGTGGTTATAGGTTCTAAAGATATGTTCTACAGATATTAATTCAATATGTTTTCACTTGGTACCTGCCACATGAAGGTAGGTAAAACAAATGTGGTTCCTAGCTTGATGAGATGTGCAGTATCATCGCAGACCCTGTATGTCTCATACCTAAGTCCCACCAGGAGGCAGGATGTGTAGTTGGAAGTTTTCCTGTGGCAAATCTCTCCCACTCACATCCCCCAAGTAAACACACAGAGGTTTATATTAATTGTAACTGCTTGGCCATTAGCTCAGGCTTATTACTGACTAGCTCTTACACTTAAATTAACCCATAATTCTTATTTGTGCTTAGCCATGTGGCTTAGTACCTTTTCTCAGTTCTGCCTTGTCATCTTGCTTCCTCTGTGTCTGGCTGGTGAATCCTAACTCTGCCCTTCCTCTTCCCAGAATTCTCCTTGTCTGCTTACTCTGCCTATACTTCCTGCCTGGCTATTGATCAATCAACATTTTATTAAATCAGTGTACAAAAACATTATCTCACAGCATTTTCTCTTTTCTGTTTAATTAAAAAGGCAAGTTTTAACTTTAACGTAGTAAAATTATATACAACAAAACAGTTATCAAGCAAGAATTATAGTTACAATATCTAGTCTATTTATATTTGGCAAATTAAAAAAATATTCTATTTATCCTATATTGGTGAGTCTAAGGTTTTCATATCTAACATCTTTTATCATGACTAAGTAAAACTATTATAATTATAACTCTCTAGTCTTCAACTACATCAAAGACCCCAGAAGGATGTAATATTACCTAAGTAAATAGGAAGAACATTATAAGTAATTTCTAAAAATCTAGAATGACAAAGATAGCTGGCTGCCTGGACAGTTACCCAATGTTCTTCTGTAACATTGGGGCATCAATCTTCAGCCTATAGGTCTAGTCTCTCAGTCACTTCTCTCTGTGTCCTGTAGAATGTCTGGCAGTTTCTTCTGCAAAGCAGGAACCTGAAGGACCATCTCACCTTGCAAAGTTCAGTGGTCACCTTCCTATGGGTCCCACATGTCCAGTTTATACAACATATTGTCAATCAGTTTACTCAAGGGCACTTTTTTGCCCAGTAGCTAACTTTCACAACAAAGAAAGCAAACTCCAGAATGAGTTTATGTAATGCCATCATTCTCCTTGAAGTAAATGGTGCTGCCAGGAGCAGGTGTGTTTCATTGTCCAAAAAAGTCTAGGTTTTAAAAACATTTTAAATGCCATATTCTGTACATCTTTAAAGTGTTTGAAGATGACCTGTCTATCTAAAATATACCTCTACTTGACCTTGAAAACATACCTACTATGACTACAAGTTTGATTATCATGGATGACTAATTTTTAATCTGTATTTCTTCGTTATACACTACAATTTTAAGTGAGCTGTATAAACATAATACCTTAAACAAGAGTAGAAATATATATAGTATAACAAAATTAACTTTAAATTTGTATTAGTAAACTAAAATCCATAGCAATATAAAACATTTTAAGCAATTGTTACTCTTTAAAAGTAGATTCAATAATCTACCCTTTTATCCTATCATATCTATATCCTATATTTCTATATAATATTCCCCCTTTCTTCTTTTAGAAAGAGATTGACTATGACCAATAATAATTTGTAACTAACAACCTAAACAAAGACAAACATCCATAATCCATTTTTGGGGAATGTGGGCAGAGTTTTCTAGGTCACTTTCTGCTGATCTGGGGTGCTGGTAGTCTTTTGGGGATCCTGAGAAAATTCAAGGTAATGTCCTGGGAAGTTCTAGGAAGACCGGCTATAACCTTTGTTGATAGGTACCATGTGTTAAGGTTCAAGAGGTCTGGCTTGATCAAATCTGAACCATCTTAATCTGGAACAAATCCATAGGTTCTCATCTTCTGTGGAAACAAAAGCAGAACCTCTTTTCCAAAGCAACATATCCTTAAACATAAATTTTGAAGTCGAGATAACTTTAAAATATATATATTGATTTCACTCAGTAGCCTTTACAATCAAATGTCTTCTGCAGTTAAAAATTCCAAAGACAATATAATCCAGACTCTCTGTGTGATTTCCATTTTTTATATTACTTTTACTTTCTCTTTAAAACCTTTATTTTTTAAAACTTTTTATTTCTTTATACAACTGTCTATATTCCTTTTCCTCTCTCTTCCAAGCTTATATATATATTTTTATACACATTGTAAACCATTTAGAGGTTTATTTCATCTGTGTAAGGATTGTGTCCTTATTACATCACCAGCCTGTGATGGCGTTCCAGCCTAAAAAGTGGGCATGCCCTTCCACGGGTCTCTCTCCCCTCCCTATTCTCTCTCCCCTCTGCACGTGTGGTCTCTCTCTCTGTCTCTGTCTCTCTCTCTCCTAATAAAGCTCTAAAAGGTAACCATGGCTCATGATTCTTCTACCACCACAGCATCCAGTGCTCTCTTCCATCGGCATGGCCGCGGCAGGCGATGGCCAGCCACGAGCACCACCACTGAACCAACAATCTGAATCTGTCTTTTTGTGAAACTAGCTTTAAACTGCAGCATGACTAGGACTGAAATGGCAGCTTTGGCTGCTGGCTCTGCCCACCTCAGCTTTCCAACATGGCAGAACTAAGTTTACTGCCAGCTCTGGGAAACTATGTTCATCACTGACTCTGGGAAGCAGTGGGTCCATGCCTCCATCCTCAGCATGTAGCCCGAAAACTTTTTTTTTTTTGTACTAGCAAAAGCTAAATTCACCACATAGTGCACTGCACAGCTTGGAGACACCACTATGTATTGTGGTGGTAATCCGCCATGCTGTAGGTCAAGCCCACACACCACGAACCCACCATAATGGAGTTCAAGCCCATAGGCCTCAGTGTCTCTGTATCACAGCTTTCCTGAGAGACACAACTAGAAAGCTGCTCTTGGCTCCATTTTAGAACCCTTTTTTAAAGCTTTCTCAGGTTTGGGGTGGAAATTCTTGCCCCATGTCTGGGCGCCATTTGTGGTTGGAAATTTTCCTGTGTCCCGGCTGGCTGGCCAGCGGTGTCCCCCAAGTAAACACAGAGGCTTATATTAATTATAACTGCTTGGCCATTAGCTCAGGCTTATTACCAACTAGCTCTTACACTTAAATTAACCCATAAGGGTGTACAATATTGCTTAGTGGAGAGAGAACATCCCAGGGGCCTGTTTAGGTCCCATTAGAGTCTCAGGCCAGCACTTTTCCAAAGGACAGCTCTTGTACTATTTATATATATTGTAAAGATGCTTATTTGGTAATCACTGAACATGTATATCATATCAAACCTATTACTTTTATGGGATTTATAGCTTAAGACAAGACAAGGTAAAAATAGTCTACCCAAAGTAATACTACGGAAATTATGTTAGTAGCACAATGAAACAGCAAAATTTATAAAACACCAATAAAACTGTTTGCAGATCACTGAAATAATGAATGCCAAAATTAAAATGTACATAGTCCATGAAAATAGTAGGTTCTACTGATCCTTCATTGGACTTTTGCTCACCCATCCACGCAGGCAATGAGCTAACTATGGTACTAACTGCATGTGACTGCATATGTTCTTGCCAAGCATTGGGAAGGCAATGTGTGCGTGGAGGCCACGGGGGACCTCAGCAGGAACAGGATCCGGTGCCTGCTCTGAGGAAAGCATAATTCACTGGGAAAGAAAAGGCAGGCATACAAATAACTGTAAAATGGGATAAGCCCCAGAGAGGAGGGCCACAAAGCCCCAGAGGGGCGACTCAAAGGAGGGATAAGTCACGCCTATGGGAAAAGGTCACGAAAGACTTCATGGAGATTTGAGATGGCATTTGAGATAAGCTGGGGGAGAAGAGAAGAATTTCAAGGACACAAAAGCGGGGGTGAACATGAAACATTCCAGAGAGGGATGAGTGCTTGAGCGACAGGAACAAGGGACCAGGAAGGGACAAGAGGGGAGAGAGTCCCTTCTGTTGATTCAGCTGGGGCATAGAAGACAGCTCAAGCAGATGATTAGGGAGTTCAGAGTGTGGCCAGAGTGTAGGGCCAGAGAGTGAGGTCAAAATTAGCATAACACACACACACACACACACACACACACACACACACACAAAGGGTGTGCTGCTAGGCAGGTGCGCTGCTGAGCACTAACCTTTCTCCCAGCTCTGGCCTACTTCCTGTCTCGCAAGTACACTCTTAAACTGTCTCTGGTTCTGCTACTAGCAGTATGTCTTTGTCTGTTTTTTTGTTTTTGTTTTTGTTTTTGTTTTGTTTTGTTTTGTTGTTGTTCTGGGGACACAAAACTCTGGGAACCCCAGAGGGTGCCAGCTAGAATCGGGTATCTGACAACAATGTTGTTACCAGCACCAAAGAGCAGACTGAATATATTCTACTTAAAGTAATGGAAATGGCAGGGTGTGGGGGTGGGGGAGTGGGGGAGGGGGGGCAATGAAGACCTTAAAAGATGAGCAGAGCTGCCTGCACTAGAGCCTGGAAATGAGGTGAAGGGTATTGCCACCAAGGCCCTAGTTACTGTGACTCCATAATGAAAGTACAATACAAGTGTGAATTTGGGGAATCAAAGTGATTACACTGGAGGGGTGGGGGAGATTCTTTAAGACCTGGGAATTAATTTAGACTGGAAGAGAGACAGGAAACTCCCAGGGTAAGCAGATAACTTGGCTCTCTGGCTTCTCAGACATGCTGAGGCTCCGGGGCAGAGGGAACACTTGCAAGTAGTGGGATACAAAAACGTGCCTTAGGCATCCACACTGGCCTCAGAAAGGCCACAGACAAAACCAGGAGTGACTAGAGTTGGCCAGGTGAATGATCCTTGTGTTATTTACACACGCAAATTTAGGGACAAAAGAAAAACCAAAACGAAACATACCAAACACCAATGGTTAATTATATGTACAATTAAGAATTTTTAAGTAGGGAACTTTATAATAGGTACTTAAATTACTCCCATAAGCAGCAACATAACATCAAGATAGAAGGCTATGTTGCTACTGTTGTTGTTAAGAACATTATGCATTGCAGAAGCCTGAGAAGTGGCCTCTAAAATATATCTGATCATATAACTCCTGAAATTTATAGGTATGACCTTATTCTGGACAAAAAGGATCTTTGCAAATGTGGGCACATTAATAACACTGAGATGTAATGTTTATCCTGGATTATTCAAGTGGGTCCTAAATGCCATCATGCTTGTCCTTATTCAAGGAACATTTGACACCAACAAAGCTGAGGAGATACAGGGACAAATCAATACGAAAACCTAGCTGTCCTAGTTAGCTTTAATTTGTCAGCAAACACAGCCTAGAGTCATCTGAAGGAAAAGCTTCAGCCTAGATCAGATTAGCCTGTGGACAAATCTGTGGTGGGTTGTTCTGATTATTCATTGATGTTGAAGGACCCAGCCCACTATGGGCAGCACCATCCCTAGGCAGGTAGTCCTGGGCTATATGAGAAAACCAAATCAGCTAAGCATAAGCCTCCAAGCAAGACAGCAAGCAGCATTCCTCCATATTTAATTCTTCAGGTTCTTGCTCAAATCCCTGCTCTAATTTCTCTCAAGGATGGGTGGTGACTGTGAAGTATAAGCCAAATAAGCCTTTCTGTCCCCTAAGTTGCGTTAGTCTCCATGTTTTATCATAGTAACAAAGATGAAACCGGAATTCTAACCTAAAGAGATTTGAAGATGCTGGCCTTGATGGTGGCTTCTAGCTTATTAAGCCATAAGGCATGGATACCCGCAACCAACAAAAACTGGAAGAGGCAAGGCATGAACATCATCTAAGGCTCCAGAGGCACTTTGGAATGTCTTCTCAAAGTTGGTATCAGACTTCAGGCCTCTTGAACAAATTTCTACTGCTTTAGACCAGTGGATTGGTAGTAAAGTATCTAACTTCCCCAAGAAACTAATGGAAGTAGGAATTCTCTCTGAATCCCTACTTTTCAACTAAGGTGCCACCAGAAGCATCCATATTACATCAGATGAGCTAATGTTTCTCTTTGTTTCATTCTTTGTTATAGTATGAGCTGATAAATCCTGTCGTATGGAGTTATTGCCAAGTTCTAAGAGCAAATATATCTTGTGCCAAGTCCTGGAAATATTGTAAGGAATTGTTCTGGGTGTTCCATCCATCTGAGCAAGGCACAGGAATGATGCACAACCAAATCCATAACTGATACAACCAATACCACAAGGGTGCCAAGAATGTTTTAAAGCTCCTGAAGTAAGGCATGAAGAATGGAGAAATTCAGTCCATGCTGGAAATATTTCTTTAGCCTTCAAAGTAGGTGAGACACTTTGCTGGGACTCAAAGGTCTGAAGATGAGCAACTGATGAACTCACTCTGTGGAAGGCTTATAGTCAAGGCTAGCATGAGTGAGTCAAAGTACATTAATTGTTTGAAAATCCTCAAAATTCCATTGAAAGACCTTAACGTGCACAGATGAGGTGCTGTATTCAATACCCGCCCAGTCCACTCCCTAGCCTCTTCCCACAGCTACACTTTTTGAAGACTTAACATAGTCCTTAATTCATTGCATAGAGTTCAGCTAAAACTGGTTTGACTTTAGTTGTCCTAGCTTTTCCCAACTTCTCAGATAGGCACTATTTAATCTTGGGCCCAAAAACGATAACAGTGTTCTCCTCCTTAGGGTGTCATGTTACTTAAACATAATAATCGTGGAGTGCTTAAGAATTGTGTTAGGCATAATAATCCCTCTGAAGGTGCATACATGTTCCAGAACCTGTGACTACGTTGCCTGACATACAGAGGAACTTTGGGAAGAGTTCATTCTAGACCATCTGGATGGCTCAAACTTGACCACAAGAGCCCTTTCAGAGCAGAGACTCCTCTCCAACCGAGACAGAGACTGACAAAGAGAGGGGGCTTGAGAGAAACAGGCTGTTACTGGCTATAAAGATGAGAAGGGTAAGCAGGTGCTGATGCTGGGGAAAGCAAAGGACGGATTCTTTCCTTGAACCCGGAGAAGGAACATTGTGTGAGCTTTCTGGAACTATGCCTGCTACCTCCTCCTCTAGCAGCTTGCTGGGCTGATAGTCACTAACCCTGTAAGAGCCCCCTCTGCCTCAGCTGAAATAAATGAGAGCAATACCTTGCCATGGATAGGAAAAGGGAGCCATCACATCTGGCATCCATCATCCCTTGCTCCTCATGCGTAGGCAGGTCAGTTGGAGGTCCCTTCTGCTTTTGCAAAAATAGCTAAAGCAGTTAGCGACTACCAGGTCACATCTCCTCTCAGCTCAAAACCTTCCAGAGGCTCCCCAGTTCACTCCCAGAACAGCCTGAAAGACTTCCTGTGTTCTCAAGTCTTTAGGGCACATCTGACCCCATTTCCTCTCTGACTGTCGCCTTCCTCTCTGACCCTTGCTGACTGTGCTCCAAGCCCACTGGCTGCCTTGGTGTTCTATGCACACTGGAGTTCCAGCCTCAGGACACTTGCATTTGGTGTGTTCTCTGCCTTGAACCCTCTGCCTCCCACCTACCAGCTTGTTCCCTCAGCACCTCCAGATCTCTTCAACATGGACTTCTTCCCGACAATCCTGTTGAAAAAGCAGTGTCTCCCCCATCCAACCAAAAGCACCACAGCAATTTCTTCTTCTATCATAAAACGTATTTTTTTTTCACACAGGGTTGTCTCTTTGGAAATGTAAGCTTCATATAGGTTCTTCATGAAGGATCTAATAGGTGTTTGATGAGTATCTGTTGAGTGAGCAAATCAGTGTCCAATCAAACTGTAATCGAGAACTAAATCTCAGTATTGACTTTCATTAATGACCCCTCCATTCAGTTACACACAGGAAATGAAAGACAGTAATCTATCTGTGGCTGAACAGTGAAACTGCAGCTAACATCCAACTCATAATTGGCCTTGCTGAGCCCAGACCAGCCAAAGGAGTAGAAATGTGAAAGTTCTCAGCCCCCAGCCCTGTCTCCTGCACAGACAATCCAGAAAGGCTTGGTTTTCTGAAGGCTTGGCCTTTCTGGTTCCAGCCAGCCTCTAAAAACCATAAGAACAGTTTGTCTCAGGACTTCAGGACTTCCGCTTCCAGGCTCAGGAAAGAGCAGGAAGTGCAGGGGCGTGTGAAAAATGAGAGAAAAGGAGAATTAAAGCCACTACATATAAAGAGCTCAGAGACTTCCTCTGCCTACCACGGCACACGCTGTGCCTTCACAGGGAGGCCGGGGACACCATTCTCAGGCAGAAGAAAACCAGAAGGTGACTGCTAGTTCTCTAATATCCAACACAGACTTATTCAGGGACAACTGAGGGTGTGGCAGAAGACAACCCTGGTCCCTGCCAGTGTGAGTTTACCCTTCACAGGAGTCTAACATTACAAGGGTCAACCTAGCTCGTACCCCACCTACTCTGTGCTTGTTCTCAGCAGGCTGAGTTTCCAGCATGCCCCCAGGAGGCATCTTAGATTATAAGGAATTGTACATAGAGTCTAGCTATAGAGTCAGACTAACCAATGCTCCGGTCTTGACGCTGCCACAATTAGTAGCTGAATGCCAGCTCCCTACAGGAAGGGCTGTGTTTATCTCATTTCCCATTGTATCCACAGCATTGACCACACAATGCCCAATATGCTCAATAATCCTTGCCTAGAAGAAAATCAGTTTTAGGAGCGTTGGTTTCTTCATTGGTAAAAGAAAGATATAAAGCCTGCCTCATGAAGCTATCTGGGGATCCAGTGCCCCACCCTATACAGGGCCTGCTATATGTCAGCATTTGCTTAAGGTAAACTGTCATTTTGGTGACAGACGGTAGCATTCAGAAAGGAAAAGGTGTGGTTAGCTCTGGGTGAGCTGTAGAGCAATGCCCAACCCCAAAGCTTTATTCCACCTGGACTTTTAGACTTTGCCCCGACCTGAAGAGTTGAGTCTCAGAGTGATCCCGTCCTCTGGAAAAGTCCTGTTCCACTTCTGCCAGAAACCCTGGAAAGGGGAAGAATGCACTCCACATCCCAGCTGCTCGGGTGGTGGGCAGCAGAAGCGAAACAACATGAGTCAGCACGGCCAGGTCTCACTTCGTCACGGGACAGGGAGGGGAGAGCACTCCGAGTATTCAAACCTGTAAGTGCACGGTGAAAAACCGGGGCAGACAGCTGGGCCAGTTTCCTAGTCTTTTCTCTGCTAGGTTCTCACAGCTGGAGGAAGTGTGGGGTGCCTTTTCCTTAAAAGCAAGTCATCCTGTGCCCCCACCTCCCCACTGCCGGCCCTGTGATTCAGCAGCCCGGTTCAGCAGTAGGCCTAAGGAGCCATCTGTCAATGTTCAGAGATTAAACAAAAAATAAGACCTTCCTAGAATCCCCAAACCCCCAGGAATCCGTAATACCTTCACTTTGGGAGTTCAGCTCACAGCCTAATCGGTTAAGAGGTCTGGCCCTCCGATTCAAGCCGAGCCGTTCTTTCTGCCTTTACTAATATTTCTCACGGTCATAATTCAACGTGGGAGATCTCTTCCAGGAAGTTGAGGCACAGAGCCTCAAACTTATCCCAACGACGTTGGTCTAGCAATGAGCAACCTTATTGTCAATCACCGTTTCAGAAGAGTCTGCCCATACCATGGGTTTGCCCTGAGCCACTGTGGTGAAAAGGGGGGGCTGTCCTCTCAGAGAAACAGAGAATGTAATGACTCAATGGTCTCCAGCTATTCCCACTGTTACTAGACTTAATCATTCATGCTGCTTTTGACTTATTTTTAGACACCTAACTTTAACCGCTCTGATGAACAGCAGCCATTTGGTTAGCTCTGATTTTTTTTTCCCCCTGCGTGGTAGAGGAGACTGGTGAGTACCACTTCTCTAAATAACCAATAAATCTTCATAGTCTTCACATGAAGCCATTACAGCTATCCAGGGAGGAGAGAACACATCAGCAAAGCTCCAGGCACCAAAAATGTCAAGATGTCATCTCCCAAGCTGCATTTCTCACCATTCACCCATCCTTTCCCTGGGGACAAACTGCGTATGTTCACTATAGATATGAGGTAGATCAATTAATCTACTCTGAGAAAAGTGATAAAGAAATAATAGGATAAATGGGTAGATCACTGAATCTACTGTAAAAAGAAAAAGGAAAAAATATAAAAATGACAAAAGGTAGATTACTGAATCTATTATGAAAAGAAAAAAGAACATGGATATGACCAGAAAAAAAGATCAATTTTTGAATCTACTTTTAAAAAGGAACTACTTGTTTTAAATAGGATAAGTAATGAAAAATTTTTGTCTGAGTTTATCAAATGTTACTGGACTGGACATTGTTAATATATATAATGGAGTTTTTATCTGAATTTGTCAAATGTTAATGGACTAGACATTGTTAATGCAATTCTTGACTGTATATATTGTATATACTTGTTGGATAGTTTTTCTTGTATTAGTTATAACCTTTTTTTAATTTTAGACAAAAACAGGGGAAATGTGGTGGGTATTGTGTTCGCTGAAATATTGTGTGTTCCCTGAAATAAACATATCTGGGGTCAGAGAACAGACAGCCACTAGAACAAAGCCAAAAATGGTGGCTAGAAAATGGGAAGAGTAAGCCATAGCAGAAGTTGGGCGGTGGTGGTACACACCTTTAATCCCAGCACTTGGGAAGCAGAGCTAGCAGATCTCTGAGTTCAAGGCCACTTTAGAAACAGCTAAACTTGGTGACCCACGACTTTAATCCCAGAAACCCAACCTTTAATCCCAGGGAGTGGGGGCAGAAAGAAAAAGGTATATAAGGCATGAGGACCAGGAACTAAAGGAGTAAAGCATGTAGTTAGTTAAGCATTTGGCTGAAGAAGCATTCAGGCTTTGGAGCAGCACAGTTCAGCTGAGAGCCTTTGGGATGAGGACACAGAGGCATCCAGTCTGAGGAAACAAGACTAGCTGAGGAACTGGCAAGGTGAGGTAGCTGTGGCTTGTTCTGATTCTCTGATCTTCCAGCATTCACCCCAATAACTGGCCTCAGGTTTGTTTTTATTAATAAGACTCTTTAAGATTCCTGCTACAGTTCACGGTGTCAGCACTGTGTGAGGTGTTAGGAATAGAGAGGTGAAAGAGACAGGTGGACTTTCTGGAAGTCAGCACGCCCAATGTCTCAGACTAGAAACCTGTCAATCAGAGAAGTGAGGAAGCAGTGATCAGCATGCCCAATGTCTCAGACTAGATACCTGCCAATCAGAGAAGTGATGGAGTAGTGGGCCAGGTATTCAGCTTCAGCTTTGCTTTGATAAAGAGGAAAATTACTTAATTGTACAGGGTGACTCTGTTGTTTTCAAAGGAGCACAATCACTCCCAACTTCCTGAAGTTACTCCTAGAACTAAAACTTTGGTTTTTAAACTATCTCCTAGTAAGGGAACCAGTCAGCTACGATCTTGAGTCAATGGTGCTGCAACCTGACTTCAGAAAGGAGGGTTTGTACACTTCAACAGCCTAGCTGTAAGCAAGGTGACTCCCCCACCTACTTCCCCCTTCTTAGGTGTGAATTGAGAAACCCAGAGGTGACCACAGCTCTGGGCAACTATGTTCAAAAATGGGAACTGTCACTCGACAGGCCCTCCCCTGTGCTTAGCCAAAATCATCAGCCTATAGATTCAGGAACTAAGTGGCTTGAGCATTTTGCACGTTCGCTGTATACATTGGACTAAAGGAGACAAGTGAGCAACAATTCAATTTAGAGTTCACCGAATCCTCTGGTTTGAGAAGGAAATTGCCAGTAATCAATTGCAGCAAGCATACAGGCTCAGGGCCAGGAAGAGAAAAATCACTTTAATGGGCAAAGCAGATGTTGCTAAATTCATTGCAAAAGTGAGATGGGCACAGAGCCAGGCCTCACATGAGAGATGCTGATCTTTACTCCTGAATGAACAAAACAGAGACACTTCAAAGCAGGGGCTGAAGGGTTCCATAAGGAAGCCAGGGGTCTGGGTCCCTGTTAGGCTGAACAAAAGAAATGCAGCCAGGTGTTCAGGTCTCCTTTATCACCACAGGACTTAAAGCTGTTAACATGTCGTAAGGATTTTAAACAAGTCAAGAATACTGGCTCAAAACTCTTTGGGAAGTCCTATTCTATCCTAGAGGGCTGTTTGGTGGAGTGGCGAGACACAGGTTTTCTCTACCAGTGTGTTGGTTCCTTCATCAGGGTCTTGTATAATTTGGCTAAAGCAATTAACCTACAGTATCGTTGTTCTTATCTATGAAACGGGCTTAACCTAGTTACTGTAACAGAGCAGTAGTGGAGGTTAATAAACCTGTGTGTAAGCACAGTTGAGAGATGCCCCAAGCACTGATACATGGAAGGAATAGTCAGACTAGAGGAAATGCTTCATGACTGAGAGGGAAGAGTAAACAGGAGGTTTGGGGTTCAGGATTTACCAATTTCACCAGCGTCTCCCAGTGAAGATGTTTCTTTGTATGTTTAAGATCTCCAAAGAACTCTTAGGTACATGATAATCAGAGAGCACAGTGTCATCGCCCGTGGAAGATCTGTGTATGCTTAGAGTGTCCTCATACGTCTGCTAGTGAAAGCTCTGTAGAGAGAGAGCTGATTCCCGCTCCCCAAGTCTGAAATGTTCTTTATGTAATTCTCACTCCTTCACACCCCAACCAGAGTAGCTTCCCCAAGAGTCACCCCATATTCTGTTAGGCCATCTCTTCCTACTCACTCAACCTGGGTTTCTCTCAGCTTTCCTAACTGGCTCCTGGAACCAGACATCTGATATTAAGCATATTCATTACAAACCAAATCCTACATGCCCACTGCTTGGAACTACAATAGTAAATTATCATACATTAAGATGACACAGCGTGGGTCTCCTCCAAATATTTTGCAACACGCTGGAGTTCAAACACTGATCTGGAGCTCGCTTAACTCTCCGAACCAGATGCCGAGAAAGGAGAGGGTTTTGTTTTGTGGCTAGGTTGTATCAATGGGAGGCAAGGCCCTTCCTAAGCCTTATTAGCGCCTTCCTCCTAGGGCTTGTGTGAGGATTTCCTAAGCTCAATCTTAGGAAGGACTGAACTTCATTATTCCAGTTGAGTAGTAACAGTCACACTCTCCCAGGAGCTTCTTCACAAGGCAGTCATGTGGGAAAGAGAGACTAAGCCATGCCCAATACAAAAACAAAAACAAAAAACAAAATTGCATTCCCCTTCCCTGAGATTTCCAAACCTCAGGCTTTTTCCACCAGTGGCCACCCTCCAGGAAGCTCTGTCCCACTAAAAGCATGTTTCCAGGTTGCCACAAGCATTAGAATGTTCCCGATAAGCAAGCAAAGCTGCAGAGGAGCTTTGGCGGTGGATTTCTGGGAGCTGGTCAGAGGAGGATGTTTACCAGAGCACAGAGGCCAGGTCCTCAGCACAGAATATTATGGCCTAGATAGATCCTGGAGAAGGCTTTCTTTCTTTTTTTTTTTTTTCTTTTTTTTTTTTTTTCCAAGTACAGACTCTGTTCTCAAGTCCTGAAGTCGGCATTAGAAACTAAACAAACCTTCCAGAGTTCACATTTGTTTACTTGTGACCAAATGCAACTTCCTGTTTGAAAGGAAAGGGGCAGTAAAGCCTTCTATAGCCTTCTTGAACATAATGTCTCTCCTAAAAACAATTGATTTGCTAAGCATACATGAATCAAGCGCACACAATGGTGATCTCCCTTCTCCTCAAAAATGTTCATGTTTTAATAGGGAAAGTGCTCAACAAAACCAAAACAAATATTTTTTCCAACTGTTGACCTGCAAGGATTGTTTAGGCCATTTCTTCTCCTGAGAACAAGACAAACAGATGTCAGGAGGGAACCAAGCGACATGTACAGTGTCAGAAAAGTCGCTTTGACACACTTGGGGGTTGAGATCTCAGTTACACAGAAGGTTTAAGTTCCCACAGCCACTCAAACCACATTCCTAGCATGAACAACCAGGTCTTTCATTATATGACAGTGTCCCAAGTCACATCCTTCAAGGTCCAGAAATCCCCTTGGATAGTACCAATGTTTGAAAACTGACTGACAGCCCCTAGAACAATGCCACTGTAATCTTGTGACAAGATTTGAGATAATGTCTTCTGTAATGGGTATGGGAGATGGGGAACTTCTGTAATTAATTTTTAGAGGATCTCAAAGTTAATGAAGAATCAGAATTAAACTCGAATTCATTTATAATGAAACTCATCCCCACAAATCTTGAATCCTTTTGTTCTAAAACATTAAATTTGTAGAGGACCTTACAGACCATCTGGTCAACCTCTCCCTGCTCACCCACCCATAAACCACAGCTAAAGTAAATGAGCAATAAGGAGGTCTTCAGAAGCCAAGATGTAAATGTCTTTGTTCTCAAGGCAAGAACTACTCTGCTTATCCCTGCTTCTTGAATGTAATACTAGGAATACAGTAAGGACTCTAGACATGAATGAACACACTAAAGAGCTGTAAAGTCAAGGTCAATACACAGGTTTTCTCTCAGGTCCCTGTGCTTCCAGGACTACCCCAGGGGACGTTCTAAACTACAAGTTTCCTGAAAGCTAAAGAAGTCATATATGGTTTTGCAGAGGTTTGAATGAGAATGGCCCCTTAGGTTCATATATTTGAATATTTATTTGGTTCTCAGTTGGTGGGCTATTCAGGAAGGTTTAAGAGGTGTGGCCTTGTTGAAGAAGATGTGTCACGGAGGATGAGCTTAAAGGTTTCAAAAGCCCACACCAGACCTGGTCTCTCTGTCGCTCTCTCTGTCTCTCTGTCTCTCTCTGTCTCTCTCTCTCTCTCTCTCTCTCTCTCTCTCTCTCTCTCTCTCTCTCTCTCTCTCTCTCTCTCTCTCTCTCTCTCTCTCTCTCCTGCCTACAGCCTAGAGATTAGGATGTAAATCTCTGAGCTACTGCTCCAGTGCCATGCCTGTCTGCTTCTCACCACATGATGACACGGACTAACCCTCAAAACTGTAAGAAGCTAGCTTCTGATCAAATGTCTTCCCCTATAGCTGCCATGGTCATGGTGTCTCCTCACAGCAATAGAACAATAGCTAAGACACTTCTTTTTTATCATCATACCCTATGGATGAATAAGTGCATCTTGTATGTTGAATAACTAAAAGGAAAAAAATGAATGTTCAAGTAGAAGCACATGAATAAGATAACAAAGTAAATTTCTTGGGTAATTTAGTGTTAACATGCCCCATGAAGCAAGTTCTTCTGCTGTCTGGGAAAGTAATTTAAAGGAAAATGGATGTGCATACACTTCATACACTCCCTTGGCTCTTCCCTGTTGGTCTCTAACTGGACAATTATTAAACAAGAGACAGTTACAACAGGAGATGTTCCCTCCCCTCCCCATTACAGAACAGCCTGCAAACCAAAGCTGACCAAGGCTGTCACCTACTTAAAGAACTAGTGACAGGAGTGTGTATTAGCCTACATCTACTTCTGTCCCTCTCTTCTGCCACCATCCTTCTAAGTGAACTTTTCCCAGATTTCAAACATAAAAGGTCTTTCATGTGCCCAGGTGTGCTGTGGCCCTTATCTAGAGTAGACTGCTTTATGACTACAGTTGTTGTGATGACTACTGTGGTGATACTTTATTTGTGGTGAAATATGATTTTATTTGTATGTTAATAAATAAAGTTGCCTGTGGATTAGAGCTAAAAGCAAGCCATTTAACAGAAGTCCAGTGGTGGTGGCACATGCCCTTAATCCAATCACATGGCAGGCAGAGTCTCTGTGTGTCAAGTACACAGTCAAGAAGTGACCTGAACCTTTAATCCCAGTACCAACCATAGAGACCTGGAGGTCTGTATAGACAGGCAATGATGAGGAAATTATGTGGTTGGGTTTAGAGCCAATGAGAAGGCAGAATGGAAAGGCAATAAAAAGACAGATCATACAGGAGAAGTTCTCTCTCTCAGGGGAAGGATGGCAGCGAGTGGCAATCTAAAGGCTATTTGCTAGTGATTTCTTTGGCTTTAACTCTGTATTTGTGTTTCTATTTAATAAGACCGTTTAGAATTTTGTCTACAGACTACCATCACTACAGCCATCTCACCACCATTTTATCACCATTTTACCACCACAACCCTCCTCTACTATAAATATTATGACCACAACCACCACTACCATCACTACTGTCCACCACCACAACTATTTCAAGGCCAAAAAAAAAAAAAAAGAAAGAAAGAAAGAAACAGGCACAGTGGCCGAACAATGGTGGCTCATGCCTTTAATTTCAGCACTCAGGAGGCAGAGGCAGGTGGATCTCTGTGAGTTCAAGGCCAGCCTGGTCTACAGAGTGAGTTCCAGGACAGGCTCCAAAGCTACACAGAGAAACCCTGTCTCAAAAAAAGAAAAAGAAAAGAAAAAAAACAGGCACAGTGGCATGCACTTGTAATCCCAGTGTTGGGGAGTTAGAACAGAAGGGTCCCTAACGCTCTCTGGCCAGTCAGCCTAGCCATATCAGTAACTCCAAGTTACATTGAGAGACCTTGTCTCAAAAACTGAAATGGAAACCTCCTGAGGAATATCTGAGGTTGACCTCTGGCCTGTATGTGCATGTAACTACCATATGCATGTGCATACTCACATATGCACCCATGTGAACACACATTTTTTTTTTTTTACTCTATCATGACCAACTGCTACCATCTTGACTATCCAATTACCACCATCTCCTTAAACTTGAAAAGAAACGTTTTCCTGTTTCAGAGTTCAACCGGAACTGCCTACAGCCTTCCAGAGTCTTATGTCCAGCACCTCTCTAAGCTTCAACAGCCATTTGTCATCAGCGCCATTATTGCATTGAGTACATTGTCCATACTTGCCTAAGCACATATCCTCTGGTAGACCCTGAATCTGTGGCTGAAAGGAAATACTCAAGAGGTCTGACCACACATTGCACAGCAGTGAGGGTGAGGAGGAAGTGTGTGAGAAGGGACGGCACTAAGGGTGACAGGGAGGGGGTGGGATGGGGAGGGGGTGGAGTGAGGAGGGGTGGGGTGCCCACCAAGCTAAGACCAGACGTTTTCAGAAATTACTCGCTTTGGCCCTCAGCAAGCTGCAGTAGAAACCACTGCTATAGCCTGCCTCTGCCATCTTTCTGAGCTTCTTGTTTGCCTTTGAATAGCCATTAAACAAAATAATAGAGTATCTGGTCAGTCCTACGATGCTTGTCATGTTGGGCAAAGGACACTCACAGGGCTCTCGCAAGGACTAGAATTGGGTGGGATGGATCCTACAGAAAGGGCATTTAGAAGGAAGAGAAGGCTCCAAGAGGAAGGCTTAGGCTGGAGTCTGTCTGCTGGGTACTAGCCAGATGGGGGAGAGAGACAAGGAAACCTCTTTTTGTTTTCTGAAGACACCAAGCTTTGTCACCATCCCCTTGCACTCTCTGTTCTCTGGGCCTGGAAGGGCGCCTCCTGGGTCTTCCTTCAGGCTCTGCTCAGACATAGCCTTAACACCCCTTTCGGGGGCATTTTCGAGCACAGTGCTTCTCAAGTATGAGACTGCAAATGAATCATAAAGTTTGCGAATGAATCTATTTAAATGGAGGCTCTGACTACTAGTCTGGGTATCTCCTGAGACTCTGCAGTTTTGGCAAGGCCACTAGTGCCCCAATGCTACCAAACCAAGCTTGCCTTAGGTAGCTCTAGCTGTGACATGCCCTCATAGCTGACTCTTTTTGTACTCTGGTCACTACATAAATTTATCTTGTCCATCAATTTTTCCCTAGTTATCCTCATGTACAAATAAACCCCACTAACAAGATAATATCAGTAATAATATCAGTCTACTGTTCGGTTTTGTTTGTTTGTTTGTTTGTTTGTTTGGGGTTTTTGGTTTTTGGTTTTTGTTTTTGTTTTTGTTTTTTTGTGTTTTTTTGGTTTTTCAAGACAGGGTTTCCCTGTGTAGCTTTGCGCCTTTCCTGGAACTCACTTGGTAGCCCAGGCTGGCCTCGAACTCACAGAGATCCGCCTGGCTCTGCCTCCCGATTAAAGGCATGTGCCACCACCTCCCGGCTATTGTTCGTTTTTATACCATTGTATCCCTAGAAGTTGGTATATGGTGATTGCTTATCAAATATGAATAAAAGTATGAGTTGATTAAAGTTGGTATATGGTGATTGTATATCAAATATGAGTAAATTTATGAGTTGATTAACTAACATTAGGAGTTTGTCTTCCTCTCCCAGGACTTGCTGCTCTCTTATAACCTAGACCTCCATCATGGAACATTAGCAGCCCAGGCCAAAGATCCCAATAGGAAATTTTAAGAATCAACTTGTGCTGTGCCTGAGCATCAGCACACACACAGCAGGGTTTCATTGTCCTTTCCTCTTATTTCACCTCACAGCCATCATGAGCTCACCCACAAAACACACTGTTTTTTCCTAGTCAGTTTCCCATTAAATCTTTAACAATTCTAGGCAGAGCTACCCTCTCTGCCTGATGCCTGATTGGATGGAAACCTTGGGTTCTGTACTACATTCTTTCTCAGCTCTGATGTTCCTTAGGCTCTCTAACCTAGACACTCTCAAAATTATTCTTAAAAAGTCTTTTTCTGGTCACCTAGAAAATCTCAATCTTGGTAAGCCTATGAACATAGGATTGTACACTTTCTAATTTTCCCACTTTTCCAAACCAGCTTTTTCTACTTTATTGATTTATTTGCTTGGTTAGCTGATTGGTTTGGGAAGATGGGCTGGTTTATGTGTTCACATGTTCAGGTATACATGTATGTCCATGACTCTCATAAAGACACAGTTTCCTTTCTGCAAAATGGGGAGTAATAGGCACTAAATTTTCATAGTGCCTATTAAATGGACTCATGTGCAGGAGGGATGACGGAATATACTCCAAACCCAGCATGCCATCAGGGGATGAAAGCTACTGTGGTATTCCTTGTGATAGGCTTGGTGCTTCATTGAGTATAATTGTTGCATTTTTCCCAAGGCTCCACTGCAGTAGGACAGCAGACCCATTGCTTGGATGTGAAGATTGAAATATGGGAAGCAAACGGTCTTCTGGGCTCACAAGAAAAGCAGTTCTTGGGTTGGGGATTTAGCTCAGTGGTAGAGCGCTTGCCTAGCAAGTGCAAGGCCCTGGGTTCAGTCCTCAGCTCTAAAAAAAAAAAAAAAGAAAAAGAAAAAAAAAAAGAAAAAGAAAAGCAGTTCTCACATGTCCAACTCGTGACTATGATGATCTCTCCCAGAGGAAATGAGACTCATCATCATCAAAAGTTAGACCTGGAAGTATGAGTTTCTTTATTGAGTTTACGGCTTGCTATCATATGTGAATCTTCATCTTCTGTTAAAAAAAAAAAAAAAAAAAAAAAAAAACTAGTAAAAATAACAAAAAATCCCATATACACAAAACCTATCTATGCCCAAACTCGATGTGATGAACTGATCATTGTGGATCTCTGCAGCTGGGAGCAGATGGAACTCACTGTGATTGAACTAAAGAAGGTGGATTTTGCTGTTGTGTTGTGTTGTGTTGTGTTGTGTTTTCTCAGGAATAAAGTCCACAGATAGATATCCTGGTCGAGGTGGCAGCTGTGCTGGCTGTTGGGTTGGAGTTTGTTGTTTTTCTTCCTTCCTTCTTTCCTCCCTTCCTTCCTCCCTTCCTTCCTTCCCTCCCCCCTCCCTTCCTTCCTCCCTTCCTTCCCCCCTTCCTTCCTTCCTTTTGGTGTGTGACAATTTGACATAAGCCAGTGTCATTTAGGAAGAGAGGACTTCCATTGGGAAAAGGGCTCCACTCCATCAGACTGGCCTGTAGGCAAGCCTGCGGGCATCTTCTTAATTAAAGACTGATGTGGGAGGGCCCAGCCCACTGTGAGCCAAACCACCCCTGGGCAAGTGGTCCTGGAGTATACCAAAAAGAAAGCTGTGCAAGCCAGGGATCCGAGTTCCTCCATGGCCTCTGCTTTGGTTCCTACCTTCAGGTTCCTGCCCTGCCTGACTTCCCTTGGTGATGGACTGTAGTTGGGACATGTAAGCAGAATAAACCCTTTCCTCCTCATGTCACTCATGGAGTTTATCACAATGACAGAAAAACAAATGAGGGCAGTCACTGTGAGCCAGGAATGAGACTCTTAACTTCCTGTGTGCTTTAAGGGTAACTTTGCCCTGTGCTCATTGTTTCTTGCCCTCAAGGCAGCTGCTCCACTCCAGCTCTGGAATTCAAGCAAGAACAAAAGAAAGATGAATGGAGGATGGGATTCATTTAGCAGTTGAAGCCACTTCCTCTTAAAGGGCTCTTCCAGAATCCCTGCCCAGCAAGCACCCCTTACATCTCATTAGCCAAAGTATACCATACAGGCAATCCTAGAGAAGCTTTAAAGTATAGAGATTTACTTAATTAAGTGTATGGTCACACCAAAATTTACATTATAGAGGTTACATAATTTATATGTAGCATTATATTAGTAAGGGAGAATATATGTTGGGAAATCAATCTGAGTGTCTGCCCCAAAATCTCCATCAGTAAAGTCCTACTGTACTTCCCTCAAAAATGTACCACAGACGCGTCCCTTTCTCTGCATTGGCACTGCCACCAGCACGGTGATTCTTCCCACCAAGTCACTGCAACAGCTCTACCTCTACTTGATGCACCAACTGTCCCACGCTAGTCCTCACTCAGCTCACACCAGAGGAGTTTTGAGAATGCAAGGCAGATCCTGTCATTCCTCTGTTAAATTCACAGAACTTCTGCCATATAAAAAACAAAACACAGGCATCAATCATAACCCACAGGCCCTGTATGACCTCACCCTGCCTACCTCTCTAGTTTCATTCTACTCTTTATTCTGTCATTCATACATTCATTCACTCAGCCCCATCTGAGCACCTACTGTATGCAAAGCATTGTTTCAGGTACAGGGATAACATGAGTAAACCAGGCAGAATCGTCCAACCTTTCCTGGTTGAGTATACTAAGTGGGGAGCTAGGGCCAGGGCTACACGTGTGGAATCCACTCCTTCACCCCATCTGCACATGAACCTAGCACGCAGAAGCTTCTTTTTGTGAGATTCTATGCTTATCCCCATCTTGCAGGAGGAAACCCAATGCTTTATGAGAGGAAGTGTTGGTTCCAGTCTCACACAGAATTCAGAGTTGAAGCCAGATAGTTAGATCCACGATGTGGAGCAATGAAAGGTAAAGCATTCTGTCATAATCCTGGGTGCAGATCACCTGGTTTGAGGACTTGCTCCATGGCAGACACTGTTACAAGAACTGCCTCTTCATGCAAGCTGTGGTTCCTAGAGCGGCAGCTCCTAGGAGGGAGTAAATCGTCCCTTAGAGAAATAAATCAAGAGGAAAAAGAGATTTGTCTCATTTCGTCCTCTTTCAACCCAGTAGAGAACTGCTTTTACAGAAAACTGTGAGCCAGAGACTAGGGGTGCTGAGGGAGCTCCCACCCCAGCCTTTGCCATTAACTGCCTAGAACTGGTTCCAACTCCTTTGCAACTAATCATCTAATTGATCCTCCTGAAAACACGGAACAAGAATTGACTTATAAAATTAGAGCCCCCCAAAAGGTGTATATCAATCAAGATTTAAAACAGTAAGAGCAATAAGCAGACTCCTCATTTCCCTTTCTTACCCCATCCAAACTAAAGGGTTCCTAATCTTACCTCCTGAACACTACCCAGCTCGTCTCTTCCCTCCATCCTACCTTGACCTCACAGGTTTGGGGTTTTTCATGTATCTCAAGGAGTCCATCTGGTCTCCCTGCTTCATTCTTGACTATTCCTCAGCTCTCTTGACCTCACTTTCTACAATACAATGTACCCTCTAAAATTCCCTCAGTGGTTCCTGATAACCTGTAGGTCACCTGTACATGGTGAATATGTGTTGCTCTGATTGGTTGATAAATAAAGCTGCATTGGCCTATGGCAGGGCAGTATAAGTTTAGGCAGTACATTTGAACTGAAGAGATAGGAGAAGAAAGGAGACAACAGCCTGCCACCCAAGGAGCAACAACAGCCTGCAGACCAGTAACACCACAGCCATGTGGCAACATACAGATTAATTGAAATGGGTTGAGTTAAGTTTTAAGAGCTAGCTATCAAGAAGCCTGACCCATAGGCCATACAGTTTGTAAGTAATATAAGCCTCTGTGTGTTTACTTGGGACCAAGCAGCTTCAGGGCACAGGTGGAAGAGATTCAGTGGGAGAGATTCATCCCAACCACAGGGCAAGGCAGGACTGGAAAAACTTCCAGCTACAGGATTCCCTGGGAAAGGAGTTACAGATGATTGTGAGATGGCATGTGGGTACTGGGAATCCAGCCTGGATCTTCTGCAAAAGCAGCCAATGTTCCTAAACTCCAAGCCACCTTTCCAGGCCCAAGATATATTCCTTGAAAGAAGAAACAGTTGTTTTAGTCTTCTTAGCATCCATGACATCCATATATGTACAGTGTGTGACATAATGTCTGCTCCATAAATATTAAAGAGTCAAAGCAAAGGTAGGGAATTCAATATTATCATGAGCAGTATGTAAATTCTTAGCTTGTAGTCATCTGTACTACTTAGAGGACTCTCCTACACTTGATTAACTATAGGTAGCTGCTCACATAACCATTTGTTAGTCTAAGACTTTGGCTCATTCCATTTCATACTGGCCTGTAAGATGCAAAATCTGGAATAAATTAACTTTCTTTTCCAGGATCACAAGTCTAGTAAGGAGTGGGGTTATAGTTTGAATCTGACTCCAGGGCCAATTGCTTAACCAATAACCACAGGGTTGGTTGTCAGCCAACAAGCATGTAGGATACACCCTAGACAAACATTTCCATCATGGTACATGTAGGGCAAGAATAAGTAGTTAACACCTTAGAACTGAAAGAGACCTGCACTGAGCCTAAGTTATCAGGGCAGCTGACACCAAGAGCAATGACCTGGTTTTACATTTATTTACTTGTAGCTCCAGTTCTGCAACATAAGGTGTTGAGGCTAGGGGTCAAGTTCATTTAAGCTATCATTTAGCATTTAAAGTCATGGGTTTAAAACTATATACCATCCACTGCAAATCATTAATCTCCAAACCTATTTTCTGGTCTGAAACTAGAGATTAAACAGTTTTTAAACAGTTTTAAGGATTAAAGGCAAGAATGTAAAGTAGGTATCAAGTGACCTGCCTAGCCCATAGACACACACATAATGTCTGTTATTATTGTGGTATTCATTTTTATCACACAAGCACCAAGTCAGAAGTCACGCCCCAGATCAAGAGTCACCCAGTGTGTAAGGGCACTGTAAACAGACTCTTCCCTTTGGGGGAGGGGCCTTTCTGCTCCGGAGAAGGAGAGGCTCCCTAAGAGCTGACTCAAGTCAGAGGTTCTTACTAGACTCTTGAGAGAAGGGGAAAGCTAAGCAGTATTCATGGTGTAGTCTGAGGAAGAAGCTCAGGCGTGTCTGGTTTCATGCTTCGCTGGATTTCACGTTAGTAGCTAACAGATCAGAAATGTAAGGGTTGCTCCGAAATGGCATCTTCCAGGAAGACCGATCTCTGCCATCTCTGATCAGGGTAAACCCTGGAGAATCCTGTTCTACACAGGGAAAGCTGACACTCGTGAGTCTGAATCCTCACTACTAGTGTATCTAATTCTTGATAAACCTGGTCTCTGAAAACACTGTTCCTGATGGCAAAGCATGATGGGAGTGGACTAGGAGTAACTTTACAACCTAAGTCAGGAAGGATTGCTTGAGGTTTTCTAGTTTTGTTTTGTTTTTAAGTGATTTTTGTTGTTCATATTGTTTATGTTTGTTTTTTTTCTAGGGATAAGTCAAACAACTGACAGAAAAAAATCTAAAGGAGAGTTCCCATGTGTCAACAGTTCCCATGTGTCAACAGTTCCCATGTGTCAACAGTTCCCAGACAGCAACCTTCTTCTATCTCTAACCTTACAACGCAGGAGTCTCTCTTCAGTTTTCTTGTTATTCTTCCTCTCCTTCCACCCTTGATTCTGTCTATGTCTGGGATGCCATATTGTACAAACACAGACCAACCAGGATGATGGACAGTTGTGTCCTCTAGAGTGGTTAAAGTCTCCTTCCTCCCTTATGTTTGCAACGATATGTGTTTGCATGCATATACATATATATGTGTGGGCATGTGCACATGTGTGGAGGCCAGAGGACAACCTAGTATGTCACCCTTAGGAAGGCCATCCACTTCCTTCCTTTGAAATAAGGTCTTTCACTGGCTGAAAGTTCACCAATTAGGCTAGCCTGGTGGGCCAGCATATCCCAGAAGTCCTCTTATCTCTGGGATAACAAGCATACAACACATTTTTACCTGGGTTCTAGATCTCAAACCCAGGTCCACTCAAGTAAGGCAAGTGTTTTACCAACCTCACCCCCACATCCCACTACCTTCTTTACTATACTTCCCTTCTAATGTTTCCAAGAACACAGCTTTAGAGTATGTTAAGAACCATCTGTACAACCTCTTGACTTAACTGTAATAATATCAACAGCTAATATTTGCTAAGTGTTCACCAAGATCTCTGTTGACAGCTTCCTCTCTGCAGGTTTTTTATTATAGTAAATGTACATTTCAGCACCTGTCATCACCATCCATCTTCATAACTCCACTCTCCAAAATACATACTGTTCAGTTCGACCCTCGAGGTAACTCTAAGGAAAACTGGGTGTTATACACCTGTAATCCCAGCTACTTAGAATGCTGAGACAGGAAGATCACAAGTTTAAGCCAGCCTAGATAACAATCAAGACCATATCTCAAAATAGTGTAAAAAAAAAAAAAAATGACTAGGGATATTAACCCAAGGGCAGAGAGCTTGCAAAGTACATGCAAACCTTGGGTTTAAAACCACAATGCTCATATATGATAACTTTTTGGGGTAACCAAAATTATTATCCTCAATTTTTTTTTTTTAACCAAGGAAACAAAACTTGAGAGATGAAAAGAAAAATCTCATCCAAGTTTACACAGTCAGTAAGAGACAGTAGTTTGGGATGAGCTGAAGCTCCTATCACTAATCCTGAACTAGAAAATTCTCCCGTATTCCCATCAGACTGCTTCCTAGCTGACCTATAACAAAATGACCCATGGAGCTTTGGCTTCGGCTCTGAGGCCCTATCTGTGGTCTGGACATTTTATGGCATTTTCTCATTAATAAATGCACCCTACCCATAAAACAAATGCTTTCAAGTTCTTCTTCATGTAGCCTCTGTATCAGAAATAGACCTTGTAGAAAACAATCAGCATATCCTTGGAGGGACCCAGGCTACTCTTTTCTCAGTCTATTCAGTGTGAGCATGGGTCCTGTTAGAGCGTGGTCTTGTATTATTTTCATCTCGTTTTCATAATAAATACAAAAATTTCTTCATAAAAGATGTACTGCTGGAAAGGTTGTTCCTTTTTTTCTTTTCTTTTCTTTCAGGTTTTTAAAAAAAGAAACACCTTCACAGTCACTGTTCCAGTAGCAAGCCAGCTGCAATCAGGCCCTGAGTCTTCCCCATCCAGGTGGCCTGGCCTGTATTGTCCAAGATGAACAATTGGATCTTTTTTCTGTGGCACATGGGAAGTCCTTGAAAGATTGGATGTCATGGCAAAGCAATATTTCAGGAAGACAAATTTTTCTCTGTTGAAGGGGATGGTATAGTCACCTGTCAGTCTCTCCTTGGCCCATTATGTAAAGCACTTCTCTCCAGACTACTTTGATGTTTATACTCAATTTTTGCATATGAGGAAAGGGGGTTACAAGGTAGTGTTCTTATAAATAACTAGAAGGTGGGAGGCTTGTGGTTAGAAGATACAAAAACACATCACCGAAGCTCCTGAGTCTTGGCTCTCTAATCTGTAAATGGGAATAGAACAACTATCATGGAAATGAGTATAAAGTGATGAGCATCGTACCTATAATATAAACATTGGATCTTCCAATGTAGCTTATCTCACACCATCATCACTACCACCAATAACAACTTGAGGTTACCAGAGCAGATGCTCTTTATAGTCACTGAAACCACTTTCTACAGACATCATTCTAAGATTTCTCCAAGTGTTCTTCTCCAACATGGAGAATGTCCAACCAGGGACAAGGACTGAGGAAGACATTATTGGAAATCTGTTATGTACTTAGGAAGACTGAGAGAGTTGGTCAGGAAAACCAGGCCTGTGTTAACCTAACCACAGTGTCAATCCCCAGAAAATTTAAGGTGGCTGGACAATCTTTGGATCATCAAAGAGTCCCTCACAGATATAAGTCCAGTTGGACCCCTTTACAAAAAGCAGCTGTTAACAGATATCTTTAGTTAAATCTACCCCGTGGGAATTGTCCAGAAACAGACATGGCATGTTCCAGGCTCTTCCAAGGATGACGTACTGATCATTTGTTCTGACCCAATTCATCTTTTACCCCAAAACATATCCTCTAGGAATGATATCCCTCTTTATAAGTTTCTCTCTTGGGTTTTAGAGAACTTTTTCGCCTGAACTCTTTGAAAAATTAAAGCCAATTGCTCTCATTCTGCGATGCAGGGATACCTCGTGCTGACCACTGCTGACTGTCCCAGACACATCCCAAACCACAGCAGATCTTATTGTTTAAAGTCTTAAGCAGCTGTTAAAACATACCCTCCAATATCAAAGCCACTCTAATTAACTTCCTGCTTCTCTGGGACTTCAAAGTCCTTCAGAAAGTTTTAAATAGAGTTTTTATAGCAAATTTGACCTAATATTTAAAGTAAAATTTGCAAGCTTGCCCAAGAGACTCCAATTTCTCCTTCCCTGTTCCATCCGTACCCCACCCCACCCCACTCTCAGTTGCAGAGTTCAGGAACCAGCTCTGAGAATTGATGGGAAAATTACAAATCTGACATCAATCAAATCTCTTTCCACACATCCACACTAGCTCTCAGGCCAGGCACTGACATCCTGTCTGAATGGCCCTCCTCGCCCATCCCCTAAGGAAACAGCTGAAAGCAGCTCTGTGGCATGTCCTTGGCTCTCTCTCTCTCTCTCTCTCTCTCTCTCTCTCTCTCTCTCTCTCTCTCTTTCTCGATAAGGGCACAGTTCCTTCCTTGGGAGCCCACACATTTCGGCTAAGCCATAATCACCATGAATTGGAGTGTATCCGTTTATTTGTCTGCCTCTCTGTCTAGACTGTTAAGTCCATAGGGCAGGAGCTGTTCTCTGTTAAGCTTTGTGCTCCCATAGCCTAGAAGAGGACTCTTCAGGTCTATAGGCAGAACTAACAGATCTCAAAAGTCTAATAAATGATTTCAACTTACCTTGGGAAGGTTGCATTGGAACTTTGTTTCTTTGTTTGTAGCAGAGTCTTGCTATGTAGCCCAGGCTGGTTTAGAACTCACTATGCAACCCTGACTGCCTTTAACTCCAGATTTTCCTGCCTCTGGGTCTCAAGTACTAGTATTATAGGCATTATAGGCATATACCACCACATCTAACTGAATTATAGTTTAAAATTTTTGTTTCCTAATAGCTTTGCTGTCTACCACTATGTTTGTTATAGGAATACTAGCAGCAATATCATTAAAATTAGCCAGAACTTGGGATTAAGATTGGAAAAACAAGGTGATGATACACCTTTCAAAGGCCATCCAAGAATGTTCTAGAATGTACTCAATGTATCTCCCTGTGTGACTCAGTGGAGTTACTTCATAGCTCACAAATTTGTGGCCAATATAAGTAAAGTTTCTACCTAGAGAAATAAGTACAGCCTGTTAACTCATTAATATCTGACTCTACAGTCTTATCCTACAGTTTTATTTAATAACCTGCATTTTGATTTGTTAGTCTTAGGAAAAGCGAATGACGTCTTACTGGTTCCCTCATTATTAATACCTAAATATAAAACCTTTCACCTGTGTGGCCTTTACATTTTCCTCAGTCAAGATTTTGCCTTTTAAAAGTTATTTTTCCCTAAAGTTAGGATCCAAAGTGACAATAAGAAGCCAGGATGTCATCAGGGCAGGTTTCATGGAGCATCTGACCCTAAGGTTCAGAGTGCAAGAGACTGCCTCTGCTAGAAAGTTCCAATAACTCAAAAAAGATCCTTTTACTGTCGGACAAATGGAGAAAACATCCTACACTCCCCGTTTCCTTCCCAGGGATGTTGAGAGAGTCACTGGGGACAATTTACTTAATGAATCTTGGAGAAGTCAGAAGTATCGGTCCCCAGGAGGGCAGTCCATGGAGGAAGAGAAAACAAGCATGAACTGAGGCGACCGCCATTCTTCCTGTTCAAGCCACTGTCATCTCCCGCCAAAGGTTTCTCAGACTTCCACTGTTGTCTCCATCCTATCCATTCTCCCCACCACGGCTAGCGTTTCTTTAGAACTGGAGGCGCCACACTATTTCCAGCCCTCCAGGGCTTTTCACTCATTCTGGATAAACTGGACAGCCTTTCCTTGCCCTACACAACCCTGTGGCTTATCCACTACACCCAGCCACTCTCATTGCTATGCCACACGCTTGTCATTGGGAGCCTCCAGACCTTTGCATTGGCTAATGCTTTGCCTTGAGCATTGCATTCCATCTCTTTTTATACCAGGCTATAAAGGCTTCTCTTTATGTTAATTTAAAGTTGACCCTTCCAGAGAGATCATCCCTGCCCCTTCTTCCTAAAATATATTTAGCATTTTCCGCTTTCTGAGTGCCTTGCTCTTCAAAACATTCCCCAGAATGTGAATATATTTGGATATAATCTATCTCCTCATTAGACTGTTTGGGTCTGGTATGTCCCCCAAAGGCTTGAATGCTAAAAGGCTGGTCACAGATCCACTGCAGTTTGGGGAGGTGGCAAAACCAACCTTCAGGAGGTAGACTCTCATGGGAAGAAGTTAGGTCACTGGCAGCTGACCCTTGAGGGGAATATTGGGACCCCAGTCTCTTCCTATGTCTCTGTTTGTCCCAGCCACCATGAAGAAAGCAACTACATCCCACCATATGACCTGATAAACTCCTCCTTCTTTTAAGTTGACTGTCTCTGGCATTTTATCACAGCGTGGAAAGGTGACTAACACAAACTAAGTCAACAGAGAATGTTTCTCTCGGGTTCACCCTCCTGCCTGGCACCTAGTGGGAGCTTGGTTCATATTTGTTGTAAAAATTGCAGGTAAAGTTACAAGACTGTGGAGTTGGGTTCAAGTCTAAGTGGCCTCTCCAGTGTGTGTACATTTGTGAACCAGTGCAATGGGTCAGGATGCCCAGCACTTTCAAAAGATTGCAACCAAGAAGGCAAACACCCAAGCTCCCAAGGCATAGTCTCGGAGCTGCCTTCAGGAACAGAGCAGATTAGAAGTGTTCTGCTTAAGGAACAGCAGGTAATAGCAGGTCTCCTCATCAACACTTCATTCCTTACTCCAAAGATAGTGAATCTCTTTATGAGAACAGCCCTTCCTTCTGAGAATTAAATATTACAAGGCTGCATCTGTACCCCAGGGCTAAGTTTGAATCAGATGAAAGGAACACCCAACTGGAATTCAAGAATATTTCAACAGCATGAGGAGAGAGAAAATCCCAGGCAATCTCACAGGATTTTATCGACTAGTTTGGCTATGGGGTATCCAATTACACAGCTCCTGCTACACAGCCTGCCTTTCTTAGCCAGAGCCGAAGGGCACAGCTTCCCCTTCCAGAAATTCTGTGATGCTGTTTCCATCCACTCCAACTACTTCAGCATGATGCTCCCCTACCCCACCCTTCAAGATGACTCCACAAGCCCCTGGGCAGTGCTGGCTGAGCCTGGCCTTGAATGAGAAGAGACACTGGGAATCTGCTGTGCTAGCCACAAGCAGCTGACTCCTGCTGTGCACCCTGCCTTCTCATTTGCCATCTCAAGGATGTGTGAGCACTGTAGGCTGTGGCCGCCAATAGCTGTTCCCCTGAAGTGTGCCTGATTGGAGAAAGGCCAAAAGAGAGTTCACCTTGTGGCTAACTTCCAGCTGTCTTTAGATGGGCTGCTGTTCCAATTGGTCCTCTGGTAGTCCTTATTACAGGCAATGATGCCAACAAGGCCACTTGCTAAGGGCAGGATGTGTGACCATTCTGCTACAGCCGTGAGAGGCTCATTCCAGATACTCAGATCAAGAACGGTGCTCTTGAAGTGTTTTACACATACAAAAGTCTTTTTTTTTTTTCCACACCATCAACTGGTCATACATTAAGAGTTTAAGTTTAAACTTTCCCAGCCAAGACCCCCACCTCTGCAGCTGCCCTGACCCCACCCTCAGGTCTGACTAAATCTAAATTACACAATTTTTCTCACCATTATGAAACACTTACATGCAAAAAATAGCCCCTCTTCACCCAGATGCATTAACCTCTTAAAGCTCAGAAAACCACACATAGGAAATGACAGTCATGCTTTAATTTTTTATTTATTTATTTTATTTATTTATTTATTTATTTATTGGTCTTCAGAAATACTCTTGTGGCCAAAAATAGAACATTTTCCATTCTGGGAAATGAACAGCATCCATGGGAATTAAAGCAGTGCTTCATGCTTCTCTAGAAAATTACACACACACACACACACACACACACACACACACACACACACACACACACACACAGTTTTGCACATGTAAGCCATTCACAAGTTCTAAAAGGCTGCTTTCTGTAGATGTGGCTATAGTCAAAAGTTCTGTGCTTATTTTCTGTTCCAAAAAGTTGTCAAGAAGGGAGACACATGAGAACACTTTATAAGACAAATATGATTTATTCCATCTTAGGGATTTGGGAAATTGTCTCCTCTTGCCCACCATCATCTCAGAATTCCCTTCAATTCTCTGTCTTGTAAAATTCCAAAGATTCCCTGAGAACAAAACCAACCACCTCTATTGCAGCCAGTCATCATTGGATGACTAGCCCTGAGGTCTCTCTAAGCTTACTTAACAAGTATGATCAGAAATGGTGGTTTGGAGAAGTTATTTTTGATCGCCAATGCTTAACAAGGTGTATGGACAAAGTCAGACTTGGATCAACCTCGGAAGGACCGGAATGTAGAAATTACACTACTGACCCCAGAAATTTCCACTTTTAACTGTTCTCAGCGTTTTTGTAACTTCTTTTAATAGAGTCTCTCACAATTACAATGACATTTCAGACTCTGGGTGATGGTGTGTTATGGATTTTTGTTGTTGTTGTTGTTATTGTTCGATTTGAGACAGGTTCTCACTATGCAGCCCTGCCTATCCTGGAGCAAGCTGGCCTCAAACTCATGGAGATCTGCCTCCCAATTTCCCAATTGCTGGGGTTATAGGTGAGCACTACCACACCCAACTCCATTTCGGACTTTTGTATTTAAATATATAGCCTATGTAATATCCCTCCCCAACCAAAAAAAAAAAAAAAAATAGAGACTGGCTTAGCTATGAAGTCTTCAGGACCATGTTTTAATATGCAGCTGGTAAGAATTTACTGTTGAGAAAAAAAAAAAAGAAAGGTCCTTTAAAATAGTTTCTATTACTGAAACCACATGTAGGAAAAAGCAATATGCCAATCATCAGGCAAGTGAAGGAAGGGCCAATATGGTAAGAAAAAATGAGAATAAGGGAGAAAAAAGAGGAAGTAGAAGACAGAAAGACTGATACCACTGGATGGCTGGGTATCGGCAAACAGAAGCAGATAGATTGACCCATGAGGCCATGAACAGACAAGAATGGAAAGAGAGAGAGAGAGAGAGAGAGAGAGAGAGAGAGAGAGAGAGAGAGAGAGAGATATGGAGGGGAGAGCAAGAGGAAGGTGGTGTAGGCTAGTGGTGAGAGATCAGCTATCTACCATGTGGGCAACACGAGGCTAGTTCATCCATCACTCTGGCAGTTCCTATCTTCTTCCTCTGCTATTTGGTAGAGGCCACAGTTTCTTGTGGAGGAGTGTGCAGATTAAATGAGTGAATGTATAGGATGCTCAGGGTGGTACTTGGTACTGAGTAAGCTTTCAATAGATGAAAGGAAAAAGAAGAGAACAGCTATTGTTCCAAAAGACAAACATGTTGCTTGGGAGTTAGACCTCCAGGTATATGTTATTGAATTTTTTTTCAAACACACAAAAGCACAGAAATCCTAAGGAATCTGTGAGCTAGTAGGTGTCAGTGAAAAGGGGGAATGTAGGGTTTTTTTTCCTTTTTTTTTTCACTCTTTTGGGGGCCTACCACCCAGCTCCCTAATAAATACATGGAGACTTATTCTTTCTTATGAATGCCCAGCCTTAGCTTGGCTTGTTTCTAGCCAGCTTTGCTAGCTTAAATGATCCCATCTACCTCTTGCCTCTGGGCTTTTACCTTTCTTTATTCTATATACCTTTCTTTCCTTCTTATTCTGTAACTGGCTGTGTTGCTGGGTGGCTAGCCCCTGGCATCCTCCTCTCCTCTGTTCTCCTATTTATTCTCTCTGCCTGGTAACCCCATCTACTTCTCTCTTCTGCCTAGCTATTGACCATTCAGTTCTTTATTAGACCAATCAGGTGTTTTAGACAGGCAAAGTAACACAACTTCACAGAGTTAAACAAATGTAACATAAAAGAATGCAACACATCTTTGCATCATTAAACAAGTATCCCACAGTATAAATGAATGTAACATATCTTCAACTAATATTCCACAACAAGAGACTCCATGGTTCAGACACTGATGTGTACTTACAACAAGTTGGTACCAAACACTGAACAACAAAAGGGAATTAATAGCCACTGATTTGTCACAACCACTCTTCAGTTTCTCTAACCTCATCGGCAAATATTGTCCAAGCAGGTCTTGAGGGTATGCTTATGTGATGTTGTTCATACTATCTTCTGTCATCAGCTGGAGTACCTTCCACCAGCCCCGTCATCTTGTAGTAGAGTAACTATCCAATGGTATACTCTCTATTCTTGCTGCATTTGCCAAAGCTGCCTGCTCGCCTGGAATCCTCTTTCCTGCTCTAGTGCTGTGAGGCTGGCCATATGGTGTTAGGTTGTACACTCTCTCCTTCCACCCATCCACCATCCCATGAGATGAGTTGCCCTCTGCTGTCCTGACATGAGTACATTAAATACACAAACCTCAATAGGACATTACAACTTACTCTGTCCCCACAAGAAGACATTTTGAAGTGTTTCTTGATCCTTCCTGTATGTGACCTCACTTAGAAATAGGGTCTCTATAGAGATAGGTAAAAATGAGGTCATGGGGTGGATCTTAAGGTAATGTGACTGCATTCCTTAAAGAAGCCCATATTTGATCCTGAAAGAGACATGCAAAATGAGGACTGAGTCTACCATACAAAGACAGAAGACTGCAGTGATGTATCCACAAACCAAAGGAGGTCAAGGTTTTCCAGCAAGCCAGAAGAAGCTGAAAGCATGGCATTGAGCAGATAACCCTCTCAGCCCTGAGAAATCCCATACCTGTGACGGCTTGACTCCACACTTCCAGAATGGCCTCTGTAACCGAGAGCCACTTGGGTTGTGGTGCTCTGTTCCTGCAGCCATAGGAATCTAACCCATACCTCAACTGTGTGCCTGGTTTCCATAGGAGATCCCTGAGGTAAAGAATGGGGTCTCCTTACCTCTTATGTCATCTAGCAGGTAAAGGACTCTCTCTGCTCTCAGTCCTTGCTAAATAACCCCCAGGAGTCCACAGTGTGGGACTTGTAGGGTGGTCTGAATCATCACCCACTTTGATAAGTAAATTTTTATAGGAACACAGCCACATTCATTCATTCATATTGTCTGCCACTGGCTTCCACTGGTTTCCTCCTTAAACAGCCATAGTTAGTGGTAGTAGAAACCATACATCTGCAATACCTAAAATATTTTTTTAAAAATATCACTACTGACCATTGGTCTAAAAGAAAACAGTTAAATAGTAATAGACTAAAATAAGATCTGGAACATTCCACAAGTAAGTACAGAACAAGAGATGATGGCTTGAATCAGTCTTTATAGTGAGGATGACATTTGGACACTGAGAAAAAATTTTTATTTGGGAAGAGCAAAACACGTAATGCATTCACTCTACCGTGCCAGCTGGACTGTTCGTGTTAGCTGGCACTGCTGGCTGCTGAGTGGCTGTGTCAGAAAAGCAGAGCCAGCTCCTGGGGGTTCTGGTGGGATTGCAAAGCTGCAGAAGTGATGCTGGTTCCCCTCAACTGGCTAGTGGCATGGCTATGTGACAACATCGTCCCTCACCATTCCTGAGCAGGCTAGCTTAGAGATGGATGTAACCAGGGCTTGACACAATAGGATGAAGCTTTCCTAAGAAGAGGAAGTGGGGCAGGAGAAGAGAGTTACTGGTGAGGTGCAGAGGAACTTCAGAGCCTAAGCAGTAGGCAAGGGAAGAGGAAGAGCCTCTGGCATTCTTTAGAGAGACGGGGAAGACGGGCAAGTGGTACTGCTAAGACTCGGAGAAAGGACTCGCATGTCAAATGCTGCCACAGACCAGTAGAGCCAATTTATCCAACACACAGCCTGATGACTCTTGCTTGCATGGCCCCTAAGGTGGGGGAAGACACTTTGGTTATCAAGAATGAGAGAGAAAGAAACAAGAAATTAAAGATGAGAGAAACAGAAAAATGAAGAAGGCAAAGCTGAAATTAACACCTCACATACACAATTTCAAATGTGACACTCTTTCTGTTTCTATACAGTATCTATCCTTTTTCTAAATTCAATGAGACTGGCAAAAGGGGTGGGGGGTGCTTTTGCCATTTACAATAACATGAATGAACCTATAGGGTTTTATGTCTGAGGAAATTAGCCAGACACAGACATCAGATAATCTTACTTAGCTGTGTACTCTGAAGAAGTCGAATTCATAGAAACAGGTAACAGTAGTTTCCAAAGAGATAGGAAATGGGAGTGATGGATGTAGGTAAAGCCAAAGGGTCACAGTGTATCAGCCATAAAATGAGTAAGCCCTGGAGTGTAACATAGAACCTGGTAACCACAGTTTATTGTGAAGTATTACACGTTTGAAATTTGCCAAAAGAGCAGGTTTTTAAATGGCCTCACTCACCATGTTAACTGTGGCGATCATGGGGCAGTGTGTGCAAAGATCAAAACATCACAGGTCCACCTGAAACACAAGACAACTCTATGTCAGTGATGCTAGGGGTACAATAAATTCAGTAGGATTGAAAATGAATCAAGTGCACACGATCCATTCCCACAGACGGCCCAGCCACTTCAACAGCTGCCTTAAACTAAATTAACAGGTTTTAAAGTAACCCCAGCTACAAATTGCCGGCTGCCTGCCCTGTGTCAGGTGCTGTGCAAGTTATTTTAGATAGATTACCTCATTTGATCCAGCTAAAGCCATGTGTGGAAATAGATAGTAAGGGAGAATCTGTACTTTTCCAGATAAGGAAACGGGGGCTCACAAATGCCGCACAACTACACAGCATCCTGGGAAGGAGCCAGGGCAGGGGCATTCTACAAGGCAGGGAATTAAAGTCCATGTTTATTGAATGCTTGATCCGTGGAAGTATTTTCTGTGTCTTACATACTTTGGCTCATTTAAGCCTCAAGACCACCTCTGCGGAGGAGGGGGTAAGGAAGGAAAGGAACTTGGTTCAACAGAGTAGCAAACAGTGGATGGAAAAAGTCTTCATTTCCCAAAGAAATCCCCCGGTGGGGAGGGGAGGGGCTGCGGGGGAGGAGCATGACCGAGCATTAGATGACTTGAAGAGAAGAGCAACTAAGTTGAAATTCAAATAAGACAACTATAGTTGTCTTCCAAAACATATCTCAGGAGTTCCTCTGCTCTTCACATCATGAATGAAGGAAATCGGACGCTCCCGCTCCCCTGACTCCCAGCACGGCCATCCACACCCTGGAGGAGAAATCCTCTGGGAAGTGGCAGTGACATCAAGCTTCTCCTCCATATTTAACGTTGGGGGTGACATAGCCAGACCTCCTTCCAGAATGGAAAGCCCAAGTTTCCAAGCATATGATAGAGTCTGAAGCGAAAGTGTTTATGACATAACCTGTTGTGATATTGTGTCCCTCAATATATTGTGCACCCTAATAAACTTATCTGGGGTCAGAGGACAGAACAGCCACTAGATATAGAGGCCAGAAAATGGTGGCACACATGCCTTTAATCCTAGCCTTCTGGAGGCAGAGATCCACCCCGATCTCTGTAAGTTCAAAGCCACACTGGAAGCAGCCAGGCATGGTGACACACACCTTTAATCCCAGGAAGTGATGGCAGAAAGCAGAAAAGTATATAAGGTGTGAGGACCAGAAACTAGAGGCTTTTTAGGCTCTGTTAAGCTTTTAGGCTTTTAGCAGCAGTTCAGCTGAGATCCATTCGGGTGAGGACTCAGAGGCTTTCAATCTGAGGAAACAGGATCAGCTGAGGAACTGGCAAGGTGAGGATGTGGCTTGTTCTGTCTCTCTGATCATTCAGTGTTCACCCCAGTACCTGGCTCTGGGTTTGTTTTTATTAATAAGACCTTTTAGAGATTTGTGCTTCAATAACCAATTCAGTTAGGATTTTAAAAGTTCCCTGTAAAGTCTTTAGAAAAATGCTCCAGTCAGAAACAAATCCCTATATTTGGGGGAATTTTTATTCTGCAAAACAAAGATTCTTGCTTGCTTTACAGAGTTTCTGTGTTCTAGTCCAATACTGTTTACCCAGGCCATCTCCCTGCCCTGTTGTGTATACCAGGCCTTTTTTTTTTTTTTTTTTTTGAGGTGGCAGGGGGCCGCTACCAACCAGCTCCCAAATCATCACACAGAAACTTACTAGTTATGAATGCTTGGCCTTATCTTATGCTTGTCTCACAAGCTCCTGTAACTTAACTTGTTTCTCTTCATCTACGGTTTGCCTTGGGGATTTTTTACCTGTCTGTCCTTCTGTGCATCTTAATCTCATTGCTTCTTTTGTCTGTCTAGAGGCTGCCTGGCTTTGGCCCTGGGTGTGCCCCTCTCTTTCTCCATCATTCTCTCCTCTTTCTTCTTTCTTGAGCCTAGGTTTCTCCTCCTACTTTTTCTCTCTGCCCACCATCCCCACCTCTCCCTCTCCTACTGGCAGTTCAGTTTTTTATTAGACCAATCAGGTGCCTTAGGCAGGCAAGGTGAAACAAATGTAACACATCTTCACAAAGTTAATCAAATACAGCACAAACAAATGTAACACATCCTTACATCTTTAAACAAATACAGCTTAAACAAACATAACACACCTTTACACAGTTAAAGTAATATTCCACAGCATAAACAAATGTAACACATCTTTACATAGTTAAAATAATATTCCGCCAGGCAGGGGTGGCACACGCCTGTAATCCCAGAATTCGGGAGGCAGAGGCATGTGGATCTCTGTGAGTTCGAGGCCAGCCTGGTCTACAAAGCTAGTCCAGGACAGACTCCAAAGCTACAGAGAAATCCTGTCTTGAAAAACAAAATAATAATAGTAATATTCCACAACAGTGATGTATTCATTCTACAGATGAAAGTGTCTGCTGAAATGTAGGGATCCATTCTATCAAACATTTGAAGTTGACCCTGAAATAACTAAGCATGCTAGCAAGCTAAAGGAAAGGGCTGGTTAAGAAAATTCAAGTTCATACATCTGATGGAAGACAAGATAGTGTATTACTTATTCTTTATCATGGTATGTAGTCATTGCATTTCTTATTGCTGTGACCAAATGTCTGAGATGGAGCCACCTAAGGAAGGAAACGCTTATTGTGGATGAGTTTTGGGAGAGTTAGTCCATTGTTGCTGCAGAAGCAGAGGCGGCTGGTCACATCACATCAGCAGCCAGGAAGCAGAGAGCAATGACTGCCAACACTCAGCTCCTTTTCTCCTTCAAGTCAGTCCGTTCAGGACCCAACCTGCTTAATGGTGCTGCCCAGAGTTAGGGTACATCTGCTCACCTCAATTAACCTAATCTAGGAACTGATATGACCAAAGGCTTATCTCCTAGGTGATGCTAGATCCTGACAAGGTACTGATATTAACCATCACATGGTTCTAAGAATTTGAGTTTTTTGATACTGACTATAGAAAGATTAAAAAAATAAAATAAAATAAAAAACAACTCATATTCTACTGATGGAAATTCTCAAGGATTTTGGGAAGCCTTTCAGTTCTTACAATGTGCCTTAAAATAAGCCAGGCCTTTAACATAGAATTCTTTCTAAAGACGTAAGCCTAGCAAAACACAAACAAAACACAAAACAATAACAACAAACAGGCTAAGAGAAATCATATCATGCCTTGCTTTGAGTTTTGATGTATAATGTCTTTATTTCCATGCTCACTTACAGTGGCTCTTTGGTCTGTTTCTCAGTATCCTCGTCTACAAATGGAGATGGTGACACCCCTGCGACACAGAATCACAGGGGCCATAAAAGAGGAATTTTGCCATTCGTTTCTCATTGAAAATCCACAAGAAAGGCAATAAACACACAGGCCTGACATAGTCTGTACTAAGCGCTGAAATAAATTCATGTACATTGCAAACACCCAAAGATCTTCATCACAATATTATACATTACAGTGAAAATTTGTCAAAAATTAATTGCTCAACAATGAGAACATTCAAATAAATGATACTCATGTAATAATAAAATAGAAATGCAGAAAAAAATCAACTAATAATGAATAGCCTGTGAAGTTGCACATGCTAAATGATCCATATTTTAACACAACATTGTAGTGCATAATAAACTCATTCTTTGCCCCAGTTTGCTCTTTGGAGCACATATCCCTCACCAGCTGCTGGGAATATCGCCGCTAATAGCTCACAGCTGCATCCCTCGCTGGGAATTGTTCTTGGCCCTAGGAAGTAGACTCAGCCAAAATCAACCGCCTCTAGGAAAGCAAAAGACTCCCTGATTCAGAGATACTAGTTTCACTCCAACTTTGATTCAAAGCCATTCAAAAAGGGCCTCCCAGCCCTGACGCTCCCCCAGGGATGGGGATGTGGTTGCAAATGCATTTGGGGTGAGATTCTGTCTTGAAAAGTGGAGGACCCCCCCCCTTATCTCCTTACAGGGCCATCTCCTTAGAGAACCCTCCCATTCATATTCAGCAGGCATCTCTCAGAATCTATTTCCAGGTGACCCTAAGGCCCAAGATATTTATATCAAAATATAACAAAGAAGAGAGTCAGAGTGGATTTACAGCAGAGAATCTATCTATAGGACATTGTGATGCAGATTCATGTCCTTATTAATTTGTCCAAACCCAAAAATCTGTGCACAAGCAAACCCAAATGTCAGCCATGGACTTGGGTTGGTAATGGTGTGTCAAAGTTGGCTCATCCGTCATCACAGGTGCATCATTCTAGCTGTCGGTTGTGGGGAAGGCTACGCACGTGCTGGGGAAAGGGATCATTATGGAACATCTGGGCTCCTCCTGCTTGATTTTATTGTGTACCTAAAATCACTCTAAAAAAAAAAAAAAAGAAAACTAAGTCTATTTTAAAATAAAGATTATGAAGAATGTCTCTGAATAATGTAATTCATGGATTTTCTAAGTTCTCTATAGAGAGTCTGCATTATTTAAAAAGTAAAATCAAGTGGCATTATTTCAAAAGAGGCAGGGTCTTCCCTGGGCTGTTCTTTTTATAAAAGTTCATTTTAATGCATGCATCTTACTTTCCTTCTTAATGTCAGAATGAGTTGTCTTTAAATATATGTAAATAGTATGTATTCATATGAAAATATTCTTACATAGCAAAGTACCATGTACAATTAATATTATGAATGAAATTCTTAAGTGAGTAAACCATATAAATAACTTAAATGATATCACTAATAAGCAATGAATCTACAACTAGGCCCATGTGCACACACATGGAGAATACACATATCAATCTGGCTGGGTCGTGGTGCACACACCCCAATCACAGTCCATCATTGAAGGAAACCAAGGCAAGAACTCAAGCAGGACAGGAACCTGGAGGCAGGGACCAAAGCTGAGGCCATGGAGTAACACTGCTTACAGGCTTACTCAGACTGCTTCTTATACAGCCCAGGACTACCTGCCCAGAGGTGGTACCACCTACAGTGGGCTGGGTCCTCTCACATCAATCCTTAATCATGAAAATACTCCCACAGACTTGTCTACAGGCCAACCTGATGGAGGCATTTTCTCAGCTGAAGTTCCCTTTTCCCAGTTACCCAAGCTTGTGTCATGTTGACAAAAACTAACCAGTGCATCCACTAAGCAGAAAAACCAACTAGAGAAAATAATGTAACATCAGCACGCCAGGAATCTTAGAGCTGCCAGTTTATGTGACTTCAACCCTTTCCTTCTAGCCTCGCTGCATGTGACTAATTCTGATGAGATAAAGATTATAAACTCTATATGATAATCCCACTTTCAGATGTGATTAGAGACAGCCAATGAAGGATATGTCTATGGATGTTTGGGAAGTAAGGAAAACCACAAGTCTGCTCTTCCACTGAGTTTTAAAAACCAAGGTCACTGAGGAGAGGAACTGGCAGCATGAAGTCAGAGATGAGAAAACTGTGGCCAGCCTTAGCAGCCTCAAAGAGCTCCTGTGTCTGGGTGGGGGTGGGGTGGGGGACTGAGCTGCTGAGCTGCCTGAAATTTAATTTTCATTACACAAAGGCATGAGAACTCAAGTGAGAAATCAGATACTTTGTTGATACGAAGATGCCATCGATTGTAAAATGCATCATTAATTTGTGTCCCACTAAGAAAGAAGTATGTCTCAAATTAATCTATGAAATAGTCCATTCTCAACCCTTAAAATTTTTATTTCAGTTTTTCTGAAAGTCTCTTTAGACTTATTGGGACATAGATTTTTATTACTTGCCACTGTAATGCAAATACAAAAGGGAACCAAATTAATTGATTGAGAAATTCCTGAGAATATCTCATATAGATTCTCTTCTAAATCTGCTTTTCTCCATACTATTGCCCTGGGCGGGAGATAAACTGTTTCTCACCGTATCGTTATTATTGGGTCCAGGTTTCCATCTACCATGTCGCCATCCATTCTAAAAGGATGTAATGGCGGTGCATCCTTGATTGGCACCTTTTCACTTACTCAGTAACAAAGTGCCTTGCCACCTCCTGACTCACGCTACTCTACTTCTCCAGCACATTGCAATGACATCATTGCTTTGAAGTCATTCCTAGAAACAGCAGCAATAGGAAATTTGCTTTCCTAATATTGTATGTACATTCCCCTTCTCTGTTTCTGATCTTTTAGCCTCACTACAGCTTCTCATTTTGCTAAAGAAATGCCAACGTTTTTAAGATGCATTTTTATTTATATGTGTGTCCCACTGTGTGCAGGTGCCCAAGAGGCCAGAAGAGAGCATCAGAGCCTCCTGGACTGGAGTTCACACATGTAGAGGCAACATCAAGTATTGCTACCGGAACCAAAAACAATGATAAAATTTCCTAAGTAAGCTCCTGAGTTGAGAGATGCTAACAAGTATATTGGACTTAATTCAGTATGACAATTGGAGGTGAGAAAGTGCGTCTCCTACACACCCGAGCTCACACAACACCCGAGCTCACACAGTGCAGTTGTGCCCATTGTACTGGGTGTGCTCCCTAAACCACAATGGGGAGTCTTTTGTGCGGTTGAAAGGCATCCAGCTGAGAGTTTCACAAGCAGTCTGCCACAGGATAAGATCTGATGTGGTCTCGCCATGTCTGCAGGAATTGGTTAAGCAGGACCGGTGCCCTTTGAGCTGTTGACGTGAATAGGCTTCACACAGGAAGTGTCACTCAGTCCACCTTTCTGTCCCTTCAGAGAAGACATTTCAACCTGGCCCTCAGTCAGGCACAATGAATTTTCTACAAAAAGCAAATCATAACCTTCTCTTCAGGATGTAGCTTAGCCAGGTATTAAAAAAAAAAAAAAAAAAAAAAAAAGCCACAAGGGAAGGGAGTAAAGACATGAGATTAACAGCTCAGCCTTAGGGTCCTAGTGATTGATATGAGCTTGAGTCCCAGATTTGTATTTACTTATTTTACAAGTCACTTGGTCTCTGTGTGACAGAGACTAGGTAGGTGTACTGGCTGGTTTTGTGAGCATGCCATGTGAAGCAAGCCAGTAAGCAGCTCCCCTCCATGGCCTCTGTATCAGCTCCTGCCTCCAGGATCCTGCCCTGTTTGAGTTCCTGAATTCCTTCAGTGATGAACAGCTATGTGGAAGGGGAAGCCAGATTAACCCTTTGCTCCCCAACTTACTTTTGGTCATGGTGTCTCATCACAGCAACAGAAACCCTAAGACACATTGGCACCAGTGTAGAGGAGTATTGCTGTGACAGATCTGGCCATGTTTGGGGGAGGATTGTTGAAGGACTTTGGAACTTGGGGCTAGAAGAGCCATTGAGTGTTAAGAGCTCTGTGGGATGTTCTGTGGGAGCTTGAAAGATAAAAATGTTGAGAGCAGTGCAGAGGAGGGAGGCCTGCCTTGGGAAGCCTCAGAGGGAAGTTTAAAGACTCCATCAGGGCCATTTGTTATTTTGAAATAAGATTTTGTGGTTCTGTGGTGCTGAAGGATCAGCTGTGATTAACATGATACCAGAACTACTAAAGCAAAACTTGTTTTGCTGGGATACTTGATGCTGGTCGGCTGGAGGTAAGAAATTAGCGGTGATTAAGAAGAGACCAGCCTCACTGAAGTAAAATCTTCTGGGAATTATTTCTTGAGAGCACAATGAGGCTATGTTCAAAAGAAGCCACCAAGGTTGTACCTTGTGCTGGCAGCCAGACTTGGTAATGTATAAGAGTCACACAGGTGGTACTGGTTTTTTGTTGTTGTTTTGTTTTTTGTTTTGTTTTGTTTTGTTTTTTAATCTGGAGCTGAGGACCGAACCCAGGGCCTTGCGCTTGCTAGGCAAGCACTCTACCACTGAGCTAAATCCCCAAACCCAGTGGTACTGGTTTTGAAGGCATGAAGGAGTCATGGAGAATAACTAAGGCTTGGTATTATGATAGGCAATGAGAGGTTGTTGTTGAAGGTGCAGCCTCAGTGGCAGTTGAAGGCTCAGGACTGAAGGGGTCATACAAAGAAGTTGAGGCTTGGCACCATGAAGAGAGCCTATGAGAGGCTATTGGTGAAAGTGCAGTAGAAGACCCCAGTGTTTTGGAGATGCCAGTACCATACCATGGGATGACCACCAAGAACAGCAGCAGCAGTGGAGTGGAGCCAGTGGAGTCCAGAAGACAAGCTGTGTGTGCTGCCGAGAGCAGAGTCAGAAAAGTGACCCAAGTCCTTTGGAGGAGTCCAGAAGATCATGAGTGGATCCCCAGACATTGGACAGTTGGAATTTAGTTTTGCGTTGATTTGATTGTGACTGTGCCCTGATTTTTCTGCCTTGAAGTAAGAAAGCATTTGGTTTAGTTTTGCTGGCACTTGCAGTTGACTTTGAATTTAAAATACTTTGGATTTTAAAGAGACTGGCTGCTTTAAAGGGACTGAAATGTGCTTGAATTTGTAAAGACTGTGGGACTTGTAAAGTTATTTTTTTAGTGTGAGATCTTGGGGATGAATAAGAAAGGAGGGGTTGTGATTTAATGGTGATGTGTTTGTGTGTCATGTTGACAAGGGGCCAGTTGTGCTGGCTGGTTTTGTGTGTCAATTTGACACAACAAGCTAGAGTCATCAGAGAGCAAGGAGCCTCAGCTGAGGAAATGCTTCCATGAGATTCAACTCTAAGACATTTTCTCAATTAGTGATCAATGGGGGAGGGCCTAGCCCACAGTGGGTAGTGTCATCCCTGGGCTGCTGGCCCAGGGTTCTATAAGAAGGTGGACTGAGCAAACCAGGGAAAGCAAGCAAGTAAGCAGCACCCCTGCATGGCCTCTGCATCAGCTCTTGCCTCTGGGAACCTGCCCTGTCGTGACTTCCTTCAGTGTTGAATAGCAATGTGGAAATGTACGCCTAATAAACCCTTTCCTCTGAAACTTGCTTTTTGGTGTTTCATCATAGCAATAGAAACCCTAAGACATCATCTGATTCCTTTATCATCTTCATGAAGTCCTCAGTTAGTAGAGCTCTCCAGGAACTCACTCACGCCTTCTGTCCTTTGGAGTTGATTCTGGTAGGAAAACGGATCTCTTTGCCAAGCATTGCTTTAACAAGCTTTATCTCTAGTTGAGCATGCAGCTCATTCTCCTAACTTTTGAGACTTTCCTAAGTCAGTCTTGGCATCTGTTCATTCAACCATTCAAGAGAAAGCAGCATCTACTCTGTGGAAATGGATATACAAATACAACCCCGGTCCAGACAGACCAGACACAGGTCAGCAGACACATCATTACATTATATGAACAGTGATCTTTGAAATCGAGAAAACAAAGAAATAGTGTTTTGATGGGGAACAAAAGGGATTAAATTTAGAGAGCCCATCTAGGGAAGCCTGCCTGAGCAGATAATGTTTACTAATGTCTAAAAACAAGAACTGAACAGGGGCGAAGAGGGGGAGAAGGCTCCCAAGACTGCAAAGGGCTACTGTAATAGGAGTTCAAGAGTGAGCAAAGGAACATGTCTCAGGATGAGACTGAAAACATGCAGGGTCACAAACATGGTTGAGGTCTAAGCTGGAACACAGCTGGGGTCATTTCTAAGTGCAGTGAAAAACACTGGGGGAGTTAGGCAGATGCTGTGCTGTGCTGTGGTCTGATATACAGGGTGTAAGCATCCAAAGGCCTTATTCAAATGGAGAGCTTACTGGGGCAGAGGGGATGACATAAGACCCACTAGGTGGCTATTTCAATGATCAAATACAGAGGTAAGGCTTGTTTTAATTAGGGTTGTATTGCTATGAAGAGAAACAGCAACTCTTATAAAGGATAATATTTAATGGAGGCAGGCTTACAGTTTCAGAAGTTTAGTCCGTTATCTTTATGGCAATGTGTAGGTAGACATGGTGCTGGAGAAGGACCTGAGAGTTCTACATCTTGATCCACAGGCAGCAGAAGCAACCATGTATCACACTGCACGCAACTTAGCACATAAGAGACCTCAAAGCCCTCCTCCACAGTGACACACTTCCTCCACACCTACTCCAACAAGGCCACATCTCCTAATAGTGCCACTCCCTGTGGGTCAAGCATTCAAATACAGGAGTCTATGGGTACCATACCTATTCAAACCACCACATTCCACAAACTAGCCCACATAGGCTTGTAGCTATAACATAATGCAAAATGTATTTATTCCAACTTCAAAAGTCCCCATTGTCATGCAGTAAACCCTTTTATCCATATATCTTTACTTGCAAGTGTTTATTGCAAAGAGTCATTGGTCTGGTTCAAGGCCTCTGGTTTCTGCCTCACTGTTGATGCTGGGCCCTCACTAGGACTCCCCCCTGGATATCCTGTTGTTACTCTGAATTGTGAAGATCCTGCAGCTTTGGGTCATGTGCAGCTTCCATGACCAGATTGATTTTTCTTTCATTTTTCTGCTAAATTTTATTTTATTTTATTTTGCAGGGGACGTTGCTAGGGCAGAGGGCAGTTATGAAGGGAAGGGGAAATGAATGGGATGGGGATGCACGATGTGGAAGACACAAAGAATAAAGAAAGTTGTTTAAGTCCCCATAGTCTATCACAGTTTCAACAATGTTTAAAAGTCCAAAATTCAAAATCTCTTCTGAGATTCATGTAATCTCTGAACTGTAATCCCCTATAAAATAAAAATAAAAAAACTGGTCACATACTTCCAACAAATAATGGCACAGGATATACATTATTATTCCAAAATGGAAGGGAGGATAGTGAGGGAATGCTGGACCAAAGGAAGACCAAAAACCAGCTGAGCAAACTCAAAACTCTGCATCTCCATGTCTGATATCAAAACACTCTTCACATCTCCAATCCTTTCAGCTTTGTTGACTGCAACACACTTCTTTCTCTTGGGCTGGTTCCACTCCCTGATAGCAGCTCTCCTTGGCAGGCATCCCATGACTCTAGCATCTCCAAGATTTTGAGGTCTCCAAGGCAATCCAGACCTCAACTTCACAGCTTCATGCAATGGCCTCTCTAGGCCTCCATTAAGGGACATCCATGGCACATGCCTGACCTCAGTGGCTTTCCTTAGTCACAGAGGGAGATTCCATAACTTCTTTCTTCTATCCTTGACTCTAAAGCCAGAACCACGTGACTGAAGTTGCCAAGTTCTGCTGCTTGCTGGAGCTGGAACATGACCTCCTTGTTCAATTACATCTTCACCAACTTTCTGTTTTTGATGCTTTCCTTCGCTGCCTAAGCTTGGCTGTCCTGGGACTTGATATGTAGACCAGGCTGGCCTCAAACACAGAGATTCACCAGCCTCTGCCTTCTGAGTGCTGGGATTAAAGGCTCTAAGATTTTCTTTAATTCATTTTCACAAGTTGGAAACTTAGCTGGGTGGTCTCCTGCCCTGGGGTCACCACTCCCTTTATTCCATTTCTTAATCTGTTTATCTCCTTCAACACAGGATTTATCTCCATTCTACTTTCTGGTGCCCATTTTCTCCTCAATCTGTACATTTTGTATTTTTATTTGCTCAGCTTGCTCCTTTTCATTATAAATCTTCATAAAAGTCAACACTAGTAACCACATAACAGAATCTATACTAGGCTGTTTTGAGATTTCCTCTGCCAATGAAATTAATCCAAAACTTTTCACTTTAGTCTCAAGCAGACTTTTCAGAAAAGGGGTTTAAAAAAAAAAAAAAAAAAAAAAAACCAGCCACATTGTTTACCAAACTATCACAAGAACAATCTAAACATGCTAAAATTCTTCTCTGAAACCTCTTGAGTCAGGCCCTCACAGTTCAAATCCCTCAATGCCACTGGCTTCCATGCTCCTGCTAGTATGACCCATTAAGCAGCACTTAAAGCATTCCACTGCTTTCCTAACCCAAACTCCCCAAGTTTCCTCAAACAAAAGCATGATCAGGCCTATTACAACAATGCTCTAGTCCCTGATACCAACTTCTGTCTTAGTCAGGGTTTCTATTGCTGTGAAGAGATACCATGACCACTGCAACTCTTATAAAGGGAAGAATTTAATTGGTGCTGACTTACAGTTTCCGTTTAGTCCATTATTGTCATGGTGAGAAGCATGGCAGCATGCAGGCAGGCATGGTGCTGGAGAAGGAGCTGAGAGTTCTACATCTTGATCCACAGGCAGCAGAGAGTGACTGTGTGCCACACTAGGCAGAGCTTGAGCGTGTAAGACCTGAAAGCCTGCCTCCACAGTGGCACACTTCTTCCAACAAGGCCATACCTCCTAATAGTGCCACTCTCTATGGGTCAAGCATTCAAACACATGGGTCTCTGGGGGCCACACCTATTCAAACCACTATAGGAGGGCAAACACATTAGTTAGATGCTGTAGCAGTGAAGGTAAGGGGATATGTGAGAGATTTGGGGGCAAACCCTTCTCATTTCCTACTTAAACAACTGGCCATGTGGGTAAGCATTTAAATAATCTGGGAAAAAGCAGGGAGTAAAACAGTTTAGGAAACAGAGGAATGAGAAATTCTATTTTAGACTTGTCATTTGAGAGAAGATGTAAGGCTGGCACCCCAGCCGCTCTCCTCAGGCTGAGTGCCCAGTCCCCCTTGCTGTGTCTCTGATTGTCTGTGTCCATGTGCTCATAGGTCTCTATTGGTAGAAACTTCCTCCATGACACAGTCTACCCTCTGATCTTTACTTCTTAAAAGTCTGCCAGTCTATTCCCACCCAGAATTTACTGCCAAGTTTATGGTTGGTGGTTTGAACTGCCACTCAGCAGCACTGAATTAAGAATGAAGCCTTGGATTTACTCTCTTTCCAATTCTGCCATTCACTGGTTATGTGGCAAACTGAACAAGCCCTTCAACTTCTTGGAGCCTGTTTCTTTTCCTTAAAAGTCAGAGTTAGCTCACTGTAGCAAATACAATTAGTTACACAATTGGTATCAATTCTACTTTTATTATTCTTGTTTTTTCTTAAAGATTTATTTATTTATGCCAGGCTGTGGTAGCACATGTCTTTAATCCCAGCACTTGGGAGGCAGAGGCAGGTGGATTTCTGAGTTCAAGGCTAGCCTGGTCTACAGAGCAAGTTCCAGGACATCCAGGGCTACACAGAGAAACCCTGTCTCAAATATAGAGAGAGATAGAGATAGAGATAGAGATATTGTTTTATGTAATTGGTGTTTTGCTTTCATGTATGTCTGTGTGAAGATGCTAGATCCCCTGGAGCTGGAGTTACAGACAATTAAGCTGGCATTTAGGTGCTGTGAATGAAACCCAGGTCCTCTGGGAGAGCAGCCAGTGTTCTTAACCACTGAGCCATCTCTCCAGCCCCTTTATTATTCTTATAGAACCTTGGTTTTGTTCAGAATGAAAATGGGCCCAGCTAGCATGCTTAATCTCCAAGCTAATTTCTATAAACCAGAGATTGCCCAGTGACACTGCTCTGACAGACATCAAAGAGGAGGAAGTGTGCTTGAGACCTCTGAGAAACCTTCGCTTCTCTTACACACATACCACTCAGTTTCCATGTGCCCTTCTCCTCTCTCCTTCTCCTCTCTCCTCTTCCTTCTCTTCCTCCTCTTTCTTCTTTTGCAGTTCAAGATATTGTTATCCAGGCTGACATTGAACTTGAAATCTTCCTACCTCAGCCTCAAGGCTGACATTACAAGAACGTGCTGCCACTCCCAGCTCCTCAGCCTTCTCCATCTTGCATTTCAGAAGTCATCTTTGGAAGAGCAACGGCCACAGCTAAGGCTAAGGCAGAAACATGGAATGTCCCAGCCAGGAACAACAAACTCCAGGCTTTCTGGGCACAATCCAAATAATCCTTGCATTTGGCCAGTATTATTTGACTTTTCTGTTGCTAGCCCGGAAATAGGCACCTTTTTCAAGCTTGATACCTATCAAACAATGTTTATACGGTGCTGGAGAGCTTCAGGTAATTGTTCTATTACTGGTCCTTTCTTAAAGAAATATTGGTACATACATAGCTTTCCTCTCCATAGCCTACATATGTCCTTAAGACAAGGATTCCCAGTCTTTGCCAATCTGTCTCTGTCTACAACAGGTGTACAATAAAGTCATTGACTAGATAGCCACCTTTTCCTCCTCTAGAGAAGACATTGCCCAAATCTCAATGTCTGTGTCATCTTTATGCCCTCAACTCACCTCTTGCTCTCACCTCCACAGTACCAAATTCAAGTTGTTTTTCTTTGCTCTTACTAAATTTTATCACACACCCTTAAGATGTGTAACACAATGCTGTAGTAAACGTCTAGAAAACAAAATGGCTGCCATTGTGACGCAGATCAATGTACCCATCACCTTGCATACTTGTCCTTTTGATAGGCAGCTCTGTGGCAAGGACAGCTAAAATCTACTCATTTAATAAGTATCCCAGCTACAGAACACTTTTATAACCAACAGGATTCAATTCATGTTGTCTGTTGGATCTCTACATGTGTTCATCTCTAAAGTCTGCTCTTCTGTGTTCTCCAGGCCACACACTTCCCACCTCTTCCCTTTCCCCAGCTCACCTCTCACAGCCATTGTTTCCTTCTCCATCTCTGTGTATTTGAACTTTTTGATCCCACACATAAGGTTGTGCATTGTGTTTTTTCTTTTGGTGTCTGGCTTATTTCACTGATCATAACATCCTCCAGGCTTTTCTATGTTGTGCCAAATAGAAAAAAAATCTCATTTATTTTAAGGCTTGTGTGTGTGTTTGTGTGTATGTGTGTGTCTCCCTGGTACCTAGAGCTTCACTCAGTTTGATCCCCCACTGTGATGTGGCCGACTCAGCTGCCTTTTGCCTGCCCCCTACTTACCCATATGGACCTGGTCCTGCTCTTTCATCTCCACAGTCGGATCCATTTGCCTTCTCAACCCAGACTGCCCCACAGCCTGGTCTTGACAGTAACAGCTTCTTCCATAGGGCTGGTATGGGCTCACTACCCCGTTCATACCATTTTCTAAAGCTCTGTGTTTGAGCTCTGTGCAGCCCCTTTAACCCGCATCCTTCTCTAAGCTACATTTTGTGTATCTATTACCATATGCTGTGTGATGGGAGAGTTAACGTTAATAATTAAGATTGGAATAAGACAATGCAACTCCTGCATTTGCCTCAGTCAGATTAGCAATGTAGGCAGGATTATCTCCCACTGAAGTTACTGAGTTGACTTTCATTCAATAAACACCAACACTGGGGGATGGCACAAATCTGTTTGTCTATGGCTCTAACATAGCGTGCTCATAGTGCATGCGTCTTCCTTATCAGAGGCGCAGGTGTCAGCGGTGCAGGCATCAGGATGGTCTTCGTGATTTTCACCCCCTTTAAAGAGCTCTGCTGCTTGCTTTTTTAATTTAATTTTATTTTTTCTTTTAGCTATTCCCAAAGTCAGAAAAATGCAGTATCTGGAGTCCTGCTAAAGGGAAAAGTTGCATAGTGCTAATGCTTCAGAAACATCAAAGACGTTACAAGCTGGAAGTGTGCAACCAGAAAACCCCACCAATGGAAATAAAGCTGCCAATTGTCTGGATTTGAGTGTGGAAGCCAGCTCATGGATGTAAGAAGCGGCAGACACTCTGCCGTTGAGTCAAGCCTTTGACAAATGGTCCTTGATGAATCCCAATTTGCACAGGGAGTTGAAACTTTCTGTGCTCTTATATTCCATCAGCTGCTTTCAGTTACTTTTAAAGGAACACATTTTTAATGAGAAGTTTCTGACAGAGAATGCAGTGCAGATGTAATTCTTTGAACAATTATTTCTTTTGTTGGTCTTTTTTTTTCCACGGGACCCACTTGCAATTAAATAAAACAGTAATTAAAACTAAATTCACTCAAAATTCATTGTCCCAGCAATCACCTCTGGGATCCTTCATCCTTTTTGGCCTCCATGGAGAGAATATCTTATCAGAGATCCAATCTAAGACAGAAAGCCTTTGATTTTTCTAATGTGGAAACATAAATTGGAAATATTCTGGAAACTTATGATTATAGAGCCTTCACAACACAGTAAAAAATCCAAAGATATAAGACTACAGGATAGCTGAATTCTCTTTATTTTTTTAATTTTTGTACAAATTTAAAACACATTGGAGAATTTAGTGGCAGAAGCCTAACAGGCCAACACGTCTCCTAGTGCAGACATGAATAATTCAGTCAAATTTAGCTATAGCCAAAGTATCTTTCTGAGTCTTCCTAAACTGAAAAAGAGTATATTTAAATCTGATGTTAACATCTCTGCAAAATCTTTGTTTGGGGTGTCTCAGAGTGCTTCAAGGATGACCACCCTCCCTTACTCCTTCCTCCTCCTTCCTCTCCCCTCCCTTTCATGCTCTGTGTTCCCAAAGGTCGCATTGTCTTCCAACAAGACAAGCCAGCCACTGCCATGGCCAAGGTAGACCTCTTTTTTAGGCCTCTTGAGATATTCAGCAAATTTCTCATCTTCTCCCTTTTCTCCCTTTATCTAAACTACTGTATTTCCTTATGATCTTGACCCAGGCCTCCTGATGTTCACTCCCCACTAACCATCAAGCTGATGATCCTAAGAGCAGTTAGTGAATCCCTCCCCAGCTCCTGAGACTCTTTGACAGACCAGTGGCATTTCAGGGCTTAGTTCCTACTTCCCTCCTGGTTCCTTGTGTGTCTTCTCCTGGTCAGGAACTGGTAGAAACTTATCTACATTATGTTGCTTTTAGTTTTTCCAACCTTAATCCTCATGCTATTTCCTCCACAGAGACTACAGTTCTCTCATGCGTGTATCTGCCCTTTGAGTCCTGGATCAAGAAAAACTACTCTGTGAATTGGGCTCTGAAGAATGCCTTCAGGTCCAGAAGAATGCTAGTGTCAGGGGAAAAGACAAAAAACACCCTGGAAGTGCCAGCTCTTTCTCTGCAGCTGAGTGTGCACACTCCCTATAACCATGTGTGTGTGTGATATGCATATGTGTTTATTTGTTTGCATGCATCTGTAAAAGTATGCTTGAATATATGTGGAGGCCAGAGGTCAATATCCTCAATTTCTTCTCTACCTTAGTTTCTGAGACAGGGTCTCTCACTGGGCCATGGAACTCACCACTTTGGGTAGGCTGGCTGGTCAGTGTGTTTGGGGATCCCTGCTGTCTGCCTCTCCAATACTAGAATTATGGAGCTACACAGCTGTGTAGCTGTGAGCACAGAAGTTAACTGGGCACATTCATCAAACAGTGTCTACAAGAAAATCATTTGCCTATAGCTATTGGACATCCTAAGATTTAGTTTTAGGAATTTAACATGAAAGAAAATTGTCTATATGGGGTAGTTCTGACCCAAATTCATTTTAAAAGAACAAATAATAAAAATGGGCAAATGGCACAGAAGCCACATTTGGAGAAAATTGTCCCAGCTCTGCCACTGTGTCCTCCTTGGTATGTTGAAGTAACAAGGAGAAGTCATGATGTCTAATCTGTTGTGTAACTGGCAGAGCTGGTGTTACAGTTGCTGCCTTGGTGGTTACACCTTGTCCAATGGTTGCAGCATGTATCTGGCACCTGGGCCAGGATACAGAGTCCTGGCCAACTCCTGTTCTTGAGGAAGAGTTAAATTTTGAAGAGTGATGAAGACGGTTTTTCTTTTCTGTCCTTTTTAAATACAAAGTCTTTTTAGATAGCCCAATCAGCCCTCAAATCTTCCATCCTTTTGCTCAGCCTTTGACATGCTAAGATTACAGCCATGCATCACCACACCCAATGATGAAGACATCTTGTTGTTTCTTAGCCGGTCCTGAGAAAAGAAATCTAGAGGACAGGGTTGGTATTTTGGCTTACAGCTTCAGAGGTTTCAGTCCATGGTCACTTGGTTCTTTTATTTCTGAGTCTGTTGTAGGGCAGAATGTCACATCAGGGAGCATGTTGTGGGACAAAGCTAGTCACCTCATCAATGAAGAGAAAGGGAAAGAGAGAGGTCAAGGGCAGAAAAAGAGAGAGACCCCTAAAGACTCAGTCCCTTCAAATAGGTCCTACCTCCTCATCTCTTATCATCATCTAAAAGCCCATTCAGTTATGAACCCATTAGTGAACTGACCCATTGATGAAGTCAGACCCTTTATAATACAATCATATCCTAAAAGCAGATCAACTAACCATCAACAGTTTAGGGACATTTGGGAGAATTTCACATCTAATCCACAGCACTGTTGTTTAGTAATGTAGAAGTAGAAAGAACAAAAATATAACCCAAACATGATAGGGATGTCTATATAACCACCAATGCCACGTTATATACAAGGGAAAGATTGAGTCCCATTAGCATCATAAGGATGCTCCCCATCACTATGAGTATTTAACAGTCTGAACTCTCTAGCTAGTGAAATAACAAAAATATAGCTTCAAGAAAGAAAAACCAAAACAAACCTGTTTGCAGGTGATATCACTGTCTACTTAAAAACTCAGACCACTAATGCAAGAAATTACTATTAATCTAAAAAAAAAGAAACTAATAGAGCAGACTGAGATTTAAAAGGAGGGAAACTTCCCTGAGCACAACAGCAAACATATTGGAGTTGGATCAAGACTGAGCCAAATAATTACTGGCCCTCACACCCGTTTTTTCATATTGTAAAAATAAATGCTTTGGGCCATGTTACCTAGCATGCACTAACTCCTGTGTTCAATCTCCTGCACTACATAAAAAGCCGGGCTTGGTCGCACACATCTCTAATCGTGTGGTGGTTTGAACGAGAATGGCCCCTATAGGCTCCTGCATTTGAATGGTTAGTTCCCAGTTGGTGGACTGTTTGGAAGAACTAAGAGGTGTGGCCTTGTCAGAGGAGGTGTGGCCTTGTCGGAGGAGGTGTGGCCTTGTCGGAGGAGGTGTGGCCTTGTCGGAGGAGGTGTGGCCTTGCCGGAGGAGGTGTGGCCTTGGAGGAAGTGTATCACTGGGGATGGACTTTGAGATCTGAAAAGATCACACAAGGCTCAGTCTCTCTGGTTCTCTACCTGCTGCCTACAGATCAGGATGTAAGCTCTCAGCTACTGCTCTATGCCTACCTGCCTGCTGCCATGCTTCCTACCATGATGGTCATGAACTCTCTGAGACTGTAAGCAGGCCTCCAACTAAATACTTTTTTTTATAACTTGCCTTAGTCATGGTGTATTTTCATAGACATAGAAAAGTAACAAAAATACCAATCATTCGGAAGGTGGAGATAGTAATATCAGAAGATCAAAGTCATTCTGGGTAAGTGAGTTTGAGGCCAACCTGGGCTACATGAGATCCTGTCTCAACAACCAAGGAATAAAATTGTAAAAACAAAAATGCATTTCATGTACAAAAAGTATTAAAAGATTTTAAATACTTGAAATATGTTTCAGAATTGGAGAGGTTGCCCGGTGAGTAAAGTACTTGCTGCACAAGCCTAAGGACTTGAGCATCTGAGTTTTGCAATATCTACAAAAAAATCTAGGCCCTGAAGTGTGCACCTATTACCCACAACCAGAGAGAGAGACTGGGTGCCAGGGAATCCCTGGTGAGCCATTCTAGCCAAAACAGTGAGCTCTTGGTTCAGTGAGAAACTCTGTCTCAAAAAGCAGAAAAGCAACTGAGAAGGACAACCCAATGTCAAGTTCTGGCACCTGCACGGGACAGTGCCCATACACACCTGCACAGGACAGTGCCCATACACACCTGCAAGGGACAGTGCCCATGCACACCTGTACGAGACAGTGCCCATACACACATGCATGCACCATACACATACACACAGAGAGAAAATCTAGCTCATAAATATTAACTTACCTATAATAGTTTAATAGATGCAAACTATGTTAGTTAGATATTTTTAGCAAGAATTATTACATCCTAGTCAGAGCAGGTGGCACATGCCTATAACCTCAACATTCAGAAGTCTGAGACAGAGGGTTCCTGAATAGAAGGCTAGCTTCAGAACCATAATGAGACCCTGTCTTAGGGAGAAAAAAAAGTACCCTTCTAATTAAATTTAATCCAAAAAATTCATATAAAGTTACAAATAATAGAAGTCAAAAATAAATGATGATAAGATATAAATTCCAGTCTCTATGGGGTTGCTTGATATACTGACATTCATATAATAATAGAGTCACTTTTAAGAAGCATGTTTAATTTCCACTAATTAATTGCATTAGGCCATGAGTCTTTCAAAAAGCAGTCCTTTGGGGGTCCTTTTATGTCTTATGAGGATAAATTAAAAGGACAATGTCAACTTTGCCACCTCAAAGTTCCACAGATAGGAAGCCCTCTAAATTCTACAAGTCACCTACAAAGGGAACAAAAGGAAGTTCACATAAAACATAAAGAAGCAAACAGAAAACAACAAGGAACTCCAAAGTAGTTTACTCCTTGTGACCATTGAATGAAAACGTCCCCCACAGGCTCAGATGTTTGAACACTTGGTCCTCACCGTGGTGGTGCTGTTGGGGATGTGGCACTTTGCCTGGAGGAAGTGCATCCCTGTGGGTAGGCTTTGAGTGCTAATAGCTTCACACGACTTCCTGATGATCTCTGCTCCTTGCTCACATTTTAAAATGTGAGCTCTCAGCTTCCTGGTCCTTCTGCTATGCCTGCTACTTGCTGCCATGCTTTTTCTCTGCCATGATGGACCCTTACCCTTCTAGAACCACAAGCCTAAATAAACTATTTCTTCCATAGTTTGTGGTATTTTATCATAGAAATGGAAAAGTAACTAATATAGAAGTTGGTATCAAGAGTGGGGTACTTATGTGCTGAACCCGACCACACTGGTTTTTGAGGTATGTCGAAGACTTTGGAATTTTGGACTAGAGAAGAAGTTGAATGCTGTAAGTAGAACTTAAACGGGCATTCTAGTAGCAGCCTAAAAGATAGTAGTGCAGAAGCAACGCAGACTGTGGAGGCCCAGCTCAGGAGGTTTCAGAGGGGAATCTACTAACAACTGGGCTAGAGTCCATTCAAGTGACATTTCCACCAAGAATCTGGCTGCCTCCTGCCCTGGTCCTAAGAGATTACCTGGGGCTAAGGTTTAAAGTAATAAAGAAATTTCTTTGGCCCAGGAAATTTCAAGACTCTGTGGTGTGGTTGTTAACTGATAACTCTTATGCAAGTTATAATGAAAAAGTACTAGTGGGCTGAAAGAAATACAAAATGTATGGTTTGAAGAGAAACAGAATACTAGGAAGCTTAATGTTAAACCAAGGCCTGTGCTGAAAGACAGGCTGTAATTGTTAAGGACTTTAGTGTCATTAGGAAAAGCTTTCTCTGCACTGGAATGAAGGCAAGGATGCCCTTAGGGCCAGGCCCCACCCAGCTAAGCTTCCAGTTTGTGAAGGGCAGCCTAAGGGATTTTATCTCTAGAAAGCACTTGAATGAAAAAACTGCTGCTAGGGGCTGGAGAAACGGCCCCAGGGTTGAGAGATCTGGCTATCCCTCCAGAGAACTTGGTTGGGTAGTGTTAATCCCAGCATCCATGGGACAGCTCTTCTGGCCCCAGTAAGCATGCCTGTGGTACACAGACATACATACAGGCAAAAACCCACTGTTAATCCCACCGATAGAGAATAAGACCACTACCACAGTTTAAAGCCAAATTTGAATCAAGCATTAATTAAATATTGACCGGGTGGATGGGCTCTGGCCAAGTCCAACCCAGGTTCCTGGGAAATGGCCCAAGCCATGGTTTGCAGCAGCTTAAGAAGGAAAACCCATAATTTATTGCATTTCCCATCAGGTCCAATTAGGGGCAAGCATACATCCTGACGTATTTCCTGCCTACATACCTCCTGTCCACATGTGATGAAGCACATCAGTGCAGATGGGCCAAACAAACTTGTTTAGGGGAGTGAAAGCATGTGGCTTGTTATCTCCCGTAAACAATAGCCTCCATTCACTGTCCTTGGGCAAGGGGCTTGCAGATCAGGGGCATTTTTTGTGTCATGGATCTCCTAGGCATAGTAATTAAAACTTAAAGTGTAACTGGCTCTCACACACCCATACACAAGGTAATTGTTTTAAAAGCTGCTGCTGCTGCTGTGATTCAAGGGTGCCAGGATCCACCCCAAGCTGCCAACAGAACTTGGCGGTGTCATCTCCATGGTTCTGACTTCAGAAATATGAAGAGACACAGAGTGAAGGAGTCATAGATTCTCTTTCCACAGTTTGAGAGAGCCACTAAGGTCAGGCAGTGTGTGACAAAGTCCCTTTGCAAAGTCCTTGAGATGCCATTACATGAAGCTGTGAAAATGAAGCCTGGATTTCAGTGGAGAACCCAAAATGTTGGAGATGCCAAAGTCAGGGGTAACTGCCAAGGAGAGTTCCATACAGGGAGTGGAACCAACCCAAGAGTGGATATATTTTGCAGGTAGCAAAGCAGGGAGGGGGTAGGGAGATCCAAGTCCCTTGATTCCAGACATAGAGTTATGAGATTTGATATTTGACCTGCTAGGTTCTAGTCTTGCTTTGGTTGGCTTTCCTATGCCCCCATTTCCCTCTCTTAAAATAATAATAATGCATGTTCTGTGCCTTTATACATTGGAAGTATGCAATTTGCTTTTTATTTTACAGAGGGTTACAATTGTCTTAAACTGGGCATGATGGTGCATGCCTTTAATCTCATTATTCAGGAGGGGAAGCAAAGGCAGGCAGATCTCTGTGAGTTCAAGGCCAATCTGGTTGACATAGAGAGTTTCAGAAGAGCCAGGGCGACATTAGTGAGCTCCTGTCAAAGATGAATGAGGAGGAGGAGGAAGAAGAGGAGATTGATTGCCTTAAGTCTCAGAGAGACTTTCAACTTTTAAAACATTGTTGATAATGAAAGACTATGGGAAATTTTAAACTTGGACTAAATTCAGTTTGTGTGATGATATGGTGGTGAGCCTTTGGAGGTCAGGGAGTGGAATGTAGTGGTTTGATTGAAAATGTCTCCCATAGGCTCAAGCAATTGAAGGCTTGGCCATCGCTGGCTGGTGCTGTTGGGGAGGACTGTGGAAGCCTTGAGAGGTGGGGCTTTGCTGGAAGAAGCGCATCACTGTAACAGGCTTTGGGGGTTCATAGTTTTGCCCCCCTTCCTGATCACTCTCGGCCCCTTGTCCGCATTTTCAGATAATGGCCTCAGCTTCCTGCTTTTGCTGCCATCTGCTACTTGCTGTCATGTCCCTCTGCCACGAGGGACTCTAACATCTCTTGAACCATAAGCACTAATAAACTATCTCTTCGACATCTTGCCTTGGTCATGGTGTCTTATCACAGCGACACAAAGGTAACTGATACACTTCTCCATTGATCTCAACCAAAAGCAAACGGTAATTCAGTACTGTCAATGTGCTCACGTCTCCTTCATCACAGGAGACAAATGGGAACAAATATGAAAAAGGGACAATTTTCAGTTTCCACACAAGAAGACAGTAATAATAATTATACTTAAAAATAAGAATCCAGAGCCGTGGTGGTAGCTTGATTGTGAACCCAAACCAACAAGAGTTTGGATCCCAGCACCTACATGTCCTGTGGGCATGATAATTCCAGTTTCAGATGACAAACACGGGGGAGTACCCAGAGGAGGCCAGCTAAGGAGACTGGTCAAAGCAATGAGCTTTGAGCTTGACTGGGAATCTTTTCCTCAATGAATAAGGTAGAAGAGAGATCAAAGGTAATTCTTGATACCAACCTCGGACCACAGACATATGTACACGTGTGCACATACTGCCCACACATATGAGTCCATACCCAGGTGAATATGCATACATACATGTAGGCACACCACATAGACATGAAAAGGAGGAAATAAATAAATAAGAATTTAAACTTTACTTTTATATGTTAGAAACATATGTTGGGTAAGCTACTGGTTTGAGGCCAAATACAGATTTTAACACTACGCCAAGTGAGAAAAATGGTCTGTTTATAAACCTTCCTTCCTTTGATGATTCCATAATATTGATTTCTCAATGAGAAATACAGCAAGGAAACAAATGTGTGAACACGGCAATCATCAGAAAGCAGGCTGTAGGACAAGACAACCTAGTTTCTCCAGCAAATCAATGGGATCCTTAAAGGGATGTGGGGAGAGGGGCGGAGGTTGTGGGTGGGTGTGAAGCATGATGCACAGATAGAGGCAATCAACAGAAGAAAGAAAATTGCCTTCTACTCTCAGGACCATGAGGACCCCTGGCTTGCTCAACCCCTGGCAGCCTAAGAGATTACTTGACCTCCCTACTGTCCCTCTCATTTACATTCCCAGCACCAAGTCCTCCCATTCTATGTCCTTGAGATTATTAAGCTCCCTTTCCACTGGGTGCTTTGCCAGGGAAGGCAAGATTTTCTCGCCTTTCTTTTCTTCCCTGTCTGGCCTCCTCCTCATCAGACTGTCAATCTTCATTTTCATGCTGCAGGAGAGCTGAGCAGACAACCCCAGTAACACTTGTCAGTTCTAGTTGATGTTGACTGCTGGTCCTAAACATGAGACTGGCCCTAATTAATTCTCAAACACTTCCTTCCAATATGCCCATTCCCTGGTGCTTGACCCCACAGAGCCGAGCATAAGATTCTACAAACGCAACCCGCAAATATCCTGTGCAAAGTGATTTTCTGCCTTGCTCTCCATCTCCCCTTTCCTTAACATAAACCCACTCTACTTGAAATAGGTCTGTTGCCCCCCACCCCCGTTCTCCAGAGCACACAGTTGTTTATGAACACTGCTCTACAGCATGCACTATGGACGGTTGCTTGGGCACAGTTCATACACTAACAATTCTGCATCTATCTCCCAAAGTCATCAGCTCTCTCACAAAACCCCTCCTCTACTCTGTATTGCATATAACTTCCTTCCCCAGGTTCCCCCTCCTCTAGCCCTGAGTAAATCTGGCCAATGAAGAAAACTACTGAAAGATTAAAAGTTCCAGGTCTTAAAGCACTAAAATCATGCTCGTCTCTCCCTCAGCTTCCTGAGATGTTCCAGACATCACAGAAATGGCTTGTCTGCTCCTTGGTTCTTCCTCCCTCCAGGATCAACTCCACCAGGAGGTCTTAGGGTGGACCTTTCACCACACAATCCTGACACCCTTAGGCTGTGGCCCTGCCCTACAGCAGCAGCAATTTCTTCCCTTACTAATCACTAGGTTGTATGCTTCCCCATATCTAGACTAGAGTTTGACCATGTGCCCACTTAGCAAAATAATAGTGGATTCCACACTAGGGACTATGACCTTCAAAACTACCAGTTCTTGACCAGGTTTACAGTGCCAGACATATGTTGTTCCCTCTTGTGGAGTGGAGCAAAAAGCAATTTGTTACCCCCATAATATTCATACCACTATTGTGCTGATGGGCATGTCTTGCCAGGCTAAATATGTGTGATCTCTCTCTCTCTCTCTCTCTCTCTCTCTCTCTCTCTCTTCTCTCTCTCTCCTTTCTCTCTCTCTACTACTGAAACTTAAAGATGTATACTGTAAACCTAGTCAAAGGCTGGTGGCTGGAAAGGTCATAGGCTCTAGTGTGGAATCCACTTTTATCATTTTGCCAAATGGTCACATGGTCAAACCGCATCCTAAATAGTCACATTTATATCCATCCCTCAGTGCTGCTCTTTGCTTTTTGCCAGAGACACTTACTGCAGTGGCCAGCAGTTAACAGAGACTCACAAAACTGACGGAGGGAATGAACTGAGAAGAAGGGACAGTGGAGTGCTTGGCCCTAAATCAGTCATCCATACCCCTCTCTCCAGGCTCAGGACACATTAAAGAGCAGGGTAGGGAAAGAACAGAAGATCCAGAGGATGGGATAATACGCAACAAAAAGATATCTCCTGAGCATGATATTTCCTTACACTCGTGAATTTACTACAGGCGTGAATACCCACACAAGACCTGCACAATTCTGGGACAATACCCTGCCCTCCACTTTGTATTTTGTGGGGGGGGTAGGAGGTAGGGGTAAAGAGCTCATGAGGCCCCATCTCTCCCTGAGGAACTATTAACAGGTAATGGTGGCTGGAGAAAGGAGTGTCTATTTCTTTATGATAGAAAGAGGGAGGGATGGGCTACAAATAGCTAAAACTCATTGTATACATGTGTGAAACACTAAAGAATAAAAATTGTTATTAATGCTTTGCCTTAGTCAATGTTCTATTTCTATGAAGAGCCATAATGACCATGACAATGCTTATAAAGAAGAACATTTAATTGGGGTTGGCTTACACTTGCGAGGTTTAGTCCATTATCATCATGGCAGGGAGCATGGCAGCACGCAGGCAGACATGGTGCTGGAGAGTAGCTAAGAGTTCTACATCCCGATCTGCAGTGTGCAAGAAGAGAGAGACACTTGGTTTGGCTTGAGCTTCTGAAACTTCAAAGCTCACCCTCAGTGACACATTTCCTCCAACAAGGCCACATCTACCCCCAACAAGGCCTCATCTCCTAAAGCTAGTCCCTAAACATTCAAATATATGAGCCTGGGGGGCCATCTTACTCAACTCACCACAGCCCTTAATTAATATTTGTACACAAGCATGAACAGACACCAATAAGCTCAGTTGTAAGCAAATCCATACACCTATATCTCCACATTTTAAAGGAGTTGTGTGACAGAAAGATTCTAATCAAGCATGCCAAGAGAGATCCAAGCAAAATTGAGACCCTGTGTACAGGCTGAAAATTCTTCTAAACCACCCTTGACCTCTGGCCTTCTTTACTAAGATCAACCAGTATCCCATTAGAAAGTTTCAGCCACAAAATGGGCATTCTTTCCTTGTGATTCATAATACCCAGAAGTCTTCAGCTTCCCAGAATTTGTGTTAAGCAGTAACTTTCAAAGATGATAATGTTTGCCAACAACCCCTGGGGCCCTGCTTGAGATTTTCCTGAAACAAAGGGGGTTATTCTGTCCATATTTCTCTTTTTAGCAGCCTTTTGCATACATTAGCTTTTCCTCTTCTGGCACGTTAAATATCAGAATGTGCCTGTTATGGTATGAGAATTACTCCATTATATTTAAAACTTCGGTTTTCTTATAAAATTATTTTAGATTTGTTTTTATTATTTTTGTGTACGAATGTTTTGCCTGCATGTGTGTCTGTGCATTACATGTGTAACTGCTACCCAGCAAGGTTGTGAGCCTCCACATGGGTGCTGGCAATCAAACCCAGGTCTTTCACAGCAAAAAGTGCCCTTAACCACTGAGCCAACTCTCCAGCCCAAAACCTCAGTTTTCAGTTAAGATTTTCTCACATCTTCCCAAATCATCTTACCCAGCCTGCGGGAACTACCTTACTACTTGTTTTGAGAGATAAAAGTCGTGAGAACCCAAGTATAAATACTTAAGAATTCCAGCAATTTTGCACTCAATTATATTAGCTTGCACCCTCATCACAAACAATAACCTTTAAAATTCTGTGGAAAGGAAAAGTGGTACCATGGTTTTTATTGATCAAGTCTTCATGCTCTCTGTTTATAACTTAGCATTGCTCTTCTCTGGCTTTACTTTTTAATTGTATGAATAAGTTATCTGTTGCTCCCACAGATAAGTATGTCAAGATTCTAAGTTTCCTACAAAGTCAGTCAGAATGAGAACATCTCTCTGAAGTGATGGCAGTGCTGCCCTGCCCAGGATAATCTTTCTGTCCTTGGTGTGGTCCCTGCTCGAATACTCCAAACAACATTGTAGTCATTACTGTATGTGTTTTAACTTTATTACCACACTTTGAATTCCTTTAAAATTTTACACATGTTCTTATTGTGTCATCTTTAAAGGACTCATCACTAAAGATTCTCTACTAAGTAAATGGGTGCTTTAAAAGCTTTAGTAAATAATTAAGACATAATTGGGGCGAAGCTTTGATTGCATTTGTGCTGCATCTGATACATAACATAACTCAGTTCCCTCATTTTCTAGCTCAGGAATAGATATTCTTTGCCTAGAAAAATTCTTACTTATCACAGGGATGTAAGTCTCATGAGAATAGAGACTGTGTCTCCATTATTTCTATGTCCTTTGTGTCTGGTAGTTTCTCTCTCTCTCTCTCTCTCTCTCTCTCTCTCTCTCTCTCTCTCTCTCTCTCTCTCTCTCTGTTAATCCTTTAAGATCTGATACAATGTCTTTCAAATGACCCTTCTAACATTTTTAGGAATCTATGTCTAATGCTGCATGTATATGCATATGTACTTTCCTATGTGTCATAGTTAGGGTTCCTATTGCTGCAATGAAACACCAGGACCAAAAAGCAAGTTGGGGAGGAAAGGGTTTATTTGGCTTACACTTCCACATTGCTGTTCATCAGTCACTGAAGGAAATCAGGACAGGAACTCAAACAGAGCAGGATCCAGGAGGCAGGAGCTGATGCAGAGGTGACAGAGAAGTGTTTCTTACTAGCTTGCTTTCTCTGGCTTGCTCAGCCTGTCTTCTTATAGAACCCAGTCCAGGGATAGCACCATCCACCATGAGCTGGGCCCTCCCCACCGATCACTAGTTGAGAAAATGCTTTGCAGCTCTATCTCATGGAGCATTTTCTCAAATGAGGCTCCTTTCTCTCTGCTAACTCTAGCTTGTGTCAGGTTGACCCATAAAATCAGCCAGTACACCATGTATATGTACTTTCTTATAAAAAATATATAAGGCCTTTAATCCCAGCACTCGGGAGGCAGAGGCAGGCAGATCTCTGTGAGTTCAAGGCCAGCCTGGTCTCCAAAGTAAGTTCCAGGAAAGGTGCAAAGCTACACAGAGAAACCCTGTCTTGAAAAACAAACAAACAAACAAACAAACAAACAAACAAAAATATATATATATATATATATATATATATATATATATATATATATCCCATTTTATAGATGAGAAAACTCAAGATCAGAGATCTTTAGATAAACAAGTTACAAGCTTGTTAAAATGGCGGACTTTGCATTCTGACTGCCAATTCAATAGCCGTCCACTTAAAACACCACAGTGGTTCATCATTTCAAGAGGGTCAAAACTTTCCTCAGTTTCTAGAACCAGAAGCTAGTAGCATTTTATCTTCTGTGGACAATTTTTCTTTCTGTTCTTTGCTTTGTGGTAAGTTCTCCTTGGAAGAGGCTTCTGCCAATGGTAAGAATGTTCTTTCTGGCCTTGGGCAGCCTTTCTCCATGCTCCATATATGAACTAAGTATGTGGATTTAGATCCTTCAGTTTTGGTACTTTTATAAATTCTCCCAAAATATATACACGTTCCAAGCTAGGCAAAGTGATGCACACCTTTAATCCCAACATTTGGGCGACAGAGGCAGGTGGATTTCTATGAGTTCAATGCTAGACTGGTCTATGTAGTGAGTTCCAAGACAGCTACCATAGTGAGACCCTGTCTTGGACAAACAAAACAAAACAAAACAAAAAAATATATGTTGACACTCCCACCTTCCTATTATGTGTTTCTCTCTTTAATGGCCACCTCTTTTCTAACAATTACCAATTAGCTAGCTTGCTCCTCCCTTTTTAAATATTACAAGTAATATACCTTCCTGATAGGGACATTGGAAAATAGATGTAAATAGGAGAAAACTATTGGCAAATAGAAATACCAACATCCAGGGAGGAGATACTACACTCTCAATTTTTATCTTATAAACGTGTTTGTAGAGAGTATATTAATGTATCTTTGAATAAAATTGCATTTGTATTGAGTCTTTTCATGAAAATGTAATTTTCTTCAAAAAAGAACAGGTATTTAGAAAGAATAAAGTCTATTATATATTCAAATAAAACTTGTTCATTCTATTCTTTTGTTTAGACATGAGCCATCCCTTATCCTCAGATGTTCCTAGGTTTTCAGTTGATGCCTGAAACTGTATAAAGCACCAAGCTCTATGTACATATATGATAAAACTTACTTTATAAGTTTAAGAAGAATAACTAATGATAGAATATAACTGTTACAAGAATAGTTACAGTATAACAATGTACTCTAATAACACTGTGGGCATCTCTATTATTGTGCTTTGGGACCCTTACTGGGTAAAGTAAGAGTAACCCAAATACAAGCATTGCTGTACTTCAACGACTGATCTGATAAACATGACAGTTATAAATGACTAATGAGCCCAGTGTGTCTGGATACATTAGTCAAAAGCACTTCACATTGTCGGTAAGACGGAGAAAGGTGGTGTGAGATTTCATCACAGTGCTCAGAATGGTGTGGAATTTAAAATTCAGTAATTGTTTGTTTCTACAATTTCCCAATTAGTATGTCCAGACTATACTTGATCATTCAATACCTACTTAAATCCATGGCAAAATTCTGTAACAGCATAACAGGAAAATTACAGGTAAGATGGACTACTATAATGATATATATTTTCATCTCTTTGATTAATCAAGGACTCAGAAACTCCTTGTCTTAGTTAGGGTTTTCAGTGCTGTGAAGAGACACCATGACCATGGCAACTCTGAGAAGGAAAACATTTAGTTGAGGAGGCTCACTTACAGTTTCAAAGGTTCAGTCCATTATCGTCATGACAGGGAGCATGATGGTGTGCAGGCAGACGTGGTGCTGGAGCTGAGACTGCTACATCTTGCAGGCAACAGGAAGTCAACTGTCATGCTGAGGGAAGCTTGAACAAAAGAGACCTTAAAGCCTGCCCCACAGTGACACACCTCCAACAAGGCCACACCTCCTAATAGTGCCACTCCCTTAGGGAGCCATTTTCTTTCACACCACCACATTACCGAAGTCAAATCTACTGGGTCTCAATCACAGACAACAGCTTTCCTTGTGCCTCCCATGCTGTATCCCTCTCTACTTGCCTCCCTTCTATGTACTGCTTAGCCAATTAGGTGGTGATAAGATTTAGCTTTTTTTTTTTTTTTGTACGAGTATGATGTTGTTAAACAGTTGTGATTGCTGGACTGTTATACGAATCTTAAAAGTTCCTATTAATAAAATCAAACCTGAAGCCAGGTACTGGGGTCAACGCTGGAAGATCAGAGAAGCAGAACAAGCCACAGCTTCCTCACCTCTCCAGTTCCTCAGGATCCTGTTTCCTCAGACTGGAAACCTCTGTGTCCTTATCCGAATGGACCTCAGCTGAACTGCTTCTCAAAAGCCTAAAAGCTTAACCAGCCAAAAGCTTCTAGTTTCTGGTCTTCACACCTTATATACCCTTCTGCTTTCTGCCATCACTTTCTAGACTTAAAGACGTGAGTCACCATGCTTGGCTATTTCCAGTGTGGCCCAGAACTCACAGAGATCCACGCCTCCAGAAGGCTAGGATTAAAGGTGTGAGTGCCACCATTTTCTAGCCTCTGTATCTAGTGACTGTTCTGTTCTCTGACCCCAGATAAGTCTATTAGGGTACACAATATTTTGGGGAACACAATACCACCACACTGGACACTTTTGTGAACCATGAAAATCTGTTAATAGTATCCCCTAGATGTTGGTATTTCTATTTGCCAATATTTTTCTCCTATTAATGTCTATTTTCTGATGTCCCTTTCAGGAAGGTATATTACTTGTAACATTTAAAAAGGGAAGAGAAAGCTAGCTGATCTAGGATAATTGAATAATTGAATCATTGTTAGAAAAGAGTTAGCCATCAAAGAGAGACATATATAGTGGGTCCACCAGCCTCTGCCGCCCAAATGTTGGGATTAAAGGTGTGCCCCACTTTGCCTAGCTTGGACCATGTAGTGAGAGATACCAGTAAGGAAGTCCATTTATTCTGCCACACCCTAGAAAATGCTCAATATCAGTTATGTGCATCTTAGAGTGGAGATTAAAACCAAACACAGAGCTTTGCTCATTATCCATATGCAACATCAGCTCTCTCCCTCAGGTTGCAAACGGATAAACAGGCATCTCCAAACATCCTCACTAATATAGAAAACAGGGACAGAGAGACTCAAACAGTGTCACAGAAATTGAAATAGTGGGAGAAAGATTAAAAATTTAAGCCAACATATATTCTTCTCAAAGTGATGAGAATATATTGTGCTGATAATCCACATCAAAGAGCCACATAAAAAGAAAAACTTAAGATTCGAGATGTAGGTCAATGATGGCTGGCTAGCTGAGCATACACAGGGTCCTGGGTTCGACCTTCAGCACTGGAAAAAGAAAAATCAGAGAAGAAGAATAAGAGCCTGGAAATGAAAATACAGTAAAAGCCCTTTAAAGACCGACAGAAGGATATGATCTAACCTGTGGTCCAAAATGGTTAGGAATGCCATTCAACACAAAATCGTAACCTCATTTAAACATTATGAGGTTTGTTTTAATTCAGTTACGTGGTTCTGTAGCATGGACAGCATGTCACAATGTCAGAAGGTTGGACGTGCCTGTTAGGAGATCAAACAAGAAGAACAAAGGGAGAAAGAGCTGTAGAGGGGACAGCAGAGAACATGGTGGGGGAGTATATCCTCCACCCACGTAGGTGTGCACACCCAGACATGTTAAACAAGACATGTGCTCACAGAATTCTAAAGCATCAAAATCAAAAAGATCCTGAACAGTCCTAGAGACAGAGTGAAGGAAGTGTGTTAAAGGTGACTGACATCCAGATGCCACCGGCTTTGCAGGAGTCATGTGAGCACCAGGCAACAGTGCCGTGCAACGTTGGAACGGACTTCCTGGGTTTGCACCTTGCCTCTGCTCCCTTGTGACAGACGATGTGACCCTGCACAGTTGATCCCTCATGGGGAAAATTTGAACAGCTCTGCCTCAGAGTGTGGTTAGGAGCCGAACAGGGTCTGGCACCTGGCATTTTCTAAGTTCTTTATAACTGAACTCAAAGAAGACTAATTGAGCAAGACTTGGAAATCCTAAGGATAAATGAGCTGCCAATTCAAACTCAATTCCTAACTAAAACTCTTCAGCAGGTATGCCTCAGGGGTCCGGGGGAGAGGGCAGTTCTGTTCTGCTACAAAACTTGTTTTTTGTTTTTTGTTTTAATTTCCTTGTTCCATCTTCTTTCTCAGGAAGCTCCAGAATCATGCCCAGTGCAAAGCAAAGGATGAAGGCGTGAAAGACAAACAAGCAGATGTGGTGGCACACACCTAGAAACCCCACGCCTGGGAGGCTGCAGTAGCATCGTGAGTTTGAGGTTACCTTAAGCTACATAGTGGGGAGAGTTTAAGCTCAGAAAAGAAAAATACAAGGAGAAATGAAAGAAGGAGGCATGCGTAGGGCAGCTAGAACACAGGGATGCAATGCTGAGAAAACCAAAGAGCCCACAAGACAGCAGGTCTAGAGAGTACCCTGTGAAGACCAAAAGGCTATCTCAGGATGCAAAAGGGACTGCATAGGTAAGTTCTGGCTGAATTGGAGTGTAAGGAACTCCATACTACAAGAAGAGAAAAACTAGAAAAGGGTTCAAGGTTCACGGAAATGAGCAAGTCAAGCAGGGGCTGGAGAGATGTTTCAGAGGGTAAGAGCATGGTTGCTCTTTCAGAGGCCTCAGAGTCTACTCCAAGCAGCCACATGGCAGATCACCAACATCTGTAACTCTAGCTCCAGAGATCTCACGACCTCTTCTGGCCTCTATGGCTACCAGGCATGCGTGTGGTGCACAGACATATATGTAGGTAAAACATCTATATACATAAAATAAAATAATAAAGAAAAAGTCAAAGCTTGAGTGAGAGCCAGTGGGTGAAATGCCATCTACCAAAAAAGAAAGTCAATGTAATCTCTAAAATTAAGCATTATTTATATAGGATATAGAAACGTGGAGCTGAGGATCAGAAAATAGATTTACCCCAGCACACACAAATTGTCCTTGAATTTCCTTACTGATCCTGGGTACCACTGAAACTTCTCTTTAACCCAATGATAAACATATCCATTCTTAAGGGGAAGGGCAAGGTTAGATGTGGTGGTATTGTGTTCCCCAAAATATTGTGCACCCTAATAAACTTATCTGGGCTCAGAGACAGAACAGCCGTAATATTAAACATAGAGGATAGGCAGTGGTAGCACAAGCCTTTAATCCTAGCATTCCAGAGGCAGAAATCCATCTGTTCAAGGATACAGCCAAGCATAGTGACTCAAGCCTTTAATCCCAGGGAGTGATGGTAGAAAGCAGAAAGGTATATAAGGTGTGAGGACCAGAAACTAGCAGCATTTGGCTGGTTAAGCTTTTAGGCTTTGGAGCAGCACAGTTCAGCTGAGATTCATTCTGGATGAGGACACAGAGGCTTCCAGCCTGAGGAAACAGGATCAGCTGAGGAACTGGCGAGGTGAGGTAGCTGTGGCTTGTTCTGCTTCTCTGATCTTCCAGCATTCACCCTAATAACTGGCTCCAGGTTTGATTTTATTAATAAGACCATTTAAGATTCCTGCTACAGTTAGACCTCCTTGCCTGGCATCGCGTAGAGGTGGGAAAACTGGTATTTGGTTTCTTTCTTACTTCTGTATTTTGTCCTTTACCACAGGAAGGCAGTTCTCTGAGTCCAGTTTGCCATTTGTTTGGCATGACCACTGGGCATTTCTACTACTGGAAACGTCTTCCATTCTCTTTGTAAAAAGTGGTCACTGAGGTTATCCCTGTTTTGAAAGGTTCTCTTCTGCTTTCACGTAAAACCCTAAGTTACAGAGAAGATAAAGAAAATTCAAAACTTGTTTTCTCTTGGGTACTATGTATCACACCCCTGTTACAGAACATTCCCACCCCAACTCTTTTTTTAATTATTATTATTACTACTATCTTTTTGAAAAGAATTTTTCTCATTTTTATTAGGTCTTTGAATTTTTTTGTATGTATTTTGAACATATTAACTCCCTCCTCCTACTCTCCCCAGATCTGTTCCCCATTCCCTACCCACCCAACTTTGTGTCCTACTTTTTAACTCACCAAGTAGCTTGTGCTTCTTATGTACACTTGGATGTGAGGCTTTAACTAGAGAGTGTGGTCAACCCTTGAAGAAAATTGACTCTTCCTCTCCTAATAGCTATCAATTCGTTCCCATTTCCTCCCCCATGCTGGGATTTTGTCTGGCTTCAGCTTGTGTGAGTCCTGTGCATGCTGTCACAAGCTCTGTAAATTCATAAGCAGCTGCCCTGCTGTGCTCAGAAAACACTCTTTCCTGTAGTTATCTGCCACCTCTGAATCTCACAAATTTCCCACCCCACTTCCAAAATGATTTCTGAACCCTGGAAAGAATAAATGTGATTTAGACATCACTTGGAGGGCTGATCATTCTAAAATATCTTATTCCCTGCACCTTGACCCATTGTGGGTCTATTGCCAAAAAAAAAAAAAAAAGCTTCTGTGATGAAAGTTGAGAGATTCACTAATCTAGTAATAATAAGTTACTGAGAGTCAATCTAATACTAGTCTATTCAGCAGAGTAATAGTACTAGGTTCTGCTCTAGCATCTATGACCTATCTAGTAACAAGTTATCAGTCCTAATAATGGTGCCAAATGTGGGTTTCAACCTGTGAAATGGGCCTTAAATTCAATCATAAAGTGGTTGGTTACTCCCAAGATATTCATGCCACTATTGCAACAATGGTCATGTCTTGCCAGGCCAGTTGTTGTAGTAGCTCACAAAGTTCACAGGTAGGTAAGGCTGGTGACTCCTTTTCTCCTAGGGTATCATGCATAGCACCTTCCAGCATTTTGAAAACTAGCCAGTAGGGATGAAGCTTCCAGAAGCATACTAGCTACCTATCAACAGCAATTTACAGATTCAATGCAAGCTTCATTACAATTCTAATGCAATTCTTCACAGAAATTGAAAAATAATCTTAAGTTTCATAGAAATATGAACAACCCAGCATAGCCAAAACAATTTTGAACAATAAAAGAACTGCTAGAGGTATTACCATCCCAGATACCAAGTTATACTATAAAGCTACGGTAATGAAAATAGCATGGAACTATCATAAGAGCAGATTCATTGGTCAAAAGAATAGAACTGAGGACATATATAAGCCAACATTACTACAGCCAGCTGATTTTTGACAGAGAGGCCAATAATACACATTGGCAAAAATAAAGCATCTTCAACAAATGGTGCTGGTTAACTGGCATAGCTACATGTAGAAGAACGAAACTAGATTCTTATCTCTCAGTGTGCACAAAACTCAATTCCAAATACATTGATCTGTTGCCCTGAATCTCATAGAAAGGAGAGTAGAAAATATGCTTGAACTTTCTGAGCAGGACCAACAATTAATAAAAAAATAAAATTAAACATTAAGGAAACAACTCACTAAAAAAAATGGGTCATAGAACTAAACAGAGAGATCTCAAAAGATGAAACACAAATGGCTGAGAAACATTAAAATATGTTCACCATCCCTAGCTATCAGGAAAGTTCAAATTAAAACTTCTTTCTTTGAGATTTCATCTCAAAGCCAATCAAGATGGCTAAGATTTAAAAAAAAAAAAAATACACAAATGCTGGTGTTGGCGTCTGGCAAGGGAACACTTCATGCACTGCTGCCGGGAGTGTAAATTGGTGCATGAAAATCAGTGTGAAGATTGCTCAATAAGCTGGAAGTAGATCTACCATATGATGCAGCTGGACCACTCTTGGATATCTACCCAAAGGACTCTACAGCCTATTATAGAAATACCTGCTCATCTATGTTCATTTTTGTTCTTTTCAGCCATGAAATGGAAACAGCTAGCTATCCACCACCTGATGAATGGAGAATGAAAATGTGCACATTGAAACAATAGAATATTACTCAACTTTTAAGAAAATTGAAATTTGAGGTAAATGGATGCAGACAATTATTCTGAATGAGGTAACCCCAACACAAGAAGACAAGCCACTTGTTTTCTCTCATTTGTAGATGTTAGCTTTGAGTATTCAGATGTGTGTTTCATTTGGAATGCTCACAGAGGCCAGGGAATCATTCAGAGGTATGTTTCAAAACAGAATGCAATTGTATGAAGTGGTAGAGGGAGGAATCAGAAGAGGAAGGGCTAACAGAGGAGGAGAAAGGATGGACAGAGTGGAGGGGGAACTACAGGAGGAACAACCAATACCAAAGACGGTTTAGAGAAGTCCGATGGGAACCTACTGCTATGGGCACTTCCCACCCTAGCTTTGAATACCGCTCTTTAAATTGTTTGGTTCCTGTGGGTGTTTCAGGTTTTCTTACCACTTGAGTCTGCTTCCATTGCACCAAAACTAACAGAAATTCCATGAATTTTGCAGAATGTGTTTGGCCCTATTCCTTGGTTTGGGTTATTTTGTTTTTATGTCTCTTGGCCATTTTAATTCTGAGAAAAGCCTCAGAAGCTCATATGCAAACTACCATCTTTCTGAGAACTCAGTGGCCACTGACTCCATTCCCCTAAATGGACTTCACTCATATCTCAATATTCTTATAAAAACTGTGAATATGAAATATATTTAAAAAAATAAACATTTCCAAATTAAAAACCTAGAACAGCTTACATTTTGGTATATACTAGATAGTATCTCCTGGTCCTATTTTGATTCGGTCATATACTGTTAATAAGGATGTTTCACATTCTAATGCAAACAAAACATGGTATATCTACAAAAACTAAATGTTATTAAGTCATGAAAAGAAATGAAGTACAATGCATGAAATTGGAAAATATTGTACTTAGTGGAAGAAGGGAGACACAAAAAGCAATATGTTGCATGATTCTATTCTGTTCAGAATAGAAATCTACAGAGAAATGAAGTAAATTATTAATTTCCAGGGTAGTGAGGGAAAGTAGGAGGTGACTGCTAATGGACACAGATAATGTCAACATTGTGAAGTAGAAAGTGGTGGTGACTTGTACTACATTCTAACATATATTTAATGTTAGAATTAAATTATGAAATTTAATATTACACATTAAATATATGAAATATGTGATATATACATCTCAAGAAAATCTAGTGAAGTCTTCTTGGGGCTTAAGACCTGCTGGCAAATTTCAAGTCATAGTAAGTACAATCAAATAAAAAAAACAGAATTGATAGTTATATAGAAGATATCACTTCCTAAAGTTGCCTAATCTACAGGTTTTTGTACCAATAATGAAAACTAATATATTGTTAAATGGTCAAAGTAAATTGAGTTCAAAAATGTATATAGTGTTATCATTCATCCAAGGTAAAGAAAAGAAAAAAGTTTTTTTTGTATAAGCATTAAACATCTTTAGGCAATACATAAAAATTGGTAACAGTAGTTGCCTCAAATGTGTGACAAGATGGTGGGTTTTTTCATTATGTGTCCTGATTCTAAATGATGAGCAAAGTGCTTCTAAATTAATTTGAAATTATATTAATATTGTATAATTACAGCTTAATCAAACTTATAATAAATGCACTCTCTAACTATAATTGTGGATACATCTATTTTTATTGTCAGCTCTATGAGCTTTTGTTTCATATATTGATACTCTGCTATTAGATGTATGTACATTAAAAGTAGCTATGGCTTCTTGTGATCTTTTATGATTAGGATCTCTTTAAACCTTTTAACATTTCTTGTTTTTAAGTTTACATTGTCCAATAACAATATAGCCATTTCAGCTTTCTTCTGATTCAGTTACATAATATTTACTTTCTCATTCTTTCACTCTTAAGCTACTGCATTTTTAAGTGTGTGTGTGTGTGTGTGTGTGTGCATGTGTGCACACACATGAATGCACAGATACGTATGTATGTATGTACGTGCACATGTGTGCATAGGTATCTATAGAGGTCAAAATGGGGGCTTTGGATCCCTTGAGGTTGGAGTTCCAGGTATTTGTGAGGTGCCCAGTGTAGTTGCCAAGACCCAGAACTCTAATAGGGCAGCCACTATCTGCATTTTTATATAAAAAGGCAATTGTAGGCAGCTTATAATTATGATTTTTCTTTTTATCTTATCAGATATTTGACACCTTTTAAGAGGATGTTTTAAAACATTTATTCTTGGTGTTTTGTTGAGATGGTTAGATTTTCAATTACTTCATTAGTATTGGTCCACACTTTGTTCCCCTTTTTATTTTCTTTACTTTCTTTTGGATTATTGTAGTATTGTTTTAATCATTGCATTTATTTTCACTAATAGCTCAATTGCTATGATTTTTTTGTTCTCAGTGTGGTGTGGTTGTTTTAGGACTTGCAATATACATTTAAAAAAAAACATACTTGGGCTAGAGAGATGGCTCAGCCATTAAAGGCTAGGCTCACAACCAAAAATATAAAAAAAACATACTTATCTACAAGTCTTACATCATCTCACATATAGTGTAAGCATTTTACAGTTGTACACATTATATATCCTCTGTCCATCTTTGTACTGTTGTACTAATTCTAGATGTTATCAATTTTATAGTACATCATCAAATATTTAATATTTAATTTTATGTATAAAATTGGCAGGGCCATACTGCCAGATATTTGGTCAACTCTAACATAGAAGTTTATTAAAAGCATTATTTATTGATTGATTGATTGTGTGTTGCACATGCATATGTACACAAAGACACTAGAAGAAAGTGTCAGGTGTCTTCCTGCATCACTCTCCATCTTGTTGTTCCTTTGAGGCAGAGTCTCTTCCTGAATCCAGAGCTCACCATTTTGGTTTGGGTTTTCTAGGCTGGCAGCCAGCAAGCCCAGCGATCCTCCTGTCTCTGTCCTCATGAGTGCTGGTGTTACAGGTATGCATGAGACCATGCCCAGCTTCTGTGTGGGTGAGAGGACCCTGAAGCCCTCTTGCTTACACAGCAAGTGCTTTTAACTACTGAACCATCTCTCCAGCCCCACAATGAAGCATTTTCTAAATGAGATTAACATTTATATCAGAGTACCTTGAGCAAGCAATTACTTACCATAGTGAGGGATATGTTTCTCATGGTTAGTAGATCTTAGCAGAACAGAACTAAATCTTATCCAGAAGGACCTCTACCAACTTCTGGGTATGATGGCAATTTTATGTGGCAACGTCACTGGGCCATAGATGCCCAGCTATTTGGTTAAACATTGTTCCTTGTGTGTCTATAACCAGGTTTCTGAGTGATATTAATGGTCTGAATTGGTGATCTGAGTAAGAATGGCTGCTGTAATATGAATGGGACTCATCCAACCTGTTCAAGACCTGAATAGAATAAAAAGAATTCTGCTGAGTGCGGTGACTTATGCCTCTAATCCTAGCACTCAGGAGGCTGAGGCAGGAGAATTGTGAGGCCAGCCTGGGCCACATAGTGGAATTCTGTCTTACAAAAACAACACAAAAAAGTAAATAAATAAGCATGTGCACACATCACCCCCAAACACAAAGAGGTTTGTTCTGTGTTTGTCTTTGGATATCTGTTTCCTTGGTTTTGTTTTTTGTTGTTTTGGTTTTTAAGACAGGTTCTCTCTACATCCTGGAACTCACTACATAGACCAGGCTGGTCTTGAACTCACAGAAATCCATCTGCCTCTGCTTTCTAAGTGCTAGGATTAAAGGTGTGCAGCACCACACCTGGCCCGTGGTTTTATTTTTGATAAAGGAGAATTTGTGCTGCCTGTTTCCAAGCTGGGATGACGGTCTGTCTTTAGAATGGAGCTTGTGTTATCAGCTTTCCTGTTCTGTCTTGCTGAGGATTCCCATATCTGCCTTCAGGCTCAGATTATATATCTTTCTTGAGTCTCTGGCCTACCTTGCAGTCTATCAAGCCTCCAGAAGATTTAGAGGGACAAAATGGGAACTATTTTCTGGAGCTCTCTAATACAATTATGTTTCAAGGAGGCTGGAAAAATGAGAGAAAAATTCTTTTATTTACCTGTATTCTTTATTTTTTAAATTTTAATTTATTTTTAATGATGTGTGTGTGTGAATGTATGCTACATGTGTGGGCACCTACAGAGACCAGAAGGGGTAGTCAGATCAGCTGGAGCTGGAGTTGCAAGCAGTTGTGAGCTGCCTGTCATGGGTGCTGGAAACCAAACTCAGGTACTGGAAGTGCAATAAATACTTTCAACCCCCGAACCATCTTTTCATTCCCTATCTGTGTTCTCCCATTTCTAGTATTTTTTATTCATTTGTAGAGAAATGAACAAGACCTTTTTATCTGTTGTAACAAGATATTAGAGAGCACATGCTCTGATTGTTAGATTCTATGATAGAAATATTTTTGTAAAAAAAAATGTTTTTGTGATACCTTCAATGCTATCCATAACACACAGTGTTGGGTCACTGACCTAAGTTTCATAGGTTTAATGGAGGAGAAGATACAAAATTTCTCTTCAGGAATGAGAAAGTTAATGTACTAGAAATATCTATTTCTGATATTGTGATATTCATATCTAGAAAGATTAGGAAGCCCAACTGTATTTTTTACTCTGTAATGTTTAGCTGCAAGGATATAGATACCTAGATTGTGCACATATAACTAAATGTTGTGAATATAAGAAAAAAATGAGTGAATGAGCTGTGAAAAAGTAGAGATAATGCAATTTTTTAAGTTTTAAAAAAGAAAAAAATGGTCATGTCTAAATACAATGCAACATAAAGTCTCTTCTTAAAATGATTAAAATTAGGAATATTGATTGTAGGAGGATTTTTCTGTCCCACCAGTCAGTTCTGTTCTGCCAGCCAGCTCCCAAATAACCACACAGAGACTTATTATTAATTACAAATGCTCAGCCAATAGCTTAAGCTTGTTACTAACTAGCTCTTACAATTTAAATAAACCCATATTTCTCATCTACACTCTACCACATGGCAGTACCTTTCTTCAGCATGGCGTGTTCATTTCCTGCTTCCTCTGCATCTGACTGGCAACTCCACCCTCCTTCTTCCCAGCATCCTCTTAGTCTGGCCTCCCATCTAACCTTTTCTGGCCTACCTATTGGTCAGTCAGCTCTTTATTAACAATGAGAGCAACTCATCTTCACAGTGTGCAAAATGATTATTCCACAGCCTTTGATAGATTTCCCCCAGGAAATGATCCAAAAGAGAATTAAGTGTTGTAAACAAGAAAAGAATGAGATTATCCATGAAATGTGATCTGTCTTTGGAAAGAGAGGTTAAGAGATAGCACACAGAACAAGAAGTGAAACAGTTGCTGCACTAGTCCATCATGCCATCAGTAAAGGCAGGATGAATACACGAGTGTTTAAACCTCTCCTATGAGCCTTATAATATCATACTAGCTCTCTCACAAGAAAGGCTTCCAATATTTTATGACACATGGGTGCCTTTGGGTTTCTCTGCTCTTAAGGAACATGCCTTGATTTCCACTCTTGTCTTTTAGACTTGTTCTTTACCTACCAACATTTTGTATGTGGCAGGTATTGCAGTAGGGATTTTTAACCAAAAGAGAGCTGACTTCACCCAGTGTGTTACTATTTTCAACTTCTTATGTAAGTGTTGTAACAATGAACATCTGTCATGTAGCACACTGTACACATGACCATACAGGAAAGCTACAATTTGAGGTGATTTTAAGATAGCCTGTATGGCCTTCAGGACAGCTGGTTGTCACAGAGTTATTTTTCCGGTGTTTTTAAAAAATGCCTGCTACCAAATATAATAAATCTTTTTTTCTGGGAATTTATGTTAAATATACTGGCCTTCACTACCCAGAATCCATCTCTCTAGAGAGACAAGGCATTCTTTTTTTCATTTCTGTGTGCCTGAACTCTCTCCTATTTCCCTTAATTTAGCGGAAACTGTTGCTCGTGACTCTGAGAGTACATTTTCAAATTCCTTAGCACTCTGAAAAATTATTTTGCTTGGACCTTTTAGATAAATATGCTTGTGGTTGTTTCTCCCAATCAAATCTCTTTCTTACACCAGTCATCTTCCAAACATGGCCACAGCCCCTGAAGAACATTGAGACCCTTTTCAGGAAACAACTGACATTTGTTGCCAGTGATAGAATTTAAGCATTTTGTAATATTTCAGAGTCTTAGATCTGCCATTATGAACTTGATAGTGTCTCAATATGTAAAGGCTTTTCTAGTAAGCTCAGTTAGTGATATTAACAGATGTGCCATACATATATATATGTGTATATATGTATAAAGAAATTGTGGTCATTGGGGAGATGTGCAAAACTTAGTATGATAGTTAACCTTGATTGTCAATTGACTGGGATCTGGAATCAACTAAAGATAAGCTCTAGGGGGAACTTTCAGAAGGATTAGCTGAAGGGAAAAGAGCCGCCTTGAATGGGCGACACCTTCCAGGTAGAGAGGTCAAAGGTTAAGCTGTGTTGTCCACCCGCATTGCTTCTTGATCTTGCTGCTGTTTCGCTTCCATCTGACTCCAGCTTCTTTAGCCCCCAACATGAATTGAAGACCAATGACTCCAGGAATCTTCTAGATGGTCAGCCCTGGACTGGGACTGCTGGAGACACCCAGTTTCCTGGAGTGAGCTGGGCTCTCAGCCCTTCTAACCCAAATCCATCCCATATTCTCTAAACCAGACTTCTGAATCCCCAAGCCCCTCTCATAATATATCTGTACATTCTGCTGGTTCTGTTTGTCTAGAGAATAGTGCCCAACACACACACTGAACCATTTTTTCCCCAAATAATTAATGGATTAAGTAATGAAATGGAGCATGAGTACAAATCTATTCACAGAGCAAGGTAAGGGAATTCTACAAAAAGTTCATTATGGGTTTCTGATTCCACACTTCAGCTAGACATGGTTGTATCCATCAGTTATCCAAACTCTAGGGAAAGCAAGGCAGGAGGACTGTGGCTTTAGGTCAGTCTAGGCAACATAGTAAGTCCAAGGCCATATGTATACACACACACACACACACACACACACACACACACACACACACACACACATATATATATATATATATATATATATATATATATATATATATATGAGAGAGAGAGAGAATTACAACTTGCTTGCTTTGATAGTCTTAAAAGGCCTTTAAACTGCCTCTTTGAAAACTGCATGTGATATGTTACAACCAGAACAGCAGAGCACAGGAGATCAAGTATGGACGTATACACAGAAAGTCAGCTGTTTTCTAATCCAAATATTCAAGAGATATTAAGAAGTATTTTCAAAACAACACCCACATAAGTAAAAATTTTACACGGAAAATGTATTTTTTAAATACAATGCTTATGGGAATATGTAATGGCTTACTGTTATTTTAAATCAATAAATATTGATCAGAAAACAAGCATTTAGTTTAAGTTGTGTTCAGTATCAGCAACAAACCCTATCTAAGGCCTTCAAACATTACAAGAGTACAAGGTCCTGAGGACTAGGTCTCAGAGCCACCACTGACATCACAGTTCTATCCATTCCAGTCTGAAGCCTATGCTGTGAAAGAAAAGTATCCTTGGTGTAAGAATTAACACATATATGATTAACCTTGGCTTAGCAATCAAATTGACCTCTTGAGTTGTGTTATTTAGCATTCCATCATTATTACAAAATACTTGAGACAGTCAACTTAAAAGGAGTCAAATTATATCCTAACTTACAGTTTGGGGAATGTCAGTCCATGGTTTCTTGGTCTTCTGCTGAGGGCCTGTGGCAACATAATGCATCATGGTGAGAACATGTGACAGAGGAGGAAGGTTCACAATGGCCAAGAAGCAAGAGACACACAAGAAAGTGCTGTAATGTTCTCCCGCTAGGCCTCACATACTAAAGGTTCCAACCCTTCCCAACAGTGCCCCGAAAAGCAGACTTGGGCTTTAATATATGGGCCCTTGTGTATATTTGAGATTCAGACTATAGTTTCTGAATTTAGATCCGTGGCTCTGCCAGGCACCAGATTTGTTACATTCCACAAATTGTTGGAACTGTCTATTCCTCTGGCTCATATCTATAATATAGATAGAACGTACTTCCTATTTTATGAGAATTAAATGCAACACTTGCACATTTAAGGCAAAAACTAACACAGGCATTATAAGAATTTACACCATCTTTTAAAAGTTATAGTTTGTGGGCTGAAAAGATGGCTCAGTGGGTTAAGAGGAGTACCTTCTTCCAGAGAACCTGGGTTCTATTCCCAGTACCCACTGTCTGGGTTCTCTGGATACCAGGTACTATGTGGTACATAGACATACATGCCATCAAAATGCCCATATACACTAAAAAGTCAAAAAGCAACAAAAATTTGTAAAGTTATATGGTTCTAATATACCAATGAGAGTTACTCTAAAGCCTTGAAACTGTACTTCTTAATTAGGAAGCATTTCTCCAAAGACAAATATTGACTCAGCTTTTACCCAACCCTACCTTAGTATTTTCTCAGTCAACCAGTGCAATACTGCACTTTTTTCTCCTAAAATATTTTCTATTGAAAAGTTTGTATTAAGCCAGGCAGTGGTTGTGCGCGCCTTTAATCCCAGCACTCAGGAGGCAGAACCAGGTGGATCTCTATGAGTTTGAGGCCAGCCTGGTCTACAAAGTGAGTTCCAGGAAAGGCACAAAACTACACAGAGAAACCCTGTCTCGAAAAACCAAAAAAAGAAAAAAAAAGAAAAAAAAAAAGAAAAGAAAAAGAAAGGAAGGAAGGAAGGAGGGAAGGAAGGAAGAAAAGAAAGAAAGATAGAAAGAAAGAAAGATAAAAAGAAAAGAAAAGCGTGTATTGTATCTACATGACAGGTTGTTTTTTGTATGATATCTTTGTATAGGAAAAAAGCCACATTTGAAAGGTCTGACTGCCAAGGCTGCATCAGAGAGTTAACTGTAGGCAGCAAGCAAGCAATCATTGGGTACCAACTTTAGGGATGCACTTGACAATGATCTAGTGTTACTTTGCTAGGTTTCCAAATTGCTTCCACTGCAGGTATACAACTTAATGGATACTTAATTGTGAAACTGTGGATGGAACATTTGAAACATGCTTTATTAAGACTATTTAGAAGTGTTTCTCAACCTGTGGGTCATGACCCCTTTACAAGGGTTGCCTATCAGATATTTACATTATGATTAATAACAGTAGCAAAATTACAGTTATGAAGTACCAATGAGATACTTTTATGGCTTGGGGGGGGTCAGTTCATCATGGAGAACTGTATTACAGGGTCACAACATCGGGAGGCTGAGGGCCAGACTGCTGCTCGGGAGGATCTTTATAGGACATATTCATGATCGCCATGGTTGAGCTTGTGATGATGCTAATCCCTTACTTAATGTCACTGACAAGCAGCAGGAGCTTCTTCATAGTGTCTGTGGTGGCCACATAAAAGCACCAAGATTATTATTCTATTAAGCTCTGTAGCTACTTACAGTCAGATATGTTTTGCTTTTACAAGCTACAGCCCCTTTAACTCTCAAGTCATTATTAAAATGGATATTTATCAAGTTGTCTTCAAGTTTGCTGGCTAGGCTCTTCCTTGCCACTCTTGTATTGTTCAGATAGTATGTTCTTTTTCATTTCAGATACCATAATTTTTAGTAATATAATTTCCCTTGTTGAGAACAACTATCTTTCCATTCAGCTGCATATTTTTAATCACATATAATTGCAATAGCTGTTTGATGTCTAATCATTTCCATCTGGGTAATCCTGCAGTTGACATCTCTTGATTGTCTCTGTCCTTGTTGGTTTCATTTTCTGGTTCTTCCCAATTAAGAAACATTGGATAGTGTGTTCTGTGTACACTAAAGGTCCTGTTAGAATTTTCAGAAAAAGTTTGGATTGATTGATAATTGACTGACTGACTGACTGATTGGCAGAGGGAATCAACTGGTAAGCTCAGACTGTGAGTTCTATCTCAGGTGAGTGGTAGCTCCTTCAACTTCACGTTTGGCACTTTGGGTGTGCTGCCTGGACTCTTTTCTCTGCACATCAGCTTGGGGATGAGTCTCAAGGCACACGGAAGCCCCAAAACAAAATTAAAGATTCCCTTCCAGTTATTCTGGATTGTCCCCAGTGACCCACCCCTAGCTGCTCACCCATTCTCCCTGACCCTTGTCACAGATTTTTCCTATCCCTCTAGCCACAGAACTCCACTCCCATTTTAGCTAATCATGATCCCCCTGCTGTACCAATCTACATGAGGGGCCCAACTCTGCTGAAAAGCTAAGACAAAAGGAACAAAAGCCATTGCCCTACAGTTACTTTTCATATTTAGTGCAGAGACTTTTTTTCAACTGCTGAAGAAAGGCTTTTATTAGAGGGTGAGGAAATACACACAAAGAACCTCTGAAAAGCAGAGGGGGGATTCAGGAGACCGAAGTCCAGTTTCTCCTTGGGGGCTTGCAGGGAGGGAGGCTGATATGTCCACAACTTTGGAGTAAACATGCCTGATGTGGTCTTGAACTTGTCAGAACAGCCCACCAGCAAGCGGGCTTACTCAGGAGAAAAAGCCCACCAGGCCCTTAGGCCTTTGTGTCAGGTCAGGAGTGTGAGGAAGAAGCCTGAAGTCTGGCACCTTTCTTATCTCTTTTGGGGTTCTTTCCCTGTGAGGGCACATCCAATAAGATGATGGTTTTGACTCATGTTGAGAGGCTCCCAGGCATTCACTACTTCTGCGGCTGTCTGATGTCACAAACAACTGACTGCGTTACACCTCAGTCTATCAAACATAATTTAAGCTCATCTAGATGTAAAAAACAATAGTTTTCTCTGACCTCATCTTTCTACAGTTTTGGTATGTGGTCCAGTCATCTGCACAATTATATTTTATTTTACTAAATAAGACTTAACGTTACTCATCAAGTTAAGGAATTTTCATTAACTTTGTCTCTTAATGTACCCCCATGAGGCCATGATAGAAGAAACCCAAAGGCCATCTTCTAAATTTGAATGGATAAGAAGCTTCTCAAACTCTCAAGCCAGGCTAATGGCTTCCTCCACAGGATACATCCTGCAATGGACAGAGGTGGCAGAGAAAATATCAATCTCCTTGACGCTGATGACAGAGCCTACCAAGGTTCTTTGGATGGTTGTGCTCTTCCTCTAGTAAGGGCAAAATTGCTCACAACAACAACTTTTTTGGAGACCACATCTCTCTCTATAGCCCTGACTAAACCAGAAATTACTATGTAGACCAGGCTGGCCTTGAGCTCAGAGATCTTCCTGTCCCTGCCTCCCAGATGCTGGATTTAAAGACAGGAGCTGCCACACCCAGCCTCCCCAACCATTTTCTGAACTACTTTTTTAGTAGGGATTGTAATAGTTGTTGTGTGTTACAGGTTCTATTTCATTCACATAGCTAGCTCCAAAGATGCATGGTCATTAAATGGTTGTCTTATGTTTAGATTTTGCCGTCAGGTGTTTATCAAAGCCCCCTATTGGCCCTCTTCAGAGGCGCGCTCTGACTGTTGCCCTCCCTAGCTTATCCTTCTCCAGTTTAGAGTAAGTGAGAATGGCCTGTACCCCAACACAGCTGCCAGTAGTTAGGGTGACCTTTGAGAGGGGAATGAGGGGCTAGGAGAGTTAGGCTAACCCTTGATTGGTGCAGAGATGTTTAGTTGCTATCTGTGGGGTAGGATTCAGTAGTTATATTCTGCTTTGACCAGACCATGAGCTTCTCTGACAGCTTCTCCAGAATTCACCTCCTAACATTACCCTGCTATCTGCTCTACCTTCCTCTCTGATTCACAGTTTCCAAAATGGTTATCATTGGTGCCACATCACACCATTGTACATGCTTCTCCCTCAGCATAAAATCGACCGGCATCTCTGACTTCTTTACTAGAGTAATTATAATCTGAGGCACAACAGACTTGCTGAGTGCCTGGCTAACTGAGGACCAATCACTTTAAACCATCTGGGTATTCCAATTCAAACAAAAATAAAGGATATTTATTTAATGGCTTTCACACTAGATTAGAAAATCAGAATTCAAATTCTGTCTACTGAGATAGGCCTTTATACACCCATACCTTACCACTTGAGCCTGAATAATAAAATCTTTGCCTTTTTAAAGATTTATTTTTATTTTACCTGAATGAGTAGTTTGCCTGTATGTATGTGCAGCACTAACAGCATGCAATCGCATAGAGGCCAAAAGAGGGGGTTGGATCCCCTGGAATTGGGGTTACATTCAGCTGTGAGCTGCCATGTAAGTGCCTGAGAACTGAACCTATGTCTTCTCCAAGAGTAGCCGGCGCTCTTAATCACTAAGCCATCTCTCTAGTCCCTAAGTGTTTATCTTTGATATCCATTTTGCAAGATTCCTACCTTACACTGGTTTGCTTTTTACTATTTCTAACAAAGAATATTGAGTGACTCCATGATACAAATTATTTCAGAGCTTTGCTTTTGTTTGTTTTATTTGGTTCTAAGAGATAGTGGTCATACTGTTGCAGAAGCCAGACTGCTCTGTGTTCAAATCCAATTCATTACCACCTGGCTGTGATCTTGGGTACTTTTCATTTTTAAGGTTTTATGAATGAGATCATGTACCCTAAAGGAAGGGAAAGCATGCGTTTCCCACATAGCAGACTCAAAACCACCAGGCTACTATTCCTCTGTATCTCTGGCTACCCTTGACTATTGTTTGGGCTCTCTCCATACTTCCTGTTTGCCATTCTCATCTTACTTCAGCTTCATTGGTTTTCTGTGCTCCTGTTTTGACTTGCAAATAAGCAAAGCTGACTTACCAAAGAATTCCTATACATTAAATGAGGTTGTGAGGTTAACATTTTGGAGATTCAATCAAGTTTCTTGAGCTTTCAAGTGTCTCTTAGTCAAGATTTTATGCCTGAGTAAGTCATGTTCATTATGACATTATTATTATTTCTTTTTAAGATTTATTTATTATGTATACAGAGTTCTGTTTGCATGTATCCCTGCAAGCCAGAAGAGCGTGCCAGATCTCATTACAGATGGTTGTGAGCCACCATGTGGGTGCTGGGAATTGAACTCAGGACCTCTGGAAGAACAGCCAGTGTTCTTAACTTCTGAGCCATCTCTCCAGCCCTCATTATGACATTATTTTACTCTTGCTAGACTTTTATAGTCTCAGTCTTCTCTGTGGACAGCTGACTACTGGGTCTGACATGGGGGAAATACCACCTACACCTACACTTTTGCCAGAGTAAATCAGTCATTTAATGTATAACACAGCCAGCAGTGCTGCAACACATCTGTAATTCCAGTATTAGCACTTGGGAGACTGAAACAGGAAGACTGTATTGTAGGCCAGCTTGGACCATATAGTGAGTTCAAGCCCAGCCTAAATGCATGGTGAAACCCTGTCTCAAAATAAACAAAAAACAAACAAACAAACAAAAAAAGAAACAAGAATATTTATAATCCTAAAATATGTCAGTTACTTCTAGCCTAAAGAAGTCCTGTTGTTTATGTGACTTACAGCAGCTGCACCTTCTGAAGTACTTGTTAAAGATGGCTTGTACCAGCAGGTGAGATGCTCGCCAGGTGAAGACACTTGCCAAGTCTGAGGACCTAAGTTGGATTCCTGGGACCCATATAGTGGAAGGAGAGAACAGACCCCCCACAACTTGTCCTCTGACCTTCACAGAGGGTCACAGCAAACATTTGCACATGCATGAACACAAATGTAATAAATAATAACAAGAAAACCAGCTGTGGCTCCACTGTTAATCACAGAGAATGTTTGGTTTCCTACCAACAATATTCTCATGAAAATATAAAATTAAAATCTTCAGTTGCTTTCATGCATTTTCGAGGTTTTAATATAACCTGTCATTTCTCCCGTCACTTCCTCCCTCCAAATCCTTCCATATACCCCTTTGCTCAGATTCAGTCTCTTTCAATTAATTATTGCTACATGCTCAATCTGTATAATGTTACTTGCGTTTTTAGGGTGGACCATTTGGTACTGGTTACCTAATTCATCTAGTGTAGTCTTCTCAGGGGAAGACTTTCTCCCACTCAGCATTCTCTAGTTGCCTGTAGTTCTGTGACGTACACATTCCTGAAATGTAACTGCACTACTCTCCAAAATCCAATAGGCCAGTTCAGGAGACAATCTATGTAAATTTTAACAGTTAAAGCAGGACCAAAGGGTCCTGTGATAATTTTTCTAAATTTACATAAATTTTCTCCCACTTGGAAAACTCACTCAACAGTTTTATATCCTTTCTGAACAAAGATGTCTATAATTATCTTAAAACTATTTTTAAATTAAGAATTTGAGAAAAAAATGAATAGTCAACATTTCCTTTCAGTATTTCATAGCCAGGGGCTAGGGAGATGGCTCCCTGGGTAAAAAGTGTTTGCTGAGCAAGTATGACTGGAGTTAGGAAACCAGCACCTACATGCTCAGCAGTCCAACCACCTATAACTACAGAAGAACCAAAAAGCTTCAGGTTTAGGGAGAGACCCTGCCTCAATAAGGAGCTATCATGGAAAATACTCGACATTAACCTCTGGCCTACACCCACACAAACATACATGCACACGTTCCCACATGTGAACATGTATACAGAGAAATAATAAAGATTTCATCCCCAAGTCTATGGCCCTGATCTGAGGAAAGTACCCAGTCACTAGCAGAATTTTGATGATGTAAAGAATATACAAGCTTTAAATGACCATTGTATCAGATTATTAAGCTGTTTTGGATCCAAACCTTGAAATGGAGTGGGAAAAGTGAGGATTTCTTCTTCATGTGAAAACATTGTTTCTGATGTTTAGTTATGAGTTAAGAATTAATATATAAGCCGGGTGGTGGTGGTGCACGCCTTTAATCCCAGCACTCAGGAGGCAGAGCCAGGCAGATCTCTGTGACTTAGAGGCCAGCCTGGGCTACCAAGGGAGTTCTAGGAAAGGCACAAAGCTACACAGAGAAACCCTGTCTCAAAAAAACCAGAGAGGGAGGGAGGGAGGGAGGGAGGGAGAGGGAGAGGGAGAGGGGGAGGGGGGGAGGGGGGAGGGGGAGAGAGAGAGAGAGAGAATATTAATATATACAGTACCAGGCCAAAGATTTCACCCATTTCCTGAGTAACTCAATGTCATTTTCTATCAACAAATCATAAATGACATAACCCTTCAGCTTTAAAGAAACATTTAAGGTCATAATAGAACTTTTAACTTCTGAAAAATGCCTTGTTTTCAAGGCAAACACGAAGAAAAATACTAAAGAAAAGTAAACTCTGAGAAGAGGAACCAATTGTTTAATTCACCAAACCAATTTAGACAACAGAATGGTCATGGATACTTAGGGTAGGATTATTATAAATTCTTAGCTATACTAAAATTTTGAAACTCAAGATGTCAGAGTCTAAATAGTTTTATGGAGGCTTCTGAGTGCAAATTGCCTCAGTCTCCTGAAATTGCACACTTGTGCTTAAGTCCCCCCCAGTACCCTATCTAACACTACAGTCACCACCACCCAGCTACACATTTCCCCCAAATGCACCTGTTAGCCTCTATATGGGATCTTCCTTCTCTTTCTCTAGCTAGAACACAAACTTCAGACAGGAAACTGCTCTTCACCCAGGTGCACACTGAGCACCCAGAATAATGCCGCCTGACATACCTCAGTAACAACTGCTCAAAAATGTTTGGATGTCTTGCATTATATTAATTGGACCAAGTAACCTAAATGTTTTTGTTTTATTAATTCCCTTTGTTGCTCAAGAAATCCAAGTTTTTTGAAGCACATTGGTTAGAATAAACTATGTCCTAATGACGAATTATCCCCAAATATTAATGTGACTGTTTCTTGGTTGGGCTAAGTAGTTTGGAGGGGTGGAGGAAGAACTTCAAGAGTTGTACTCCATGTAGGACCTCAAGAATTGGGCTGACAGAGCCATGGCGTGTACAATATGACATACTTGAAGTCACTGCAATAGGGAAAGGAAAAGACAGGATGGCACAGGGATTTCTCACTTGCTTGGAAGTATCTCAGCACTTTGTGACTATTTCACTGGAATGAACTAGTAAACAGGACGCATCAAAACTCTGAGGGGATGGAAATGTAGGGGCGCCCACAGAATGTCTGGAGGTCTGCACAGTGTACCAATGCATCTTATACTTCCTGGCACACCCCACAGCTTTCAAGTAGTTTACGAATCTAAACGCTTCACCAGAAGTGCCTCTTTCTCTCAGTAACATTCCAAATACCTGTTATTCACAGCAGGGTGTAAATATTCGTTGGATGAATAAAAAGCTAAGAAACAAATCATCAAAAATAATGAACCTTTTAATTGTTGAAAGGAAAAATATTCTCCACAGGAAGGTATTTCTAGTCTTATGTCCATTGGTAGCCAAACGGAACTTCATAAAAAACACTTCCACAACTCCAACTTTGGTTTAATGTACAACTTTGATATATCTTATTAATGCACACATCAAGAGGCTACTAACAAATTCATTAATATTCAAGATCATCCAAGATTAACATTTTATTACAAAGAACTGCAATATCCCAGTGGGAAACTTTTGCTTGAACCAAATTTCACCTCTACTCTAGCACTTCCAAAACTAGTTCACACACACACACACACACACACACACACACACACACACACTCACACACCCACACTCACACACACATGTGCACACCTGCAAACTCAGTAGAGAATGGGGGTAATTTAATGGAGACAGAAAATAGATACTAAGATAATATTTGTAAATGTAGGAGTATCATTTAGACAACTGCACAAAACAGGCAGAAAAATCTCAAAGGCAAACATGACAGCCAGTAAGTGACACATTTCAACATTAAGAATTTTACTGTAAGCGGAAACACACGCCTTGCTCTAATTCTACATGAATCTAACCATTATGACAGAGACATAAATTATTTTTAATCTTAAAAAACAAAAATTATAAATCCTTGTTAAACACTTCATTTAAAAATATGCAGCTTTATTTTAAAATGCAGTATGCTCAAAAAATGGCAGTTAATGTCTCCCATATACGTACGTTTAAGACAACACATTTTCTTATAAATTATAAAATGCTTTCAGCTAAATGTTTCATGAAAATTCTCAAGTGACTGTAAGAGTTTGTTATAAGCCCACCACAATACTAAAAATTCAGAGCTAAAATGTAACAATTTGTGAACTAGTAAGATTCTCGTGAGATGCAAGTCACAGGAGCACACATATAAAGACAGCTGAGTGATCAATCAGTAGTAGTTCTTGCTTTTATTGAGGGGACAGGATTAGATACGAATTTGTTCTAAACTGATCAACCGTTTGCAAACTTCAAGAGGAATAGAGTCATAAAGGTCACTGCTCACACAGTGCTTCACATACCCTGCTTTCAAATGGTTCTCCAAGACAACCGTCCACATTAAGCTTGCTATGCTAAACCAATATAACCATGCTTACTTCTTCACCATCCTCATGCCAACAATAAACATTCAGGAAGACCCACAGAACTGGAAAGGTCTCTCTATAATGCACATATTCCAGACCTGCTGCATAAAAAAGTGACCCAATCAGTGGCCATTTCCTAAAAACTAAGCTAAAAGGCTTTGGAGACATACACAGTACAGCATTAAGTTTTTAAAAGAGAATGTACATGAGTAAACAAAAAGGTGATTGCTTAGTCACTAAAATATATCTAATAATATGGGGTGTGTCGAGAGCAAGGGAATTGTCATGCTATGTCGGTAAAGAGTTCTCAAAATAGCTAAATTAAGAGCCAGAGGCCTGTTATTAATGACACTATGCTGCTCTCCTCACACTGTGTTTAAATCTACTCGCCCAGATCCTGATACCCGTTGAATGATGGAGAACAGCCATAGTATAGCCATAAAAACGTGTTCTAACATTAAAAGGACCTCGACCAGTAGGCTTCCTGTTGCAATGGAATTCCACAGAAACCCATTCTCTTCGGACTTCTACTTTAAAAGTGTTCCATTCATTGGCTGTGGATGGGGTTTTAGGTACTGTTCTCTGCACCAGACTGGCTGGCTGTAGCTGTTTCCATTCAGCAACATTCCTCTCTGCCCTAGCATCAGCACTGATAAGTAAAAGCTACCTGCAAGCCATTGAGGACTATGCTTTAAATGTATCGCAAATTATCTAGCAAAATATAAAAGAACTAGAAATTTCATGCTAGAAGTAAATTACCTGAACTTATGGGTCTTGATTTTTTGGGAGCCTTGCAGAAGCCTGCATGTTAAACACTGGTGATTTTTAAATTCTCAATGGAAATGGTGATGGCATTCATTGAACCAAGTCAGCTCAAATTACAGTATAATAGGGACATGATCGAAAAGCAAAATGCTAAGAAACTACAGTTTTCAAACATCATCCACTATCTTATAATAAATCAAAATACCTTTACATTCAAGTTTTAACCCATACACACTACCTAAAAATTCTAAAGAAAATGTGTGAATTCACACAATCTTCAAATTCCTTTACACAATTATGTTACTCAGCCTACTTAAAAAAAAGAAAATCACAGAGAAACTATAAACTTTATGTAACATTAAAATTCCACAGTGGCATGAACAGTCTGCTTACTTTCAGAACATCTGTACAAACTACACTGTCAAAAATTACATTTTGTTCAAAAGATATGCCTTACTTTAACCTTTAAGAGTATTAGAAATGAGATTACATTTGAGCCCACTATTCTGAACATCCACCTTCATATGGGACAAGTCCTGATGAAGCCTCCCATGTGCTGATGGCCAACTGCAGAGTTAGAAAACAGAAAGCCACAGAACAGACCTGAGACATCAAGCCCATTGTGTGTGTGTGTGGGGGGGGGGTGCTATCTTCAGACATCTGGCTTTGTAAAACAGAAATAAGCACCATGCTCAAAAGAAACCTTGAACTTTTCAAGATTAAGATATCCCTTACTATGCCTGGAATAATTTACGAAGTGATGACTGACTGAAACTCAAAGTACTTCTCTTAGCCATGAGTAGACAGATACGTGTCTACTCCTGAGCTGACAAAGGCATGCTTTGAAGAACATGGAGGAAGAAAAAAACTGAAAAACCTACAGGAACTTTGTAATCATAATTTGGGTGCCCATCACTGGACATTTCAATAGGTTTAAGCAATTTGAACTATAAATACTCTCGTTTAATAAAACAGCCACACAATGACAAGAATGAGACTTTAATCAGTTTTAAGTGGAGTTTATAACACTAAGATAAAGGGTTGTTAACAAACACAGTAACAGATGGACATCTGATTGGCATGAGGCATTATCCTGTACACATCATACTTGTGTATCCTCAGTGCATAGCATTTACACACAGAGCCGCTGCTGCACAGCACAAGAGTATCTGAAGAGGCTGAATCAGAGTAAGGCTGTTTCACAGACTCAATTTTTTAGTATATATATTCTATATGAAACAGATTGAACTGCTGAACTGGCAGGTAGAAGGCAACTCTGCCAATACTACAGTAAAAGCCCCAGTTTAGTGCACAGTTCCACCCCTTCCGTCTGCATGCATGACACATTAACAGTATTTAAAGGTAAACGAGGCACTTTGTGGCAACCACAGCCATCGTTATGAACATATTGCACAAATTTTCTAGAACTAAACATGTAACTTGTAACCTACTTTTATTTTTAAAGCTGAAACATTTGATGCTGCCGGTAAACTCCACTTAAGTTTATAACCTGTGCCACAGCAAAGAATGGTGATGCTATTTAATTCAACTACCCTTTTACAATTATGGCAAAAATGTCCAAGAGGAATTACAGAGGACTTGGGATGGTACAGTGCCCAACTGTATGCCTTCTTAAAAGGTGATGCCTTCAAGTCATTTCAGACACGTAAGCTGCTGCACATCCAAAAAGTCTAAGAAAGCATTCCAGAAACATGGGAGAGATTACCTACAGAATGCATTTCAGGCTAATCGTGAATACTGTCATAAATAAAGTTTTAATTAGGACTCAAAAACCTTTCAGTCATAGCAATTCTTGTCAAATTCTATGGGGATGGTAACTGAAATAAAGTAAGGAGAGTATGTATAATATATATTTATATATATAATATATATATAATGCCATTTTTCCATTTCCAATGACTACACCATAAAATGTAAGCAAGGCTTCTCAAAAACACTGAAACATTCAAAATCAAAACCCTCATTCAGACCTTCACATTCCAAAGGAAAAATATTAACAGTGCAACAGCCCATTGTAATGTCATTATTCATGACCTGGCCCTCTGTGTTACAAATTGGAACAATACAAGTTATAGTTTAGCATGCTGTGCCCAAAACTAACAAAGAACAGTGTTCGTCACTATCTCCAAAACACCAATAGCTGCTTTTTATTTTAGTCAACCACTTTCAGCTTTTAGGAAAGACAAGGTGGTATACAAATTTCAATGATGAGATCGTAGGAAAAGTTGTCTCTAACTTTATCACTTTATCAACAGTCAATCAATATTCATGTATCAATGTTTAAATATAAATGTGTAATCCTAATAGCTTTGTTACAATTTTAAAAATTTTTATTGGTTGAGTGAAACTGATGAGGTATGGAAAATACATCAACATTATTTTCTAAGAATATTTTAGATGATGTTCTGCCTAATCTACTTACCATCAAACTATAAATGCTTCTCTGGTGGGTCCTATGCAATCTGTACTTGTAAATTAACTAGGTCAGACCACAGCTAGTGAACAATTTCAGCACCAATAAGTTATTGAAAATGGGACTTCACACCATTAAGAAATATAATGGCTGGATATTCAAATGTCAAGGTCTAATTTGAAAGACACCAAATTCCCAGGAAAAAAAAAAAAATCTTTTTAATAGTATCTTCACATTACCATTACAATAGTAGTTGTACTCTTGCTTTAAATTGTATGCAGTCTGGGCATATCGAACATATAATGATATTTAAGAAGTAAAATTGAAGCCCTAATCCCAACTCTACCACTATAAAGAGTCACTCAACACTGCACATTAAAAAGGTTTACTCTTTCAATAGCAAGTCAATAAAGCATCTGTAGGACAATTCCTACTGGAAACGTAAATGCCTCATTATTTGTGCGTGCTGGAAATTGACTGCAACTCTAATCTCCTTTTCAACACAAACAATGACTTTTTAATATACACATTATATGTATTCAGTATTCAAGTAAAATTCCCTAACAGTTAATGACATTTAAAAAATGTGCAAAACTGCAAAACTCATTGTAATAGAATGTGTAAGGTCAAAGGGTGGGTGGGGCACCTGACAGCTACTGGACTGAGTAAGTGCAACATCCATCTTTGTAGAAAAAAAAAAAACTGCTTACTGTTGAATCTCAAATTGAAATTTCCTGTGAAGAATTACAAAATATTTTATATTTAACGAGAAAAAGAAACTGGCAGCCAGCACATGAAGCATCCACAGTAGGTATATGATTGAAAATTAATAAAAATAGATGTAAGTTGTTGACTGATGTAGGTACAAATAGCATCTGACTTTTAGCACTGGCCTTGATTACAGGAGATGGAGCAGTCATTACAACTGAGAAAGCATACTGAATAAATCATTGTCAATTTTTCTGTTTCCAGCCCATTCTTTGTTCATAGCCTCCACATTTGTATGGTTAAGTCATTGCTGCTGTGTCTCTTATCTATGACCACGTTATTTTTATATCCCTTCATTTGTGGATTCTTAAGATGTTGTAGAAGGTTCATTCCTGTACCCCAATACAAATGTAATCGCTCTAGCTGCCTTTTCTAGCACCAATAATGCTCTTAAAAATGCACAAACAACAAGCAGTGACAGCGGCCAATTTCTTGGATGTCCAGATTAGTAACTGTAGCATGCTAAAGAAAGGTGTGTGTAAGTAGCTGGAGATGGTATATGGTCCAGAGCCCAGCTAAAAATACTCCTTTCTGAACATTCCCTCCATTCCCTCAACCCAAGAACATGCATTAGAATGTAGCAAAACCTTGTAAGAAACTTCTCTTAGCCAACTGCAAACTTATCTGTTGCCACAAGTGCAAGGGGGTAGGACGTGAACCTGGGACTCAGAGCTCTTCAGCCACTTCAGCTGGTGACAGAAAATAAAAGGAAAAACTCCTACGTATACACATCAGTCTGTCTCCACATTTTATAAAACTGGAATAAAATGGGAAAGTGCCATTTTTATTTATCCTAATTGAATTTTAAATGTCCTTTTGACACAAAAAGGTATATACATGACACAGCTACACAAGCGTTTTCAACTGGACAACCAGTGCCAACCCTGTGGATGGATAGGGTGAGACAAGATTGGTCAGGAAAAGAGAGTTGTTCCTATAACTGCAATCTGACACATGTCCTATTGCCATTTAAAAAAAAAAAAAAAAAAAAGGTCCATTTCAGTTTATTCAAGTTTTTTTTTTTTTCATGGTATTTTATCCCTCTTGATTAAAAAAAAAAAAAATCAGACTTTTGTAATTTGTGAATGCTGATCTTCATCAAAAGGTTCATTCTCTGGATCAGAGTCAGTGGTGTCAGAGTATCTGTAATGATCAGGTTCATTGTCACTAACATCTGGTGTCACAGAAGTTGAACTGCTAGCCTCTGGATTGGATGGTTCCTCTACTGTTTTTGTAAAGTATAATTTCACCTAGAGAAAGAAAGTTTAAGATGAAAATGAACAATTAAGATGAGTTTTATATTAGCAAATCCTAATATAATATAAAGGCAAAGGCTAATAACAATAATAAATCTTATAGATTCACTTGAAAGTACTATAGCAAACATAAATTTTGAAAGGTACTGATTTTCAAATGACCTTAAGATTGCCTAAAGAAGCCGGGCGGTGGCGGCGCACGCCTGTAATCCCAGCACTCGGGAGGCAGAGCCAGGCGGATCTCTGTGAGTTCGAGGCCAGCCTGGGTCACCAAGTGAGTTCCAGGAAAGGCACAAAGCTACACAGAGAAACCCTGTCTTGAAAAACCAAAAAAGATTGCCTAAAGAAACATAAGCTATATGATCCTATAAAAGAAATGTAAACTGAAGACAATGACCTCAGGAACTCACTAAATGTTTTTCAACCACAAAATTCAATTTACAAATGCTTAAGCTTCTAAAACGTTTCTCTTTCTACCTGAGATGACTCTATTTTTATATTAGTAACACTATATACCCACTTATTGATAATAATCACGATCTATTAGCCCTAAAATCTTCACCTACATAGAGAATGGAGGACTCTAACAAGAAACCACACAGTGATCCAAAGAGTGGGTCAACGGCCTTTACATGCATGGCTGCAGTAAAACTAACTTAAGTATTTTCATTTTAAAGGAAAAGAAACGGAGACCCAGAAGACCAGGCAACATATTAGATATGTTGAATAGCACACAGGAGGCTGGATTTAAACCAGATCCATGTTCTATCTATAGCTTCTCTCCCATTATTTAAGTCATTATAAATTTTTCTTACAGCCAACATTTGCTTTAAGTTACCCCTTCAAAGTATCTCACTAATTTCACCACCCTCCCTGCCATGCAGCCAGCGCCTCTATCTGAACTCAGTCACTGCCAAGGGCTCACTTTCCCATTCACTCCAGCTTCTGCCCTGCCGCCTCTCCCTAGCCAGTCCCAACTTTTGGGAGCAAACTGAATGTTTAAAGACAAGCTCAGCTTCTATCTTTTCTATGCTGAGCACTGTGGATTGTCACATCAGAACTAGTTTTCTTGTGACTCCTTCAGTGGAACTGACTTTGGCCACTCAAATATACCAAGCTCATTCCTGCCTCAAGATTCCTGCATCCACTCCTCCTCTTCCCAAAGAGCGGCTAGTTTGCCCATTCTATCCAGATCTTTCTACTATCGCCCACTTGACCAGGCCATCTTTGCCAGTTACATGTCTCACAGTGTTTACCTTGATATATTTGTTCAGTGGCGACAAAAACAGCTTTTATATACAATAACTTTTTCAATGACTGTTTTTGTAGTACTTGATGGTGAATTCAGGGCATCACCCATGTTAGGCAAGCACTGAGGTACATTGTCAGAGAAATATTAAAACAGTAAAACTAAAAAGAAATACATTTAAAAGCAAGTGGTTGTCAGGTGAGGCAGGAGAAATGCTAGTTCAAGGCCAGCCTGGACCTACATAGCAAGATCCTATCTAAAAAAAAAACAAAACCAGAAAACAGAAAAACAGTTGACAGAAATATAAATTTATAGAAAAGAAAGGAAAAGAAAACCTGAAAGCTCTACAGGAAACTTAAGACAAACTTGAGATTCAAAGGCATTGAATGTTAGTTCTCTTTTCACTTAACACGTGTAATGGTCTGTTTCTATTTTAGGTATTTGAATGGAGAAAGGAAGGCTAGGCAAGCCTGTAGGGGAGTTACAGATTGAAGAGTGACACTGCATTAGTTCTCAATGAGTAAAGCCAAGTTCTCCAGCGACACACTGAGAGTAAAGCATATGCTCCCACCCCAAAGACGGCTTTAACTCACCTTAAAATTTGGAGAAAAGTATCTGTTGGCCTTGTCTTTGTTTGCTTTGTCAAGATCATTTTTTGTTAAGGTAAGTACTAGATATTCCTTGTCATTATCTGCACGTTCTATACTGCAAATACTGTCAATTTCCTGATCACAGAGGCTCCCGTTCTCCACTTTTTCTGATGTTTCCTCTGGTCCAGGTATGAAGAACGTATTTACCCAAAAGTGAAACATTTTGTCCTAAAAAAGAAAAGGAAGATGTATTTCACTTATTTAAGAATGTATCACAAAGAGTCAACATAATGAACCATATATAATTAGGATTCTAAGTGAAGGCAAACAACCTATGAACTGTCACATTCTTAGTCACTAAGTTCTCTTTTCCTCCAATTTCAGATAAAAATATAATCATGCAAAATATGTCAAAATTTTAAATAAAATATTTTCTACTCTAATACTGGATTTTAACAATGTTTTGAGTTTATGTGTATGTAGATATAAGCAAAGTTTCAGATGTTTTACTAGTAGAAGCCCTAGGAAGGTCAGTATCAATTCCCTAAGGAAATAATAGCAACTATATTTTTGCCTGGATATAGATATGTACACCCTGTACATGCCTGGTGCCTATGGAGGCCAGAAAGGGATTCAGATCCCCTGGGACTGGAGTTACAGATGATTATAAACCAACGTGTGAGTCCTGGGAATCAACCCTGGGTCCTTTGGAAGTACAGTCAGTGCTCCTAACTGCTGAGCCATCTCTCCAGCCCATGACAAGCCTTTTAAAAACCTTATTGATCTCAGTTATTTTAGCGAAGTTAACTTAGCAATTATATAAAATATAATATTATTTAAACTTCCAAAATGCAGCACATCGATGTGTACTAATTTTCTGAAACTGTTTTTATTTAAATCAGAACAGGCACTTAACTAAGTTAGGAAAAGCTATGCTGAATGCCAATTTATGTAAAGTAACCTAAGATATAAAAATATAAATATCCAATCTTCAGTTTTGTGTATATAAATGTGCAATTAAGATCTGGAGTAAGAAATAATACATTCCTAAAAGTACAAGGAGACAGTGAGGAATCTATTTTAGAAAACAATATAAAGCCAAATATGGTTATACATGCCTATAATCACAGCACTTGGGAGGTTGAGGCAAAAGGACTGCTTCAACTGAGGCCAACCTGGGCTACTTAGTGAATTCCAGGCCAGCCTGAGCTACAAAGTGAGAATCTATCTCCAAACAAACACTAACAAAAAGAAAATCTGTAAGAAAAATGTCCTGTGAGAAGCAGGAAAGCCTTCTAAATATCTGATTTTTGAAATATTGGCTCACATCTATTGTAATCTCAAAAAAAAAAAAAAAAAAACCAAACAAAACAAAACAAACAAAAAAAACAAACAAACCGTAACTCAAAAATACTGAGATATATGTAGCTTTTTTTTCTTAGCGGTAGAAAATGAGTCTGATAAAAATATTAATTTGGTATGTTTGTAATTTTTTTTCTCCTGATAAATTAACAATTAAAAGTTTTAGAGCAAGTGAAATTTCCTTTTATTACTTTAAAAGAATCTAAAACTTGAGAAAATAAAATCCCCTTTCTGTGCTACACTATCCCGTGGGCTCCATGGGGTGCCACTTCTACACAAAGTCAGTCTTTCTCTGTTACTAGCTAAAACTTCTGCACATCAGACTCGATTGAAATGTTTACAAAGGATTTTATAGCTGAGCTTTTGCCTTCTTTTAAGTGTATCTCAAGCCTTAGTAATTCTGAACTTAAATGTTTAAGTATATCATTTTTTAAAAATTACTTCTTCATAGCCATTTCTTTCACCTAATACTGACTGAACTCAGCAAATCTGAGGAAACAAAATGGAAAATAGCCAGTCTCAAGAAACATAAACCCAAATGTGTAAAATGAAGTGTGTGTCATTGCATAAGATCACAGAACAAACCAAAACCAAAACCACACAAAGGTTCCGCTTACATGTGTCATCAATACCACAGATGAGGCACGGTGTCTGCAAATCTAACAAGAAATCATCAAAGCTCAGTGGACAGCAAAGGAATATAGCATCTCAGTCTAAGAAAAAGGTCTGAGGTCACTCAAGGCATGGCTATGTGTATCCAATAGAACTGAAGTGCAAACCTTTTTGAGCATCTTGTTCTGTTTGTGGAAGAACTCTACTTTGATGTCACCACACACAGGCAATGGCTGAGGGAACTCAAAGTACATGAACTTGTCTTCCCGTCGTGTGGGTCCTGAATTGGAGGAATATATCTTCACCTTTAGCTGGCAGACCACAAACTGAGGATCTACATGGTTAAATACATACATGATCATTTCACAGGAAATGCCTTTAACACTCAAATTATCAGAAACTATTTTAGTGATAAAGTAACAGAAGTAAACATAAAATGATAATTCTTCATATTGACTGCTGATCTAAAACAAATCAATAGAAATAAATTAGGTAAAAACATAACCACTCACTCCAAGTAAGGACTGCTCCACTTTGAACCTTTATGTAAAGTTCTATCACACATAGGAAAATCAATTGCTACTTCATAAACAGTAAGTTCTAACATATTAATATTAATATCAAAACTTTACATTAACATTAGACAAAAGACCCACCACAAATTACCATAAACATAAAACAGTTTAAACAACTTTCTGGCACTTTTGTAAACTATATAAAGAAAATATTACGAGAAAATTTTAATAAACTATACAATATAAGCCTAAGCATTTATAATATATAAAATATTGATCATCATTCTTTTGACCTCTAGCCCATGGGGGTTTTTTTTGTTTTGGTTATTTGTTTTTTGTTGTTTTTTTTTTTGTTTTTCAAGACAGGGTTTCCCTGTAGTTAGAGTTGTCCTGCCTGGCCCAATCAAGACAAATCTCTCTTACCCGACAGTCCCACAGTCGCTCAGACCCAACCAAGAAAGCACATAGAAACTTACATTGTTTAGAAATTGTATGGCCGTGGCAGGCTTCTTATTATCTGCTTCTTCTATCTTAAATTAACCCATTTCTGTTAGTCTATACTTTGCCACATGGCTTGTGGCTTACCAGTGTCTTTACATGTTGCTTTTCATGGCGGCGGCTGGCAGTGTCTCTCTCTGCCTCTGCCTTTCTTCTTCCTATCTCTCTCTTGGATTTTCTGTCTGGCTATAACCTAACTTGCCATAAGCCAGAGCAGCTTCTTTATTAACCACTTAAAGAAACATATATTTACAGCATACAGAAAGATATCCCTCACCATTTCCTCTTTTCTATCTAATCTAAAAGGAAGGTTTTAGCTTTAACATAGTAAAATTACACAAAATAGATCAGTTATCAAGCAAGAATTACAATTACAATATCTAGTCTATTTGTATTTGGAAAAGTTAAAGAAAATATTCCATCATTTATAATATACTTGTGAGTCTAAACTTTCATTATAACCAAGGACAATTATAATTATAACTGTCTAGCCTTCAGCTACATGTCAAAGACCCCAGAAGGATATAATATTACCTACGTAAATAGGAAAAGCATTGTAAGCAACTTCCAAAAATCTAGAATGACAGAGGCAGCTGTCTGTCTGAATAGTCACCCAAATTTCCCTGTGTAGCTTTGCACCTTTTCCTGGAGCTCACTTGGTAGCCCAGGCTTGCCTCAAACTTACAGAGATCCGCCTGGCTCTGGCTCCTGAGTGCTGGGATTAAAGGTGTATGCCACCACCGCCCGGTGCCCATGTTTTTAATATATTATTTTTATTAATTCCTTGAGAATTTCATCTATGTATTCAATGTATTTTGACCCAATTCACTTCCCACTTCTCCCTCTAACTCTTCCTGGATGCATATCCCAAGTCTCCTCCTCAACTTCATGTTCTCTCGTTCTCTCTCTCTCTCTCTCTCCCCAGTTTGTGCTGCCCATAGTCACATGGGTGTGGTAGCCATATTTATTTTAAAGTTATGGAAAGGAAAATATCCTACATATCCACAGGAAATGCAGCAGGCTCCAAGGGAAAACTACAACAGGGCTTCCCTTCCCTCTACACACTGTTTTCATCAATTATTGGGTTCCAATCCAGGTCTGTTTTAAAATTGCTGTTTAAGTACAACTTCTCAAACATCGTCATGATTTGATTAGCAACTCAACCAAAAGATGGTTATAGATGTGGGAAGGAAAAGATGTTTTTTGCTCTTGTTTTGTGGGGGTTTTGTTTGTTGAAGGTTTGGGGGGAGTGTGTGTTTTGTTTTTGTTTTTTCGAGATAGGTTTTCAACTGTGTAATCCTGGCTATCCTGGAACTTACTCTGTAGACTGGCTCCCAACTCACAGAAATCCACCTGCCTCTGCCTCCTGAGCGCTGGGATTAAAGGCATATGCCACCACTGTCTGGCATTTTATTTCTAATTTATTTATTTATTCATTTATAGCTAGAGAGAAACAGGACACTACTAATATGTTCAAATTAGAGGATTTGTGTGTAAATATGTGACATAGAAGTATCAATATCAAAGGTATTATTTCTTTCAAGATGAGATTTTTAGCAATGTGACTGACTGAAAAAATGTGAAAGCCAAAGTAATTTAAGTGAAATTTCTAACACAGAGGTCTATGTATTTAACATATAAAAGCAATAACATAGCAATCATCTTATAGAAAATAGGACCCTTAACAAAACATACGGTGGTTTGAGGGTTTGTTTTGTTTTGTTTTGTTTTCCGAGACAGGGTTTCTCTGTGTAGTTTTTGTGCCTGTCCTGGATCTCATTCTGTAGACCAGGCTAGCCTCGAACTCACAGAGATCTGCCTGACTCTGCCTCCCGAGTGTTGGGATTAAAGGCGTGCACCACCACTGCCCAGCATATACACATGGATTTACAAGACCTTTATCATGAAATCCACCCAAAAGGGAGAAACATTTCACCAACAATCTGCCAACACATTTCACTTCTACGACTGAAGGTTCAAAGTCCAAGTGTAATGAGACATTGTACAAGGTCCTATACAATAATGAAGTATAACATGAAACAAATGAACAAAGCATGGTTTCAATGCTGTGGTAAAAAAAATTATTAGGATAAAATGCCTTATAATCTTATTAATGAATTATTCTACTAGCTCAGCATCTGATACTACTGGTTTTAAGATTTGAAAACTGACAGTATAATCTGGATTTCAACTAAACAACATCTAACATGTACATCTCCAAGGCTTGAACAACTGTTATAAACAATCGACAAGCTAATTACAAATCCATATTACTTAGAACATCCCCTAAAAATAAGCTAAAGATGTTTCACTAAAACCAATTAGCCTGACCATGCTTCCTATTTGCAGAATGCAGGACTTTGGGACTTTGGATTAGGAAAGCAGTTCAACACTTTATGCAGGGCTTAATGGGCCATCCTAATAGGAACATGGAGGACAGTGGTGCTCTGACAGCATGTAGATTTATGATGGGTTGCGGTAGAGGCTCTTTAGTGGAGTATTTGCCGGTTACACAAGAGCCTGGGCTCCACCCTCTGTGTGTGTGTGTGTGTGTGTGTGTGTGTGTGTGTGTGTCTGTCTGTCTGTCTGTTGGGGAGGGAGGGCTGTTGAGTGATTTTTAACTCGGCATCTGTGGTGGTTTGAATAAGAATGGCCCCTAGAGGTTCATATATTTCAATGCTTAGTCATAAGGGAATGGCACTACTTGAGAGGGATTAGGTGGGTGGCCTTGTTGGAGGAAGTATGTCACTAGGGGTAGGCTTTGGGTTTCAAAAGTTCAAGCCAGGCCCAGTATCTCTGCTCTTCCTGCTGCCTGTAGATCCATACGTAGAACCCTCAGCTCTTTCTCTAGCACCATGTCTGCCTGCATACTGCCATGCTGATAGTAGACTAAACCTCTGAAACTGTAAGCAACCCCCAATTAAATGCTTTCTTTTATAAGAGTTGCCATGGTCATGGTGTCTTTTCACAGAAATACAACACTAACTAAGACAGCATCTTTAGCTGCCATGTACAATAAAAGAGCATAAAGTTTTTTAAGAAATTAATAAATGGAAGCATTCCTAAAGCCATTGAGAAAAATAATCTCTGGTATGAGTTTCACATTGGGATGAAAGTCCTAACAACAAAACTCTCTAATATTATTAAAGTTCTTTTGACTTCTAAGATACACATCTGAAATATAACCTTGATATGTAACCTGTATTCTAAAGAAATGACAAGATCTAGAACCAATAAACAAAAGTGAGAAGTAAACTCTCCTGGGGAAGTGTATCCCAACAGAAAAGCACACTGGCCATCCTTATTAATATTTATAACCCATACACAACAACTTTTCTTCACTGAGAAACACTAAGACAATAATCGAGTAAGGCAAATGTTGCCAGCTCCTGATAACTGCAGAAGACACTTGAGTTTCCGTCACTAGTTGTATCTGTTTCACTGATGCCTGCTCTTCTTCTTGAACTCACCCTGCTCTGCCCTTCTCAGTCCTCACCCTTTCCTACCTTAACAACATATTCACCCAACAGGCTAAATTACTATCTTGTGCCTCATGTTTCTCCCCAACAAATATGATCTCTCACCTAGACTTGAATCTATACTCACATCCACCAAGGATTTAACCATGGGGCATCTAAACAAACAAAAAAACAAAAAAACAAAACTGGAGATTGAACACAAGGCCTTGTGCTTTCTAGTTCTAGTCAAATACTGCACCTGAGACAAACCTCCAGCCCCACTGCAGATCTTCCCATGAACAGCTTGTTTTCATTAGATTTCAAACAACTTTAAAGCCCAAGTTATAATATTTATGTCTCCAAATTCCAAATGTACTTTTCATCTTTCTGTGAATCATCCACCTGAGTAAGATCAAAACTTTAACAAAATCTTTGAATATGCACAGCTAAGGAAAAACCAAACAACAAAGTCCATTTTATTGCTCTAGCAAAATCTGGCAAGTCACATACATAACTGGTTTTTCTTTCCCCTCTTACATCACAACTTCCTATGGAATATACAATTGTCCTTAAAAGATGGCTAAAGTCCCTAAAGAATCATGACACCAATATTTCAAGTCTATTACCTCCCACTCAAGATGCTTTGACAGTCAAGCATACCTTCATTTCCTGTCCAGCTCATTTCCTTCTGTTGTGCTTCAGTTCAACCTATTTCTATTGCCTCAGTATTTCCTTCAGACTTAATGCCAATCTAAACTGTACATGTTCTCCAATGTCAGACTTTCTCCATGAAATTAACAGTTTCCAAAGCCTTTTATGAACACAGCATTTATAATTTATGCATACAAACCCCCATGAGCAGTACTTTAATACAACTTGAATATACAGTATTAAATCCCAGCACATAAATAGGTAACTAGAAAATTTTAAAGATTAAAAAGAATTTTTAAGTCTAGAGATGTAAGCATAATATTGTGAAACCAAAATCCCAACACAGCAGAGTTTCATCATAGATGGGCAAAGCAGAAGTGACAGGAGACCTTGGGTGAGCTCAGACCAGTGTCAGTACCTAGCAAGTCTCGAGCAGAGCTGTTCCTTTTTGCCTCTGCTATCACCTGTCTGGCTCTTACACTGATATATAAGCTACAGAAAGAACTAAGTTTTCATCCTGTTTCCTTCTCTATAAATCTGGTGACGTTCTTAGGTCAATCACATTCAGTAGTCCATTGTGCCTTGTACTCAAGTTTATTTAAAGTTATACTGATATAATCAGTGATGTTCCTTAGAACTTTCCAACAAGCTTTATTAATAAATCTGGGCCCTCTGATAAAGTTGTCACACTCATGGTAATCAGACCTATCAGACAAAGACTTCAAGAAATTAATTTTCTCTATGCAAATTATTTTAGAAAGAACAAATTAGTTTATCTAAATAAATTAGCTTAAAGTTAAAAACTAAAATCACTAACCAACTGCAAAACATCTATAAAATAATATTAAGGGATTCTAATGAGTGACATCTATTTGAAACTATGACATTTTGTATTATAAATACAAGTAAAACACATTCTTAAGTATAAAATATAATTGACCACTCCTAAGTGGCACTTAACATGTTCAGTGTCAAAACATTGTTACCAAAAAAAAAAAAAAGATGGTGCAGCAGCCTGGTCTTATGGGGCTGCATAAAGCCCCTCCATTTATTTTCTATGTGCACTCCACCCACACCTTCTCCTTTCATTGACTAACTGCGTTGGACCCAGGTATTGGGTTTCCTATTCCTAGAGTTATGATGCTAAGAACTCTAATCAAGACTGCAAGAAAAGAGAGCAAGATCTAAACGACTGAGGTGGGTTGATGCAAGGGAGGCAGAGAGCTGCTAAGGCTGAGAGCGGGATTACAGGACGACACCAATGTCATGACTTAGTACTCATCAAGGGAGGGGCAGATTTCAAGATCTCTTCATTTTACTGACAAGTAAACTCAGCAAGGCAAATGAGAGGGCCAGGTCACTGGCCGAGGGCCAGAACCAAGAGCTAAATCCAGGTTTTCTCCATACGTCCTGACTCACAGACCCTTTTACTCTTTGTATTGGGAGGCTACCTCTGTCTGTGGCTTTTCTCCTTCCCTGTCACCATGACTGTAAACATTTGTCTCCCTCATATGAAGGACTTAGTTCCTGCTCCAAGACTAGTAAAGTGTGATCCCACTACCACTCTCCAGCTGGCCTGTCACTGTCTTTCAGTTATTTGGTCAGAATGGAGATCGCAGTAGGTAGTTTTAACACAGAACACTTCTCCCATAAATATAACTGGCTTCAAGAACACTAAAATTCACCATTCGTAGCTTTCTTAGCCCAGTGAGCTAAACAATTATACTAATTAATTCCAACACTTCAGAAACACACTCTTCTGCATAAGTTTTAGCCAGGTAAATTTATTTCTAAATTTTTGCATATACATTCTGATATGTTAAGAAAAGTTTGTGAACACACAGAAGGATGAGAATTTAGAGCACTTACTGCAAGTTCCGCCACTGAACATTGGAATAGTTTCAAACATCATCTTGTGAAACAACAGCGCCACTGGTCTGTAATCCAGGTGGTTCTTTAACAGGTAGCTATAATAATATACATAGCGCCTCTGACTGGGAATAGTTACTCCCTGGTGGACAGGAAAAGAAAAAAGAGAAGTCAAATTCAAAAGAAGAATTTCATTGAAATTATTGCACTAAATTGCTATGATAACTGGATTATTCCAAAGTTTCTCTAAGTGGCTACACTCAAATCTAACTTAATATTAGAATCAATGAAAACAATAGCAAAAGAAAGAAAAATATCAGATATTCTTAAAATGTAGTGATTAAAAACCTCATTTATTCAAAGATTAAATACTGCTCTGATCTATGAACCCAATAAGCAAGGGCCAATACATATCCAAAGTAATAGCCAATGGCCTCTGTACTATAGCTATGTTCTTTATACCCAAGGCTCCTCACTAAGATGGACTCATTAAGCACATAATTCTTCACAAACCTGCTTACGTACTTTCTAAGCAAAAGCATATCAGAATCAGTACGCCAGAAAGAAAAATGTGCAGCCTTTACACAGAAAAAAGCAGTAGAAAATGAGATTCTGATCTTAGAGCCCAACAAAGACTATGCAGATGAATGATAAACAAATGCAACAACCTGTTAGCAGAGGTACTAAAGTGTCATGGAATAATCTTTTGGTACACCATGAAGATGTGTCTTTGCCAAGGCACTTCTGATTGGTTTAATAAAAGAGCTAGCTGTTCAATAGCAGGGCAGAATTTTCAGGGCAGAGAGGATGCTGGGAAGAAGAAGGGCAGAGTTGCAAGGAGATGTGGAGGAAGCAAGACATGTGAAAAATGAAGTAACAAGCCATGAGCCACATGGCAGCATGTAAATTAGTAAAAATGAGTTTAAGTTGTAAGAGGTAGTTTATAGCAAGCCTAAGCTATCAACCGAACATTTATAATTAATACTAAGTCTCTGTGTGGTTATTTGGGAGCTGACCAGCAGTCCTGATGAAGAACTCTGCCTACACTAAAGAGCATCCATCCCTGTGCTATCCATTCCTTAAAGAAATTAGGGAAGCATAAGATCGCTTAGAAAAAAATGAGGTACTGCAAATGTTTAGAAGACATAATTTATGTGGTATTTAATAAGGGGAACCTAACCAGGTATGATGCCCCACACCTGTAAGCCTATCACAGAAGCGGCTGAAGTGGATTGCTGTTAGTTTAAACCAGAGATACATAGTACATAGTTCCTGGCCAGGTAGAAGTACATAAAATCACCCCACCACCACCTACCCCCCATACACAGAGGCTGAGATGATTCAATCAATAAGGTACTTGCCTTGCAAGCATGAAGGACCCAGAACCCATGTATGTGTGTGTGTGTGTGTACATATATATATATATATATATATGTATATATATATATATATCCTTAGTTTTTTAATATTTATTTTATATATACAAGTGTTTTGCCTACATATGTGTATGTGTACCATGGGTATGCCTGGTGCCCACAGAAACTAGAAGGCAGCACTGGATCCCATGGAACTAAAGTTACAGATGGTTAAGAACCTCCATATGGGTACTGGGAATTGAAACTAGGTCCTCTCTAAGAGCAACAAGTGCTCTAACCCATCTCTCCAGCCAAACAATCATGCATATGCTTATAATCTCTGCACAGGGAAGTGAGAGACAGGCAGATCCCTGGGTTCACAGGCTAGCCAGTCTAGCCTACTTGGTGAGTTCCAGACCAATGAAAGATCCTGCCTGAACATGATGGATGGCACCAGAGGATGAACACTCACTCAGTCCTACAAACAAACAAACAAACACACACATGGGGGGGGGGGGGGGTTAAAAAAGATTAGTTTTAAGAGCCCTAACTCTTCTTTAAAAAAAAAAAAAAATCCCTCACATATATAGTAATTCATCCACTAATGAAAAATAGTTTTCTGCTACACAATATAGTTTAGGGGAAAACCAACTTAGAAATATAAAGCAGATAATAAATACCAAGTCTAACAGTAAAAAGTGAACAGTAGCTTTGGCACAGTAGTACCCACTTGTAATCTCAATATGTGGGCACAACCAAGAAGACCATAAGTTCAAGGTCAGCTTGGTTTATGAGAGGCCCAGGTTAAACAAACAGAATTGTAGAAGTCAATATTTTATGTTCATAAGAAAAAATATTTACACTATTCTTTAATTTACTGATGACATCTAAACCTCTATTGTGTTAAGAACTCTAGACACAAACATCCTTCTTTGGGTGAGCAGAAAACATAAAAGCTAAAAAACATAAAAGCAATGTGCTGACTAGCAAGTACAGGAATATGGGCTCTAGTCTCCCATCCTCTCCCTCAGTCTTTCTGTCTCTTTGCTCTACATGCGTTTCAAAGTGGATAGAGCCAGCCAGGAGTGGTAGCGCACAGCTTTAGTCCCAGCACTGGGGAGGCAGAAACTGGTAGATCTGTGAGTTCCAGGACAGCTAGGGCTATAAGGAGAGAGACCCTGACTCAAAAACAAACAAACAGACAGACAGACAGACAGACAGACAGACAGAAAAAAGGATATAAGCCACTTGAAATCATGATTATTTTGGCTAGAGTGAAAAATCACACACTCAGATATCAAAACTTATATTTGAATTCTGACAAAATATAAAACTTCAATTTGTTTCTTTAGGAAAATGATTACAATAACATGTACCTTCTTAATAGAATTCTCATGAGGATAAAACAGTGAACACAGTTACACAAAAGATGTTAAAGGGGCTGGAGAGATGGCTCAGAGGTTAAGAGCTCTGGCTGCTCTTCCAGAGGTCCTGAGTTCAATTCCCAGCAGCTACATGGTGGCTTACAACCACCTATAGTGCGATCTGGTGCCCTCTTCTGGCATAAAGTCAGAGAGCACTCATATACATAAAAAAATACATCTTTAAAAAAAAATTCTCTAAAAAAATGTTTAAAATACCAAATAATATACATATATTAAGTAAAGTGTTGAAATTTAATGTAAACTGCACATTAGAGAACCTTATTTATGCAACTTTAGCACACAAGTTGCCACTGACAATTATGGAAGTAAAAGATAGCATAGCACCTGGCCTTTAATCCCAGCACTTGGGAGGCAGAGGCAGGTGGATCTCTGTGAGCTCCAGGACAGCCAGAACTGTTACACAGAGAAACACTGTTTAGGTGAGGGAAAAAAAACAGGAAAGCAAGAAAGTTAGATGAAAGAGATGGGAGATAGATGAGGACCGTTACTGCTGCAGCTGCTGTTTTAACATAAACTTCAGAACCATATGAATTTATTTCTAGTCAAAAGATTAAATTTATAAAATTTAAACTGTATAAGTATGGTAGCACATACCTGCAATTCTAGCTCTTGGCAAGTTGAGGCATTCTGGGTTAAAGTTAACTAACTCCAGGCCACATAATAAGACCACCATCACAAGACTTTAAATAAATTTATTAAGAGAAACTAAATGCAAGTCAGTAAGACTGGGTTGTCAAGTTAGTAGCTGATAAGGTTCGGATACTTTTCTCTTGATCTCTATTTTTGGTGCACATTAGTGTACAGTAATAAATAGTTCTCAACAGTTTAGGTTTTCTCAAGTGGTGGGTACAATGCCGATTAACACAGCATGTGTATGCTTGCTCCTTCGGAAAAAGCCCATGGGTAGGTAAATACTACACAAACCAACTGCAGTGTGTGGCCAGAGCTCACCCATAGCTGAAAGGCAGTGGGTATGCACACAGTGAAACCCTGAACCAGGCAAGGCTTTGGGCAGCAGGGGAGGCTGGAGTTCCATGCACTAGCTAGGATTTTAACTACCTGGCTAAACATAAGCATGCATAGGAACACAAAACTAAATCCATTTACAGTATTCATCTTTGATTCTCACACATCTATTCAAAACCCAGATTTGTCCCGTAAAGACCACTCAAAACACTATCTTGGTTTTCTATAGTCAGTGTTTTGATTACTAATCCAAACAGTTTACTGTTTCTCCATTTCATTCATTTATATTTGTCTTTATTTTCTACTGGTTAATAATCTCAATGTGAGTGTATCTTTCTTCAATGGCTCAAAAATTACAAAAATGGTTTCACATTTCCATACGGACTTGAATTAAACTTTAACCTGCAGTTCTACTCAACTGTCAGCATGAATGAGGTAATCTGTTTCTACTTTCAAGGCTAGGAAGGAGGCTCTGGAGTTAGTCTGATGAGTTATTAATAAATCTGAGTAAGTGGACACTGTGAAGCATTTATGTGCTAATTTTATTACTTTCTTCACTGTATTCATATCTTGTTTTGTGCCTCCTCACAATACATTCAAGATTTCTAGCACTTTCTACATTTCATTTTATTTTAATTTTCCAGCTTTTGTTTAATGCATTTAATTCCATTTGGCATATGAGTTCATAACTGCTAAGTGTCCATGTGGAGTATCTGCTATATTAGTGTAAAATGACATCTTTGATCAGTTTTATGCTTTTTTATTATAATGCTATTCAGATACTGAAGACCTGTCATCTGCTTTGGAAATTTACATTTTCCTAGTATATTTTTCATTATTTTTAAGCATTGACTATTTAATGCTAATTTCTTTTTTTCTTTCTGTTTTTCAAGACAGGATTCTCTTTGTAGCCCTAGCTGTCCTGGATCTCTCTCTGTAGACCAGGCTGACCTTGAACTCATAGAGATCAGCCTGCCTCTGCCTCTCAAGTGCTGGGATTAAAGGCATGTGCAACCATACTTGGCCAACTCTTGAAAAACAAACTTAAGAGTACAGATTACAAACATTTTTAGGTCTATAATACTGCCATAAGGCTACTATATTAGATAAGCATATTACAACACAGTATGTAATGTATGTTCATCTTACATGCATTCAATCTAGATAATTTTCTATAAGATAAATTTACAACTTAGATGTCTTAAAGTAATTTTCTATTTGAACAAACTTTCCCAGTGAACTGAAAAACACTTTCCATGTCTAAACTTATACTTTTACATCTAAAAGTATTTGCTTGAAAAGGGAGATCTACATTTCTGAATGATTATAATAAATCACAAGGCAGTAATTCAATAAAGAACGTGGTTTTTAAATCTTGACTATTATTATTATAACACAAAATAGTGCTATTGTAACTATTTTCCAACTTTAAAAACATATTTCTATCATTCCTGTAACATTGCGATATATATAATATAAATTATATATATAAATATATATAATATATATATAAATATATAATATATATAAATATATATTATATGGTTTTTCGAGACAGGGTTTCTCTGTATAGCTTTGCGCCTTTCCTGGAACTTACTCTGTAGCCCAGGCTGACCTCGAACTCAGAGATCCTCCTGGCTCTGCCTCCTGAGTGCTAGGATTAAAGATGTGAGTCACCACCGCCCCACCATAATATTTTATTTTTAAGGCATGGTCTCCTTTAAGACTCTGGCCTCTATCTTACTACCTCAATCCCCAAACAGCTGAGATTGTAACCTTTGTAACACCAGAGCCAATCATTATAACCTCTCAATTCCTTATGGGGGAGGGCTGGCCTCAATCATGCTGCAGTATCTGAAGATGACTTTGAACTCCTGATCCTCCTGTCTCTACCTTCAAGTGCTGGGATTACCCAAGTATATCATGGCTAGCCTTGTTGCCTCTATTTTAATATAGTTTATTATGCTGCACGTGATTTTCTTGCGCAAAATCAGTATTTGGATCTACATGAATCTAACTCAGGTGACCCAAAAACAGGAACACTATGGGACTTGAACGAGGCCATACTTCTCTTAACTCAGTTTTTCCATCTATGAAGAATCTCTAAAATTTGGAGTACTACCATGCTTCAGTTCCATGAAGTGTAACTTACTTTAAATGGTGTGACATGATCTATAAAATCTTTATGACAAGAGTGAAGCAGATCATTTCTAGCCATCATTATTTCCTTACCTGGATTGTAAGCGTTGAGCCCTATTCTCCAATTCAGATACATGAGCCAATCAGAGGATTCCACTCCCTAGCAAGAGCACTTGGTTCAAAGAGAGGTACATGCTTATTTAATCCATGGAAATCAGAGCCTGCACAGGGAACTTTTTTTACTCAAACTGTAGTTCTCTTCCCTTTGCAGTTAAAGTAGTTAAGAATTCAAGCCTGAAGCTACCGGGACCACAGCTGGGCATTACTTGAGGGATCCTTTCCAAAATATAGGCAAGAAAGAAAAGAGGAAGAGAAAAGAAAGGAAATTCCTGACATCTGCTGAGCACTGAGGTTCAGACTTGATCTTATAGGTTATATTAGTCAATAAACATCTCCTTCTGTTTAAGTTTACTTTAAGCTGGGTTTCTCTGACCGGAAACTGGAAAACTCACACATTTAAAGCAGCTATTTTTCTTTTTTTAGGTACAACTTAGTATAGCAGGGAGAATACAGGCTTCAAAATTAGGAAACAAGATTTTGAGTATGACAAAAGAGTATGACTTAGGACAGTTCGATCTTTGCAGATATACTTTAAATTAAGTAACTGCTTAAATCTTTCAAAGTATAAAATTGCACAACTTTATGAACCTATGGACAGAATGATAGGCTAAAATAGTATGCATAAGATGAGAACACTTTCCCCCATGACAACTGATGTCACAGCAAATTCAATAACACTAAGAATTTTATTTGTTTTGTTTAAAGACAGTAACCATAGCTTGTTTGATTTAAAATAAAGAATAAGCAAGAAAATTTATGATATGGGGGAATTTAATCAATGAAACAGAAAAAAACTGATAATAGGTTATAAAAGTTCACTCCTCAGAAAAAATAAAGAAATCCCTTGATATTAAAGTTAGCATTATTATTTTAGTAAACTTGACAAGCTGAGGTACTGAGTTCATCACACACACACACACACACACACACACACACACACACACACACACACACCCCTTTCTAATAACCAATTTGGAACCAAAGAAAGAGAAGATTGAAATCTTTTCAATCTTTTTCCTTCAAAGTTTAATGAAAGAAAATAAAAGTAAAGCTTGTTTTACTTGCCATTATTCGAGGGCAGCAGAGAGCAGTGACTAAGTAAAGTTATTAACTGTGTCTTTAATGCACAAGTTTGGGAAGTCACTCCAAAATTTGCACTCACCAGCATTCTTAAGAGGATTTTACTCTTTCTTCGTAGTCTACATAATATAAACTATGTACTGCAGTACTGAAACCTAAGTGCATTGGCAAACAGCAAAGAACAAATGGGAACCAACCCCAGAAGGTAACTTACTGCATAGGGGGAGGAGTACCCTCATGGCTTTGCATTTGGACAATTTGCCACACTTTTATAAAGTAAAATATCAACTATACAAGTAAATAATTTCCAGAGAAATGGAAATAACATACTTGTTTTGTTTTACTGAACAAAAGATGAGTCTTTGTTCCCCTGAGTAGTTATCTCATCCTTGGAATATTTTTCTTTATAGGAAGTATCAACTATTGGACTTCTCTGCAGTATTCAAACCCTAAAGTATTGTTTGGGCATTAAGAAGACAATGCTACATTTTGTGATCAGCTTATATATGCAATCTGCACCATGTCTATATGTCAAGACCTAGTCACAGTATTTTGAGAAGCTATGCAAAGTCCTAAATTGTTCACAATTTAAAAGGAGAAGAAAAAGGAGATTCTGGACCAAAACATAATTTTCTTCAGCTTCTTATGGTCCCTCCATAGTTAAAATTAAGAATATAAACAAAGTAATAAAAACAATTCTAATAAAACAAATTCTATACCAACTACAAACAGATTTTGAAAGTATTCACCTCCAGTCGTTACAGTTACCTAAGTGCAAATCCATAGGCTCAACCTAAATGACAAGAAGTGGGTAAATGTATGACTAAAGAGGGATTCTCAGCTAGCATACGAAATGTTAGGTATTATTAGGTCATTTTCAAGCAAAATTCCATTGTGTGTACTGCCACACGTTTCACAAATGAAATCACTCTGAGTAATCAATTATATTTATTATAAGGTACTCACTTCCCAGGAAGAATTTCTCAGTTGTAGTAAAACAGCTATACTGTACTCAGTTTTCTTGTGATGAACAAGTTAAAATGCAGCCATCATTTCACTACCACTCTGACCATTAGGCAAATGTGTGATGCCTTTTTAAGGTTTGTTTTACTATTTATTTTTTGTTAATAACGTGTTTTATTATGGCATTTCCACACACATAGGAATCATAGTACTTCCTACTGATTCATTTCCCTCTCCTAAAGAGCTCCTTCTGCTTTTATGTCATGCTTTATGCCTTACCCCTCCCCATCTTCCCTTGAGATCTCTTCCTCTCCCAAAGGTCTCCTTTCTAGTTTGACAGTATGCACAAACTCACCCCTCCAATCTAGGTTCTTCACATGAATGAAAACAAGTATTTCTGATTACATTTGTTTTGCTTAAAATAATGACTTCCAGTTCGTCCTCTTCCTATAGATGTCATGATTTCTTTCTCCTTACATTTAAAAGCTTTAAGAAAACTAATTGCAAAAATAGTAAGGAAATGCACAGCATTATATTTATAAGACATGCAATCTTGTCCTGTTCTCCTTATTAAACATCATTGTTTGCAAAGAAAGGCATAAGACTGAGAAGCCTTTCAAAAACCATCAGCATTATTGAACCTTTTAGGAGAACCCCGGAAGAGGTAACATCCTCAACAGCCTCAAAGTTCCGTCTGCAGTACAGAACTTGCAAACTTGGTATTATACAAACAAATTGAACAACATGGCAAGGGACTCGCTTGTACTCTAAATGCTATCATGACCTGTATTATGCTGATAACAACAGTTCACTTTTCTGGGCCTTTACAACATCTATAAAGAAGCATTCCTAAGGTAGGGGTATCATAAGGCTTTTTATCTCTATCTGGCTTTCTAAAGCAATTGCAGCTTAAAATACAAATACAACTATTTAGCAAACTCAGCAAGGTCATAAATTCTTTCTTGTTTTTAAACAAATGAAAGAATAAAGATAGGAAATGTGTATAATTTTTTTTAAAAAAAATCCATGTATAATTCATCCAAGACAGTGTCTAGGTATATTAATTATATATCAGCTAAGCACAGTAAATCCTACTGGTGTGATTGTAAGATGCTAAATTACTTAAGGAGTCTCCCTATAATTCAACAGCTGGACATCAGATGTACCATCCACATCTCTAACATTGTGGACGGCTCGGATTTCTATTTACATTAGTCTATCATCTTCACTTGGGGGAAATGGTAAGAGAATGGAGAATGTCTGCTGCCCAGAGCAGTTCTACTGAGGACAGGTATCCCATTTTACTAAATGACACTCTCACAAATTCTTCCCTAGCTGTCTTTCCACTCTGGCCCCACTCTGTAACATTCCCCCAAGACTTCTTGTCATTTCCACAAACACCCTCTCCTCCCCTATAGAAGAAAACAACTATTGTTACCAGATTATAATAAACAGTGTCTTTGCACTGGCAGATTAGCATGACTTCACTTTCTGACATGCGCCTCCTGCACCTAACCTGGATCCTGTACCTAACCTGGATTGGAAACAGAAAACTTACAGGAAAGTTCAAGTATCCTTGAATTTTACTCTTATCCTTTGGATAAGAAAGAAAAAAAGAAAGAAGCAAAAGTCACGTAGTTGAACATGATGAAAGCTCAGGTCACTATCTCAGAAATAGTTAAACAGGGGCTGAGGATATAGCTTAGTATTAGAGTGTGTGGCCATGGGTAAGGCCCCAGACTCAATCCTCACCATCAATGAAGAAGGGGAGTGGATCACTGCAGAAGAGGGTTAGACAGATTGTAAGAGCCAGAGGACCAGGGCCTTTGCTCAGAGACTGTGTGTCTTCTAGGAAAGTCAGAAGCTTAAAGTCTCATCAATGTAACTGCCCAAACACGAGCTGAGCAAGGAAAACAACAGGTGTTAGCATGGAAGAGGGCCAGTTCACCAGGCCTGCAACCTAGACAAAGATCTACCAGCAACTAAGGAATGCTGAGAGGAAGAGGAAGAGTCTTTCCCAGGGAAGAGCAACTGGCTATCCAATACCAATGGTCAGCACTGAAAACATAGATTGCCAGTAGTATTGATACACACACACATACACACACACCATACTCATGATAATAATTTATTATAGTCTCAAAAAATTGTATTGAAAAAAATAATATAAAAAACAGTTAAAGCCAGGCAGTGGTGGCACACGCCTGTAATCCCAGCACTTGGGAGGCAGAGGCAGGCGGATCTCTGTGAGTTCAAGGCCAGCCTGGTCTACAGAGTGAGTTCCAGGAAAGGTACAAAACTACACAGGGAAACCCTGTCTCGAGGAAAAAAAAAAAAAAGTTAAATAAATAAAAAATGGCTAAGAAAAAAACTGTTCTTGAAGAACCCTCCATACCTTGTAGGCACGCTTTACCTACAATACCTCTGCACTAATGAAGGTAGATCTGCCATGGCCACTCACCACTGCTGCACTGAGCAACAAGATCAATTAATCCTAAAAGGGCCTTGTCTACTTTTATGAAAATTCTCCTACTGGTAATTACAAGTTTTAAATCATGGCCTAGGCAAGATATGTCATGAAAAACCTACTTCTGTGAAAGACCCAAATTCATGAGAGCCAAGACTTTTAATCATTAGATTCTCAAGAGGCTTTGACAAGAAACAGGAACAGCTATGAAGCTCTTCACAGCACATGGGTCCACTGATATCCATAAGCCAGACAGCACTGTACAGTGGATACAACACCAACTCTGTCAAACTGTTTAACACTTCAACCTAAAACTAAAATGGATTGTAAATCCTTTCCTGCCACACAGCATCAATCATAATGATCGTGAAAGCAAAGAAACTAAGACAACATGAATTTATCTAGTCTCAGAGAGATTCTATCTGACACAGCCTACTTTAATTGGTAAAAATGTTTCATGTTCCCTATTTCTTTCATATGTGAAATAAGAGTTTCCAGCATTTATTTTCACCAAAACTAGGGCAAAAATGTAAAATGGAGTCAAATAATGGCAAACTTTCAACTAGGTTTTTAAAAGTCGCGTAAAAGCAACCCTCTCATAAACTTCACTACTGAGCATAACCAAACCACTTACACACTTGCCGCTCAAGTAATGGACACTGATTTTTAGGGGGGGGGGGGGTAGTGGGACATAGGTTGTTACAATTTCTTTATATTCTGTTTTTAAGTCTGAGTACAAAGAAAAGCTATCAACAAAATTTTATGATTATGTATATGCCCGTGCACATGTTAAATGTGAGAACATTTACAGTTTTCATCAGAGTTTAGAAAGAGGTGTAACACGCAGACTTGAGTCTCTCCACTGAACCTGGTATTCTGGCTTATGACTTTTTTTACTGTATCAAAGGTGTAATTTTGTAGAACTCACACTAGTAAACAGTCCTTTGATGTCCTTATACAAACTCAAAACAGCCACAAAAACAGGGTTTGAAAACGGGAGGTGAAAGAAGTGTAGGACCCAGGGCCATTGCAATCACAGAACTTATTAGCATCTTGGGTATCATCTGTACAAATAAAATGCTGATTGGCCAGTGGCCAGGCAGGAAGTTTAGGTGGGACAAGAGAGAAGAGAATTCTGGGAAGTAGAAGGCTGGGGAGAGACACCGCCAGCCGCCGCCATGAGAAGCAACATGTAAAGACACTGGTAAGCCACGAGCCATGTGGCAAAATATAGACTAACAGAAATGGGTTAATTTAAGATAGAAGAAGTAGATAACAAGAAGCCTGCCACAGCCATACAGTTTCTAAACAATGTAAGTCTCTGTGTGCTTTCTTGGTTGGGTCTGAGCGATTGTGGGACTGGCGGGTAAGAGAGATTTGTCCTGACTGGGCCAGGCAGGAAAACTCTAACTACAATCATCCCTCTATTTACGGCCCAAAGCTGAACGAGATAAAATTAGGGCTTAAAGGAAAATAAGAGAGAGAGAGAGTAGAGGAGGGGGAAGACAGAAGGAAGGTGGAAGGGAGGGAGGGAGGGAGGGAGGGAGGCAGAAGAACAAATTGAACACTAGAATCAATTTTCAAATTGTCTTACTCCCAAGAGCAGCCATGTACAACTCTTGGACATTGCAAAATATGTAAGTAAGTTTATGATCTTGTGATGGGCCACATTCACTGCTACCCTGAGCTTTTCAATTTATCTGGAGTGGTTTAGGCATTATCTTTGGAGAAGAAATGCACAAAAATTCCTTGTATTACACATTTTTCAATTTACTTTCTAAAGAAATGGGTACTCTGAAAAAAGAACTTGCTTTTGCTTTAAATTATACTACTGACTAAACATGTCACTCATTTTCAAGTCTTTAGTTTTCTGAATAACCAATGAATCAAACCTTTGATTAGTTAACTAGGTTAATAAATACTCATACCAGAAAATGTCTTTATTTACTATCAAATTGAATATCATGCTTTACTAGGTAATGGCATTCAGGTTATCAGCAAAATATATCTTGTTTTTATGTATGCCTCTGAAACATCAGGATTATTCTTTTAATTAATAAACCTTATAAAAATTTCCAGTACATTTAGTGGGGAAGTTTGCCAATATTATAAGAAAACAGCAACATGAGGAGAAAAATTAATGAACTCATAACCAATTTTGGAAATGTTGGCATATTTCAGTATCCTAACACTTCAGAGGCCAGCTAAAAACATATGGAGAGATCCTATCTCAACAAAACAAAATTTAAATTAGGTATTATTAGTTCATCTCTTAAATGGAGAGATGTACAACAAATTTCTATTAGACAAGAAAAATAAGAGCTGAACACCTAGACTGCACAGCGTAGCAGCAAGAGTCAACAGTAAATAGTACTGTATGCTTAGCAACTGCCAAGCAGATCTCAAATGTTCTCAGTACAGGGAAGGAAGGACAGCGATGCCAGGGGGTGAGGGATATACTAAGTGGATATGACTGTGATAACGACAAGGTAACATTTCTCAAAACATCACACATGCACTGTGAGGTAGATCAGACTTTTATTTTTTTAGTTACACCTCAATAAAGCAAGAGGGGGAAAGCCCATTTCCCAGTAAAGTCTTGGGTCCACAAAGATGAAAAGGGAAATAACAATGCAGCTTACCTTTTTGTCTCTGGTCCTTACTTCCCCATAGAAATCTAGGGCCTCTTGTGCCTTTAAAAATTTGCCCCGATGCAATAAATATGCACAAATCATTACACCAGTCCGTCCCTTTCCAGCTTTACAGTGAATTGCTGCAACATGATTGTCATCTTCACTTAGCCATTGGTCAAGATCTTCACAAAAGGGTTTGATGAGTTCTAGCTGTGGTGGGTTATGGTCTTCAAAAGGATACTGTGCAACTGTTGCAAAAAAGATAACCTCAGTGTAAGAAAAGACAGCTCCGAAATTTCTTATTGAAGAGTAGGTTAACTTTAAAAATGTTATATATAAACTTACTGCTGCTTAAAAGAAACCTAACTTTCAGGGAAATTTAATTTATTGCTTATTAACCTAGTTTTTTAATAAAAGTCTTTTATTAATTCTTAAATATATTCATTAGACAAGAAAACAAGTATTGTGCTCCTCATTCCACGAAGGAGGAGTCTGCTACATGAAGGGAACATGTCACAGCATATCAGTAGAGCTGAGTCCAATGGATGTCACAGAGGCCTCTTGTCAAGGAGTAACTTCTAACAGAGGGAGCAATAACAGACATTACTGCATTATCACAAAACGTGCTCTGAAGAAAGCACAGGTTAGTAATAGACTCAACTATAGAAAATACTGATTTTGTACCTCATAATAGTTATTAAGTGACATTATTATTATTATTATTGTTGTTGTTGTTGTTGTTTCTCAAGACAGGGTTTCTCTGTGTAACAGCCTTGGCTGTCCTGGAACTCACTCTATAGACCACACTGGCCTCAAACTGACAGAGATCCTCCTGTCTCTGCCTCTCAAGTATTGGAATTAAAAGTGTGAGCTACTACTGCCCACCTAAGTGTCTGATTTTTAAAATAGTCTCACAAATATTGTAATTATATATCAATGGCTTGAAAAGCATATATGTGTATATATATATATATACATATATATGTAAATATATATATATTTTAATTATACAAAGCATACAACTGTAGTAACGTTTATCAAATTAAGTTTCATTTGTTTTCACACGCATTAACATGTTTTTGTTCCCTACAGTCAGAGCCGAGCTTTGTGACGGTGTTATTGTCTAGAAACAAGGCTTCATTCAGCTCTACCCTTCTTCATTTTTATTTTACTAATATCTGTCTTGATGCTATACTCTATTGAGATCATTAATTCCTAACTACAACTCTAGGGATATAACTCAGTTTGCAAAGCACTTGCTTAACAGTACTAAGCCCTGAGTTCATCCTTGCTCCACATAAACACACAGCTGAGGATGAGGTGAACATCTGTAATCCCAACACTTGGGAGGTAAAAGCAGGAGGATCAGTGGATCAGAAGTTTGAAGGCACCTTCAGCTACACACTGGGCCACTGAGACACTGCCTTAAAATTTCAAAAATAAAATAACCCTGATGGATACTGTTGTTCTAGTTATCTGATATATTATCTAATATGCAAAAATTATGACAAATCCCAACCAAGCCATCATAAAATAGGCTAAGAACAGTCCATTTGATCCTCTCTGTGAAAGGAGAGCTCTCTGGTAAACAATGGCATGCAGTTACATAGGTGGCAGGCTAGCTTTCACTTAATCATCTGCCTAACTGTACTCCCAATCTCATCTCACAAGTGACACACAAGACCATCAAGAGAGTCTATTAAAATGTGCATTTAAAATGAAGCAAACTTCCTAATAAGCAGTAGCCTGTATCTATCCTACAAAGAAACATTCCTAGCAAATTGTCCTCACGTAGTTCTTCAGGCTTCGCAGTTCTCAGGTCATGGTTAGCATGCATGCTGGATGACAGGCATCAACCCATCGCTTACAGTACCCATCTCTGTTTGACTTCCAGTGCATGGCAGTCTCTGCAGGCTCTGGGACAGACGGCCCCAGCTGCCCTATCCTTTCCTCTTTTATGTCATTCTTCTATATAGAAAACTTAATGGTTCTGCTGTCTTCCTGTAATTGTTTACAATGGCACCGACTGCCCCAAAGAGTCAACAAGTCCCTCCTTATCCTAGTATAGTCTAGTGAGCTCCTCTGTTCTCCATCTACTCTAAAGTGATTTAGCTTTCCTAACAATTTTGACAGGTCTATATATGACCTAAAGAACAACTCTGAAACTAAATTCACTTTTTAAAATTGCCAGATTTTTTATCTTTATTCTTAAGACTTTTATCTCAATAATCTAGGTAATTATCACTAGGCAGTAAAAGACAGTCTATTGGTCTTAAGTTACACAATATACTATGGTTGTATTTATACATACCTCTGCAGTTAAATTTGGCGGTGTCATAATGTCTTTCAGCACATCTACAAGAAAGTTTAAATGTGGCATAAAGTTACCTTTCACACTTGGAAGGCACAGTATTACTATTACCAACATTTGTTCACCCTTATACTATGCCAGGCATTGTGCTAAGTGTTTTTATATCCACTATTCCAGTTAATTTCAAGAATTCTGAAGTAGGTACTATTATTATTATTATTATTATTATTATTATTATTATTATTTTGTAATTAAGGAAACCCAAGCTTAATAAAAAGGTTAAATGCATGCAATTAGAGTGCATGTATTTGTTCATACAATTTGTGACATCAACATGCAACACTGAATTCAACTGCACTGACCCTGTAGATTTCTTGGATGAAGACTGTACATGCCTTTAGAATGTGTTTATTTCACAAATACCTGTGAACAGCTACTTTCAATGTTATTTTTACCTGACATGTGATCATATACAACCTTAAACCATTAAAATATACATCTTAAAAATAGCCAAACATAAGAACAAAGAAAATGTAAAAGACAACTGAATGATACTAATTTACATAACACAATGCTTACTAAAAACGGTAAACCAGACCTTTATCCTTTTATATACAAATGTCATCTTTATCAATGACTTTAGTATCAAATCACAATAAAATAACTAAGTAAATAAAGTAAAACCAATCAGAATAGTAAAATGCTGACCATTATAAAACATACACATTATCTTTTCAATAACACCAGTGACTATTGTTATGCAATTGGCTCACTCAAAATTAACAGGCTATGAAATAAGCATTAATAGGCTCAAGGGGGTATCCTACATATTAGTGGGGTCAGCAGCATCCTGATGACTCCAACTACTAACAAAATCAGACATTTAAGAGTTACTAAAATAAGCTAGGCATGGTGGCACAGGCTGTAATCCTACCACTTGGGAAGCTGTGACAGAAAGATTGTATTGTTAAGATTAATCTCTGCTATACAATGAGTCCTAGGCCAGCCTGGGCTACATAACAAGACCCTGTCTCAAAAAACCAACAAAGGAAATTACTGAAAACAAGAGTTGGTGTTTTAAAACAAGTAAAGTTCCATTACTCCTTAGCCCATAAACCCAAATCCTTAAGTTTTAAGTATGTAATCTCAGTTCTAACAGACCCAATCTGGGGCTGCTCAACAACACACCTGCAGTAAAGAGCTAGGCTTATGACGAGCACTAGCCAATCTACCACATGGCTACTTGGATAACTCAAGGGATATGCTTCCCTACCACTGTTCTGAAAGCTGAAAAATTCTGCATATTGAAATGTAACTGATCCAAGACTTCCAAAGAAGCAGCTGTGGACCTGCACTGTGTACTTGGAATCTACACAGCTCCTCAACTCTAAAGTTTCAAAACCAAATTCAAATGAAGATTGAACAAATCATACATAAACTACAGCCCACTGGATTTCTAACTGGTCAGACGTAAAGCAAATCAACTTTTGTATTATCACACAAAACAAAACAAGCTTTTTCCTTTTAGTGTATCACTTAATGTACTGATTTGCTAAAGAAAACAATTAATTAGATAATGATGCATGCATCCTTGCTAAATTTCTTTGTGTTTGCGTATATAAAACTGAGACGGGAAGAAGAGAGCTGACCCATACACAGATGAGCACATTTTTACTTTCCTTTCCCCTCCTGTGGTTTTTCTGAGTCAGAATCTTATATCCCCAAGGCTGGCTTTGAACTCCACTTCCCTCCTCCCTCCACCTCCCAAGTACTGGGCTCCCATGCAGGGCAGCCAGGTTCTGCTCTTTGGTGAGACAATGGAAGAACCCACAGTGGAGCATAGGCAGGAGTCATGGAGACACTCGGGAAATAAATGAGACAGGAAGCTAGGCACATACCCTGAGAAACTGGTCCTGTGACAGCTTACTAGAATATAAATGTTAGCTTCCTGCATAGTTGTCTCAATCTACCACACTTGCTCAGGACCTCCAAATGCCTGGTCTGAGGTCTAGGATCTGGGAGAGTTCTTGTCTAGCAGGGACAAATCAAGCTACACCTCATCAAAGAAAAGAGTGTCCCAGAGAAAGCCAGAGCAAATACTCTCAAAAGCCTGGTGTAATGACCACGGCTTATTCCCATCAGAAATGGTTCTCATGTATCAGCTAAGATGACGATATGGAAGGGAAAATAATGACAGCAAGATAACAATAACATTCCTATCTTCATCCTCACAATGATGTGACAGTTTATATCTCCATTATATAGATGAGAAAGCCAAGATGTAGAAAGGCCCTTAAAAGCTTGCCTAATCACACCATGACACATGAGCTCAAGTTCAGTCTCCTTGGTCACCAAAATCCAACTTTTGTTACTGTTTCATTCAACATAATAAAAACACTCAAGTTTTAAATGTAAAAGCAGTGACAAGTTTTACTCAAATGAGTCCAAGCCAGCCCTAACATGAACAGTATCTGTCACTGAAGACAAGACAGCTCCTACAACGCTTTGGTTGGGGAGGTGGAGAGCATGCAGCCCTGTGCAGGTGAGCATGGGGCATCCGGCATAAGGTGCTGGGGCTTCCTATGTAACGGTGTTCAAGAGGAAGGGTTGACAGAGTAAAGAAGAAAACTTGCACCTTAGTTAAAAATGTCTGGTATATATCCAGAATTCACAGAGGAGTCCTTTTAAATTTCTTATGGCATGTTAGCAATAAGTCACTCAACATACTAAAATGAAAGATAGCAAATAACAACTGAGACTTAAATTTTTCTTTATACTTAAAACTCAAATGACGTCTTTGCCTTACCTTAAACTGGCTTATTTGAACAGAAATGAAGGAGAATGAAGAGAGAGGTTTTCCAAAGTAGAAACAGAAAGTAAGCGAAGGCATGAGATTACAGAGAGGTTTGCAGAGAACTGGGACTGGGTGTACAACCCCTTGGGTAGGAAGCTCTCTTCTTCACTCTTTACAACAAAGCTATCTCTACTTTACAAAGGAAATTGTTGTTTGTTTGTTGAGACAGGGTTTCTACCTATAACAGCTCTGGCTGTCCTGGAACTCACACTGTAGACCAGGACGGCCTCAAACTCAAAAAGATCAACCTGCCTCTACCTCCCTGAGTGCTGGGACTAAAGGCAGGTGCCACTACTGCCTGACACAGAGGAAATCTTAACAGATAAAAACAACACAGCTAAATGTTTGCCAAGAAGTATGTCAACTATTCATTAAAATAAAACTTAATGTTTCGCATTCTCTGAACATGGAGAAACAAAAAATGAAATCTTTCTCATTAAAAAAAAAACTGATTAATTTAAGGATATTGCCCTTTCTTAAAATAACTTAGTGAATATCCAAGGATACTTAGAGATAAACAAGTAATTATCAGAAAGCTTATGCTAGTAGTTCTTCATCCACATACAACAGCTGCTGTAAAGGGTTTCATAAACTACTAGTAATGGGTATATCCAGTAAAAAATACTTAAGATTTTCAACTATCCCAAGAAATAAATACATATCACCTACAATTGTTACCCTAAGACAAAAAGAAACAAAACAAAAACATCTGCTGCTGCTGCTGCTGCTGCTAGGCTCACTTGCCTAAAACCAGATACAGAATAGGCAAGGAAATTAAAATAGGCCAGGCAGTGGTGGCACACGCCTTTAATCCCAGCACTTGGGAGGCAGAGGAAGGCAGATCTCTGTGAGTTCGAGGCCAGCCTGGGCTACAGAGCCAGTTCCAGGACAGCCAGGGCTACAGAGAGAAACCCTATCTCAAAAAACAAAAACAAAAAAGAAAATATAAGACACTCGACTTTGCAGGTGTTGGAATTGTGAAGTGACTAAAACAGGAGAAGTAGAAACAAAGCCCTAACTAACAAACAAGGGACTGCTGGCATAAAGCACAGGAACATGCTATGCTATACCATATGTACCTCTGTGTCTTTGGCTGCCTCCCTTAACTTCCCTAAACTGATTCCCATCTGAAAGATGAGATGGCTCTACTAAGTGATCTTGCAGATCTGAAAACCTCTGTACAGGTGACATGGTAGTAAGTTACTACGTACTATAGGTTATTCTCAACTAATAAAGAGATAGTTCATTACATTGGAAATCAAATGCTTAGAAACAGGGAGTCTAGTTCCTAGGCTACGACCCAATGCCACCTTTAACTATACTAAAATAGAACACAGGCGATAGCATAAGCCTAATCCCTAAATTCTAGAAGCAGGAAGCCACTATACACAGGAATGAGAAGAATTTCCTCCCTGTTCTTTGGATATGTTAAACAGGCATGAAATTTCAACACAGGAAAAATGTCTTCTAGTGTCTTTCTACTTCCCTATTGGGACTCTAAATCTCCAGTCCTGACAGTGTGAGTCCGACATGATTCATATAAGGAATTTCAGTTTTCGACAGTTCTTGTCCTTTTTTCCGTCAGCTTCCCAATGCAGCTGTTCAAAACAGTTTTATAGTTCTCCTATATACATTTATTATTATAACCCCACCTAAGCCAGCACACACCACCATCTGCCAAAAATGACTTACTGCATATCTCAAAGCCACTGTGCTATCAATCTCCTCACCTGCCATGCCCCAGCCTCCTCAGCCTAACAGCTAACCCCTATTGATTTTGATTAGCAGAAAAGCCTAATGGGAATATTTCAAGATCTTCAAGTGTGTGTGTGTGTGTGTGTGTGTGTGTGTGTGTGTGTGTGTGTGTTTGCAAAGAAAGATGTATCACATATAACTGCAACTCCAAAATTAAAAGAAAGAAAAACTCCAAACCAGGTCATGTAACAGAGAGGGATAGAAGAAGGTATCAGAAGTAACCACAGCTTAAACATCCCACCCTTTACAAAACCTTCCCATGGGGCCCAGTTACTATGGCTACAATTCTGTCACAGCTCACTCCCATAATACTTTGCTGAACTCTGGAATTAACTATATGCTACTTGAGGACTGGAAGTATCCTTGTGAGCACTATATCTATATATTTTATCATGACTAAAGGGATGTCCCTAACTAAATGGCTGCATCTTTTGGAATTTGAAGTCAGTAAAAAACTCCGAGAAACAATATTGATACTGCACATAAATTACTAGATCTTATCAAAACAGAAATATTATTAAAGACTGAAAGAAAAAGAGCAACATCCAGTAACCTAACAAGGCACAGAAAATCCTCTGGATAAAAATTCAAATGCCTGCCTGCCAGGCAGTGCTGGTACACACCTTGAATCCCAGCACTGGGGAAGCAGAGGCCAGTGGATCAATGAGACTTTGAGGCAAACCTAGTCTACAGAGTGACTTCCAGAAGAGTCAAGGCTATACAGAGAAACCCTGTCTGAAACCCCACCCCAACCCCCCAAAAATCAAATGCCCACTGGAAGCAGAAAAGAGAATACTTGTGTTTACATCTGATAGAGTATATAGGAATTGTTAATTGGTATTTAACATTACATAAAACTATCCTGCTGTATAAATCAGATATAAATGACAAAAAGGGCATATAGAAAAATAACTTATGCACCTCCTAAAATTAAAAAAAAAAGCTCAGTGTATGGGGGAAATAAAAATGGTCTTCAAAGACAAAAATGTTTAATGATTTTTCCCCCTTTCTTTCTGTTTTTCACATCTCTACTCCAAAAGTCAAAAGAAAACAAAGGTTTAAAGGTAGGCTTGCAAGCTCTAATGGACAATCCCTAAAACCCTACACCAGATAATTAAACAATGCTGGGTAACTTATTTAGGTTATACACACAGAATATTCAAATGGCTATTTCAGACAATTGACCAAGAAGCACAGAGAAAACAAAGGTCTGTCCGCCCTGGAGTCAGCCTCCATAGAAGCCACCACTAACACTAACAGCAGCTCTGCTGTGGATTACATTTCAAATTATCACATGATTATGGGCTCAAGGATGGGCGAGATGCCAAGTCTTTTGAAGCAGATCAAGTAACATGAATGTGCCAGCACTGTTGTACCTCATCACCACACTTTCTAGATCCAACAATCCTCTCTCTCCAACTTCAACTGTCTTAGGAATCCAATTCTATTAAAATATATTTTTAACTCCAATAAAGAAATAATTTTTATTTAGTTATTTTAACATACATACAAATAAGAAAACATACTTACAGATTGTATATCTTGTAATGGTTTTTATGCTTTGAATCCAAAAACCTTAAAACAAAACAAACAAACAAAAGGCCACCATTAACAAAAATGAGCTAACATTTCAAATTACAATAATATTGAGCAGGACTAAAACAGATTTTATTTTCCCTAATCTCAAATACTATTAATAACCTGAATACATATCCCCTCCAACTTCATATCATTCATTTAATAATTATTACATTACACAGATTTATACAATCTGAAGTAGAATCAACTTTATCAAAAACTATTTTCATATTGTCTCCAACCAAATAAATTATGGTAATGTCTTGAAAAGGCAATCTTAGCAATTCCCAAGTGTACCTAGCTTATACTGATTTCCACAAAAAGCATAAGCAATAACGTACTCTTTTTTTAAAAAAAACTTAGACTGCCTTTGCCTCCTAGGTGCTGGGGATAAAGGTGTGCACCACCAATGCCTGGCAAATTTAGTGTTAATGAAAAATATAAATATATATTTGAAAGGTACAAGTAGCAATGTAATCCTGTACAAAGTTTTTCAAGCATTTTCCACATGTTCCTCTTGTGAAAATTCTCTCTTGTTCCTCACTAACATCGCAAGGGTGGAGCTTACATTTTACAGAGAAGGGAAATAAGTCTGAAAGAGATTAGGAGACTTTGCCTAAAGTGTGTAGCTAGTAAGTGGAAGATTCAAACCCAAGGAACGGACCACTCCCTCAAGTCAGCTGTCAAACTAAACAATAATTACAGGTACCAAAGCACTGATTACACGCCAGATATTATTTTAAGCACTTTATGTATGTAAATTTGTTTAATCTCCAGGCCTGTAACAGAAGGCTCAGCAAGGTAGAATGCTGAAGAATTAATTATAAGTCAAAGGAGAAAGACAGTTTCATGTAGCATAGGCTAGTCCTGAATTCGCTCTGCAGTGTAGATAAACCTTAATTTCTGACCCTCAATCACCCCTCCATCCCTGGAGGACTGGGATCACAAGTATGTGTCACCAAGCTGGGTTTACTCAGTGCTGGGGGGTTAAACCTAGAGCCTCGGCCATGCTGCAAAAGCATTCTACCAGTAGCTACAGGCCCAACATGAGTTTTTCAAGATAAAGGGATAAATAGTCAATAAAATTGACTTTGGAGGGGGAAAAAAAGACTCAAACAGAATCACACATATCTTTATGAATTTCTAAGTGCCAAAGATAACACAAGACCCTAAAGTCTGCTAGAAAAAAAAAAATGACATTAAAAAAAAGACATCAAAGATACTGTCATTAACATTAGCTTCTAAAAATAACTATACAAAGTCTGATCTTCAGGAAAAATTACTTCCAGCCTAGAACGCTATACCAAGACAGACGATACATCACAGGTGAGTATATAATACAAGCATTGGTTAAGCAACAAGTCATTTTGTTTTCCATACATTAACTGAGAGTAAAAAAATCATAATAGGTGATGACAGGTTCTAGGAACTGGGGAACCCAACTTGAAAAAGAAGAAATAAGAACCCCAAGAAGGATGGTAAAGGGGCATCTCAGACAGGCTGTACACACAGGAAGGCAGTTAGTTCAGAGTCAGCACATCAGGAGACTCCAGGAGAGGGGGAGACTGATGAGCATCAAATGTGCTCAACCATGTGGTGGGTGGTGGCAGCTCACGCCTTTAATCCCAGCACTTGGGAGCCATGACAGTCTGGGCTACAAGAAGAAACCCTGTCTCAGAAGAAGGGGTGGGGGACGACAAACAAACAAACAAACAAACAAAAAAACAACAACAAAGGGAGAAAAATCTCAACAATAGTGAGATTTATAGAGCCAAGGGACAGGTTTGTGAATAAATTAAAACTGAAAGAACAGATCTTTCACATCTGTATTGCAGTTTCCAGTTTTGTGGTTCTACGGGATTTCTTTGTGTGCAAGCATGAGCATCTCTGAATCTATGTGTTTCTTGTGCTTTTTCTTTGGCTCTTTTCTTCATTTTTGTTTGGCTGTTTGTTTTGTACTATTCTGGTTTGTTTACTTTTATCTTATATTACTTTACTCTATTTTTTTCAGATGTCTCTGTTTTTTAATGAGAGAGAAAGAAAGGGTGTGGATTTGGATGGGGGACTGGGAGGAGATGGGGGAGGGGAATCATAATCAGAACATTTTTCTGAAAAAATCTATTTTCAATTAAAAAAAGAAAATTAAGCAGTATGACCCAACATATTTGTGTCCTAGTCAGGTAACAGAAGTAGGTATATCCTTGGAATACAATATAAAACTAGAAGAAAGAATACAGCAAAATATTAGGAACTTTATTCCTTTTAACTACTGCAGTTTTCTCTTTAAAAAAAAAAATATTGAAATGCTTGGCCAGTTCTCTTCTACAAATAATTTTTTTAAAGGAAACTACAACTCTGGAAATGTCAGGAAACAGGGAGAAAGTGTTCATGTAATTTTGGAGTTCACGTCAGACAAGGAAGGAAATACTGGCATGGTGAGATCCGATACCGATCTTCTGTAAAACATTTCAAATGCTTCATTTCATCAACAGCCTATGACTCTACAGAAGAGAACTAAAGAGAGAATTTCACTGTAAGTCCATGAGGAAACTATAAATTATTCTAAGACAGAGAAGAAAAATGCTATTATATTAAAAAAGACAAAACATAAAGATATACTTTAATGACTTTAAAAAAACAAACCACTGAGTGGCATGGTGAATGTGTGTTAGCTTTCACAGCACACTTGTAAACTCAACACACAGAAAGCAGGTGGTTCCATATAGTGAGTTTGAAATCAGGATCAGAGTGAGACACTGACTCAGAAGCAACAGCAATCGTAATAACAACAATGCTATGGATTTGGTAAGACTTTCTAGGATTCTCTTTTGCAATAAATTCTTCAAGACAAAACAAAACAAAAAAACAAAACAAAAAACAAAACAAAACAAACAAACAAACAAAAAACCAGCAGTTGAGAGGTGGTAGCACCGCCTTTAACCCCAGCACTCGGGAGGGAGGGTCCACAGAGAGAGAGGGCCAGGACAGCCAGGGCTACACAGAGACTCTGTCTCGAAAAACCAATATATGCATATTCTGTAATATATACATTAATAAAGCAAAGTTAGCAATCAGTAATTCTGAACAAAAGACAACCTATCAATATCTGTAATCAATTGCTAATTGTTGTGGATATCGAGTGTTGTGGATATCGCTCTATGTAAATAAAGTTCTGATTGGCCAGTGGCCAGGCAGGAAGTATAGGCGGGACAAGAAGAAAAAAAAATTATGGGAAGTAAAAGGCTGGGGAGAGACACCGCCTACCGCCGCCATGAAAAGCAACATGTAAAGACACTGGTAAGCCACAAGCCATGTGGCAAAGTATAAATAAACAAAAATGGGTTAATTTAAGATAAAAAAGATAGATAACAAACAGCCTGCCACGGCCATACAGTTTGTAAACAATATAAGTTTCTGTGTGCTTTCTTGGTTGGGTCTGAGCGACTGTGAGACTGGCGGGTAAGAGAGATTTGTCCTGCCTGGGCCAGGCAGGAAAACTCTAACTACAGCTAATCTCAATCTAATAGCATAGAAGGAAAGGGTATTCATTATAAAGCTGTGTCAACGAAAGGAATCAAAGCAGTTTCCTTACTTTTTAGAGCTCACAGAAACCATTAGAAAAAAACAATCCAAAAGAAAAATAAGTTGAAAAGAAAGTCAACACACACATAAACACCGAGTGTGCACACCATGCCCAAGTAGATTTGGTAATTTATAAAAAAAAGAGAAATTAACTGTCCATAGCTCTGGAAGCTGGAAAGTCCAAGAGTGTACATACACACACACACAGAAGAAAAATTGAGGAAATAATATTAAAACAAAAAACACAGGTTTTTTGTGTGTAAACACAGCTCCAAAGATCTGAGGGGGGATAAAGCATAAGCGTTTCACAGGGAAGCTTTGCCATCCTTCTGCTGACCAGTTAGCAAACCCTAAAGGATCAGAAGCAGGTGTTTCATTCTCACTCATATTCTCTCTCTCTCTCTCTCTCTCTCTCTCTCTCTCTCTCTCTCTCTCTCTCTCTCTCAGATGTTGACTCTTACAGAGCTAGAAGCCAGGCAGAGGAGAATAGATTCTTCAGAGATTTATCTCACTGGAGGAGCTGCCAATTCGCAGGCAGCCAGCAGGATGTAGGTAGGCAGGGCAGCAGGAGCATGCATAGCAGGTGTCTAACACAAGGTCCTAAGCAGACTGCAGCCCCTACAACTTCCTAGACCTTCCACTTTCCAAGATACAAACTTCCTACAAAGCAGTATTTCTTTCTGATTAAGTTAAAGACACTTTCTGTCCTTTGCAAACAAGAACTCATAATTATTTTCAAAGACTATTTCCTATAGTGTGTTTTAAGTTGAAATCATATTTGTATGTCCCCTTTAACAGTTAGTTGTACATTATGGTTTCTTAGCTAGCATGTGAGCCACAGCAAGACTACCAGAAGAAAGAAGCCCTTTAAAGGACACAGTACAGCATTTCAAAAGAGGTGTGTGTGGGGGGGGGGGTGATTCCCTCAAAGAACTTGATCACTTAGGGAAACATCCACCAATTCCCTCACTGTCCTCTCAGGAATTTCATGACCACATCTGGCTCAGCTTTTAAGTCTGACAACAGAAAGGAAACGGGGGAGAGGCAAGAAGATAGTCCTTTCCACAGAGAAATGGGCAAACTTACCTACAGATATTTAAATAGACAAAAGCAGAGAGGCAATACTCCCTAAACCTGCACAATCTAGACCCCTCTTTCCTAACTATACCATACTTGAAGCAATCCTGATATGCATACTCCCCCACTGCTCTCTCTTACCTCCACTGCTATCCCTGCTGAACCCCTTTTTCCCAACTTTGATGTCAGGCGGGCAGTGGTGTTGCAGGTCTTTATCCCAGCCTCTGGAGGGAGAGGCCTCTAAGTTTGAGGCCAGCCTAGTCTCCAGGACAGCCAGGACTGTTGCACAGAGAAGCCCTGACTCAACAAACAAACCAAAAAAAAGAAACAACTTTGATGTCTTTGTGTGCATATGTCTCACTGAGTTTAACTGAGGTTGCTTGCACAAGCATGGGAGATTTCTTATTAAATAAATCTAGATAATACATATTTCAGATGCTAGAAAAGTGTTACCTCCCCTCCCAAAGAAGACCAAAACACACACACACACACACACACACACACGTTAAAGAGAGAGGACAGAAAAGGCAGCACCAGAAATCAACATTCATCTACCAACTACACTTGCAGAACCTTTGCCATGTGCCCACTCAGGCTCTGGGGAGTCTAGACAAAGGCTGACGGTTTCCACAAGTTAGTGTGTGTGTGTGTGTGTGTGTGTGTGTGTGTGTGTGTGTGTGTGCGCGCGCGCTATTATCTCCTGTGTGTTGAATGCATGTGTGGCACAGGGAGGCCAGGAGCAGACTACAGGTATTGCTTTATGACCCTAGAACTTGCTATGTTTTTGAAACTGGGTCTCATTGAACATGGAGCTCATTATTTTGGCTAAGCTAGGAGGTCAGCAAGCCCCCAGGATCCAGTCCTCTTTGCCTCCCTCCCCATCACTGGTGTTACATAAACATGCCATGCCATTCATCTGGTTTTTGCATGGGTTCTAGGGATTTGAACTCAGATCCTCATGCTTATACATAGCAAGCACTTTACCAACTGAGCCGTTTCCACAGCCCTGATTTTAGTTCCATGAAGCAGAGTCTACTCATCCCAGCCCATAATGATGACCTCTACAGAGGCCTGTGTTCCAGTATTAGCAATCTGTGTTCTGGTCACTAATTGTGCTTCTGATCACACATGTGTAGACAGGGAGGCAGCTGGTCTGACCACTCTTCAATCCCCACCAATTGAAGACTTGAAGGACTTAGAGCCTCCTTCTGCCCCTCCCTTTCCCCTCCTTCAACAAGTCCAACAGTTAATAGTAACAATGGAGAGCAATTACACAGACAAGAGGAATGAGGAAGTCATCCCTACGCCCAGAACAAAGCCCAGGCCTTAAATTTATAGCATAAGCACATATCCAGCACTGAAATACCCACCTAAAGCTGGGCAAACTCTAGAAAAGGGGAGAATTGTTCCACTCCAGAAGAGTCAGGTTCCAGTCTTCAGCCAACACACACACACACACACACACACACACACACACACACACACACACACACCAAAATAGAAAGTGTGCATCTCTCAAAGGGGAAAAAATTAGTCAAAAAAACTGTCTCTTAAAAAAACCTGACAGCAAATTTACTAGACAGAATTTTTTTTTACCTTAATGGTACTCAGAAAGCTAAACAAATACATGGCTGAGATCAGGGAAATGATAAACAGAAATACCAATAAAGTGAAAGAAAGGAGTTGAGTATGGTGGTATTCCCAGCATCCAGGGGGCCGAGGCAGGAAAGGAAAAGACAGTTTCTGGGTTGTTATTGTTGTTTGTTTGTTTGTTTGCTTGCTTAAAATGAGGGGAGGAGGCACAAACAAGATGGCTCAGAAGGTAAAGACTGTTGTCACCAAGCCTAGAGATGAGTTTGATCTCTAGGAACCACATAGTAAAGGAAACAACTTTAATTTGACCTCTGACCTCTACACATGTGGCATGGCACAAGCACATCCCCCAACACACAAAGAATGTAATATTTTAAATTTTTTAAAAATGAGAAATCCAGGGCTGGAAAGACACCTCAGTCAGTAAAGCACATTACTCGAAGGTATGAGGACCCAAGTTTAGAGACCCCAAACTCACATAGAGAACAAGGTACAGTAGCACACATTTGGAACCCCACCTGCCAAGGCTATTGTTTTCCTCCACAACCAGATAGTAAGGGGCCTATTGCTGGAGATACACTTACTTGTGTCATGGAACACAGAGAAACTGAGCAGGTGCCAACCAGAAGCATCACCACTACTGACTAGAATTCATGGTGCTGGAAGGTACTTTGCACACTACTGGAGGAGAAAGAAGTCATCAATACAACCCAGCTACAAACCCTTCGACCTACAACAGAGACCTGCCTGCACGCAGGCATATATACTGGTCCAACAGTGGCACAAATGTTATGGGAGTAACTAATCACTTTTTTAAAATTAAATTTATGTACAGCCCATTCCATAAGATGGAACTCATGTCTTTCTCAAGTGACCTTCTAAAGTGGCCAAGAAGAACTTGAGGCTAAATATATGTTGTGGCTCTAGGAGAAAACCTACTATTATTCTGTAGAAGGAATACAAAAATAACATGTTTCCTAACAACATATTGCTCTACTCACAGATGAGTGTATCACTCAGCCCTTATCAGAGCTTCTTTTTGGAATAGATGGTTATTAACACAGAGACCTACAACTGGACAGTTTGCAGATTGAGAGACTTTGAAGCACTGAATGTCTTTATTGAAACCCTTTCCTCAAGGTTCAGGGATCTATCTGTACAGAAGAGGAAGGCAGACTGTAAGAGCTATAGGTAATAAATGACTCCAAGGACACAGTATCTTCCAGACACAACAGGGGCAATACACATACAAACTCACAGAGACTGTCACAGCATGCACAATACCTGCTCAAGTTCAAACCAAACCAAATCCCAGGGGAAGTAGACACAAAGTCCTGCCCCTAACCAAGAAATTATTTGCAGTGATACCTACTGGGAAACAGAAAATCAGTTTTTCTCCAACAGAGTGTTATTGGATATATCCACCACATTCCAGGTCTGCCCCCATGCCCAGGAGCATTAGCCAACACAAAACAGACTCCATGTTTTTTATGCTTTCTACTTTGTCTTTGTTTTTTGTTTTTCAAAACACAGTTTCCTCTGTGTAGCTCTGGTGTTCTGGGAGTCATCCTGTAGACCAGGCTATCCTGGAATTCACAGAGATCCACCTGCTTCTGCCTTCCAAGTGCTGGAATTAAAGGTGTGTACTACCACTACTCGGTGTTTGTTTTGACTTTCATTTTTTGTTTTTTTCCTTTTTGAGAAGGACAAAGAAAAAGAATATGAAGTTGGGTTGGTGGGAGGGAGGGAGAAAGATCTGGGAAGAGTTGGAGGAGGGGAAAGAATGTAATCAAAATATATAAAAAATTTTTTAACAAAACTCTAAATAGAACAGCATACATAAGAGTACAAACTTGTAATCCTAGCCATGGCTGAAAAATACAGTAAAAAGAATAAAATAAAATATATTAGAAAAAATAAAAAGTAGATCTGAGCACAAATATAGGAGTAACAACTTTTTGATTAGATTTAAGGTCTGTTCAATAAGCTGGAATCCATATCTAACATTGTCAAAACGAGGCCTAGAGCCTGTGACTAAAAAGGTCATGAACTTTAGGTGAAAACCAACTATTACTCTGCTAAGTGAAAGCTCAAGCCAAAAAAAAGGTCCAGCGTGCCATAGACGAGCAAAGTCCCACCCCAGCTGAGGAGCTATCGGGATTTACTACCAGGAGAGGGGAAGTTAGTTCTTTAATGGTGTAAAGCACACTCCAGGATGAGCAACACACCTAGAAGTAGCTGCCCAACACTAACTGGACCTGACTTGGGGAGAGTGTGGCAGAACACAACATAAAGTTATATAGGTAGGGAGGTTTGGGAGGATCTGGAAGGAGTTGAGGTCAGAGGACAAATATGATCAAAATACTGAAATTAACTTACTGAAGCAAAGTAGGTATTAACCAACCTATGAGACACTATCAACTGGGCTAACTTATTTACCTTAAGGATTCCAGAAAGAGATTTATTTGTAGAATAATCAAAAACTTCTCAAATCTGATGAAAGATATAAATATAAAGAAGTTGTGGCTCAATGAACCACAAGTCACAAAAACTCAGACTTACCAGACAAATGATCATCAAACCATCAAAAGACAAAGACAGACTGAGGGTGTACCTCATTTGATAAGAGTGTTTGCCTAACAAAGCCCTGGGATCCGTCCCCAGCTCTGCATAAGCCTCTCATGGTGGTGCTTGCCTGAAATCCCAGTGCTAGCTAGGTGGAAGCAAGAGGCCCAGAAGTTCAAGTACATTCTTGCATATATTAGAGAGCTTCAGGCCAGCCGAACTGTGAGACCGCTGTCTTTACAAAAACTCTGTCAGCTGGGAAAGGGGAAGGGGAAGGGGAAGGGGAAGGGGAAGGAAGGGGAAGGGGAAGGGGAAGGGGAAGGGGAAGGGGAAGGGAAAGGGAAAGGGGAAGGGGAAGGGAAAGGGAAAGGGAAGGGAAAGGAAAGGAAAGGAAAGGAAAGGAAAGGAAAGGAAAGGAAAGGAAGGAAGGAAACCTGCAGAATGAAAGAAGCAACGTGTCACAAAGAAGCCTCGTATCAGCGGATTTTCTCCCCTCAGAAATCTTGAGGAGTTAGGAAGCAAGGACACAATATTTAAAGTCCTAGAAGACAAAAATGTCAACCAAAACTATCCAGCAAAACTGTCCTTTAAAAATGAGGACTAGTGGGCTGGAGAGACGGCTCAGTGGTTAAGAGCACTGCTGCTCTTCCAGAGGACCAGCATCCATATGGCAGCTCACAACTATCCAACACCCTCACACAGGCACACATGCAGGCAATGCACCAATGCACATAAAATAAAAATAAATCATTTTTTAAAAATGAGGAATACTGAGATAGTCCCAGAGAAACAAAGGTTGAGGAAACTTATTACCACCAGACTAGTCCTTCAAAGAAATGCTAGTCAGTCCTTCAAGTAGGAATGATACAACATTTCACAACACAAAAGCTTCTTCTCAGAGGATACATCACACTACATCCTCCTCCCAAAGTGGCTGCCTAAAACTGTGAACACACATACACTTTTCCTACACATACTTACCTGTGCCAGTTTAATAAACCAGGCACAGAAAAACATTAACAGTAATATTTAAACACAACAATTTCTAACGCTATAACATAATGAAATTTATATAAATACAGTACTTCTCTCAAAAGAGGAAAGGCAAATAGTGTTTTGTTGTTGTTGTTGTTGTTGTTGTTGTTGTTGTTGTTATTGTTTGGTTTTTCGAGACAGGGTTTCTCTGTGTAGTTTTGGTGCCTGTCCCGGATCATTGCACTGTAGACCAGACTGGCTGTGAACTCACAGAGATCCCTGCCTCTGCCTCCTGAGTGCTGGGATTACAGGCATGCACCACCACCACCCAGCTTGGCAAATATTATTTTTGAACAACTATCGACCATACCTAAGCTGAAACCTCAGATAAAGGGAACTATAGCAACTTGAAGCTACAGGACAAAATAAAGACCTCTGAGAAATGACAATTACAACCAAAAAAGATGAAATCTAACAGTAGTATAACTTTAGCTTGTAATTCCACATTTTGTTTTCCGCATGATTTTAGACATGGTATTTTAAAAAATCCAATTATTAAATTATGGCTATATAGCATTAAAAAGACACAACTTTATGATTTTTTTTTAAAGCTAACAGGAAGCAAGGGTGGAACTATACAGGAACCAAGGCTTGAATACTTCTGAAGGTAAGCTGGTATTATAACTTTAGAATGTTAAATGAAATTCCTATGATAACCACAAGGAAAATAGATCCAGAATAAAAACACCAAGAAATTAAAACATTTCATTATAAAACATCAACTGAACACAAAAAGCAGTCAGGCAAATCAGAAACAAATAGCAAATTGTAGGACACTAACTCTCCCTGTATCCATGCAAACAAATTAAACCCTCCAATCAAAAGACAAAGACTGGCAGAAAGCATACAAAAGACATGATCCAATAACATACTATCCCCACAACACACCAGCACAAACAGATTTTTAAATGTATAGGCACAGATTGAAAGAGGGCAAAAAAAATTATGTGATAATCAAAAGTGAGTAGTATCAGAAAATATATTAGATTTAAAGTATGAGATAAAAAACAAAAATATCAACACATCAAGAAGATTTTAGTAATTGTAATTTAAGCATTTAGACATCTAGTGAGAGACCACCCAAATACCTAAAGCAGCTGGGCACAGAGTTATACCTCTGTAATCCCAGAACTTGAGAGGCAGAGGCAGGAGGATCAGATGTTCAAGGCAGGCCTAGACTACATAAGACCAAACAAATATAACAAAATGAAAATAAGAAATGTTCTAAAGTAATAATTGCACACTTTGATATACACAACACTTTAACACAATAGTGGAGAGACAAGAAAAAGTAGGACTTGACCAGCATAGTAAAGCCTACAAGCAAAGACTCGCCCACACACACCCAGCTCAGCAACAGAAGACCCACTATGTTCAGATAAACTGTATGTTCAGACACAAATGGGCTCGATTAGTTCTTTTTTAACTAGACACCAAGTCAAAGAACAAACAGAAATGAACAGACTAAGGCATTTTCTTCTACACGACAAAATGAGAAAGCAGTATAAGAGAAACACTTGCTCTGGACTCCTGGTAACTGGAGATCAGAATTCTATGCTGATCCTCTGGTGTGTTTTAGAAAAATTATAGAGAACACAAGTACGTTTGTTTGTTTGTTTGTTTTTCGAGACAGGGTTTCTCTGTATAACAGTTCTGGCTGTCCTGGAACTCACTCTGTAGACCAAGCTGGCCTCGAACTCACTGAGATCTACTTGCTTCTGCCTCCCAAGTGCTGGGATTAAAGGCATGTGCCACCACTGCCCAGCAAGTACTTTTTTTTTTTTTTAAGATTTTTATTTTATTTTATGTGTATGAGTGTTTTGACTGCTTGTACACATCTAGAGCACATGAGTGTCTGATGCCCTTCAGAAGAGGACATCAGATCTCCTGGAACTGGAACTATAGGCAGTTCTGAGCCACTGTGTGGGTGCTATGAACCAAACCCAGGTCTCTTGCAAGAGCACCCAGTTTTCTTAACCTCTGAGCTATCTCTCCGGTCTCTTATAGTGCATTTTCAGGGTATTAAGTACCAAAATCTTGCTGTACATGCACTAATAAAGCAAAAATACTGAGTTTATACAGAATCACAGTTAGTCTTTAGTGCCTTGTGATCAGTCTGCCAGCAGAAGAGAAATGGCACCTTAACAATGTGCTCAGTGACAAAGGTCAGGAATTACACAACCCTAGCTGATGCATCACACAGGAATGTGACTTCAGTTTTGACAGTTCTATCAGCTTTTTAAAATAAGCGAAAAATGCATGTTTCTGCATGAGGCTTCCTGATTTTAAATATAGTCCAGATTTTGTCCTGACACACAGGAAAACAGGTATTAAGGAAAGTAGCTTGAGTGCTATACAGTGATCCAGCACCTAGTGATGACCCCCACTCCCAATAAAAAAAAGAGAAAACTTCTCTGGGCAGATGATGAACCCAGCACTAGGGATGAGAAGTCAGGAAGATCGTGAGTTCAAGTCTGGCCTTAGCTACATAATGATACCCTGTCTCAAATTCAATAATAACGAGCAATAGAGAAAAAAAAATCAACTCTGGAATCTCACAGACATGGACTCTTTCTACTTCCAAGATGTGGCAATTGAAGATTTCAATTTTTTTCTTTTTCTTTTTCTTTTTTTTTACGATTTATTTATTTATTATGTATACAGCATATATGACTGCAGGCCAGAAGAGGGCACCAGATCTCATTACAGATGGTTGTGAGCCACCATGTGGTTGCTGGGAATTCAACTCAGGACCTCTGGAAGGAAGGGCAGTCAGTGCTCTTAACCCCTGAGCCATCTCTCCAGCCCTCAGTTTCTTTTAAATCACTTATAAAAGTGAATCGTGGATTAGATTCAGTCTAAAACTTAGTAAGATGGTATATGCAAACTAGAATAATTAATACATATAAATAGTAAGTAAATAATGTACTGAAAATAATATCCACTATTAAAATAGCAAAGCCAGATTTGTGCCCATAATATTTTTATTGTCTAAATCACTAGATCTCCCTATGAGCAAGGAAATATGGTCTGCAAAAGTGAGAGGCAGCCAATGGGAATGGGGCTTTCTTCAGGAGTGACAAAAATGTTCTAGAATTTGGTATACATAGTAACTGCATCACCTCTGGCTATACTGTGGAAATATTAAATGTCGCTCAAATTACACAGTTCAAAAACAATGACTGATTGGTCTATGAACTCACTTTAAGTGGGAAAGAGGCAGGGAAGGAAAAAGAAACGAGAGAATGGAAGAACTTTTTTCCTATTCATTATTGTGAAGTTGGCCTCTAAATAATCTGTTTCCAAGTCTTATTTTTAATTGATAGTCAATAATGATGATAGAATAACAAATACTTCTCACTTAATGAAAATCAACATACAATTAAGTTTGACTGATGGATGTACATATAATTAAGAATTGAACATTTGCAGTTTCTTCAGAGAGAAAATGTACATGCTAACAGCCAAAAAAGAATAGACTCTTGAATCTATAACAGGTTACACATGGGTAAGGAAGCTAAGTATACAAGACAGTAACAGGTAAGTCTTTTGCTACATCATTATGTCATAAAATTGAGTTCTAATTTTTTCCTTATTAAAAACTATGAGTAAACTGGGCTTGGTGGACATACTTATAATGCCAGCACCCACAGATGCAAGCATAAGAATCATGAGTTCAAAACCAGTCTGGACTATATAAGTCAGCCTGGGCCACATAGCATGATCCTACCTTAAAACACAGCAAAACTATAAAAATGTTCTTCTTACCATAAACTTTACAATAAATTGCCACAGATTTAGACAAGGAGAAAAAAATTTGTATGCTTAACTTTTTCATTTTCAACACTTCCTAAATTAAGCTCCATGAAAACAATGTCTAGGAAGATGAGAGTTAACAAATTACAAAAGAAAACTTGAAAGAAACATCAAAGGTGGGAAAAGGTACACATGGTGGCATTGTGAAGAATCTGTGTAGAAGGCAGTTTGCCTCTGTTACATCCACATTTCCTGATTCATTAGGGGCACACCAGTTCACAAGATAACACCCCTTCAGTACACTATGCACCAGTCTGCTAAAGACTGCTTAGATTTAGAAACAGGGCACTTTGATCTTGGCCTATGGGACAATGTAAATGCACAAATCAAAGAGTAATGAACTATTAGAACAAAGCGTGGTTTCATACTACCCCTAGCTCAGGGAAAGACCTTAGTGCAAGAAATAGACAGGAAAGAGAAAAACTATAGTGGAGATGTTCTTTATTTCCCTCCCCTGGGCAGTCTTGACCTGTCCTCCATCAGTGTTAATTCCTTATAGAGTGAGCAAATCATCTGCAATTAAGAAAGCAAAGTTCCAGCTAGGTGGTGGTGCACTAGCACTTGGGAGACAGAGGCAAGTGGATCTCTCTGAGTTCAAGGTCAGCATGATCTACAGAGCGAGTTCCAGGACAGCCAAGGCTACGCAGAGAAACCTTGTCTTAGAGAGAGAGAGAGAGAGAAAGCAAAGCTCCAACTTGGTTCATTTCTCCATTTTCATGGTTTATATTAATCCCTGATTTCAAATGGAAAAGTTAAATATTTGTCTCAAATTCTCAAATATGAAATTTCAATTACCATAACACTATATATCACAAACCTTTAATCACAGGACAATTTAAGCATGAAGATATTTGCAATTTAAGTTCACTTTACTCCAGGAAGTGATATAGTACAATAACAAAGAATTAAGTTTTATACAGTATAAAACTTGTGGGGGAAATCATAAGAAAATATGTAACTGGATAAACGAAAAATACTTAAAATACCTTTTGGAAGCCCTACTAGACAAAGTGAGGAAAGATCAACTGAAAAAAAGTTTTATTAATAAAAGAGCAATGATGTTATGGATTGAATCTGGATCCCCGCACAGGGAGCCTTTTGGAAGTAAAATGCAGCTGACAGAAATCAGTCACTGGGGGCAGGTATCTGAACAGTCCTCTAGTCCCTGCTTCCTGTCCACTACCATGAGGAGTCGACTGCCACACAGTCCTTCCACCATGAACTTCTGCTGCAAGTTACTGATGCCACGGATGGATGAATGGATGGAGTGCCTCCACCCTGCCTTCTCATCCGTGACAGACTGAACTCCCTCCCAAACCATGAGCAGACTCTCTTCAATACCTGTTTCCGCCAGGTGATTTGGTGACAGATGCCAACAGTAACTAACATAAAAGGTATGTATATGAAAACTAAAATATTTCTACTGAGAGTTATCATCTTTAAAGCAAAAAAGAATCGCTGATTATTGCTAATATCACCAATATAGTGTAAACAAGCTCAAGTAGGCAGTCATCTAGATGTTGAACACAGAAACTCTGGAAAGGTCAATCATAAAGCCATGTTAATTAAGAGTTATTTGCAAGGGCTGATATGGTGGCGCTTACCTTTAATCCCAGCACTCAGAGGCAGAGGCAAGCAGATACCTGTGAGTTCAAGACCAGACTGGTCTACATAGGGACTTCCAGGCTGGCCAAGGCTACTTAGGTGAGACCCTCTCTCCAGAAAAAACACCCCAAAATATTATTTGTAGGCATTTTAGTGTGTAGGAAAAGTGTTATCTTGCTTCCTAGTTGTAGTTAGAGTTTTTCTGCCTGGCCCAGTCAGGACAAATCTTTCTCATCTGCCAATCAGTCCCACAGTCGCTCAGACCCAACCAAGAAAGCACATAAAAACTTATACAGCTGCCTGCTCTCTAATAAATGGGTTAATTTACATAAAAAAAAGGGGGGAGACACCGCCAGCCGCCGCCATGGAAAGCAACATGTAAAGACACTGACTGGTAAGCCACACGCTATGTGGCAAAGTATAGATTAACAAAAATGGGTTAATTTAAGATAAAAAAGGTAGATAACAAGCAGCCTGCCACGGCCATACAGTTTATAAGCAATATAAGTTTCTGTGTGCTTTCTTGGTTGGGTCTGAGCAACTGTGGGACTGGCGGGTAAGAGAGATTTGTCCTGACCATGGGCCAGGCAGGAAAACTCTAACTACACCTAGTCACTGTTCATCCTTTACTACAATAGAGGGCAGGGGCTGGTAAACAGAAGCTATCCATGCCTTACTGATCATTTATCTTATCAAACAAACAAACAAACAAACAACAACAACAAATCCATCAAGGAGCATAGTTTTATACACAGCTAATTCTCCATGCTGCTATGCTAAAAACATTATAAGAGGCAGCAAAATCAGCTGGCTAAAAGAACAACTGGCTAACTGGTGGTGGCTCAGGCCTTTAATCCCAGCACTTGGGAGGCAGGGGCAGGTAGATCTCTGTGAGTTCGAGGCCAGCCTAGTCTACAGAGCGAGTCCTAGGACAGGCTCCAAAGCTACACAGAGAAAGAAACTGTATCTCGAAAAAACAAAAGGGAGGGAGGGAGGGAGGGAGGGAGGGAGGGAAGGAGGGAGGGAGGAAGGAAGGAAGGAAGGAAGGAAGGAAGGAAGGAAGGAAGGAAGGAAGGAAGGAAGAACTAGCTAGATAATCCAGATAAGAACTTAAGAAAAACATCTGGGCGTTGGGGATTTAGCTCAGTGGTAAAGCACTTGCCTAGCAAGCTCAAGGCCCTGGGTTTGGTCCTCAGCTCTGGCAAAAAAAAGAAAAAAGAAAAACATCTGACAAAGTCCAGGAGTAAGAGTTACAAAGCCAGAAGATTCAGGACCAAACTACCTTCCCAACACAACATATTTTTGGTTGAGTTATTACAGTATAGGGTCTAATAATCAATCAGTGGTAAAGGTCTAGAAACTGGAATTTAACAATAACCTAAAAGATGATCAATCACCCTCAATAATTTATACTTAACATAAACTAATATAAAATTTACATGCCAGATCACTCAGAAGAACCTTACATGGCCAGGTAATTTCCTCTCTATTCCAAGTATTCACACCCTTGTTTGATTCAGCTGAAGTACTAATTTGGCTTGGTTAAATTGGTCCTTGGTTGAAAATAAAATTGATGTGAAATAGCTCATCTTATGAGGCATTACACACAGGGCATAAATGTAGTGGGTAGCCATTCCAGCCTTGGCCTGGAAGTTCCAACCCCCATTGAGGCTTCGGTAATGGTCACGCCTACAAGGCGGGGCTGAGAGTACGCTTTAGACCCAGGATCCAAAGGAGAGGCTTCTCTTGGTTCCAGGACCCTGGACGCTGTTGGTAGACTGAGCAGAGCAGAATTCTCCAGAGAACACCGCCTGACGGAGCCATCCCTTTCCCAGACCCTGCAACCTATCATTTCTAAGTTACCCCACAAAATAAACCTCCCTTTTAACTACGTAGAGTGGCCTTAATAATTTTACCAATACATAAACAATTCTGCATCAAAGCAGAAAATACATTATCTGGTGACCCTTATCTGGCCAGACTGCTCATTTACCATATTCTGCAACTTGAGACTCAAAACTGTCCTGTCCTTTTTCTAGGGCCTATTTAATCTTCTCTGTGTCGTCACTCCCAAGCTGCTGCTCCTACGGCCTGTCATGCGAAGTATAACCTTCTGCAGTGTGATATTTTGATTGCACTCTGATGCCCCCGAGACTGACAATAGTTTGTCTGAATCAGAGGGCAGAGCTAGCTACTAGCTGACCAAAATGACCACAGAGGTTTCAGAGAACTGAGGACACAGACACAGAAAGTAGTAGGGTGGGGCTGAGAAAGGGTCTCTGGCCCTTTTGGATGGAGGAACAAGAGAGAGGGGGGGGGGGGGGGGGGGGGAGGGACAGACAGAGAGAGACAGAGAGAGAAAGAGGAGGTTGCTGGTCATTTCTCCAATGCTTCTCTGATCATTCAGGTTCTTACCCTGATATCTGACTCCTGAGTTTTTATTAGTTAAAGAGTAATAAGATGAACACTTGACCCTCCCACTATGTTCTACCAATTATGAGGAGGCAAATGCATTTCCCTATTTTTTTAATTTTTAAACAGTACCTCTAACAGTACAACCTAAAGTTCAATGGAAATTACAAAGTGGTACAGAGGTTTGGACATTTGTTTTGGTAGATTTTATAGTGAAATGTCAACCTGAACAAAACATAAATAATACTATAGTAAACATCTAAATGAGCACAACTTAATACAATAACAATTAACCACTTGGGAAAACTGACAGCTAACTCATATAACGGTATAAAATCATGTATTAATACACCATTACAAAGGCATCCTACAGCTGCATACTACTTTGTAAGTTACAAAATGCTTTCCCTATTTAAATCCAGATAATCACAAAGCAGTTAAAAGTTCCATGAAAGACATTATGAGTACAAAGGAAATAATCCAGAATTTTAACATTTAATTCCATTAAAGTACTTCAAAACTAGCATAGCAAGCATAGCAAAACCCAATATTAATGAATTATTAAAATACCACTGTAGTTTGTACTAAAAATTTAGTGTTCATTTACATGTATTTTAATTCTGAAATTAGGATATATTAAGACTAACTTGCCCAACAGGCAATTTCATATATTCTTAGGTCATAAAGTATTTTTAACTGGGCCTTGAGAAACACTTTTCTGAATTACATGACAATTTCACTTGGAAAATTATGTTAATTATAAATCTCTTAATTTTGTCTTTCATATTTCCAACAACTCCCTTTTATAAGCACTATATCAAACACCACTATATGAAGTTTTACATAAACATACACAACTTAATCAGTCACCCATACCTCAGTGTGGATAACAAAATAAACTATTCAAGGACAAACACAAATGTAAAATAAAAAAAACCTGTACTGTAATAGAAGCCAGGCACTAACCTGGTAAGAGATATCTTATCAAATACAAAAAAAAATCACATCATGTAAACACATGATTATATATGAAGTCAGTTCTTATCCAGTGAATTGCAACCTACTGAGAGCTATCAGATACTTTAGGTTAAAAATGTTTCAGAGTACTATCATAACAAAACAAAGTCTACATCATAATGTACATACTATTCTGTGTTTTAGGAATATTTTCTAAACAAGACACATCAAATGGTTTATAAATATATGAAACAGAAAATCAAGAGTTCTTACCTTACAACATCATCAATATTGTTCCTGTATACACCTTCAAGTCTTTCTGCAGGAAATCCCATAGCAATAATATTTGGATAAATATCTGAGTATTTAAGTTAAGGAAATACCTAAAATAGGCAACTATACAAATATTCATGCATTTTTAAACATTAGCTTCCCCCACTATAGCTGTAATTATAAAAGGTTGTCAAATGTATTGGTCTGCAACCTACTATGTGTAATAAGAAATACTGATAAACACATCATTCTAAAAAAGATTTTCAAATCAATTTTACAACAAAATACTGTTAAAAATTCTCTATTTAATACCTTGAAAATAAGCCTAAAGCTGGGTATAATACAAGCCTATAATTCCAGGACTCAAAAAGCTTTCAAATTGGAGGCTATCCTTGGACATGGAACAAATTTCAGATGAACCAGATACAGTGAGAAATTGTCTCAAACATACAAAACAGTAAGTAAGTAAGTAAGGAGCCAGAGGCCTTTAATCTCAGCACTTGGAAGGCAGAGGCAGGCGGATCTGAGTTTGAGGCCAGCCTGGTCTACATGGTGAGTTTTTAGGACATCCAGGGCTACACAAAGAAACCCTATTTCAAAATACAACAACAAAAACCAAAACATCAAGTAAACAAGAGCTTAAGACAAAAGGTCATCTCCATATTTACAGTGTTGAGGAATAAGGAAAATGAAAACCCATATTTTGTAAATCTTACATAGCTAATTTGTCAAGGTGAACTCAAAAACAAGAACCTGAAGCAGCCTGAAAAGACGTAACAGTACAACTTCTCATTTCTCCTGGTTAACAATGATTAGAGCAGTAAGAAATAAATACAGACTCAAGAAGATAGCCGACTGTCCCGACTGTCCCTCAAGCTGTATAACCTGAACAAGTCACTCACCATCCTTGGAGTGAGTATTCTACACAATGACTGAGCTGGAAGAGATAACCTCTAAGACCTCTAGGCCCTGCCACTTGTGAGGTCTTAATCCGCAATTGAGGTTTAAGTCCGGTTACTTTGTTCTAATCAATGTAATCAGTACTTAACATGCCCATTAGTCTCAACTCTGTTACACAGCAGTTAACATAAAAACAAACCTCTATACTCAGGAAGAACTTATTTCCAACTAACTAAAACTCCACATCAATGAATCTGCCCATCTTTCCTGCTCTCACTTACTCTGATGCTCCACCCATCCTCTCTCATCTCATGATTACCTATCAGACTTTTCACATCAACCCAGCCAAGCTGCCTCCTTTAAAACAGTCATTAAAGATCTCTGGCTACATATTCTGGATCTATTTGCTTCCCACATGTAACTCAGCAATCAATCTCCAAGTCATTGAGAAGGCTGTAGCCATATACACTACAAGAGCAGAGCAACATCTGTAATGGCCAAGTACCTTTAACACCAATTCACAAAGCCTTTAGGTGAAAATGTTAACGTATAGGAATTATAGAGATGGCTAATTGACATCATGTAACAGTAAATGAGACAAATTGAAATTCTGCAGGACATGACCTAGCCATCTTCAGCAAGTCAAGTTACAGCCTTAAGGTTCCTAATTTCTTAAGTGCATGTACAGACATATATACTTTAATAACATTTTCTGTGCCAGGAACAAATTTTGTCACTGTAAGAACACATAAATTCACTTCAACCAAAAAAGAACTAGAAAAGTTCCAAAATAAAATTATCATTTAAATATCACAAATATTATCTGTCATCTATTATTCTAAATTAGGAAAAAGGTCACACCTAAAAATATAGCTTTTCTTTAATTACTAAAATGTGCTAGTTATATTATGTTCAGTAATGAGGGAAAAAAGCAAGCAAGGAGAGATCTAACCAAGACAAAAGCAATACAACTTCTGAGTTGTTTTTTAAAAGATTCAATTTTTTGAGCATCAACTTAAGAAAAATGTAAATACAGCCAGGCAGTAGTGGCGCATGCCTGTAACCCCAGCACTCGGTAGGCAGAGCCAGGTGGATCTCTGTGAGTTCGAGGCCAGCCTGGTCTACAAAGCCAAATCCAGAAAGGCGCAAAGCTACACAGAGAAACCCTGTTTCGAGGAAAAAAGAAAAGAGAAAAAAGAAAGAAAAAGAAAAATGTAAATACAAGCAAAAGATTGAGTCACCAGAACAGAGGCCTGAACAGTGATAATTATCTCTACTCTGAAATTCCCACCCAAAACATAAATCAGTTTTGGTCAAAATATAAATTGAGGTGGAAAGAGATAGCTCATTGATAGAGGGTTGTGCCTGGCATGTACAAGACCCTTGGTTCTATACAACACTAAGAAAAAAAACACATAAACATGTATGCACACATTTAAAGATGGAAATAAACTATGCTTTACTGAACAATGCAACTAAGAACTGAATTTTATTAAAAGAAAAAATTATCACCATGTTCAGTGAATGTTAATACTTTTCTCCTTCTAGAAAAGCACAGAGCCAAGTCTCTTGAAATGTGGTCGTTCTATCTAGAACTAACTTTGAATTTAACTTTGAATTCTGAATACTAATGAAATGAACAAGTTGGCAAAAGATTGGGTTAGTCTCCTGACCCCTTTTTCTGTTGCTGCTGGTAACTCCAGCGTTCTACTTCTGGGCAGTAGCTCCAGCTTAGTTACCCTCTTAAAGAAAACCATTTACCAATAACTACAGATGAACGGATGCTACATACTTACGGAACTCAGCTGGCCCCTCCATTGGTGAAAGCATCCATGTATGTACGTACTGAAGATTATTCTATGTAGTGAGCACTGCCAATGTGAGGCTAAGTCAAGACTGCTGCCCTCAAGGAGCTCCTGATCTATCAAGAAAGACAGGCACAGAGACCTACAGTGGCACTTAAAGTACTATTACATTTTAAAAAGTAAGATGTTTTCAGAGGGAGGAACTAATTCTACAGATCAAACTGTCACCAAGTGAGTATGATGGCAGGTCTCAAGAGCCTTATCACACATTAGTGACAAAAGAAAACACTGAGCTGGAAAGCTGACTCAGCAGGTAAGCATACTTGCTGCTCCTGCAGAAAGAGAATCCAGGTTTGGTTCCCAGCACCCATTATAGCAGCTCACAACCATCTGTAACTCCAGTTCCAGGAGATCCTATTCCCTTTTCTTGCCTCTGTGGATACCAGGCACACACATGGTGAACAGACAAAAACGCAGGCATAAACACTCACAAACAAACAAATTTGTATTAGAAAAGAAATACTTAAGTGGCTAGAAGAGTCTGAGCAGAGAATACAGAACAAACAAACAAAAAAAAAGAAAACAAAAAACCCATTAAGTTTTAGCTACTTAATAATCATTCAAAAAGACATTAAGTTCTCCAGGGTTGGGGATTTAGCTCAGTGGTAGAGTGCTTGCCTAGCAAGCGCAAGTCCCTGGGTTCGATCCTCAGCTCAAAAAAAAAAAAAAAAAAAAAAGACATTAAGTTCTCTAACTTACAAAAAAGAAAGATATTCCAACAGGTAAGATGTAAAGACATGCCAAGGATGCATGTACCAGTAATTTGAGAACAAACACCCAGTCATATCTGGTGCTAATTCACTTAGTAGTAACTGCATTTTGAAAAGACAAAAAATTCCAAAGCATTCATCTGCACTGATTTTGCAGGTTCAACAAGGAGCTTGGAGATTCAGAGCCCATTTCACGGGTCCTAACACAAACATGTCCCCAACAATAAATCTTTCTCTACCAGTTTAGCCAAAACTGGAAAATTTTTACATTTGCTCTTAACAATCAAAATGTGTCCTTCAAAAGTAAAGCCTTTGAGACTATGTAAAACAGAAAAATTCCAAATGTGTAAACTGGATTAGTTCACTTTACATATGGTTTTAATGTAATACATGAAATAAATCAAGTTTCTTTACCTTATACTTCCAGCCTAGAATCATCTAGAAATGACTTAGTTTCTTTTGCAAGTGATATAAATAAGTTGTCCCAACAGATTGTTTTGAATTGAAGAAAAATAACATAAATCAGAAGTAATATGTGGGTTTTAAATCATGAAGACATATATATTCACTCATAACTATAGTAAAGAGAATCATATTGATGATTTTATAATTGACTTGTTTTCATATTGTGAAAGGATTCCTATTCCCATTGAAAGCATTTTAATCATTATAATCAGCTTTATTTCTGTGAGTTATAGATTATTCCCCAAACTCTGAAATTATATATAAAAATGATAGTCAAAATTCATTTTAGAGTATGAAATTTTCTATGACATTTTAACTATATTGATAGATTGAAAGTAAGAACAAGTCTTTGGTGCATGTTTAAATAGACAAATGCCTTGCTTTCAGTAATTTACTAGAGGGGTACAATTTTTGTAAAAAAAAATAGTTACTGCCACTGTGAGAGAAAGCACCTTTGTAATAAGTAATCTTCATGTTCAAAAAACATATTTTAAAAATGTAGAAAATAGTTAAGCTAAATTTTTGGAGAAAAAAACTGAAGAAAGTCAACCTTTTCCACTGATAATAAAGTGCCGCAACATATCAAGTCTGGCTGAGGTGCAGCGGCACACTCCTGTAACTCCAGGAGGTAGAGACAGGAGGGGTTTCAGGCAACTGAACTACACAGGGAGGCCCTAACAGAAAGGAAGAGAGGGAGATAAAAAGTTCAGTATCAAGAAGACAAAAATACCAATGAAATGGAAGGAATATAAACGAAAACAATGAGACAGGAACCCTTTTAAGACTCCACTTATCCAAACACTAAGTAAGAAGAATGGGTGACTATTTCTAACCTGTCAGTATTTGGGGAAAAGCCTCACTTAACGTTAAGAAGGATATATGGATACTCAGTGGCCCCTATGCAAAAAGGCCCTCAAGTTTCATGGCCTCTAACTCAGTCTTGACCAAAGGAAAAGTCATTCCAGTCAATGACTTAATTATTACTTTTTATTATAGTAACCATTTGGCACATTAAAAAAATAAATAAATAAATAAAATAAAAGTAAAAATAAAAAACCCACCTACTCAAGAAAATAAAGGTAAATTAATCTAACAAAAAAAGCTAAGCCAGGTGGTGGTGGCTCACATCTTTAATCCCAGCACTTGGGAGGCAGAGGCAGGTACATTTCTGTGAGCTTAAGTCCAGCCTGGTCTATAGAGCGAGTCCAGGACAGCCAGGGCTACTAAGTGAGACCTTGTCTTGAAAAACCAAAACCAAACAAACAAAAAACTAAAATTCATCTGATTTTATCAAGCCATTTTAAAGACTTCTATACAGTATAGGTAACATCAAGTTCATAAGGGTGAAAATGTTTAAATTAGAAACAATTTTCTGTAGAGGCTTAAGTTGCAAGAGAAAAGTGTTTAAATGAGGGAGTTCTTTTATATACAGATCAGAATAAAATTGTGGAGGAAAAAAGCACAGGACTTAAAAAAATACTTGAAGCAAACATTTTAAAGTTTCTTATTAAATCACTTCCCTCACTAATTTCATATTATCAATTCTTACGTAACTTGTTAGAAATCCTAACTTGAGGCCAGGCGGTGGTGGCGCATGCCTGTAATCCCAGCACTCGGTAGGCAGAGGCAGGTGGATCTCTGTGAGTTCGAGGGCAGCCTGGTCTACAAAGCCAGATCCAGAAAGGCGCAAAGCTACACAGAGAAACCCTGTCTCGAAAAAAAAAAAAAAAAAAAAAAAAAAAAAAAAATCCTAACTTGAAAACCCCAAAATTTTGTGTAATTTAGTATCTCAAGTGAAAACACAACACTTCTACTGAAGCATCCAAACACTCCAGGTTCGCAGCAGCAGCATTAGCTCTTAAGCAGCCCCTTTAGTGATTTAGAAACAAAGTACAAATGATAGCAGACCTTAAGTTTCATTTGTATAAAGGCCAAAACTTCCAGGCCCCAGGTGGAACTCCAGGAGTCCAACTGTCGAGAAAGAGGAGGGACTGTAAGAGTGTGAACTGTTGAGACCAAGATTGGAAAAAGCATAGGGACAAATAGACAAACAAATGGAAGCACATGAATTATGAACCAAAGGCTGTGGAGCCCCCAGCTGGATCAGGCCCTCTAGATAAGTGAGACAATTGAACAGCTTGAACTGTTTGGGAGGCATCCAGGCAGTGGGAACCAGACCTGTCCTTAGTGCATGAGCTGGATGTTTGGAACCTTGGGCTTATGTGGGGACACTTTGCTCAGCCTGGAAGGAGGGGACTGGAACTGCCTGTACTGAATCCACCAGGTTTAAAGGAATCCCCAGGGGAGTCTTGGCCCTGGAGGAGATGGGAATGGAGGGGAGGGGCTGGGGGGAAGGTGGGGGCGGGGGTGGGAGGGGGGAGGACAGGGGAACCCATGGCTGATGTGTAAAATTAAAACACAAATATAATAAATTTTAAAAAAGGAAAAATAAATATAATTAAATAAATAAATGGATAAATAAATAAAGGCCAAAACTTAATCTTAGGTCTTAAAAACTTATTATTAGATGACTCCAAAAACAAAGGTATCAAAACCACTTACTACCATTAAACTATCTTAAGTTTTCCTACATTTGAAGACAGGTGGCAGGGCTAGGCTCCTGGACACCACACAACAATCACAACCTGTGACCTCTTCAGTAGTAAAGAGCAAACACCCTTAATAAGGATCTTCGAGTATTTTCAAACACACAGAATTGTGACCACTACCTGGTCACTGTTTAGTATACTGTTATTTCATGCAAATTTTCTATAAACTAGTCCATAAAAACTACACAAGACACTGGACTGTGTCTGCCACCCTCAAAAGGAAACATGAAAACACTAACAAAATATTTTTCCATCACTGATTTTTATTAGAACCTAAGACAGCAACCAACATGCCTAGATGAAAATCTCAAGTTTAAGTTTCATTTTATTTGTTAAAAAATTGTACTTAATAATAAGCAAGTAGTTTTGGTGGGGTTTTTTGTTGTTGTTTGTTTGTGTTTTTTTTTTTTTTTTTTTTTTTTCTTGGCTTGGTTTTTGACTTTTCTAAGACAGGGTCTCCTGTGGCCCAGGCTGGGCTTCAACTTACTATGTAGCCAAGGATGACTCTGAACTTTTGATTTTCCTGAAGACACCTCTAGCTGTTGAAATGACATGCCATACATGCATACCTGGTAGCAACTTTGTTTATAAAAATAAGACAACTGTGTTTCTATCACTTTGTTTTAAATATTTTGTTCAAAAATATTAGTATAATTCACTGAAAAAGAATTAACAATTAGCTGATAGTCTATTTTAGTATCTGACTTAAAAATAAAATGTAGGGTTGGGGAATTAGCTCAGAGGCAGAGCACTTGCCTAGCAAGCACAAGGCCCTGGGTTCGATCCTCTGCTCCAAAAATAAATAAATAAATAAATAAATGAAATCTAGCAAGACTACTAAATGCCAATTTTTCACTATAAATAGTACTTGTTATCGTGCAAATGCACAAAAAACTCTCATCAATTAATAGTACAACAATAACACAGGCAACTAAGAAAATATAAACCACATCATTCAAAATAAGCAACAGTAGCACCATAGCAAGCCAATAATCCTGGATTCAAAAAGGACATCAACAAAGCTATGCCTTTAGTGTGAAAAGTTTATTCAAATTGCTTCTCTTCCACTTTAATTTCAACACAGCAAAAATACTCAAAGTACATGAAATTAACATATCAAAAGTATTTTTCTCCTGGAGTAGTAATACAAGCCTGTAATCATAGCCCTTGAGAGGCTGAAAAAATAGGATGTGTACAGTTGAGTTTCAGGCCAGCATGGGCTAGAGAATCAAAAACTGTTTCACATATAATATTTTATAGATATATATTATATATGACATATTATATACTATATAGTGTGTTATCTTACATAAGTAATATAAACATTAAGTATTAAATATGTAATAGATTTCTTAGAAGTAAATTTGGGTGGAGGCATTTCAAGGCTCTAATATTTCAATTATTTTTTTGTTTTTAATAGTGATTTTTGTAAAATCTGAATCATAAAAATTGTTCCTGTTTGTCACCTTAAGTCCACCCTAAGGAATTATAGTAAGAGAAAAAAAAGGAGAAATCTTTATAGGTAAATAAATTTGACAATTTCAATTATGAGGCAATATGCAAATTGTTCAAAAAGAAAGACATTTAAGTTCACCATGATTAGAAAACAATATTAAATTTTGAAAGTTTAAAAAAAAGGTGATTTTTCTCTTAGTAATCTTTTTATAAAAGGAATTTTCTTGAGTAAGCAAATGAGTTTTTAATTCATAGACAATCACCATCAATCTATTCAGTTGAATTAAAGCAATGACTAATATTTGCTTTTCTTGGTGAATATGAGGCTACTGTAACAAGTCATGCTGGTTTCAAAATATTGATTAGTATATCTAAACTCCCTAACTTCAAGAATCAAAATTCTAAGTCAGTACTTGAATTTCTGAAGAATTTAAAAAGTAAGGCCTTGACATTTTATTCTATGTAAAGTGAATAGAAAATGAAATTGTAAAATTAAACATAAAAAATCATAGCAACTAATCTATTCCTAGAATTTATAATTATATTTGTGATCTCTAAAAATAAAACCAAGAAATTCAATGTCCTTTTTATTCCCATGGTTTCTTTGCATCTCTGGACTAATTGAAAATCGCATCCCCAATTCAGAAAAACTTCATGGCGATTTCAGTTTTTAAGTGAGTAAAACACTTTAATTCAAGCAGGTTGCCAGCAAACAGAAGCTCAGAAAAGAGCATGCATCCAAGTATTTCAGTCAAGTAGCCCCATCCTCATCAGGAAAATGTAACGATTTTTTGTTATTACTTGTCAGAAATTTGCCACTTAACATCAGCACATTTAATTTCATCCAATCTGAAGAAACAAAGGTTTAGAGTTAAAGTCTAAAGAAAATGTTAAACAATAACATTAAAGACACTAGCAGGAAGGTAACTCCCTAACCAATTACAGAGAAAATTTTTCAAACATGAATAAAAGAATCCTTTTTATTTTTTTAGGGTCTGACTCTAGAATCAAAGTATAGAAGTATGAGGTTACCCAGGCTAACCTCAAAGAAAACAATCCTCCTGCCTCAGCTTCGAGAGTGCTGGAATTACAGGCTTACATACCCACCTTTACCTGCTTCCTCTTAAGTACACCCTCTTCCTGGATTCCCTGACATACCCTTCTGAACAAACAACGAGCGATTCACACTGGGTTTCCTAGGAACAAGTTGAACCTTTCTAACAGAGTTCCAAAATCTCACAATGCCAAAAGACATGAGACGTCGTCAAATAAATTGTTTTCTTATTAGGGAAATCTGTAGTGGACAAAGTTCTTATATAAAACATAGGTCCCACAACAGTCAGAAAACCCAGTTAGGCCCAGCTCCACCATCTAGTAACAATACGACCTTCTTGAGTCCACAATCTAAGGCAAAGGTACTACACTTACATATCAGACACTTCACCTAGCATTTGAGAGATGCCGTGTCCTGCAGATGTCTAAGTGGGGTGAGTATTCTGCCACCTTAGTTATGACCATGCCCACCAAAATGTATCTGGATATTAGCAGAAGTTCCTCCTGACTGAACATACTATACTCTGAAAATACCACATACTTCTAACAAAACAAACACCTACAAATCACAGCTTTACCTCATAAAGATGGAAACTGGGGCAGGAATTTAAGCTGTATTTGGGGTCTGGCTAATGCCAAGTTATATTCTTTGCATTCAAGCAGGCTAGGCTGCCTTTCTAATTCACTAGGCCTTGTCTACAAAATCAGCATATTTCTTATGTCAGGCTATTTAGGACTTATATGTCTATTGATAAAATGCACCTATAAATACTAATAGTTCAAATGAATATACTGTGGAGGTTAAGGAAATGGTTCCATGGATAACACAAGCACTTACTGTGCAAACACAAGAGTCTGAGGGCAGGTCCCCAGCACCAATGTAAATCTGTGGACGGTGGTGCACATCTGTAACCCAGCACTGGAGGGCAGAGACAGAAAACAGCCAGTCTAGCCAAACTGACAAGTCCAGGCTCAAAGAGAGACCCTGTCTCAAAAGATAAGGCAGAGAACATAAGAGGAAGGAACCCATGTTGATTGCTAGCCTACACACATTCATACATACACAGAGTATAACACATCAAGTAAGGTTTGTTTGATGGGTAATAATGTAATACAAAGAAAGACAACCTTAATAATATCTCCCAAAATTTCATTCTAAGAGTACAAGAAAAACTTAAATGCTCTTTAAACTCTAGTTTAGAATAACACAAATACTCAAAAACATGTCTCATTAAAGAGAAAAAATTTTAATGGAAAAAAAAAAAGAGCAAAAATTTGCTTCCAACTTTAAACATGTATATTGATTTTATGAATCACTTTTAGGAATGCATGTCGTTTAAAGATACCTTATTTAAAGCAGACTTGCATATCTTTAGTAATTATATCCTATTCAAAGATTCCAAAGTAAACAAACAAAATTAGGTCTGTAATTGCTAATTAAAAAAAAAGGAAGAAACTATTCTACTTCAGCCTGAAAATCTACAGGAATTTTATTACTTTTTAAAGAAACAAAGTTATTCTACAGAGCTCTTCCGATACAGCACCTAATACAGCACGTGCCTAATACAGTTACACAGAAGAGAAAGACAAATTGATTTAGACAATGTAGCACAGTCAGACATCAAGATATGCAACTCAATTTTACAGCCTGTGTTACACCAAAAATACAGCTAAGTTACAAAACTCAGCAAAAAAAAAAAAAAAGAAAGAAAGAAAAGAAAAGAAAAAGAAAAAGAAAAATCCTAAGAACACACAGTCATGACATAGAGCAGCATTCACTCAGCAATTCAGTATAAATAAGTAGAAACCACTCTGGAAATGAAGGTGCTCCATTATTAAGGATACTAAACACCTGAAAGGCCAATACAAGCAAAGTTAGGAGGTACTGTCCCTTGTCACATGCAGGCAGGCAGATCTTCCTCCCTCTCCTTGGTAACAACAGTGTGTAAGCTTCAGGATGACTCAGTGGGGTAAAGGCACTTTCTACAAGCTTAGCAGGCAGAGTACCATTCCCAATGGCACTGGAGGAAAGAGAACCAACTGGCTAAGTTGTCCTCTGACCTCCACACTTATGCCACATTTTGTTCCTCCCACTTCTGACCCCAAAATAAATGAATGTAATTTTTTTTTTTTTTTTTTTTTTTGAGCTGAGGATCAAACCCAGGGCTTTGTGCTTGCTAGGCAAGCGCTCTACCACTGAGCTAAATCCCCAACCCTGTAATTTTTAAAATAGAGTAAATGAAGAAAAAAACATCCCTATAGATTTTTCTTCCTATTTCAAAGTTCTAGTTATGTGGAAAATCTTGGCCAAACATGAAAATGGGGATTAACACCAACTTTAAATTCTTACACTAATTCACTGAAGACTATAATAGAGTATATGTCTGTTCTAATAATTGTAAATTGGCAGAGTTGCATGACTACCCCATAAAGCTGAACTTAAGAGGAAATGCTATATTAATGTACCTTTACTGATAAAAGAGTTTGCCTAACTCTCCTGAGTTATACATTAGAAGGTCTAGTTATCATTGGTGAGGGTTATTCTTTGTGAAAGTAACTATGATACTAGCTAAGAATGGCCACAATTCCAGACAAGCCAGGGCTCCGAGGTGAACCTGACCCAAAGGAGCAACTATATCCTATCTGTATCACAGATCATAGATGCCATGCATATGCTATATAAACACCTACATATTATGTTATAAATTTCAATCATCTATAGCATACTAAAAAAATTTAATCTTACAACAGATAAGAGTTTTAAATTCATTATGCTAAACTAAAAGAAAGTTTTCACCTTCCCTTAAAAGTTGAAAGCAAATATTTTCTGCTAAGCATGATTTACTTGCTTTGAGCAACTCTAAGTAAACAGCAAAATTAAATTCCTAAAGGAATCCCCACCCCAATTTAAAAAAAAAAAAAAAAAGTCGTATCTTGAGTCAATTAAAGTTGCAGGTCTCAAACTGAGCAAAATTCATAAACACTGCTCACCCCATAAACGAAAATGCAAAATTTATTGACATATGGGAAATTGTTAAGAGTAGAAGTTATGATTTAAGTATTGACAACGAGGTAAGGTAGATACCACGGTAAGGGCATTGTTTATGTTGTGTGTTGTCTGTTCAGACAGGGTCTCATGGTGGAACTCCCTATGTAGAACAGGATGGCCTCAGACTCTAGTCAGTCCAGCTGCACCAGGATTTAGCAAAATCCTGCCTCCTCCTTGCTAGAATTACTATATCTAGATAGTTCCATTATTTAATCAAGATAAACGTTTGTGGTGGGTACCATTATCCTTCCCTTATTTCAGGTAAAATAAGACTGAGAAAAGCTAAATAGCATAGAGTCATCCAGCTACAAAGTGACAGCACCAAGATTACAGCCCCCAGTCCACCATTGGCTGCCTAAAACTAAGATGAAACAATGTATAACCCCAGAGTGTAGACAAAACCAACCATATTTTCATGTAATTTAAAAGAATCATGTTCTAAAACAACCTCCAGAAAGACTCAATCATGTTTTAAAATGACCTTCAAAGCAGTCTGTTCTTTGAGGAGAAAATCCATTTTCTAGAATAGGAGTTTGTTAACTTTATTCTCACATACACACAGAAAATTCAAATATTCATAAGTTAGCATCACTGTTCATATTTAAAGTGCTGGCTTCTGGGGTTGGGGATTTAGCTCAGTGGTAGAGCACTTGCCTAGCAGGCCCAAGGCCCGGGGTTCAATCCTCAGCTTCACATACGAAAAATAAAATAAAATAAAATAAAGTGTTGACTTCAATTTTAACTATTTGACTAATTAGACAAAACAACACATTTACAGTCTTTTCCAGACCGTACATATACAGGTCAAGAACATTCTTTTGCTAGCAGATTCACCTGCAATACCCATCTCTCCAGAGTTTCAATACTACCAACAAGTCTAATGCTGTGAAGACATCCACAAATGTCCTAATGCCAACTGTTGCAGTGGAAGAGTGAACAAAACTGAAACTTCCCAGACAAAAATCAATTCATTCCTAAGTCACGTCTACTCTGATAAGAACATTTCCCTAAGAAACAGCCTTTTTGTTCCAGTACAAATCATTTTAAAAGATGAAACTGCTAGTTCCCCTTCTGCAACCAAGGAAGAGAATACAAAATTAGAAGGTGAAGCAACAAATCCAATATTCTAATTTCATCTTTCCTAGTACATTCAATACAAACAGAACCAATAAAATATTCCCATATCAAAAAATCTTTAAGCACCTAACTAAGAAAGTTATGTGACAGTAGCATGGCCTATAGATATTTCACTGATACTCAATATTGGTGATATCTCCAAAAGCAACTGCATCAATTTCAAAACTACCAGATACAAAGCAACTACCAAAATTAATGAATATTTACAGAAATCATTTCTGATATTACCATACAAATGTCCTAAATCATGATCTTTAGAACAAATCCTTGTAACTTCTTAAATGTAGATCACAAGACCAATTCTCCAGTGCTGGTTCTGAAAATCCAGTTTCTCTACTGGGTGAAAAAAAGGGAACAAAACTCAAGAGTCATCAGCTCTGTGCAGTGAAACTTCTGTTTTATGAACCAGTAGTTTCTACTGGAAAAGAAAACAAACAAACACTATCCAATAAATAATATCTTAAGCTATGTTAATAACTAATACTGTCTTCTGGAACCAAATACTTCTGAGATGGAATAGGCCTAACATTTCATGGAAATGAAAAACTGCCCTATGTACACAGGCTTCTAAATTTATCTTTACCATCTCTGAATTCACATACATTATCAATATAAAAACACTGTCTATATTTTGGGCTTACTAAAAAGACTGAGACACAAAATGAAACACTGAAAACTGAATATTTACTGAAATGAATGTTCAAACTTTGTTTTTTTCTTTTTCTACATGAACTATTTTCTAATCAAGTCATCAAAGTGACTATTTTTGAAGTGGCCTAAAAATTGTTAAAAACTGTTAAGCTGTGAACAAACGAACAAACAGCAAACAAAGACAAATTTCAAGCTGTAACATTTGAAAGTAAGAATTGAACTCATTTCCAGAAAGTAAGCTGGTTCATAATACTTAGGTATATATTTTATGTAAATTAGACATAATGTTCCACACAAAAATTAGAATATACTATCTGCCTTTCTCCTGTTACTAAAATGAAAATTTTAAAGTCAATGAATCGCCATTTTCTAAAATCAAGTATAAAACTAACATGGTTATATATATATTTAAATTGATTTAATCTTTAATATTTTAAAAGCAATCTAAATCTGCATCACTATACTGTGTCAACTTTTAAAATTGACAGTAATGAAATTTCTTTTCCTTATATTGAATTATATATAACTGAAAATTACTTGTTTTGATGCATTTTACTCTTAAGTAAGTTTTAGGGAAAATGAAATTTGCAACTTATACAGCAATTACGTAGTCATGTTTCTCAAGAAAGAAACAAATGACTATGAAAAATCAAGACAAAGATTGTAGACTCTGCTTATTAAAAAAAAAAAACAACCTAGAATTACTTTCAACAATCACTTGCCTTTAACAAAACAGCTAACATTAATAATCACTTCAAGATACTAATATTCCCATGATCAGGATTTGAAAGGATGCACATCCACCAAACAAAACACTGTAAAAGAAGCCTAAGCTCTGCATGTGCTTTAAAGACATGAAATCGTGCAATCTCAGTTAGCCTATTTTCTAGACTGAGACTAAAACCCAACCAACAAATTCTTACAATAATTCAATCTTGCAAAGGATTTTAAAACTCGTTTTCCTCAACTTTCCTCAGAAAGTACATCATTATTGACCCTTCTTTAGCAAACAAACACAGCTCCCTTACTACTTCCATAAAGGAATTTAACTTGGCCAGCTTCGGCGCCAACACTGACAATACAAGTCTTCAATGAGCATTTTAATTTCTGCCCCTAAACACAGCAGCACACTGACGCAAAATCAAGCAAGCCCTCGGCTTATCAAAGTTACTGGGAGGACAGCTCTCGGAAGAGCAAGGGCTTCACTGGCTTCCCCACTGACTCTTTTATATCAACATCTGGCTCAATAAAACCACAGCTCTAAAAATTAAGTGTTATTAGTCATTTGATGCAATATTTGACACTGCTTTCCATGCATATCATAACTAAAAGTCCAGTTTCAGAGTTCTAAGTCACATAAATGGCACATGCAGGAGCCTATGTACTATGAAATCAAATAAGAAATTGCAATCATATCACCGATCATACATAAAAATTTGGCAAAATAATCTTGAAGTCCAATACCCCTGACAATTTTAAATCAAGTGGGAAAAGCAAAACATAAGTGTGCTGTGGAAACTAAGAGAAGCCTGACTACCAGGCATTCCAGATTTTTCTTTGAATGAGGATCTATTTTTTTTTTAAATTAAACACTGACTAATTCCTTCTATAGCTAGACTACGCTCACTAATTCACACCAACAGTAACTGCCTTGAAGCAAGCGATAACTCAGAATTTTCTCCGAATACCTTTCGGAAAAGGTCAAGCTCATTCTGAGTAAAGCTTTTCAATTAATGCAAACTTGAAAATTAAAGATTCCTCTTAAAGTGTATTTTTTAACTTAACAGAAAATTAGCCTGTTTCTAAAGCCAGTTCTTCAGTGAGTTTCATCCTCATTTCAGAACAAAAACTCAGTCAAAATATGCTGTTAATGCAATCTTAAAAAAAAAAACCTCTTCCAAAAAAAAGGCCTCTCCATAATGCTGATTATTAGCAAGACATGTATAGACAAGTTGCTGCCCTTCTACCTTAAGAAAATGTCTACTGATATTTAATAAGAAATAACTTTTACCAAGAATACCTTATTAACAATTATGCAATTACATAATTTTAACTAAATATTGCTCACGGCTCCAAGTCACATGAAGAAATTTGGGGTCGTAACAAAAGGCTCAATAGATCTTCAAACTTGTCATTTGAGACTAGCAACTTGTGTTTTCACACACCTGACACATCTGCCTCCCAAAAGCTCTCACTATCTGTCAATACTTCCTCCAAAAAAGGAGGGCTCTCTTTCTATCCCTGATCAAAACCAGTACCATACCTGAAACTGCAAAGATAAATGCTTTAAGATACCACGAACTTTTGAAGTACAAAGGCCTAACCTTAGACAATCAGAACTATGCACCGTTAAAAATTCTTGGGTTTCTGTCTTATTCAACAAGCTGACTCAGTAGTTTAAAAAGCTAGCATACCTACAATCTGAAGCCCATGATCCACTCTTGCTAGTGTTCCTGGGTATCAGCTGGTTAAATTATACTTGACATTCTATACAAATCATGGCAAAAACATGGATAGTCAACGGGTCAGAGCACCTGAAACACAAAAAATATGAGCAGCAAATTCTAGTTCACGATAATACTTAGATTTCATGGAGAGCTGAGGTTTAACCTCTGCAGTCATTTGCCACACACAAACAATATCCTTGAACTCACACGGACATCATCATCTGGGATCAAAAACTATTCAATCTCTATCCTATCACGTCTGGTCTGGCAAGGCCAAATGAATGTAAAATACGACTGAAAGGCAAATTTCATGCCCCATCCCGCGTCTCAGCAGGAAACAAAGATTAAATTAGCATAGTTCTATTAAAAGCTCCAATAACACATATTCTGGCACTGTTGATCTCAAAATACAAAACTTCTAAATGTAGCTCCAAAGTTGTAATTACCTCAGTTTAAACACACAAACCTACTTTTACCCTCAAATGTGCACCATCTATGCTGAGGACGACTATGCTTATAAAGTTATGCAAATCAGTCCACAAGTCACATTTTAGAAAAATCTATCAACGCAACCCAGGAAACTAACAATCACTGCAAGATTCTGAGGCAATAATGCCTACGTGCAGCACGGACTTTCATTTTAATCTGATCTACACCCTAGATCTAGGGCCTAAGTCACGATCTAATCGAAATATGCTTCAACCTCACAGCGTTTTTTTGTTTTTTTTTTTTTTTTGCTTAGAAGGCTTGGATTAACGAACTCGTTAATCCAATGTACAGTACTCTGCATTCACGGACAATAGGAAGGGAGCACAGAGCTAGACAAGAAACCAATCCGTGCCTTGACACTTGCAAGCAGGCATGAGTTCCGTCTAGCTGAACGCTGCCTAGGCTCAATACACTGGAAAAGACACAAAATACACGCTCCAGAAATGTGACCAGTATTAAACGTTATAGTCACCCCAACTACGGAAATTTTTCGCATCCGTCTACTCCAAGATTATCAGAGGGACAGAAAAGCAAAGAGGAACAGGCGCAGAAATGGATACAGGTCAAATCTAAGTCGAATCCATCCTCTTGATATCTCCTTTTGTTTCTGCTAACGATCTCTTTGATGATGGCTGTCATGTCTGGGAGCCTGTGGCTGAAGAAAAAGGAGGAGAGAGATGGCAGAAGCTGCTGGTGGCGAGGCTTCTTCTGCAGGATGGAAATGGCTCTGGACTTGGCGGTCGCTGATGCCCCTCGCTCTGCCGCCGCTTGGCCCTGGACCGCAGCCGGGTAATGGCTGCTGCGGCGGCTGCTGGATGGTTGCAGCGACTGGGCCTGCTTCTCCTCAGCAGCCAGAGGCCTGGCAGCCGAGGCAGCGGAATGGGGAGAAGACGGATAATCCTCGCAGCGGCTGCCTGCTCCGGCGGCCTCCGGAGCCCGGGCCAGGGGGGGTGCGGCGGCGGCGGACGGGAGGCTTAACACCGGCCCGGGTCCCTGGACGTGCCGCCGCCGCCGCCGCCGTGTTGGAGGCAGGAGAAGGGGAGAGAGCAACTCTCCGGCGTTCCCAGCCCTGGCAATGGTGACAGGCGACTCCGACCCCCTCCCCGGAGCCGCGGCCGCCGCCGCCGCCGCCGCTTCTCCCCCCCGCTCCAGGAGCGGGAGGTGCAGCCGCCGAGCCTGCGCCGGCTCCCGCCCGAGCCCACGGCTTCCACCGTCTCTCTCCGAAGCCGCTCAGAGGCTGCCCGGTTAGAAGAGACGACGAGGAGGCGAGGCCCGCCGCCGCTGCCGCCGCCGCCGCCCGGCCGGCTCCCCGAGGGCGCTGCCCCCGCGGCTGCTCACAGGCGCTGAGAGGGGCTCTGGGCCGCGGCCGCCGCCGTCTCTCATCTCCCTCGCCTGCGCCGGGCCTGGCCTCACAGCGGCTCAACTCTCAAACTTCCATCATGGCTGCAGCTTCCGAGAGGAGAGAGCTGAGCGCAGCCGCGTCCCGACGCCCAAGCGCGTATCCTGCCGCAGTGCACAAAGAGTCCCGCCACATCACCGTGCGCCGGCCAGCCCGCCCCCTCCGCCGCCCCTCCAGGAGAGCCGGGCGCCTCCGAAGCCGGAGGCGGGGCGGGAGGCGAGCGGGAGGCGGGCGGCCGGAGCCGGGGGAAGGGCAGGGGCGGGGCGGGGCGCCGGCGGGACGGGGCGGCGAGCGCCGCGGAGCATGCCCAGTGAGACCCCGGTTCTCTTCCCGGAGCTGCGCCGGCTTCGGCCTCAGCGCAGAGACCCGGCAAAGGTAGGGCAGGCTGTGGCGGAGGAGGTGAACCTGCGCTGAGCGGGACCGCCGACTGCTCTCAGGTGGATCGGACTGGCCGGTCGCGCTGGTCAGTGCCTCGGGGGCAGGGCCCCCCTATCCTGCCTCCGTCCCTGGGTTTCCTCCGAGTAGGCTCGCATTCCCTGCCCTGCGCTGTGGTCAGATGGCAGTGCTTCGCTAGGATCTGACAGCGACCGTCTTGACCTAGGTAGTGCGCCTCTCCCCCCACGGTGCTCTCAAGGTGTCAGTCTTTGCACAAAGAACAACCCCCTATTGTGTCTCCCGCGTGGGTCACCTCTTCGGGCTCGGGTTCCCTGCCCCACCTCTTGCTTCCCAGGCAGCTGGGTTGGTTCATTTGCCCGAAAGATGAACGCTCCCAGCCAAGCATGATGATTGTGCCTACGGGGCGTGTACATACACGTCTCCCCTTGAGTTTCCAGGGCTCAGAGGACACCCCTGGGTGCACAAAGTGGATCTCCATGAACAGGGTGCACCCCACACGCACCCCTCTACTGCCGGGTGATGAGCCCGGCAGCTCTCTGCAGCGGTGGGTCCACCGGATCAGTCAACCTCCGTCTTGAAGGGGCCAAGCCTCCCCTCCCCTTTGTGGCCGCTATGAAAACCCGGCAGAATTGGATCGCTGTGGCCAGGTTCTTGCCGGTGTCGGACCGTGCACGGTCCGGGACCCGGTTGCTGAGCCGGGGTGTGGAGTATGGAACGGTCGGAAGCTGCAGACTGCGAGTGGGCGGGGCGAGCAGGCCTGGGAGGGCTCAAAGGCGAGGTGGAAGGATACGCGAGCCACGGTCGGAACTACTTTCAGGAGGAGGTCACGTGTGGTCCTAGTTGGGGAACTTTCCAAATTCCCATTCCCCTATCTGTGTGCTCCTGAGGCTAGAGCTTGGACCCCTCTGCTCTACTAGATGGCCACCGCAGGTGTGGGCGGCTGGACCCCAGCTCTTCGCGGGCGGAGCGGAGAATTGCACCCACGAGCGGTCCGCAGGAGCGCTGTCGGGGCCAAGCGCCTGGGGAGCTGGTTACACAAGCACCCACATCCAAGCACGTGCCCCCGCCACCCCTTTCTGCTGGCCGCCGCCGGTTTGTGCACGCTGACGCGGAGAGTCCCCAGGCTGTTCCTCCCTTTCGTTTGCAACCCGTAGAGCGAGCCAGAAAGGCCGAGGCACGAGACGCCTGTTCTGGATCTGCCCACCCCGCGCGTTCCCAACCGTGGGAGAAGAGGCTGGGCCTTAGGGGGTCTGACGCATCTCCTTTGCTCATGAGGTGGACCCTCTCTAGATCTGTACTCGCGGGGCAAAAGGGTATCTCCTGTTGCTGCTGGCTGCCTGGGCTTACCGATGTTGCAACAAACTTCCAGTCACTGCCCCTTAACTGGTGAGCGCGCCCCACCTACTGTAGACTCAGCCAAGTGACTTATCTGAGCACCTAGTCAATGGCTGTCCGCCCAGAGCAAACCTGTCAAGTAAAAGCTAACTGCCGGGATTGGCTGACCTGTCGCGGTTGAGAGAGCTGGTTCAGAAATGCTGATAGCTAAAGTGCAAGCCTCTCCTCCCCCACCAACCAGCCACAAAGCAAGCGATCACCTTGAGCCTGGAGAAAAATGACATCAGCGCCAACGTAGGGATTTCTTCCTTTTTGTTCTTTTCCCAGAGGACTTAGTTCTCGGGGTGATAATTTGAGTCCGAAAGTATCTGACTTGAGACCTAAGCTGAGCTGGGTCATTTTAGAAATTTGGAGATTAGTAATCAATTATCATGGGTATTGCAGTGATTGCGAGTAGGTGTTTAGGAAGGCCAGCCGAGGGTTTATGAAGTATAGGGGAAAGAAAATTGCGTATGTGCACAGCATAGTTGCAGGCAGCTCCTGAAGCCTCAAGAGGCCTGGCTCAGAGAGCCACGGGCCATTACCTAACTCCAGGACTGCTAATTAAACCAGGGATATTTACAGTTCTATTAGAGATCTCTGAGGCCACTCAAACCTTGCATTTAGATGCATCCTTTTAAGATCTCTCTGCAGGAGTTAGCAGCCCAAGCCAAGCAAGCATTGAATGTTTATTGCAGGCTGTTTTTGTTCATGGTTCTGGTCAGCTGGGGGAGGCAGGGAAGACAGAAGAGAGCAATTTGAAAACAATAGAAGAAAGGCCTCCTTTTGGTTTCTATAGATGTAAACAAATCTCACCCACACAGCCTAATCTAAGAAGGAGATCTATTTTACAAATAGACCCAAAAGTCAAGGTGTTATATGAGATGCATGGTAAAAACCTCAGTTGTGCCCTGTGGAGCATCTACTACTGCTTGGTGGGGAAATAAGGATGGAGTTACATCAAGAGAAGTAGGTTGAGAAGGGGGAAATGTCCCACATTTGTTCCTGTCCCCAGAGTCCCTGTTAACTAGAATCACCCTATTTTGCCTCTTCCCTGGAGCCATCTTGTGTGATGTAGTCTAAGGGTGTGTAAGAAGCTCTGACATCTTCTAAAGAAAAAGAAGGGCATTCACTCCTAAGCTTCCTGATGCTGGAGGAAAGGGGACCCTTTTCTGCTCCCAGAGCATCACTCTAGAGCACAGGGGATGTAGATCACAGCACAGAAATGCTGGAACCTGACACCAGCCCACAGGCACTTCCGAGTGAGGGAAGAAAGGCGGAAACCAGTTAGCTGCTTCCCTGAACGCCCACAGACCTCTACTCTCTAGTGGAGAATGAACAGATAGATAACCATGTTGGCCAGTGTGTGGCCAGGCTGACATCAGCTCTTGGTGGGAGTTTCCTCTCGCAGCATTAAATATGTTTCTGAAAGAAATACTGATGCTTTTAAAATTTTTGGTGTTTTTTCACTTCCTTACTCCACTCAAAGGCTGTGAATAGGCCAGATAGCAATAAAAAATATTTAATGTTTTATTTAAAAAATAAAAATATTTAATGCTTGGCTGTACTGATACTATAATATGCTGGTTTCCAAGCACTTCATTTCCTTACCTGTCTGGATTCAGAACACCCCAGGGAGAAACAGAAGCTTATAACAAAGGAGGAATTATATAAAGCTCCAGGGAGACTAACTTTATAGAATAATTAGAGAGTATGATAAACCAGCTTTAATTATAGTTTCTAGCAGCTGATTCCAAAACTGCATTGTTACTACATGCAAAAGATGGCCGAAGAAAAGGCTTTCTTCGTTTCTTTGATAAGTGGGACACCAAGAACTGGATGTGGATAATATAAATAGTTGATGTGCTGTTATAGGTTCTGCACTAAAGCATCTTGTGTGTGAGCACTCTTGCTTTAGTGCCTTTCTCCTTTCCCGTACTCTGACCCTTCAACAAGATAGTTAAGTGCTTTCATTTTTAAGCAAGCGTCTCTATTTTTACCTAAAAAGCATTTTCTAAATAATAGAAAATAATGGAGTAGGTAGCAGCATATAATTGGCTTTGAATGTAAACTGGCCTGTTCATCTATGGTTCTGAAGGCTTTCCTCTTATTTATTCTATTGTTTATTTAGTTTTTTTAATCTATATTTATTTATTGTGTGTGCAAGCATGCCCCAGCACATATTACAAATGCCATGGCACACTGGTGCATGGTAGAGGGCACTTGCAAGTCTGTTCTGTCTCTTCACCACATAGCTTCTGGGGATCTAACTCAGGTTGTCGGTTTGATGGAACACACCTTTACCCACTGAGCCATCTTAGCACCCCCATTACTGTTCTTTTAAGCCCAGTTTGCTCAGCTTTTCTCCAGACATATACTGTGTTCTAGGGAAAATTTTTGAATTACTGTCTAAGCTTTCCATACCCTAAACCTCTCCCAAAGCTTTTGCAAATGGCTCTCTGTCACCTTGCCTGTCTTGGGAAAGAGATATTCTGTATGAAACCATTTGTCTCAGACAAACAGAGAGTAAACTGTGTGTTCCCAGGAGTGCCAAGGAGCAGATCAGACGTCCACATGGCACTCAGGAATTACCCCTCAGAGAGTGACACAAAACAACTTTATTTCCATTAACTTTGACTGCTAGATCTTCTACTTGGGTCTTAACCCCAGGTTCAGCTCTATAGAACATAGTTTGCTGTATTAACACTTCTAATAATAGAAGCTAAATGACTCAGGGTAGCCCCACATGCAAGCTTAGGATTCCCTTGAGATGGAATCAAGTCTGACAGTTCTTCTAGATAATCAACTGCTTTGGAGGGGGAGTACCTTTTCTGCAAGAGAAAACAGACAAAATCTGCCTAAATTGTCCTCATCATGACAGGGGCCCTTATCTCTGTTCTTGTAATGATTCAGTCAACAAACACTTGGGACTGTTAAGTGCTCCTACTGTTTTAAGCCTTATGAGTAGAGCAGTGACTGGCCAGCGGGGGTCCACATTCAGTAGGATGAGTCAGCTTTGGGAACTAATCCTTGGACTATTACAACTTCCTCACAGTCCACAAAGTCGAGTTAACTACTGTGATGCTTGATAACTGATTCAGTTTTCTATTGCTTCACCCCAAATCATAGTAAAACCCAGTGACTGGAATCGACCATCTTTGTTTTTCCACAATTCTTGGGGAAGGGTATGGCTAGACAATTCTTTTTTTTTTTTTTTTTTTTTTTTTTTGGTTTTTTAAGGCAGGGTTTCTCTGTGTAACAGTCCTGGCTGTCCTGGAACTCAATTTGTAGACCAAAGCTGACCTCTAACTCACAAAGTCACCTGCCTCTGCCCCCCAAGTGCTGGGATCAAAGGCGTGTGCCACTGATGAAATTGAGGAACAAATGTGGTCTGTTCAGCTGTGAGTCTGGCCGGATCTGGAATGTCCAAGGGAGTTTCACCCAAGTATCCAGGGACTCAGCTGAGGTAACCAAAATGACTGAGGCCTCCCTGTCTTCATGTGATTGCTCTAAAGCTGAGCCCATAACTTAGCTATCATGAAGAGCATGGGTGAAGTTTCTCATTTTGCACCTGTCTGGATCTTTATCTCAAGGGCATACTGTATAGTTGACCCCTGCAGCCATTTCTCACATTGAGACTCTTGATAAGTAAAGAGACGCTCCCAGGCCCCAGTTTTGGAGACTGGTTCTTATTTATTGCAGGCTCATTGTATCTGACAATGATCTTTCACTTTTGATCCTCCTGCCTCCACCTCCAGAAGCGGTACATGCATTTACTACAGAGCGAGTTCCAGGACAGCCAGGGCTATGTAGAGAAACCATGTCTTGAAACCCCCCCCCAAAAAAAAGGAAATAAAATTGAAAACAAATACATATATAGATAAATATGTTCATCTAAATACACAGAAAATATCTGAGAGAATAAACAAAAGTCTGAAAGAAAAGAAAAGCCTTTCAGAGGGAGAGACTGCTGTCTCTTCCTTTGTTGTTTGTTTCTTTGTGTGTTGAAGGTTTGGGGGGGCGGTTGTTTAGTTGGTTGGGCTTTGGCGGGGGTTGTTTGTTTAAGACAGGGTTTCTCAATGTAGCTCTGGCTGTCCTAGAACTGGCTGTGTAGACCAGGCTGGCCTTGAACTAACAGATCTGCCTGCCTCTGCCTCCAGAATGCTGGAATTAAAGGTGTTCTTTACACTGATCAATTTTGTTTTCATAGGACCAAAAAAGTGATTTCTCCCAGTAGAATTAAAGCTAAAAATAAATGTATATTACCAGAAGAATATCAAATAACCAGAGAAGAAGGTCAGCTCTAATTTCATTTTTTAAATAAATGAGCTCACTAAGAAATTTCCAGCATTTAAGCTTAAAGGTCTGCTCAGTGTCTGCCATAAATGTTATCTGGGAGAAATTGCTGTGTGCTACAGGGATGCTATGTGCTACAGGGATGCTGTGTGCTACAGGGATGCTATGTGCTACAGGGATGCTGTGTGCTACAGGGATGCTATGTGCTACAGGGATGCTGTGTACTACAGGGATGCTATGTGCTAAATGGGCTCTGTGATAATCCAAGTATCCTGTCTTCCCTGTATCAACTGCTTCCACAAGGTCTATTTCCACTCTTTGTACCGTGTAACAGTGTTCTGCTCAAAGCATTTTCTTCTCCTCCAGAAATAATTGTATTTCTACAGCACCACAGCCATCTTCCGGTCCTACCTGGTAGCAGACTTTCCTGTGATAGAAGGATAGAAGATCGAGAAGAAATCTCAAAGACCTCCTCATTCACCACCCCCATTGTACAATCGAAGAAACTAGGACCAATGATTGACATGTTCCCATTACACAAAACATTACAGATCCTTAGGAGCCTGGGAAATTTCTTCAGTGAAACAAAAATGGGGCAAAAGCCTTGCTTTTAGTGAACAAGTTTACACAGGGTAATGGGACTAGAGATGACTTTTCACTGCATTTCCAGCCCTACAATTGGACACAGAATATGAGATGAGATGTGAGTGGTATTCACTGTCTGCCCTGTGTATCCTGAACTTGGTTCCAAGGACAAGAACCTTAAAAATCAAACATGAAAGCAGCGCAGTGGTGGCGCACACCTTCTTTAATCCCAGCCCTCCGGAAGCAGGGGCGGGTGGATCTCTGTGAGTTCGAGACCAACCTGGTCTACAGAGCAAGTTCCAGGACAGCTAGGGCTGTTATACGGAGAAACTCTGTCTTGAAAAAAAAAAAAAAAAAATGTGAAAACATGAGTTGCCTCATGTTGTAAGGAATGATCGTTGGAGAAGTGTTTCCAAAGTGTATGAAGAAGGCACACATCAGTGAGGACTGAAAAAAGAAAAAAGGTCTTGAAAAGGACCTTCTTAGGAAGAAAACGCCAAACTTCACCAAAGAACAAAGGGAACACTGCCACCTGCTGAAGGAGACAATGACCATTGAGCACAGTCTCAGGCCGGCTGGGGAAGAGGGTTTAATTGCAGCTCTCAGCGGGCGAGCTTGAGCTGGGGTGAGACAGTAGCAGCCTACTTCCCTACCCCCTTTCCTCCATGAATATTTATGACTGTTATCTTTTTGCCCCACTCCCAAACCTTCATCTCACAATACTAAAGGTTGTAGTTAGAATTTCCTGCCTGGCCCAGTCAGGACAAATCTCTCTTACCCGCCAGTCCCACAGTCGCTCAGACCCAACCAAGAAAGCACACAGAAACTTACATTGTTTACAAACAGTATGGCCGTGGCAGGCTTCTTGCTATCTACTTCTTCTATCTTAAATTAATCCATTTCTGTTAGTCTATACTTTGCCACATGGCTTGTGGCTTACCAGTGTCTTTACATGTTCCTTTTCCTGGCGGCGGCTGGCGGTGTCTCCCTCCAGCCTTCTACTTCCCAGAATTCTCTACTCTCTTGTCCCGCCTATACTTCCTGCCTGGCTACTGGCCAATCAGAACTTTATTTACACATAGCGCTATCCACAGCACTTCCCCTTTTCTTTTTTTTAAGGAAGGTTTTAACTTTTACATAGTACAATTACATATAACAAAACAATTACCAAGCAAGAATTACAGTTACAATATTAAAGAAGATATCCTATCTATCTTACATTCGTGAGTCCAAGGTTTTATATCTAACTTATCTTTTATCATAATTGAGGAAATTATAACTATCTAGTCTTCAACCACATCAAAGACCTCAGAAGGATATAATATTACCTGAGAACTGGGAGAAGGGTGCAAGCATTTTTCGGGAGTCTTGCAAGAGTAGACAGAGACAGCTAGCAGCCTGGACAGTCACCTAATGTTCCTTTGTGAAGTTGGGGCATTTGTCTTCAGCCCACAGGGCTAGAGTCTCTCGGTCACTTCTCTCAATGTCCTGTAGAATGTCTGGCAGTTTCCTCTGCAAAGCAGGAACCTGAAGGTCCATTTTGTCAAGCAAAGTTTAGTGGTCACCTTTCTATGTGTCCTGCATGTCCAGTCGATCAAGCAGTCCAGGCAAGAACAGTTTCTTGCCCAAATGGCTATTTTTGCCAAGGTGAAGATAAGATATGAAGTGTCTTCAATGCCCATCCTCCTCTCTGAAGTAAATCGGTGCTGCCAGGAGCAGACATGTCTCACTGTACAGAAAGTCTAAATTTTCAAAGTATTTTAAATGCCATATTCTGAAGATCTTTGAAGTATTTGAGGATTACCTATCTATCTGAAATATCTCTATGTATACCCAGAAGACTTAACTAACATGGCTATGAGTATGATTATCACATATGATTAATTATTAATCTATTTTTAATTACCCATTTCAATTTAAAATGAGCTATACAAACACAATACCTTAAACACCAGTAGAAATATATACATAGTATAACAAAATTAACTTTAAGTTTGTATCAATAGACTAAAATCTATACCAATGTAAAACATTTTAAACAAGTTGTTGCTCTTTAGAAGTAAGTTCCTTAAACTACCCTTTCATCCTATTATATCTATATCATATCCCCTTTTCTTCTTTAGAAAGAGATCGCATTTATAATCAACCTGCTTTAAAGAAAAATATTGGTTTTTCTCTGTCCCACACCAGAGGGGGCTCTTCTGATTTGGGACACAAGAATCTCTTAACCTTTTCTTTTAGCAATATGTCTGGGTTTAGAGAAGGAGTGAGCCAATTCCATCTCCAAAACCAGCTTGATAATTTTGGGAATGAGGGCGTAGTTTCTCTTACTACTTCCTGCTGGAAGGCGGCGCTGCATCTTATGGGGACACAAAGAAAATTTTAGGATTATGGAGTAGTCCATCAGGGTGAACCTCTGAGCCAGTTGCCTTGAAACCATTCTGGATGTTGGATCATCTGAGCCATGGTGTCATCGGAGACCTTTCAGGTGGTCTTGGCTGATCAAACCTGATGTATCTTAATCTGGAACAAATCCACAGCCTCTGGCTTTCTATGGAAACAAAAGCAGAGACTCTTTTCCAAAGCAACATATCCTTATATCCAAATTTTGAAGTCAAGTTATCTTTAAAATTTACATATTTGTTTAACTCAACAGCTTTTACGATCAAATCTTTTCCTGTAGTTAAAAATTCCAAAGACAAGACAAACCAGATTCTCTGTGTAATATCCATCTTTGTAAGACTGAAACGTTGCTGTGGCTGCTGGCTCCACCCATCTCTGCTTCCCAACATGGCGGTGGTACAGTTTACCACCAGCTCTGGGTCTGGAGCCATGTGTACCATCAACTATCAGAAACAGTTCTATCAAAGCATCACATAGCCCAGAAACCATTTTTTTTTTTTAAACTAGCAAAGACTAAATCCACCATGCAGCAGAGTAAAGTACTGCTTGTAGATTCCTCATTCCCGCCACACTGCAGGTCAGACGCACACACCAGGAACCCGCCATAGTAGCTCAAACCGGCAGGCTGCCACTAACTTGAGAGAGACAATTAGGAAGCTGTGTTTAGCTCCATTTTAGAATCTTTTTTCTCAGGTTTTAGGTGGAAACTCTTAAGGGACTATTCTATTACTAATCTCAATTCTTTGACTCTATTCTGATTCTTTAAACTTTTCTTAAAGTATGAATTTTATATCAGAATTCACAAGATAAATATATATATTTTAAACTTTGTTGAGATAATAATGGTCATATAGAGTACTAGTTAATTCTAGAGAAAAGGCTTCCATTAGCTGCCTATACATGTCTTTGTGTTCAAGTCTCTTTTCAGTTTTCTGCAGGAAATCACGGCCAGGCCTAACATCAAATGAAATCTCCAGGAAGAAGATGGGGCCCCACAACGACAATTCCACGTGGAAAATAATATCACTAAGCTGACAAACATCATCTACAGATCAGCTTTGGACTACAAAGTGCTTAGAGCAATTCTGAGATGGCTAGCTGAGATGATCCAGTTTCAAAGACTGCTTGAATTAGGACTTGAGATAAACCCTGAACTTTGGCATTATGGATAACAAAGAATATAGTTATCTTTCCTAGAATTTGTCAATTAACCCAAAATTTTTCTTTTCAGAATAAAGATAACTTCGCCCATACCCAGCAGGAAGCAATTTTAAGAATCCGATGCCCACATTCCCAAAGGGGTGGTGTGGGGTGGGTGGTTTTTTGGTCTTTTTATGGGTATTGGGTCTGGGATAGTTTTCATTGTTTAGGAGGGTTGGTTACAAGTTGTTGTTAAGGGTTAGGTAAAGGGCTAGGCAAAAGGTGCTTGTTTTAAAAAAAAAAAAAAAAGAAAGAAAAAAGAAAAAGACAATTACTAGTTTTAAATACTTTACATTCAATTGGATTGTTTTATATTGTATACAAATTATTATTATTGAGATTGAGATTGTTAGAATATACCATATACGTATTTCTAATCTTGTTCGAGATATTGTATTTATACCATTCATTTAACAATGTAATTGCAATTTGCTAATCCTTGAATGTTAGTATTACCAACTATTAGGATATATAGAAATGAAAATTAGTGGTTAGACATTATAATTGAACTTGTAGTCATATTAGGTGTGTTGTCAAGATCAAACAGATATATTTTAGATAGACAGGTCATCTTCAAACCCTTCAGAGATCTACAGAATATGGCATTTAAAATGTTTTAATAACTTAAGAATTTTTCTTTTTTGCTATGACTATGAGACATGACGGTTCCTGGCAGTACCAATCTTCTTCAGAGAAAATATGGGCATTGAATAAACTGCATATGGAACTAACTTTCATTGTTGCAAAAGTCAGCCACTGGACAACAAAGTATCCCTGAATCAACTGCTGACAAACAGGACAGACAGGACATGAAACCAAGGACTACCAATTCTTGCCAAAACAACTGTGGTTGTGGCTTTAACAAAAGGCATCTTCTGAAGCCAGGACAATATGGCACCATCCCTGAAGTGAGTGACCTTTGCAATCTGTAAAAGGTACCGTGCCCTTTTCTTCGAAGGCAGCTGAACAGGGAGTGGGCCAATGGCTTCTTATATGCAATGGAACAGCAGATGAAACAGTTATTCTTGAGGAATAACTAAGCTCACCTCTCTCAATAGTAGACTGGCGTTTAATAGAGAGATGTGGAGAAGAACAGGATGCCAAGATGAAGCCACATATACACAGCCAAGAAAAATGGACAGCTGAATTGAAAAGACATCAATAATTTCCAGAATTTAAAATCCTGAACCATGACATGACACTAATGGAATTCAGGTGTTTCTGGTACATGGACTGCTCTCACCAAATGTGAGGTCAAACTGTTGACCTTGTATACATCTTAGTTCACAAAAGAGTCTGTCAGATACGCTAAGCCTGTAGGCTGAAGATGATGCCCCAAAACTGTGGAGAAACCTCAGGTGACTGTCCAGGCAGCTGGCTGTTTCTGTCAACTCACATTTTTTTTTTTTTGAAGCTGCTTGCATGTACTTCTTGTTTTTATTTTTTATTAGGTAGTATTATTTCCTTCTTGGGTCTCTGAGGTAGTTGAAGATCAGTTAGTTATAGTTATAATTATCTTTGTTAAGGATTTCAGAAAAACTCACTAAGAGCTGTAAGTGTATAAATTTGAAAGACGTTATAAGACAGTTCCGTTAGCTATATAAGTTAGGATAAAAAGTGAATCAGGTACATTCTGGACTTACCAAAATAGGATAGATAATGGAATTATTTTCTCTGAATTTGTCAATTACAAATGGACTAGACATTGTTTAGGTATTTATTGTTTGTATATATGGTATATATAGTTATTGTACTTTTGTATATAGTTTTTCTTATATTAGTTATAACTTTTTCCTTTTTTTCTTTTTATTAAAATAGAAAAGGGGAAATATAGTGATATTTTATTTGTATTGAAATGTGATTTTATTTGTATGTCAATAAAGTTGCCTTGAGGTCAGAGCAAGCCAGAGCAGAAGCCGAGCAGTAGTGGGGCACGCCCTTAATCCCAGCACTTGGGAGGCAGAGCTAGGCGGATCTCTGTGTGTTCAAGGACACAGCCAGCATAGCAGACACACGCCTTTAATTTCAATACCAACCATAGAAGACCTGGAGGTCTGTACAAACAGGCAGTGACGAGGAGGTCATGTGGCTGGGTTACAACCAATGAGGGAGGAGAACAGAAAGTCTTTAAATAGACAGGACGCACAGAAGTAGGTCTCTTGCGGAGAGGAGGAACCGCAGAAGCAGTGAAGGGTAAGGTTTTCTACTTTGGCTCTGACCTCGTGGTTTTTAACTCTGCAACTGGCTCTGTGTTTCTTATTTAACAAGCAGGATACATCTACAAAAGGTGTTTATTGAGGTATCACATGCATGTGCCTAAGTTTCCAGGGGCTCACCATTCCTCCTCCTTAGAAACAGATCTCTTTTTTCGCTTCTGTTCTTAACGTTCCTTCCTCTCCGACTGTGTTTAAATATCAGTGCACACGGGCCCCTTTACTCCCACACTCTGGGAGGCAGAGGCAGGCAAATCATAAGTTAGGCCAAGAAATCTTGACCCTAGTTCTCCAAGACTACAGAATACTTTCTGTAGACCAATTTCTAAACAGTCTTATTAAATAAGAAACACAGAGCCAAATACAGAGTTAAAGCCAAAGAGATCAGAGCAAGAGCCACCTAGAGTTAGCTTACCATCAGCAGTAACTTCCCTGAGAGGCCTTCTAATGTCTGACTTGTGTCGTTATTGCTTTCCTGTTCTGCTTTCTCATTGGCTCACATGACTCCTTGTTACTGCCTGTCTATACAGACCTCCAGGTCTCTATACTTGGTGCTGGGATTAAAGGTTTATGTCACCACTTGGCAGTGTCCTTGACACACAGAGACTCTGCCTGCCACGTGATTGGATTAAGGGCGTGGGCTACCACCCCCTGACTTCTGCTTAATGGCTGTCTATGACCTCTGATCTCCAGGCAAACGTTATTTATTAACATACAAATAAAATCACATTTCAGCACAATTAAAATATCACCACAACTTTCTTTCTTTCTTCCTTCCTTCCTTCCTTCCTTTATTTTTCTTTCTTTCTTTCCTTCTTTTTTTCTCTCCTAGACAGGGTTTTTCTGTGTTGCCTTGGCTGTCCTAGAACTCACTCTGTACATCAGGCTGGCCTCAAACTCACAGATCTTCACCTGCCTTTGCTTCCCCAGTGCTGGAACTAAAGGTGTACCACCACTGCAGAATACTTGTAATCACCTTCTTGTTCCAGGCATCTATTTGCTTTGCAGTTTACAAAGGACAAAGAACTTTAAAGAATTTGAGCATATTTACACATAGTGTAAGTGAATTATAGTGCGATCTTTGCTCTTAATGTAGAGGACACCTTTGAAGAAAAAAATGTGGAACTCAAGAATAGAAATAATTATAGAGATTGTCATAAATCAAATTATAGAAATAAATTAAATGGCTCACAGAACTCTAGAGGGCTGTTCCCTCACCAGTCATCAGTTATCTAAATAAAGTAGTGCTGTGGAATAATCCTCTTGTACACTGTAAAGATTTGTCACTAGAATTGGTTTAATAAAATACTGATTGGACAGTAACTAGGCAGGAAGTATAGGTGGGGCAACCAAACTAAGGATGATGGGAAGGAGAGGGTGGAGTCAAGAGTCGCCAGCCAGACACAGAGGGAGCTGGAGATGAATATACTATGCTAATAAAAGTACTGCCAAAGCTGGGCGGTGGTGGCGCACATCTTTAATCCCAGCACTTGGGAGGCAGAGCCAGGCGGATCTCTGTGAGTTCGAGGCCAGCCTGGTCTACAGAGTGAGATCCAGAAAAGGCACAAGGCTACACAGAGAAACTCTGTGTCGAAAAAACCAAAAAAAAAAAAAAAAAAAAGTACTGCCAAATGGCAGAGCGCAATAAAGAGTGTGGGTTAACTTAAAATGTAAGAGCTAGCTAGTAATAAGCCTGAGCGTTAAGGCTGAGCATTTACAATTAATATAAGTCTCTGTGTGGTAATTTGGAAGCAGCACCCAGGACAGGAAAACTACCTACAAAGGAGTGACAATATTGCTCAAAAATTAAAGATAGGGTGCTGGAGAGATGGCTCAGCCATTAAGAATACTCATTGTTATTCTGGAGTACCTGTGTTCAGTTCCCAGCACCCATGGTGGAACATCATCACAACTATCTGCCACTCCAGTCCAGGGTATCCAGTGCCCTCTTCTGACCTCCATGGGCACTGGACACATGTGGTACACACACATTTCCAAGCAAAATACCCATATACATGAAATAAAAAATAAATTAAAAATACATACATCTTAAACATACAGATTTCCAGGGCAACTGTTCCCAGGCCTTGAGAAGCACAACAGTGTCTTCAATAATGTCCTTCTGCACAACTGGGTAGCACTAGCACCAGCAGTTTTAAGTAAGAACATCAGCAGTAAGAGACAATGCTCTTACTGTTATGGACATCACTTCCATATCATTAGCTATCATATGTACTCACTCTTGAATCTTGTCTTCCTAAAAGACAGTCTAGTGGTTTTCCTGTGTCCTGATCTCCTCTTTCACAGTGGCAGGTTCTCCCACTTAAGAAAAGGCATCTGGGATTGGGGATTTAGCTCAGTGGTAGAGTGCTTGCCTTGCAATCACAAGGCACTGGGTTCGATTCTCAGCTCAAAAAAAAGAAAGAAGGAAAAGAAAAGGCATCTGAATGCTGAAACAGCATACAGCAAGCTTCTATACCTTTGGGTTTTACATCTGTGTATCACCCAAAACATGAATCAAATATACCCAGGAAAAGTAACCTCTATACTGAATATGTTTAGACAGTGTCTAAATGTTATTCTCTAGACTGAGTATAACAACTATTTATATAGCATTTACGTTGTATTAGCTGTTACAGGTAATCTATAGATGATTTATACAGAGTTATAATACAGGTTATATGTAAATTCTGCCATTATATATAAGGGTCATGAGCATTCATGTACTCTGGAATGAGAGGGCCCCAGAGGTAAACCGCCATAGATGCTGAGAGAGGATTGTATGCTAAAGTGTAGAACCTGGAAGGAACTAAACACATAATCCAAAATAATGAAATTGGTGGTGAGGAGCTGAATGATTTTTACTAACAAACTCTTTTTTTTCAAGATAGGGTTTCTCTGTGTAGCTTTGCGCCTTTTCCTGGAACTCACTTGGTAGCCCAGGCTGGCCTCGAACTCACAAAAAAAGCTTTTTTTTTTTCTGGTAAATTGAAGAAGAATCAAACTGTCCATTGATAAATCATTGAAACTAAAACCATCAAGTGATATATAAAATATAATTTGGAAAGTTTTAAAATAAATGAGTGACATATAAAGCAATTCTTTCCACTCACCATCTACTTATATTTTTGAATGCTGCTACCCAGGTTTTATAAAATAAGAGTAAGCCAGGCAGGTGGTGGTGGCACACACCTTTAATTCCAGCACTCAGGAGACAGAGGGAGGCAGGTCTGTAAGAGTTTGAAACCAGCCTGGGCTACAGAGCAAGCCTGAGCTACATAGTGAGACCCTGTCTCCAAAAAACAAAACAAAAAAAGTGTTGGAGAGATGGCTCAGTGGTTAGGAGCGCTGGCTGTTCTTCCAAAGGACCCAGGCTCAATTTCTAGCATCTATATAAAAGTCTGTAATTCCAACTCCAGGGGATTTGACACCTTCATACAGACACACATTCAGACAAAACACCAAAGCACATAAAATAAAAATAAATCATTTTAAAAAAAGTAAAGCCCAGCGGTGGGTGGCGCACGCCTGTAATCCCAGCACTTGGGAGGCAGAGGCAGGCGGATCTCTGTGAGTTCGAGGCCAGCCTGGTCTACCAAGTGAGTTCCAGGAAAAGGCGCAAATCTACACAGAGAAACCCTGTCTTGAAAAACAAAACAAAACAAAACAAAAAAAAAGTAAAGTAAACGCTGGGATAAGTGATAGGGTGTCAGCCTTGTTCCTTATAGCCATACACATATGACATGTAACCAATTTTTAAAGCCCTACTGTGTAGCAACACCTATAATGTTAGCAGTTTGGAGACAGAGACGGATGACAGTACCCACAAGAGGTCAGTCTGATTTGCAAAGTGAATTCCAGACCGGCCAGGGTTATATAGCAATAACCTATCTCTATTTCTGTCTCTCTCTGTCTCTGTCTCTCTCTCTCTGTCTCTCTCTGTCTCTCTCTCTCTCTCTCTCTCTCTTCTTTATTTTTATTTTATGTGCATTGGTATTTTGCCTGCATGTACGTCTGTATGAGGGTGTCAGATTTTGGAGTTATAGACAATTGTTAGCCGCCATGTGGGTACTGGGAATTGAACCTGAATCCTCTGGAAAAACAGTCGGTGCTTTTAACCACGATCCATCTCTCCAGCCCCCACAATAACCTATCTCAAAAAGCTAACAGTTGTGGTGATATTTTGTTGTACCCTAATAAAATTTGCCTGAAGATCAGAGGACAGAACAAGCCGCTAGATGAAACATAGACGCCAGGCAGTGGTGGCACATACCTTTAATCCCAGTCCTTGGGAGTCACACGCCTTTAATCCAAACACTGGAAAGGAAGTGATATGACTGGGCAGAGAAAGGTATATAAGGCGTGAGGAGACAGGAACTAAAGCCTTTTTTCAGCTGAGGACTCAGAGACATTCAGTCAGAGGATTTGTGGAGTTGGCAAAGTGAGAAGTAGCTGTGGCTTGTTCCTTTGTCTTTCTGGTCTTTCAGCATTTGCCCCAATATCGACTCCCAGTTTTTTATAATAAGACCATTTAAAAATCAAGCAAATAATAATAATAATAATAATAGTAATAATAATAACCAACATTTTAAAAAGATAATCTATCAATTAGGTGTTAAAACAATCAATAATAAGGTAATGTTTAACACATGGGAGCATTATGGTTAAAGACAGTTAACAATTTGTTCTACTTTAAGGATTCTATTTTTTAAGATTTATTTATTTATTTGTGTATACAGTATTCTGTCTGCACACATGCCTGCCTGCCAGAAGAAGGCATCAGATCTTATTATAGATGGCCATAAACTGCCATGTGGTTGCTAGGAATTGAACTCGGGACCTCTGGAAGAATAGCCTGTGCTCTTAACCTCTGAGCCATCTTTCCAGCCCAGTTTAGTTGCTTTTAGGGAAGGGTCTCTCTTTGGAGGACAATGGTGATTATCAGATCACTGTGATATTCATATCCCATTGGGTACATTTAACAATTCCACTTTTTCTGGGCATGGTAGCACACACCTATAATCCAAGCAGGAGAATCAAGAGTTCAAGGTCATCCTCAACTACACAGCAACTTCAAAGGGGGCTCTTAAGAGCATTGACTGTTCTTCCAGAGGTCCTGAGTTCAATTCCCAGCACCCACATGGTGGCTCACAATCATCTGTAATGAGATCTGGCACCCTCTTTTGTGTACATAAGAAATATTTTTTTTAAAAAAAGAGAGAAATAAAAAAGAAAAAAAATTTTCTATTTTCTCATTGACTCCGTTAAAATTAGGGGAAAAATATAAAAATATATAAAAAAAAATATAAAATGGGGATGTAGTAAAAGCAATCTACAGGTCCTGTGAGATGTGCCTGTAGTGACAACTTACTCAGTAGCTTGATATAAAAGTCTAGTTTTCACCCAGGACTAGGCAGTAAATCCAGCATAAGAAAAAGAAGAAAAGGCCTGTGAGATAACTCAGGGGGAGAAAGGCACTCGTGCTATGAGATGTGTACACTGTGTGAAGATGGATTGCTGTGATTGGTGTAATAAAGAGCTGAACAGCCAATAGCTAGGCAGGAGAGAATACTTGGGACTTCCAGGAAGAAAAAACTCTGGGAAGAAGAAGGTTGGATTTGCCAGTGAGATGCAAGGGAAGCAGGACTCAAAGTATGGTGATGAGGTAAGGAGCCACATGGCAGAACATAGATTAAAAAATAGGAGTTAACTCAAGTTATAAGAGCTAGTTGATAAGAAGCCCCAGCTAAGGCTAAGCTTTCATAATTAATAATAAGTCTCTGTGTTTTTATTTGTGGGCTGGTGGTCCTGACGAGAAAGTTCGGCTACACACTCCATCAAGCCCAAACACCTGAGTTTACTCCCTGGAATCCACATGGTAAAAGGAGAGAACCAACTCCTGCAAGCTGACCTCTGACCTTTACATGCATACCATGACATACATGCACACACACAATCAATAAATAAATGTTAAGGATGGGAGAGAAAATAACTACTAACATTTATTGTTACTGACATCTGCTGATAACATTCAGAAATGTGTGAGGTCATGAAAGAGTATGCACATCTTCTAAAGATTCCTTGTTTCTACAAAGACTCTATGGGTGTGAACATTGTCTTGCAAGAATAATGAACTGACTACAATAATGATTGATTGTCTAATACTATTAGGTGGACCTAGAGGTATGAGCAACTTAAATAGCTCTCACATATTTCTGCAATGTGGCCCTGTACTGCTTCGCTATCACACGTGCTAAAATCATCCACCTCCTCTAACAGCTGAGTATCATTTCTGCAATGTTCTGCTTGAAGGAATTTTCTAAGGTTTTCAGTATTCTGCAAGTACCTCCCAGCAGACTCATCTTGTTAGTCCACCAGACATGCCCAGACAGATGCAAACCTCAGTAGTGAATGCAGCCTTCTTGCAAATACACTTCCACCAGGAGAGGAAGAAACGAGAGGACTTGCCATTCTGAATTATTGTATTTACTAATCAGAGGATCTATCTGAAAGAAGGAAGCAGCAGAATGCACACTGCAGCCATGGACATTAAATTAAGTTGGCTTGCCATCTGTTGGCAAATATTTCCAACTTCATGCTTCAAGTCATACTTCTCCATGACTCCATTCTCTTTCAAGCAAACTAAAGCATTTCCTTTTATTTATTTATTTCAGCTTTTATTTTATGTCTGTCAGTGTTTACCTGAATGTATTTATGTAGACCATGTACATGCCTGGTTTGGGTGGAGGCCAAAAGGTGGTATCATATCCTCTGGAACTGGAATTACAGATATTGTAAACCACCATGTGGGTGCTGGGAACTGAACCTGAGTCCTCTTGAAGAGCAGCAAGTGCTTTTCTCACCAACTGAGCCATCTCTCTAGTCCTTCCAAAGCATTCTTGAGTTAGTTACTATTACTAGTAGTGTGTTTATTGTACAAAATACTTTAAAATTTTTGAGTGTGTGTGTGTGTGTATGTAGTATATGAGTGTCAGTTTTTCCTACCATTGTGGGTTCTAAGGCTCGAACTCAGATCGAGCACTGGCTTGGCAGCAAGTGCTTTTGAGCCCATAAAATCGAGTTTCATTATTTTCTATACATGTATATAATGTATACTTTAATTATATTCATACACCCCATCATCCTCTCTTTGTCCCTGTCTGCTTCCCGTTCGTATCAGAAACTCTGCACTGCTATGACCAAATGCCTGACAGAAACACCTTTGGGAGAAAAGGTTTGCTCGGGTTCACAGTGCTAGTCCATCAGAGTGGGGAAGACACAATGGTGATTTTGGCAGTGGGGGCATGTAGCAAAGACTCCAGACATGGTGGTGACCAGGAAGCAGAGAACTAGCCTGGATACAGCCTCTCCTAAGGACCAGCTGAGGGATCCCCTTCCACCAGAAAAGCCCTTCCACCTAAGGGCTCCACCACCTTCAAAATAGTGCCACAGACGGGGAACCAAGAATCAAAACACGAGCCTATGGAGATAGTTCACGTTGAAGTCATAACACCCTTTTACTTGCATGTCCTTTTTTTCTTGTTTTTTGTTTTTAAATCCAGACTCTGAATATGAGAGATAACATGTCATTTGTCTGCTGAGTCTGCCTTATTTCACTTGACACGCTGATCACTAGCAGCATCCATTTTCCTGCAACTGACATAATTTTGTTCTTATGTCCAAATAAAACTCCATTGTGCATGCATTGCCACATTCGAAGTCAGATGCTCTTGCTGTTGGCTTATGGGGACTGCTTAACCAGACTCATATTTTGCTTCCTTACTCGCCATTTCTCTTCGGGGTTCTATTGCTCTGGGGAACACGAGTTCAATTCCCAATAACCACATGGTGGCTCACAACCATCTGTACTGAGATCTGGTGCCCTCTCTGTATACATAATAAATAAATAAATCTTAAAAAGAATAATAATAAGAAGAATTAAGCTGTCAGAATAAAAACATCGTGAAGATCATTTTTTTTGTTCAATTGGTTGGCTTTTGGGTTTTGTTTGTTTGTTGTTTTTGAGACAGAGTTTCTCTGTGTAGCCTGGCTGTCCTGGAATGCACTCTGTAGACCAGACTGGTCTCAAACTCAGAGATCTGCCTGCCTCTGCCTCCTGAATGCTAGATTGAAGGCGTGCGCCACCACTGCCCAGCTTTGAAGACAGTTTTGTGTCTTTTATTAAAACAGTCTTACAGCATAGAGTTGCCTCAGTTAAGAACCTAAGTGAGCTGCTTTTGCCTCTGGAATCCTGTTTTGGTATTTTAGGGACAGTCCAACCCCATTCACATGCTAGATACTTCTCTTAAGTCACAATAATGTCCGACATTGTGACATGGGCAAGAATGCCCACAACCTCCTTTCCCACTCATTGAGAGTTCTGAATGAGAGTCCCATTCAGTGTCACCTCCCTTATGGACTAGATAGCTTCTGGTGTCTGTCTCCCACAAACTAGAGGGATGCTAGTCCCAGCTGCAGAGTGCCAAAAGCAAACCAGCGTGGGTTCTCCAACAACCAGCCTCATTCAGAAGGTACAGTGACATTTAGAATCAAAACTGCATTCACACTGTCTAGTTTAACCGCTGACACCTACTAACCTTTAGTTTTCACTTCAGTGAAGCTGTTCGTGTTTCTACTAAAGTTTCCTAATGAAAACATGAGTTGTGCAAATGTCTGGATTTGTATATGTCTCCCAATGCCTACCAGTTTTTACATATCAGATCAATGCCCAGATCAGTTCTTTTGTTGTTTTTTGTTTGTTTATTTGTTTTTGGAGACAGGCTCTCTCTACGTACTCTTAGCTGTCCTGGAACTCACAGAGATCTACCGGCCTCTGCCTCCTAAGTGCTAGGATTAAAGGTGTGCACCACAATGAACCCTCAGATCAGTATACTCAATGACTGAAAAACTATATTCTTTTTGTTTGTTTGTTTGTTTCGAGACAGGGTTTCTCTGTGTTGCCCTGGCTGTCCTGGAACTCACTCTGGAGACTAGGCTGACCTTGAACTCACAGAGATCCACGTGCCTCTGCCTGTCAGCCTCTTGAGTGCTGGGATTAAAGGTATGAGCCATCACTGCCCGGAGAAAAATTATATTCTTTTGAAATACAAAACTTAAACATATAAATATAACTTATCAGCTGGATAAAATATTGTCCTGAAATAAAACCATCCCCATGTCTCTTTACATGATCAAGCCATGTTACATAATCTTTTCTTCATATAATCAGTGTGGTATGTGGTGATATTTTATTTGTACTGAAATGTGATTTTATTTGTATATTAATAAAGTTGCTTTGGGGTCAGAGCAAGCCATAGCAGAAGCTGGGCAGTGGTGGTGCACGCCTTTAATCCCAGCATTTGGGAGGCAGAGCTAGGCAGGATCTCTGTGTGTTCAAGGATACAGCCAGCATGGCAACACACGCCTTTAATCTCAACACCAACCATAGAAGACCTGGAGGTCTGTACAGACAGGCAGTGAGGAGGAGGTCATGTGGCTGGCTTTACAACCAATGAGAAGGCAGAACAGAAAGTCTATATAAAAGACAGGACACAGAAAGTAGGTCTCTTGCGGAGAGGAAAGACAGAGCAGTGAAGGTTTTCAGCTCTCAGCTATTGCTCTGACCTCTTGGCTTTTAACTCTGCAATTGGCTCTGTGTTTCTTATTTAACAAGATGGGTACATCTACAGTGGTATGTTTTCGTAATTACTATTTCCATTATTTGTTTCCTAAAGGATTTGTTAATTGGCAGACTTAGCTGATACTCTGTTTCCTGAAGTGAGGAAGGATGTACATGCATTTATTAATTACAAACCAAATTTTATAGTTTCTTCTTGCTGCTACAATAAAAATTACCAAACTTCTCCAGAATACAGAGGTCTATTATTTTTTTATTCAAGAAGCCAACTCTTCTCTTTCAATCTAATGTATTGATGAAGTTACTTTCTACTTCTTTAATTTCCCTTTAGATGAATCCAAGTATGGAGGCACATGTCTAAAATCCCAGTTTGGGGGACACTAAGATAGGAGGATCACCTCAAGTTTGAGGCCAGCCTGACCCTGATTCCCTATCCTTAAAAATAAAAAAAAAAATAATATGGAAGTAGACAAATCATAGGTTTAATTTCACATTTGTCCCAATTGGCTTGCAATGATGCAAAGGCTTAATAACTCTTTACATGGAAAAACCTATCATGACTAGTGTCTCAGTCTGCAGCTGGGATCAGCAATGACCTTTCAGTTTCCAAGTGAGTCAGCAGGTCATTTGTGTCCTCTGGGTGACAGTGGCAAAGGTGAGGTATGACCTGGAGGGACTCTACAGAGCAAGAAAGGAAGTGCAGGCCCCAGGAAAGAACAAAGAAAAGCAACTGAGTTGATCAGTCCCAGCTCACACGTGTACTCTTTTTTTTTTTTTTTTTTTTTTTTTTTTGAGACAAGGTTTCTCCATGTAGTTTTGGTGCCTGTCTTGGATCTCGATCCATAGACCAGGCTGGCCTCAAATTTACAGAGATCTGCCTGGCTCTGCCTCCTGAGTGCTGGGATTAAAGGCGTGCGCCACCACCATCCCCCAGCTCACACATGTAAAAACTGTGAGGAAGAGAAAAAAATGAAGCAGAGGGAATGAAAAAGGTGGTTGGGTAAAAAAAACTGTCTCCCTGATGGAAAGCAGAGAATACAACACAAGATTGCCTAAGTGTCAAAGCTCACTGCTGTGTTCTACAGTCTTCATACCTCTTGAGATAAGGTTCAAGAGCCAGGTTCTGGCACAAACCTGCTCCACTTAGGAGGATATATTCTGTTGCGATTGTGCGGAAGACTGAACTCTGGGGCCTTGCACCTGCCAGTCAACGATACCTACCTTCAGTATAGTTTTACTCTCTTTCTCCTTAATTCACCATAGGCAAGAATTGCTTGTGTTGTAAACTAGACATGGTGCTGTGTATACTTGTGAGCCCAGCACCTGGAGAGGCTGACACAGGAGTTCATGGTCATCCTTGGCTAAAAAGTGAATTTAGGCCAGCCTGTGATAAACATTACCAGATAATAAATTTATTTAAAACTACTATCTGCAGAAGATAAGCTAATTTCTTTATGTTCCTTCATGTCAACTCTAAGTATTAAGACTACCCTCATTTATTATCTTTCAATGGGCTATATGTGAATGAAATGGACTGTACTCTCCTAGCCATATTTTCTCTCTGATTCAAGTTTCTCAGACATAAAAAGTAAAAACAAGCTGAGTGGGGGTGGCCAACACCTTTAATCCCAGCACTCAGGAAGAGCCAGGCGGATCTCTGTGAATTTGAGGCCAGCTTGGTTTACACAGTGTGTTCCAGGACAGGCACCAAAGCTACACAGAGAAACCCTGTCTCAAAAAACAAAACAAAAAAGTAAAAACAACAGACCCCAATGGGACCTAGCTCACTTAACACTTATTTACAGTGAAACACTGAGCAAATTAAGGGGACTGAAGATAAACCAAGTGGTAAATTAATTCAAAATGGATATATCAAAATATATATTTGAGGGCTGGCAAGATGGCTCAGTAGGTAAAGGCACTTGCTGCCAAGCCTGACCACCCAAGTTTCATCACTGGGGTCCACACGGTGTAAGGAGAAGACCAACTCCCCACAAGCTGTCCTTTGACCTCTACGTAAAAATGTGGCATGTGTGTACTCCCCTAAATAAATGTCACTGTATGTATGTATGTATGTATGGATGTATGGATGGATGGATGGATGGTTATTTGAGCCATGATGACACACACTGATATTCCTAACACTAAGAAGGCAGAGGTAGGAGGACCACAGAAAGTCCAAGGCCAGCCTGAGCTATGTGCCACATTCCCAATCAGGCAGGACTACACAGTGAGACCCTCCCTGTCTCCAAACAAATAGGGCGAGCAAGATAGCTGGTGGGCTCAGGCACTTTCCACCAAGGCTGACAACCAGAGTTTGAGTCCAAGGACCATGACGTCAGAGAGAGAACTGACTCCTATAAAGTTGTCTTTTGACCGCCACATATGTGCCATGGCACACATATGCCCTCTGCACACACTTACACTCACAATTAATAAATACAATGCAAAAGAGAGAGAGAGAGAGAGAGAGAGAGAGAGAGAGAGAGAGAGAGAGAGAGAGAACAAGACAGAAAATGGCGCTGGCAGTGTAGCTCAGATAGTGAGCATTTGACTGTCATGCATGGAACCCTGGGCTTGGTCCCCCCACAGTTACAGCAGAGCATGCTGGTTACCAGCCTCAGTTTTCAGGAGGGAGAAACAGGAAGATTAGAAGTTCAAGGTCATCTGGACTACATAGCAAACTGAAGGCCAACCTGGGGCATATGAAATTCCTCCTTCCTCTACACATACAGACAGACAAACAGACACCCCAAAATAGTATTTGGTTCTCTACCACTCTAGTTTGGGAAGAATTGCCTTTTTCTCCTTCCTTCCTTCCTTCCTTCCTCTCTCTTTCTCTCCCTCCATCCCTTGCTCCCCCTTCCTTCCTTCCTTCCTTTTTTAAAAAAATCATTTATTTAATTTTATTTTATTTTGGTGTGAGGATGTCAGGTCCCCTGGAACTGAAGTTACAGACAGTTGTGAGCTGCCATGTGGGTGCTGGGAATTGAACCCAGATCCTCTGGAAGAGCAGGTAGTGCTCTTAGCTGCTGAGCCATCTCTCCAGCTCCCCTTTCTTTCTTTCTCTTTCTTCTCACTTCTCTCTCTCTCCTGTCTTGGCATTTAAGTAAATGTAATCTATTAGTAAATCATGTTCAGGTGGAATTATAAGGAAAAGTACTAATTGAATTAGGAACATGATATATTGTGCCATGTGTTTCTTTGTAAATATTCTGACAATTGTCTTAATGTGCTCAAGATGCCATAGAAAAATGCTAAAGGATAAGTGAGTGGCTTAATTGCCTCCTTTCAAGATGACAGCTGACAGATATAGCTCAGAGATAAGTTCAGGGGGAAAAAAGATGCCAGCTGATTTGGTTCCCATTGAGGACTCACAAATGGCCACTTTCCTTCTGTGTCCTTATGAAGAAAAGAGGAGAGGAGAGGGGAAGGGAGGGGAGGGGAGGGGAGGAGAGGGAAGAAAACATAAAAGGAAGGTGAGGCATGGGAGCAGAGAGAGGGTGTTCCTACTTAAAAGGATACTTATCCCACCTCAAGGGCCTCATCCTCAGTATCTCATATAATCCTAATTACCTCCCCGAGGCCCATCTCCAAATGCCAGTACACTGGGGTTATGGTTTAAACTTACAAATTTTAAGGGACCACAAACATGTAGTCCATGACAACTAAGACACGATGTTCTAGAGAGTTCTGGGTAAGATGGAGTGAGCGTGCTCCATCTTGTCTTTTTCTAGGGAAGATAAGGAACAGTAGGTGATCTGAGGAAGAACAGATTTCAAAGTACCCCTCAAAACTAGCACTGAGCTTTTCAGGGTTTTGTTTTTTTTTTCTTCCCCAAACAGAATTACCTGGTCTATACAAAGGCAATCTGAAAATCAGAGCCTCAGAACCTGTACCGGGGTAGAGACAGGGCACTCAGACGGCAGGTCAGGGTTTGCCAGGTGCTGAGTAGAGAAGAAGGGGTAATTAAGAAGGGGTCACTGCAGGGAGGTCTTTGGAGCAGTCGGACTGACCTGTATTCGGATTAACGTGGTGTTTCTATAGATTTATTCTTATATTAAAATTCCTGGAGCTATTCAAACAGACTATTTTACTGTATGCTAATTTGAGGGATTAAATACAAGCCTGTTTTAAATATTCAAAAGACCGTACCAGGGAATCGGTTCTCTTCTTCCACCAGGGACCAAAGTCAGGTCCTCAGCCTTGGTGGAAGTGCCTTTACCCACCAAGCCATCTCACCAACTATCTGAGGCTGTTTGAATAGCAGACAAGAATTTCTAAAGTATGAATATATACGAACACATCAAAATTGGAAGGCATTACTTTTTCACAGTTACATAACTGAAATATACAGTGCAGCAATCTTAGAAGCCTGGTCTCCCTGAGAAAGAGGTTAGACATTGTTTCCAGTCAACACTTTGTATTCTTCTACATCATATCCATGGCAACTCGAAAGCTAATGAGATGGCTCAGTGAGTAAAAGCCAAGCATGTCTGTCGGCCTGAGTTTGATCCCTGGATCTCCCACATTAAGTGGCAGATACGAACTACTCCACAAAGTTGTCTTCTGACCTCCACACACATGCTGTGGCACACTTAACACAACACACACACACACACAAATCATTTTAAAAGGATATTTTCTAATAGTGCTTTCATAAAATTTCTCCTTGTACATCTAAAGCACTAACTTATCATACTTTTTTTAAAGGGCCAGCAATAGCCTATGTATTGACAGGAGCAAGCAAGGTACAGTAAGAAGGCAGGCTCTGGACTAAGACTGCCTGGTTTAAGTCCTGAGGTGTTCCTGGGATGGCCAATTTGGGTGATTGTCTGTTTGACACATCTGGGAGGAGGGACCCTCAATTGAAGAACTTCTATCAGATTGGCCCGCAGGCATGTCTGTGAGCTATATTGTTTTGAGTGCTCATCATGTAGGAGAGCTCAACCCACTGTGCATGGTAGTATACCTAAGAAGGGGGCTTGGGCTGTTTTAGAAAGGCAGCTGAACATTTGCCTGGAAGCATTATTTCTCCCTGGTTTCTCCTTCAAGCTCCTGCCTTGGCATCCCTCCATGATGGACTGTAACTGAAAGATGAGATCAACCCTTTCTTCCCCAAGATACTTTTGGTCATGGTGTTTATCACGGCAACAGAAAGAAAACTAGGGCAGACACTTAATACTTAGTAAGATAATTATAATCACTTTAATTTCCTTATCTGAGAATGAGTGTATTACTTAGTGCATCGGGGTATAAGAATTAAGCGAGTTAATATATATAAAGCATTTACTCTGGTGGCTGGCACATATCCAATGCTAGATAAGTATTCTGTCAATCATATTACTTTACAGGCCCCTCTATGACATTATAACTGATTAAATGCCCAAATTGTGTTCCTACAAGAATGATTTTTTTTATTAAGTTTATCAATAACTGTAATAAAGCTTTAGTTGAAAGGCTCTGCATTTTCAACCCTGTCTCACAACTGTGACAGGTGCAGCATGCAGCAAGCTTTTGCTCTGTCTCTGGGAAGACCAGAAACATGCTCTAATTGACAGCAAATCCAATAATCAGGAAACCACTGAGTGCTTACAAAAGGAAGCTAGTTGGAGCCTAAATCATGTTGCTAAATCTATAGTGTTCCCACTGGCAACCCCAGTATTCAAGGCAACACTACATGCTAGATTCCAATCTAGTTGTACTGACTTCACCCATGTAGCTTCACTGGTAAGACTCAGAGCAGTGAAAATCTTCTAGGAGAAAAGATTCAGAATCTGTAAAAAGAACCCACACTGAAGTGCCCTCTGAACATGTAGGGGTCTGCTGGGGTCACAAGGGAATCCACATCACCAAGGATGTAGAGGTAATTCCCATGGCTGCTTGGTGGATAATTATGATCACAATAATCTCCCAAAGATTGTGTGCGTTCCAGTTCCTTTACGTATATTATCCTCAACTCCATCACAAAATCTGTAATATAGGTATTATGTGCATTTTATAGATGAGAAAAATGAAGGCTCAGAGAAGTAAAATAAATTGCCCCAAATGTGAAGTTAGTAGAGAAAGCTATGATTTGACCTGTCTTCTCTAACTGCATAGGGCATGCATGCACACAGACACACATCTTTCTAAGGCGACTGGGGACTGAACTTGGGACCTCATGCATGCTAGGAAAGTGTGCTACCGCTGAGCTAAATCCTCAGTCCTGTAATACACATTCTTACTGTAATTCTTCACTAACTTCGGATGAAAATTCAACATTTAATATTCCCGTCAACCCCAAGAACCTATGAAATATTGAAAATTTACCTCCTTAGCTGTACAACCAGGTCTTCCTAACCATTTCTCTAGCCCCAGAACAGGGATCTTTCTCAAGGGGAAAGGTAGCCTGTACCAATCTTTCTTTTCTATTTTGAAACAGGATCTTACTATGTAGCCCTCACTGAATTTGCTATACAGACCAGGCTGGACTCAACCACAGAGAAATGTCTGCCTCTGCTTCCTGGGTGCTGGGATTAAAGGGTATGTCACCCTGCCAGAGTCTGCCACAGGCTTTAGATGTTAGCTGATGACATTCTTAGCTTTTGGGTTGGTGAGAGTTGGTAATCTATTAAATTAATATATTCCAAACATTTTTAGAAAATAGTTCAAAGGATAGTAAGTCAGACACACAGGCGGGCGATGATTGCTACAAAGGAGAATAGAGATACTCCACAGTAACTGGATTAGATATATAATACTCTCCGTCCTGCATCCTTCAGATCATTCATTTCAGTGGAATCTATTTATTTCTTATGTACCCAACACATGCTTGGCATAAACAGAATTTGGGGATGGTATTAAAATGGAGTTTCATAAGAGTTGGGCGTTGTAGATTAGTGGTAGTGTGCTCACCTTGAATGCACAAGGATTCAATTCACAACACAACACACACACACACACACACACACACACACACACACACACACACATTTGCCAGGACTTTGGGCGAGGGAAGTTGTGAGTGTGAGTTCAAATATTGGAATTCTTAATTTAGTCACCTGAAGAAGGAATTATTCACCAAACTGAAATGCTGTAATTGTATTGCATGCTTTTAGATACAATTTAGATTCAATGAACCTGACTGACCTATTTATTTTCAAGAGTCCCATGTACGGGGCTGGAATGAAGGTGGGCCACAGACTATCGAAGTCCACCTAGCCAGAATTCTAAAGCTGCTGCTAGTCTGCTAAGACTCACTACGTCTTTTGAGCTTTTTAACAAAGCACCTCGATGAAGAAAACACTTGAGGAGTCAGCCTCTTAGCCCCCTTTACCCATCCTCCATCCCCTTTTCTGGTTCCTCATAAGCCTGAAAACTCAGGAGACATAAAGAAATGGGTGTGAGCATGCCTCTGGCATTGGGTTGGTATTTAAACTTAACAAGCAGCAGGCAGGAAGGTAGAAAGGTTTGTGAAACTCTATCAGGTGCACTATTTTGAAGCTGAATGGGGCTTTCAGCTCTGCCAATTTAGTATAGTTGGTTTCCTGCGGCTCTGTAACTCAAGTCACAGGCTTGGCTTTTTTTCTTTCTTCCGAGTCCTCTGTTTTATTCTCCTGATCCAGAAACAATGACAATAGAAGCGGGGAGGGGTGGGGATTTTAAGCTTGGCTTGCCAGTGAGTTGCTGCCGGTTCCCCGTGGTGAAAGGAGAAGACCCAGCAGGGTTCTCAACGCCTGAAATTAGTCAACTTTGCCCTTGGTTTTGCCTGTGAAAGAAAGACATTCATTTCTGAATCAATCAATTCTCTCTCTCTCTCTCTCTCTCTCTCTCTCTCTCTCTCTCTCTCTGTCTCTGCCTACCTCTCTCCCTCTCTCTCTCTTACCAGGAAAGCATTTTAAATTTTGAGTGTATCCATCAGTAGGTAAAGTGCTTGCAATGAAACCATGAGGCTCAGAGTTCAAATCCCCAGACTGCAAGTAAAAACTGTGCGCAAAGGCAGTCAGCACCTGTAACCTCAGGGCTGGGGGAGGTGGAGATAAGGAATTTCCTGGGAGCTCAGCTCACTAGTTGGCCAAGCTAGCCAATCAGTGATTCTGGGCTCAGGGAAAAGATCCTTTCTCAAAAAATGGTGGAGAGTGATAGAAAACACAGTGTTGACCTCTAGCTTCTCCATCTGTGCAAACACCTATGAACAGGAAAGTAGATAGATGCCTATACCATATCTACAAATCACTATTTTAGTAAATGTGTTGAGCTTCAGTGCATTAAATCTCACGTGAGTAACAAGTCATGTCATCACTGAAGGTAAAAAGTAGGCTGTGGCTGGCAGACAAAAGATGACCTGCCCTTCTAAAACATCTTTTAGTTTGGCACCATACTCTGATGTGCTAAACTAATTTCTTCCTTTTGTACAACTTATGTAACTTTTCCCTAAGCAAATAGTCAATGGTGATCAGAGAAAAAAAACCTCGGCTTAACAAATAATAACTCAACACCTTAATGAAGACTTCATAGTCTTATATTTGTGTCTTAAGAACTCTGTGAGAGCAAGGGCTGTGCAGACAATAAGAAGCTATTGATAACCAGAGCTAGGGCCGACAATGGACTGAGAAACATCCATCCAGTCATTCTCACGGACTGATCAACTTTTCAATTAATTAATTAATTTTAGGTTTTTGTTGTTGTTGTTGTTTGTTTGCTTGCTTGCTTGCTTGCTTGCTGAGACAAGTCTCTCTCTGTAGCCCAAGTTAGCCTAGAATTCAGTATGTAGGTCAGACTGGCCTCAAACTCCTGAAAATCTCCTGCCTCAGCTCGTTGAGGCACAGTAGTGATCTCCCACACCCAGTTTAATGTTTTAAACTTTATCTTAGGGTCATGGAGATCAAAATTTTTATAGGTTTTTATATAACTATTATAAATAGTATATAAATCTGTGAGACTCGGGAAGAGGGGAATATTGAAATTGAAAATGAGTGAACTAAGGGGTCGTAGGAACACATCAGAGGTTAATGTTTCAGACAGGATGGCACAGTTGAAAAGTGTAAGGGGTTATGTCCACTTGTAAGTCAAAAGAGATGTATAAAATTACTTTCCTTATAAACTTCTGAGAGTGAGGAAATATTAACTTTATCATATAATGAAAGTATCGTCTATGATATGGCACCAGCATGGATTTTAGTCACTTGCTAAATGCCAGTCACTGACTTTTTAAAAAATTGCATTTGTTTTTTTTGAGCTGAGGATCAAACCCAGGGCCTTGCACTTGCTAGGCAAGCGCTCTACCACTGAGCTAAATCCCCAACCCAAAATTGCATTTTTTAAAAAAGATCGATTTATTTCTAATGGATACAGTATTCTGCCTGGAAACATGCTGGGTGGGGGGTAGGGGTGGGGAGGGTGGGGCTCGGCAGATGCATGCCTTGCCAGCATAGCAGAGGGGGCAATGGTGGCCAGTAATTCACGACCCAGATGCTGCATCCACATGGAGAGTTCATTATAATAGAGAGATGAAGAGAAGGATGAGAAAGAGAGAGAAGAAGATAGAGAGTGGTCAAGGGTGCACACCTCATGGGAGGAAAAAGCAGAGACTAGAGAGGAAAGGGAAGAGCTTTTCCTTAGAATGAGGCTTTTATGTCAGGACACAGGGCAGCACCAAGAGGCAGATCAGAATATTAACAGTGAGTGTAAGTCCAAAGTCACCCTGAGGTAAGTTCAAACCTAGGGCTATAAATCTTATGTTCTGTAGCTATCCAGACTAGCCCTGGTATGACTCATCTCTAATAGAGCTTTACCATGGATTGATCCATCCTGATGAGCCAGCATAACACTGTGATCAGTAAAACAATCCGTCCACGTCTTATCTCTGACCTACCCTTCTTTCCGTTTTGCCCCATCACAGGATAAGTCCTCAGGAATGGAACCTGAGAAGCCAATTAGATAGGCCAAATCTGAAAAACAGTAAGGAAAACATTTTAAAACCACTTCTAGGGCTGGAGAAGTGGCTCAGAGGTTAAGAGCACTGGCTGTTCTTCCCAGAGGTCCTGAGTTCAATCCCCAGCAACCACATGGTGGCTCACAACCATCCATAATGAGATCTGGTGCCCTCTTCTGGCTTGTAGACATAACATTGTATGTGTAATAAATAAATAAATCTTAAAACAAAAACAAAAACAAAAACAAAAAAACACTTCTATGCCCTAGGTACCTTGTTTTTCAGAGTTCACATCCAAAAGGAGAATGCAGATTCCACATACAGTTTTGTGAGTTGAGTACTATACTACTGGTGAGCTGAATTATAGACATGAACAGAAAAGATGCAGATTGACAGAACTTCCATTTCTAAAATCTAATATCTCTAAGTCTTCTTGTCCATTTAAACTTGTTTCGCATATGCTTCAAGACTAAAAGTTATACTACCTAATAGAGAAAAGGCTGTATTTGGGTAGGGTAGGGGCTAGTGTTTTTGTAAACTTAATGCTTAAAATGCAAACTGCTGATACATGTTATTTTCCAAAGCTTCCAAGGGCATTTTCCTAGAATCAGGTAAATGAGAGCAAGCAAGTGACCTACTTTCAGCCGAAGCTGCTCCAGGTTATAAAAGATGGGAAGTCAAATGCATCCTGGAACCCCAGCATCTGGCCTTGTTCTACGCCTCATCGATCAATCTGTTGTTCCAGGAGAGAACATTTCAACGGTGGTTTCTAAAGAATTTCCCCATCTTTGTTATTCTTATCCAATCCTTCTCAGCTCTTTCCCCATTTACAAAACCACCTGGAAGGGCATTTAAGAAGGTCTCAGAAAAATCCCAGGGTTGTTGGTTATTCTTTTGTCTATGCCTTGAAACTTGCTAATGAGGCTAAAGTAAGGTTAGACAGCTTAATACATTTTTTTTTTTGCAAGCAGTCCTGACTTTATCCACAGATAGTACCATTTAAACAGTATAGCTTGAGTAATAAATGAAAGATGAACAAAATACTGTAGACTACAAATAAATACCTACCTTCTAGAAAAGTGGTTTTGGGTAGCAGGTGTTATGACAAATATACAATTAGTAGTTCTGATTAAGAAAAGGGTTATGCAGAAATGTTACTGTGGCTTAGTACTTACTCTCCTACTAACATGAGATTTTACATTACTCAGTTTATACATTTTTAAAATCATGTACAATGTTTTAAAAACACAAAAGCAGAAAAAGTGGGTTTACAACATGCTCTCTTAACTTTGCTGCTATCTTTTAACTCTGTGCTTTCCATAGAACTGAACTATCAATTTTCCTTTCTAGTTCTTCCAATCTTTGGGGAGTGTGGTTTTCCAGCGTTTGCCGGGATTCCATCTTATCATTCCTAGTGGAGAAAAAGCTTTACTTTGCCCTTTTCCCCCCTCAGTGCTCTATGGCTTCAGACACAGCTTCACATTCTTTCTCTATTTTAATTATTTGCCCATGCTATTTAATTTTCCTTGTCAAAATAAGTAGGATGATTCTTTTTTATACTCTAATAGTTGAAAAGAACCATGGTTACCAAGTAACGATTGTCGTGGCATGATCACCGCTATATGATTTCATGTATTTGTTGAAGTTCCTGTCTTCCTGAGTCACTGGCAAGTGCATTACTTCCCAGTGAGCAATGAACGGACTTGGGTTTGGCATGTCTGTGTCTCTAAAGATTTCTGGGTGTTCTTCCTCCCAAATTTACTCCAAATTTATCATGAAAACCAGGAAAGAGTGTTTCGATTTGGTGGTTTAATATCTCTCTCTCTCTCTCTCTCTCTCTCTCTCTCTCTCTCTGTGTGTGTGTGTGTGTGTGTGTGTGTGTGTGTGTGTGTGTGTGTTTTGAGACTAAATTGTAGTACAGGCTAGTTTCAAAGCTTTCAAAGTCATGACCATTCTCAAGTCTCAGACTCTCAAATTGGTCGCATTGCAGGCTGCCACCACATCCAGCTTGGTTTGATTTCTTTATCTTAGCTGGTTTATTGACCGATTGGCCTTTTTACTCTAGTGGTATAGATTTTGGCAGAAATACATCTAAAGTTTTCATTCACTGCGGCCTAGTACTCAAACTATGGTTTCTCAAACTATGGTTTTGTTTTTTAAATATTTATCTATTTATTTAGTATACAGTATATATGCATATATGACTGCATGCCAGAAGAGGGCACCAGATCTCATTACAGGTGGTTGTGAGCCACCATGCAGTTGCTGGGAATTGAACTCATGACCTCTGGAAGAGCAGTCGGTGCTCCTAACTTCTGAGCCTTCTCTCCAGCCTTCAAACTATGGTTTAAAGTCATCCGAAAGTTGTTTCAGATGTCTGTCTATGTGATTATTGGTGGATTGGCTTATGCAGACTTATTTCTTAATGGTTTTGAAAGCTAGGAAGAGCAAACATCGGCAGTTGACAGGCTCTGTGTCTGAGGAGGACACTTTTCCTGTCTGTCAGATGTCTTTTCAATGTACTGTCACATGACAGTTATCAGATGTTTACTAAAATGCAGGTTCCTGAGCTAAAGTTTGCAACTGTTGGAGTGGAGTCTCTATAAGGCTGGAGAGCCAAAAGTTCTAATGTAGCCAAGTTGTTGAGAGGAATATATATACACTAAAATATGAGAACATGGGGCTGGAGAGATGGCTCAGGGATTAAGAGCACTGGCTGCTCTTCCAGAGGTCCTGAGTTCAATTCCCAGTAACCACCTGGTAGCTCACGATCATCTATAATAGGATCTGATGCCCTCTTCTGGCATGCAGGTGTACATGCAGAGCACTCATATATAAATAAATAAGATTAAAAAAAAAATCTGTGAACACCTCACTTAAGAAATTCTTTCCTCCAACCCAGTGTCTAGTGCATTGATATTGACTGTATAGCAAACTAATCTCTCCCATCCAGTAACAACAACCACAACCAAAACCACAGAAAATTTGGTAGCACTGGGAGAGAACTGCAACAGTGTTTCAAGAGACACTGGTATGGAGAAGCACAATTAAAAACAAAAACAAGGGGACTGGAGAGATGGCTCAGTGGTTAGGAGCACTGACTGCTCTTTCAGAGGTCCTGAGTTCAATTCCCGGCAACCAAATGGCGGCTCACAACTACCTGTAATGAGATCTGGTGCCCTCTTGTGGCCTGCAGGGACACATGCAGACAGAGCACTGTATACATAACAAATAAATAAATAAATCTTAAAAACAAAAAACCCCACAACTACTAAATTAATTATTAAAAACTACTAAATTAATTATATGGTTTGCATCCTTAAAAAGGGGAGATGCCTCGCTTGGCAAAGTGTCTGCCACATAACTATGAGGACCCGAGTTTGGATGCCCAGTGTCCATGTAAAAAGCCAGGCACAGGCCACCTACCTACAACCTACCGGTTCCTCTCAAGGCCATATCCAACCTCTCTGCCCAGCCAGGTCCTACTGTACCATGATGTAGAAGGGTGAGTCCACCTGGTCCTCTTCTCCCTTTCATGTGCCTTCCCCAGCCCCCAGATCTAGTCCAGGCCCCACATCCAATGCCCCGACCTAGTCAGAGCAGCTCTTCTGGCACTACCACCAAACTAGGCTTGGACCAGAATACCCATTCTTGTCTGCCAACCCAGCGCCCTGTGACCACCAGATTTCAACCCACCTAAAGCATATCCAACCTTCAAGTGCAACCTGCCTGCCAAGTCCTGAGTTCTGTCCCAGCTTGCTGTGTCCATATCAAACAGAGAACTAACCAAAGTAGTACACATGACAGGGGCTCCTCACAAAAAAGCATAAATAATATGAAAGATCAAGGCACACACACACCCCCCCCAAGTCTACTGTTCTTATAGAAATGTTCTCCAATGGTCTTACTTAGGGTTTCTATTGTGTGAGGAGACACCATGACCATGGCAACTCTTAGAAAGGAAAACATTTCACTGGGGTGGCTTACAGTTTCAGAGGTTTAGTCCATTATCATCATGGTGGGACATGGTGGCATGCAGACAGTCTTGGTGCTAGAGAAGTTCTACATCTTGATCCACAGGCAACAGGAAATGAACTGTCTTCCACACTGGAAATAGCTTGAGTATAGGAGACCTCCAAACCCATTCCCAGTGAACTTCCTCCAACAAGGCCACACCTCCCAGTAGTGCCACTCCCTGTGAGCTTATGGGGGCCAATTACACTCAAACTACCACATCAGTGAAAATCACCTAGATGAACCCCAGGACCCACAGAGTTTAAAAGAATAATCATAAATTTAATCAAAGAACTCAAGGAGGGGGCTGGAGAGATGGCTCAGAGGTTAAGAGCACTGGTTGTTCTTCCAGAGGTCATGAGTTCATCTCCCAGCAACCACATGGTGGCTCACAACTATCTATAATGAGATCTGGTGCCCTCTTGTGGCCTGCAGGGGCACATGCAGACAGAACACTGTATACTTAATAAATAAAAACATCTTAAAAAAAAAAAAAACAACTCAAGGAGTTTGAAGAACATTAAAAAACAAACAAACAAAAATAAAACAAGAAACAGCTCAATGAACTTAAAAAGAGAATGCTCTAAATAATAATATTAAGAATAAATGCTCTGTGAGTTCGAGGCCAGCCTGGTCACTACAGAGTGAGTTCCAGGACAGGCTCCAAAAGCTACACAGATGAATGCTGTCTCTAAAAACCAAAAGAGAAAAGAAAAAAGAAAAAAATGCTTAAAGTCTGGCAGTGGTGGTGAATGCCTTTAATTCCAGCACCCAGGAAGCGGAAGCAGGAGTTTAGGAGTTCATAACCAGCCTGACCTATAGAGTGCAATCCATGACAGCTAGGACTATACTGTGAAACCTTGTCTCAAGAAAGCAGAAAAAAAGAAATAGAATAAATGCTTAGAGGCCTGATATGGGGATGCATGACTAATCCCAGCACCTAGGAGGCAGACGCAGGCAGATCTCTGAGTTTGAAGTGAGGTCAGCCTGGTCTACAAAGCAAGTTACTGGACAGTCAGGGCTACACAGAGAAACCCTTTCTCAAAAAAAGAAAAAAGAAAAAAAAAAACCAACCAACCAACCAACCAAACAAACAAACAAAAAACCTAAAACAAAAATAAAATATTAAAAGTTTTTTAAAAGAATAAGTGCCCAAGATTTGAAAACCTAGTTCAATCAACAGATAGAAAAACTGAAGAGAACTCAAGATGAAATGATACTGGAATCGAAAAACTCAATAATCTGACTAAATACAAGGGAAAACCTAACAACTAGAATGGGATTAAGCGGAAGATTGAATATGAGGACTCAAGGAAAAAGTAGAAGAAACAGACTAAGTAAGCAAAGAATATGAAAAATTAAAATAACAACAACAACAAAAAGGAACATGCAGGATTCCATGAAAGGGCTGTACCTTCAAATCACAGGACTAGATTGTAGAGAAGAATGCCAGGTCAGTGGCACAGACCAGATCATAAACAAGAGCACAGAAGGAAATTTCCACAAACCAAGGAAAGACATACCTATACAAGTAAAAGAAGCATACAAAATACCAAGTAGATAAGATCAGAAAAGAAAATCCGCATAGAATATTACAGCTAAAATACTAAGTATATGGAACAAACCAAGAGAGTATCTTGAAACTGCAAGGAAAGAAGACCAACCTAAGTTCCTTCCTGCTGTGAGCATCGGCTGCTGGCCTCTGGCTCCTGGCCTCTTCCCTTGTGCCATGGCAATCTGCGCTCCTGCCTCAGTCCAAGAAACCCAAATCAGCCCCTGCCAGGAAGCTGGAGGACAAGTCAGCCTCTCCCGGCCTGCCGAAGGGAGAAAAAGAACTGCAAGAAACAATCGAACACATTGACGAAGTACAAAATGAAATAGGCAGACTTAATGAACAAGCCAGGGAGGAAATTTTGAAAGTAGAACAAAAATATAACAAACTCCACCAACCATTTTTTCAGAAGAGGTCAGAATCGCCAAAATCCCAAATTTTGGGGTAACAACATTTGTCAACCATCCACAAGTGTCTGCACTGCTTGGGGAGGAAAATGAAGAGGCTCTGCATTACTTGACCAGAGTTGAAGTGACGGAATTTGAAGACATTAAATCAGGAAATGGAAATCTGGAAAGGATTTGACAAAACGCTCAAGTCAAACGCAGAGTAAGGCCAGCAGGAAGAGGCAGCATGAAGAGCCGGAGAGCTTCTTCACCTGGTTCACTGACCATTCTGCTGCAGGTGCAGATGAGTTAGGAGAGGTCATCAGAGATGATATTTGGCCAAACCCCATGCAGTACTATTTGGTTCCTTATATGGATGATGAAGAAGGAGAGGCAGAAGATGATGATGATGATGATGATGATGATGATGATGATGATGAAGAAGGAGGCTTGGAAGATATTGATGAGGAAGGGGATGAAGATGAAGGTGAAGAAGATGGAGATGATGATTAAGGGGAGGAAGGAGAGGAGGATGAAGGCGAGGATGACTAGCACAGAAGACTGATGAATCCCAACCCTCTTTTTTAAGTTTCTTTTTCTTTTTTAATTTTCTCCAGTCCCTGGGAGCAAATTGCAGTCATTCCCCTCCCCCACCCCTCCTGTGCTCAGTAGCCCTGTTTCTGAGGTCTCTTCTCCACACCATGGTTCTCAACCTATTTTGAACAAAATACAACAGGAAAAGAATCTCCACTATTCTGTTCTAAATTCATTTTTATCCTTTGTTGTCTCAAACTGTGGATTCAACACCACCACTGTGCTCTGTGGGGAAAAAGGAAAACCCTTCCGCCCCCTTGGCTCTGCTGGAGGCTGGGTGGGTGCTAGCCCCCTGTGTAGTAGTGCATAGAATTCTAGCTTTTTTCCTTTCTCTGTATATTGGGCTCAGAGATTACACTGTGTCTCTATGTGAATACAGACAGTTAGCATTTAACAACATGTATCTGTCTACTTTCTCTTATTTAATAAAAAGAAAAAGAAAAAGAAAAAAAGGGGGGTATAGAAAGTCAGCAAGGGTGGGCTGAGGTGTCTGGGGAGTGTAAGTGGGCATTGTGACAACATGGCTTCTCCTTTGGCATGTTTGAATGTGATGTTTAACAGGCATCCTTGAAGTTTAAGATGACACTTTTAAATAAAATTCTCTCCTAACAATGACTTGAGCCCTGCCACTCAATGGGAGAATCAGCAGAACCTGTAGGGATTTATTTGGAGTTGACATTCTCTGTTGTAACTTTATTTTTACCTTTTTTTATTTTTATTTTTATTTTTTTTTTTGGTTTTCACTGGAAGGAAAAATGCTCATTTTAAATGTTGAGGTGTACAAGTTGCTTTGTTACAATGAAACCAATGTGCACACAAAGGACCAGATGCTTTTCTGTCAGAACAGATGCTCAACATGACCTTTCAAGTTTGACCTGCATAATGACATCATGTCAAACTTTGTCTCCCTAACTTCTTATTTTTTGATACGCACTTTGCAAGATGACCTCAGGGATATGCCGATTTGAGTTAAAGGGATTTGAATCATGTCTTAATGTCTCCATAACTGAGTGGTGTGGGTACAGTTTGCTGCAATGGACTTGTACCCTTGGTTTTTATCTCAATTTGGCATTTTTTAAGTGGGCCTTTAGTTACCTGGATACTATGACAGCACCTGCTCCCACCGTGTCATAGACTATGACTCTAATGCCATCTGTACAAAGGACATCTGCTGGTGTGTCTGCATTGGAAGTATGAACTGGCCAAGAAAGTGGGCTATCAGAGTATGCAGTCCATGGGGGTTCAGGAGTGCTCTGTCCCAGGTATGTAGCAGAAGCTCTCAGCTGTGACTCTGAATCTGGGTGGATGAAGAGCTCTGTCTGCTCCACACCATTGTGCAGAGAATAATGTTTTGGGAAGCTGCCTGATGCATAAGCTTTTTAATGCTGTAAAATAGAGCTAAAATTAAATGCCACTTTTTCAGAGATGATTAATGTACAGCCAGGTCAAATTCAAAGCTTTTGGATGTATAAAACTTCATAAATGGAACTACTCCATCAATAGGCAAAGTGTAACCAAAATCTGTCTAGATGGATAGTGTGTAATTTCTGCACAGGACTCTGTTTAGTAAAAACATCACTGTACACGTCAGGAATCTTGCTCCAATAAAGGAACATAAAGATTTTTTAAAAAAAAAAAAGACCAACCTAAGTAAAATACAGGAAGCAATACTTCAGACTGAAGAGAGGGATAAGAAATGGTAAAAGAAAAAAAAGTGAAGCTGTAACTATGGAAACACAAAGAATCACTAAGAATACAGATGACAACAATAATAACACCACCACAATGACTGCAATCAACAGGTACCTTTTGTTTTTGAGAGAGGGTGGAAGAGAGGTAATGCCACATGATAAAATGCAGATAAATGGGTTAATTTAAGTTATAAGAGCTAGTTAGGAACAAGCCTAAGCTATAGGCCAAGCTTTCATAATTAGTATGTCTCCATATCATTATTTGGGGGCTGGCTGGTGGGATAGAGAAAGACTTGTCACATAAGCCATCCAATATAGGGGCACATACTTCCACACAGGACCTGAGAAAGCTTAAGAAAAAGAAAAAAGGTTGCAAACATGCAAACATAGAGCCAGACACAGCTACCTAGTCCTGCAACCTCTCGGGCAGGCCTTGTGCCTGTCATACAGAGATGCGGCTCCAGGCTGTTGCCTGTGGGTTTGAACCAGCCAGCGCCACGTATGAAGCTACATGACAGGTTTAAAGCATGGATTATATGGTCAGAGAAGGCGGCAGGCAGCAGTAAAGTGGTCCAGACCCAAAACAAACAAACAAACAAACAAACAAAAAACAAACAAAAACAAAAAACAAACTTTTAAACAGATACAGTAAAAATAGGCTACAGACAGTCATAGGAAAAATAATTTAAAAATAATAAAGTCTTTAAAGAAAGAGGAAAGTAATATAAAAAGAATAAGCCACATAAAGAAGGGAAATACACAAGGTTCCTGGATCCTGTATGGTGCTTTGCTGACTGAATTTTTTTAAATGCTGATGAACGAATGATAGCTGCTGAGAGACATTGAATTAAGGGAGGGACTGCTGAATTAAACCATCCTGTATACTTTTAAAATGTCTTGGCTTCAAAATGGAAGTTGGGAAATGTGTTGTGTTGGGGGAGAGGTTATACCTTTGTTTCCATAAGAAACGAAAAGTATGGTTCTCTTCAAAATTGATAAAGATCAAATTTGATTGGGGGAGACCTCCTGAAAATCTTGGCTATAGACATGAAGAAAGAAACCTAGAAAGATTTCAGGACAGGCAACATATAAGTGGATCCCTCTACTATGAGAATAGCTCTGAGACTGGATTAGACATGATAAGCCCTATTGACTACAGAGTCCTCGTGAATTATTATTATATGCCTCCCTTTCAGATGGCATGGATAGAGGTTTGGTTATACAGTCCAAACAGACTCATAAAGTTAACAGATACCTTTTACCTGCTCAAACATAAAACAAGGCATCTTTAACGACTTCTGCACACCGCATATTTCATACTTGTATTGATGCAGATATATATGTTACCTTTAAAAGTTTATGTTTTCAGGAAAAAAAAAGGACCAGACACTAATAAAGACAAGTAGCTCCACTGATCCAGCCTCAAAATGCCTGTTACAGTTTCCTCAAAATTCTGCATCTGGAACAACTTCAAAGCTGCTAGCTGAGATGGTCCAGCCTCATGCACTCCTCCAGCCAGGACTTTAGACAAGCCCTGCACTTTTCCGTCACACAGAGACTTGACAACAAATGATGCAGCCAGCTCTCCCAGGACTGGACCGTTATCCCAGTTTTCTCAGGGTCCCCTGAGATGCCGTCATCCCCAGATGACAGGAAGCAGTCTAGAGAACACAACACCACATTCCCAAGAGGTTGGGTGGGTGATTTTGGTCATTCAATGGATTATGGATGTTTATCATTATTTAGGGGGGTTGGTTACAAGTTGTTGTTGGTCATAGTCAGGGAGAAAGCTGAACAAAGAAGATTAGATTCAGGGATCTCATTCTGAAAAGAAAAAAGGGGGATACAGGAATGATAGGATAAAGGGTAGATTATCGAATCTACTTTTAAACTAAAAAAGCAACTACTAGTTTCAAATATTTTACACTGCTATGAATTTTAGTATATTGATACAAATTTAAGGTTATTTTTGTTATACTGTATATATGTTTCTACTCTTGTTTAAGGTATTTACCTATGAACCTCATTTAACAATGTAATATAAATTTCTTCTTAAAAGCTGCACGCCTTTAATCTCAGCACTTGGGAGGCAGAAGCAGGCGGATCTCTGTGAGTTCGAGGCCAGCCTGGGCTACCAAGTGAGTTCCAGGATAAAGGCACAAAGCTACATAGAGAAACCCTGTCTCAGGGGAAAAAAAGCTAGGATAATAAATAAATACAAGTGAGTAGTTAGTAATCAATAACAGTCAAATTTATAGTCATGTTAGGTATGTTTTCAAAGTCAAACAGAAATATTTTAAATAGATGGTCTTCAAACACATCAAAGGCCAAAGAATATGGCATTTAAAATGTTTTAATAGCATAAGGCTTTTCACGACAGTGAGACACATCTGCTCTTGGCAGCACCAACTTACTTCAAAAGAGAGTGACAGGCATCAAAGAGCCTCTGTATGGAGTTTGCTTTCTATGTGGCAAAGCTAGCCATCTGGGCAAGAAACTGCCCTTGCCTTGACTGCTGACAGTATGCTGTCCAAATTGGACAAGCAGGACACAAAAGAAGGCAACTGCCAAACTTTGCCAAGACAAAGTAGGACAGTCCTTCAAAATTCCTGCTTCACAGAAAAGTCTGTCAAATATTCTAGTCCTATAGGCAGAAGATGGATGCCCCAACATTGTAGAGGATCCTTGGGTGACTGTCTAGGCAGCCAACTATCTTTGGTGTTTCTATGGTTTTGAAAGTTGTTTGTTCTGGACTTCCTGTTTACTCAAACAATATTATATTCTTGTTGGGTCTCTGATAGAGTTGAAGACAAGATAGTTATAGTTACAGTTTTCCTTTTTACCAAAAGAAATTCATAAAAGAGATGTAAAGTATAAAAGGTTGAGAGACTTAAAAGCTTAAGTTGCTTATCTAAGAAAATGTTTAATGTTAATCCCAGCACTTGGGAGGCAGAGACAGATGGATCTCTGTGAGTTCGAGGCCAGCCTGGTCTATCGAGGGAGTTCCAAGATAGCCAGGGTGGTTACACAGAAAAACTCTGTCTCCTCAAACCCCCACCCCACCACCAAGGGGAAAAAAGAAAGAAAAAGAAAGAAAGAAAGGAAGGAAGGAAGGAAGGAAGGAAGGAAGGAAGGAAGGAAGGAGAAAAGAAAGAGAAAAGAAAGAAAGAGAGAGAAAGAAAGAAAGGAGAAAGAAAGAAGAAAGGAAAGAAAGGAAGAAAGAAAAAGAGAAAGAAGAAAGAAAAAGAGGAGAAAGAAGAAGGAGAAAATGGATGCTCATGGATTGGTAGAATTAATATTGTGAAATTGATCATTCTGCTAAAAGTTGTTTACAGATTCAATGCAATCTCAATTTAAAATCTCCGTCCCATTCTTCATAGAAATCGAAACTATTACAAAACTCATATAGAACCACAAAAGGTCCTGGGTAGTCAAAACAATCTGAGCAAAGAGAACAATTCTGGAGGGATTACCATTCCAGACCTAAAGATATATTCCAGAGCCACAGTAATAAAACAGTGTGGTACTGGCACAGAAACAGACATGTAGACCAAAGAGACAAAACTGAAGACTGAACCATGAGTACACTAACTACAACTATCTAATGTTTGACAAAAGTGCCGAAGGTATACCCTGGAGAAAAGCCAACGTCTTCAACACATCATGCTAGGAAACCTTAATGTCCACATATAGAAGAATAAAATAAGTCACATTTCTATCACCTTGAACAAAGGTTAATTCCAAATGGATCCTAGACCTAACTATGAAACCTAAGACATTGAAACATACACAGTTTCCTACAGGATATAGAAGAAAACATACACAGTTTCCTATAGGATATAGCTGTAGGAAAGGACTTATTAAAAATAGCACTCCATTTACCCAGAAATTAAGGCCAACAATTGGTAAGTGGGACCTCATAAAAATAAAAAGTGAATCTGAATGAAGAGAAAGCCCCACAGAATGGGATGATATCTTTGTCAGCTATACATCTGACAGAGGATTAAAATCCAGAATATATAAAGAGCTAAAAAAAAAAACAACAACAACTGCTGGGCGGTAGTAGCACATGGCTTTAATTCCAGCACTCAGCAGGCACAGGCAGGCAGATCTCTGAGTTTAAGGCCAGCTTGGTCTGCAGAGCAAGGGCCAGGACAGCCAGGGATACACAGAGAAACAAAAACAAAACAAACAAATAAACAAACAAAAACAAAAAACAAAACAAAACAAGAGTAAAATGACTCATTTAAAAAATAATGGGCTTGATATAGAAATAGAGAGTTCTTAAAAAAGAAAGAAAAAAGTGGTTAAGAAATATTTCAAACTGTCCATCATCTCTAGCAATTAGAGTAATGCAAATCAAAACAGCTTTGAGATCTCATCTTACTCTATTCAGAATGTCAAAGATCAACAAAACAACTAACAACAAATTGTAGAGAGAATATGAGGAAAAAGGAACCCTCATTTACTATTAGTGATATTGCAAACTGGTGCAGCCACTCTGGAAATAAATGTGGAGAACCTCAAAAAGCTAAAAATATATCTACCATATGATCCACCTATAACTACTTCTTGGATGTGCCCATCAGTCTTGACATCCTATCCCACAGATACTTGCTCAACTCTGTTCATCACAATAGCTAGGAAATGGAAACAATCTAAATGTTCTTGAACTGATGAATGGATAATGAAAACGTGGTAATACACATGATGGAATACTATTCAGCTGTAAGAAACATAAAATCTGCATGTAGATGGATGGATCTTGAAAAGATATATTGAGTGAAGTAACCCAGACTTAGATAAATGTCTGATGTTTTCATCTGTGGCTCCTAACTACAACTCTTCAGATGTAAGTATATAACCTGAAGTAACTGCAGAAGCCAGTGAAGTAAAAAGGATCATGGGAAGGGTGGGCCATTAGGGAGGGAGGTCAATCCAGAAAGAGAGAGAGGGAGGAAAATAAAATGGCAGCAAGCATATCTGAAAAAGCCACAAGGAATCATCTATTTATTTTACCTAAAATTACATTTAATACATATATGTATAAGTCTCTCTCTTTCTCCATTGAGATGACAATGTGCCACCTAAACCCGTAGAATATCCAACAAAACCTGCAAAACCCCCAATACCAGGCATAAGAAGTCCCCAGACTTCCAAAGCATTATAGGGTGTTTTTGTTACTCTTTGTTGCCTCCTAGAGGTTGAAGATTAAGTCCCTATTGCTGAAGACACAATGCACCCCAGACACCCAGAGGATCCAATCTGGAAATGAACTGAAAGCCTCCCCTGAGGACTAGCTTTCATGATACCAGAAGGTGTTATGCAAACTTCCAAGGGAGAGAAACAAACAATAGTTCTACCTAGCTATGATGCCTATGAACTACAAAAAAAAAATGACCAGCACAGTATGATAACCCTAAGGGTACATACAGTAGTGGCATTCATATCTTGGTGGCAACCAATCAAGTGTAATTGGACTTAAAGTACCTCTCCACAAGAAGGAGATCATACTTGGTAGTGGAAACCTAGCAAATTATCCAGGGCTAGTGAGGTCAGGGATCTTGGAGGAGAACCTACAACCATCCCTCTCCTAAGCCAGCATAATTACTAACTTCATTCTAAACATTAATCCTTATGCCCACAAGTAAGTGTAACTCCCATCCTCACCAAAGAAAATTCTCTTTGCAATAGATGGAGACCATGACAGAAAACCACATCTGATCAAAATGCAGAGAACAAGTGATTATGTGGTACCTGGCCCCAGCTGATACATCTACAACGTAACTTCTGGACCTAACAGTCAGGGAATACCAAGGAAGAAGGGACAGAAGGATTGTAAGAGCCAGAGGAACAGGATCTCTGATGTGAGATTTGTCCCCTGGAAATGACAGGGAAGCTCCATTGGTGAGTTCTCAACCACATGGCTGCCTAAAGAACACCCAAACAAGGATGGCACCAGCAGACATGCTAACATGGAATGGGGAACACCCATAGGGACCCCAACCTGAGACCAAGAACTACAGACAACCAAGGAATGCTGAGGGAAGTAGAAAGAGCCTTCTACAGGAAGGAGCCATACTAATGGGTTATCCAGTACTGAGTAGTCAGCCCTGAAATACATGGTGCCCGAAACACAGTACGAACTGAACAGGTTGTATGCACACACTCATATATCAACAGCTGAAGAAAAGGAATCCAAGGCAGAAACTGTAGGGAGGATCTGGAAGGGAGACATTCAATAAGAAAAATATTTTAGAAAAAAGTCAGGCATAGTGGTCTCTGTCTTTAATTCTAATGCTGGAGAAGTACAGGAAGAGGATTCATAGGGATTTCTGGCCAGCTAGCCTAGTGAACTCCAGGGTCTAGGTACAGTAAGAGACCCTATCTCAAAAAAAAGTAGAATATAATAAAAGACACCCACCACTAACCTCTGGCCTTCACAAATAAACACACACAAGTGTACATATGCCTGCAGACACACACACACACACAAAAGCATAATAAAAACGGAAAGCCCAGAACCTCCTTGATTAATATTAACATAATGTATTGCTTATTGCACACCTATTGTAGATCAAATATTGTATTTTGTATTGCCATAGATTATATAGTGACATCCAGAGATGAAAAATCGTATATTCACTCTACTCCATTCTGAAAGAACCTAGTTGATTTTTGGACTTCTGGGAAGGAACATGTGTGATTTGGAGAAAGCCAGTAATTGGATGTCTTGAGGCCCAGATGCAAGAAATTTCCTTAGGATTTGCTAAATGACATTAGGTCCAGCAGACATAGGAAAATGAAACAAGCATCAATATATATTTTGATCATGTATACTGTCATGAGCCCCCTCTCTCCCCATACTTAAATCTGAAGCAGTATCTCATATCTCTACTTAATAACCCACTCTCTTTGCCTTACTCTTTTTTGTTGTCATGTAGTCAAGAATCCTGCTTTATCTGAGGGGAGGTACCTATGACAGTGATAGTTAATACCATCAACTTGGCAACATCCAGAATCACCCGAGACTAGCCACTAGGCACACTGGTGAGGGATTCTCTTGACTAGGTTAATTGATAGACTCATCTTCAATATGAGCAGTCCAGGTACTGGCCCAAATATAAGGAAGTCCTGGGGATTTGCTTTGAGCTTGCTTGCCTTTGCCTGTGCTGGGTGAGTTCATCTACTCTGTTTCTGCCACTGCCACTATTGATATTGCGGCCTCTGGCATCTTTCACTGATATCAGAATCCAGATTTTCCCAGTGGACTAGTAGTGGCTCTCCAGGAATCCTTACAGCTTTTGGTGTCAGGTTGGGACTGCTAAGGTAACTAACCTTGAGGACTGCACAGCTACCAGGACAGCCACCATTGGGCCACTCAGATTGTATTGTATAAACCAATCTAAAACAAGCAGATAACCAAACCAAACAAACAACAAAAAACCAAAACAACCTTTTTAAAATTAATGTTGATGCATTCCATCTATTCTGTTCTTCTAGAGAACCCAATACAGTTCTCCCCTCTCCCCACTGCAAGACAGGATTTCCTTATATAGTCCTAGCTGTCCTGGAACTCTCTCTTTAGACCAGGCTGGCTTTGAACTCAGACTCCTACCTCTGCCTCCCTAGTGCTGAGATTAAAGGTGTCCGCACTACTGCCCTGCTCCCAATACAGTCCTTTAACAAGGAACTTCTGAGGCTCTGGCAGCACTGCTGGGCTGTGTCTCCCCATAGCTATTGACAACACCACACCGTTTGCTAATCTAACAAGTTTCTGCAGATGGAGGCAGTGTGTCGCTATGTAGTCCAAGGTACAAAGCAATCCTCCTTCCTTAGCCACCCAATGCGGGGGGGGGGGGGGGGGGGGGGGAGACAGGCATGGAGACCAAGCCCAGCTTGGCTGCAGAATTCCTTAGCCATAAAAGATAATCCTGACAACAGAGCGAAACAACCTCCCTCCTCCAGGAATATAAGGAGATCTTAAGAAGTCTGCCTTATTTCTTCATAGTCCCACCACCTTTCTCTGAAGTGATGTTCCTTTTTTATTTAAGGCAGCGTCTACTATTTCGTTCCTTAGTAGTGCACGCATTCTAAAGGGGTTGGTTTTCAGATACAGTTCCCTCGGACCTTTGTGTCATGTTCTTCACTTTGCAAGAGGAAGGGGTAAAAGAAAAGCCATCAACATGCAAAACCTGTCACCAGATGCCCTATTCTGACCCAACTGCCAGACCTCCCTGGTCTGCCTGGCTGCTCATGCGTTCAGCGGATTCTCAGGCGCCACCTCCAGGTGTCAGTAAAGATGGGGGGATGGGGGAGGAGGGTGAGCTCACCCTAGAAACCGAAAGGCAAATTGTTAGGCTATGCGCGTCTGCGCAACAGCATGTGGACTTGCCGAGGGTAGTGGAAGGTTATCAGATCAGGGAAGAATTTCTTTGCCTTCTATAAAAGGCTCCTCTCTCAGGGTTGCATACAGCTCCAGAGCAGCACAGGGATTTCATGTGTCAAGAGCATTTCCCCAATTCAGTTTCTGAGTCTCTGAAGCTGAACTCAGAGACTTTGGGGGGGGGGGGCGTGTCATGTACATCCTATCCACCTTTCTAAAAGTATCGGCACAGCAGATATACTAAGGTATAGGATGGGAAAAAAACAGTTCGCCCAGCGCCGCGTCCCCATGCCCGAGGGTCCGACTGCAGCGCTCGGCACGAATTGCGCATGCTCTGTGCGGGGGCGTGGCTCCGGCCGGAAGCATTCTCTCCCAGGCGGCATTTCTTTCCTGTGCGAGGCCGGGCTGGGGCTCCTATCGCCTCTGGTCCTGCCTCTGGGTGAGTAGCGGGTTCCCGCGGGGCCGGGCCAGGTGCGTCCCCCATCCCTCCGGGTCCCCGAGGGCCTGGCGCTCACCTGGGGAGCCTAGCCCGACAGTCACCTGCCCCCCACCGGTCGCACTTGAGCGCTGCCCCGGCCCAGCCGGATCCAGCGGATTAACCTCCAAGGGCGTCCGGGGCCTCGCCTTGGCGCCCGGCCCGGCGCGAGCCCTCAGGTCTCGGCGCTGGCGGGAGACTTGGGCCGCTCGCAAGGACATCTCCTGTAGGCGGCCTGGTCCCTGGAGGAGTGGGGGCGCTCTGGGCGACCTCTGGAGCAGGCTTGTAGGAAGGCAGCTGGAAGGAACCGGTCTGCTCGTGCCGGTCCTGCCCTCTTTGTGCAAAGGCGGAGGTGTTTCTTCAGGGCTGGCCACGCTTTCACAGAAGATGCTGATGTTAATAATGACCTGTCCTCCGCTCGGAGCGCGGCAGGCGTTCATTGTCACAGGCTGCGTCTGCAGGGCCTTGATAGCTGAGTTGAAAGACCATTCGTAGAATACTGCAGCGACTTAGGAAGGAAATATTGCAGTATAATAAACGTTAGTAAGTTGCTGAAAGATACGGTATCCGCACTGAAACTAGAGCTTAAAATGAAACCGTGTAAAGTTGTATTTGTCTAAAGATAATAATCACGCTGGTTTTGTGGTGTTCCTTAGTTGTACACAGCAATGTGTCTATTTTGCTAAAATTAGTGTTTATGCAAAATTGAAATAGATTCTCTACGTTTGCAGCTTTTATTGTACACACTTGTAATGATAAGGAACTGTAATAGCTTTATTCTGCAGATATATCAATGCTATGTGAATGATAGAATGGTTTACATCTCATCTATGGAGACTGTATAAAAATTTCCATTTCTATCAGAACGTTTCAGGATTTTGAAGTCACTTAAGGTAGGCATGCAGCAGTCTTAAATATGCCTTGAATCACCATTAATTTTGGAATAGGAAAAACTGTCCTTGGCTGTTTTTTGCTAGTGTTAAAAATTATTACTGTCTTGATGACTTTAAGGAAATGTGCTTTGGAAACAGCCCGTAGCCCTGATTTACCTTTGTAATTCAATGACTACCCAGTAGATGGCAATTTCAACATTCTAATTAAAACTTTTTTTTTTTTTTGGCAGGGGCGGGGGAAGCAGGGATGTTTTGTGTAGTTTAGGTTAATCTTGAACCCTATGCAGCTCAGGTTAGCCTTGAACCTTAAGTCTTAAGTCTTTTGAGTGCTGAGATCCCAGTATTTTGGTCACTGTACCCAGCTCTGACCCAAACTTTTGAAAAACAAAAACTTTATTGGAATGTCATGACTTTTCACAGATTAAATTAACAAAGCCCTTATCCCATTTATTGGATTATTATCAACTGTGATTGCAGCTTTATTGGGATAAAGACAAAGGAAGTAAAATTTTCAGGTCCTTTGCAAAGTTGACTATCGTGTCCTATATTTGAAATCCATTCTAATGGATAGTACAATGGATACTAATCCATACTGTGATTTGTTACATGAGGCAATTATAATTTGGTGGCTAAGTTAGTTCTATTTTTTTCTTTAGTGATTAATATAACTGCACTGTATTTTTGAGTACTATGTATTAGCCATTTTAGCACATTTTTGGAGATGTTTGGGAAGTTCTTATTGAGTGAACTACTTATCCTAGGCCAAAGTTTCTTTGTCCAAAATGAGGTCTTTCAGTTACTCGTTTAAATAATTACTGTGATGTGAATGACTCCTAACATAGAAGTGTGAACACTGACTTGGAAATGCTTTAGAAATCTGACAGTGCTGTTGGATGACTGAAAGAATTCAGAGGTTTTTCTCTACTTCACAGCTATAAACAAGTATTAGAGCTATTCCAGAGAAAGCCAATGAGAAGCATTTTAGCTTAGCAGTAGTAAGAAAAGTGTTCTAGAGCTAGAAGGAGCATGGATATTAATTAGTCTTACCCACTTAGTGTCTATCACTGAACAGTCTAGATTTTGGTTTGTTTATTTCTACATGAGTTAATATGTATGTATATGTTTTCTTCTCCCCTTCCCCCAGCACTTGCCAAGGCTTAAAGACATTGTTGGACACTGATACCCTATCTCCTGAAATGTGATAGTCACATCCTTCCTGTTAAGCTTATTTTGTGAAGGTACTGCCTTTGACACTAGAGTGAATTCCTGCTGTAAACCTGATTGTTGTAGTTGCTCAGAGATGTAACATATTTAAAAGTAGTCATATCACCTCCTTTTCTCCTGTTTGTGGGTGTATTCTTTTGTTTGTGATAAGCTCTTTTTTTTTCCTTTTTCTTCGAGATAGGGTTTCTTTGTGTAACAGTCTTGGCTGTCCTGGAACTCACTTTGTCGGTCAGGCTGGCCTCGAACTCAGAGATCCACCTGTCTCTGACTCCCAAATGCTGGGATTAAAGGGACAGACGCACCACCACTGCCTGGCTGTGATGGATTTTTCTTATGTAACCTATTATTTGTTGAGATAAGATCTCACTGTAGCCGGAGCTGTCCTACAACTCACTGTGTACTCCAGACAGGCCTCTAACTCCTGACAATCTGTCTCAGGCTCCCAAGTACCAGGATTCCATGCATGAGGCATGTCCAGATCCTCCGTTCATTTTCATGCCACTATAGTGAGTCCATTATCCTTTCTTGTTCCCCTTCACCCTTCCTTGTAGAGCAGTGGTCCTCAACCTTCCACTGCTGCGACCTTTTAACACAATTCTTCATGTTGACCCCCCCATAAAATCACCATGTTGCTACTTCATGACTGTAATTTTGCTACTGTTGTGAATTGTCATGTAAATACGTCTGTCACCCCAAAGGAGTCTGACCCAGAGTGCTGCTTTAGACCTTTTCTTTACCTCTCATTGTCCTTTGTGCTTTCATTCCCTGCTTTCATATATCTAAATTTTATTTCTGTTTATTTGTGTGTGTGTGTGTGTGTGTGTGTGTGTGTGTGTGTGTGTGTGTGTGTGTGTTTTGGACAGGGTTTCTCTTGTGTAACTTTGTCCTGGAACTTGCTCAAAAATTAAATTTAAATATAGAACATGCTATATTGGTCTTTCTGATCCTGCTCATTTACTTACCATAATGCTCTCCAGTCTTCATTAATTTCCCTGAAAATGTCATCATTTCTTCTTTCTAGTTCACTAAATCCCATTGTGCACCCCACTTTCTCCGTCCATTCATCTGTTGGTGAACATCTAGGCTAGTTCTAGTTCTATAGCTTGGCTATTGGGAGTAGTTTAGCAAAAAGCGTGATTGTGCAAGTATCTCCTGGTATGCTTACAATTCTTTGGGCTCGTGGTATAGTTGGTCTCCATACTGATTTCTGTAGTAGTTGCAGCAGCTTTCATACCCACTCGTATTGTATAAACATGATTCCTGCTTCTGTACATCCTCACCAGCATTTGTTGTTTTATCGATGTTAGCCATTCTGACTGGGATATGATGGAATGTCAAGACAGTTTTAATTCACCTCATTAGACTATCATTTAGTGATTGGGTGTTGTGTGTGTGTGTTTTCAAGTTTTTTTTTTTTTTTTTTTTGATTTTTTAAGACAGGGTTTCTCTGTGTAGCTTTGCACCTTTCCTGGAACTCACTTTGGAGATCAGGCTGGCCTCGAACTCACAGAGATCCTCCTGCCTCTGCCTCCGGAGTGCTGGGATTAAAGGCGTGCGCCACCACCGCCCGGCGTTTTTAAGTTTTTAAATGCTTTCTATAGTCTAGGTATTAATCATTTGTCAGATGTATAGTTTGTTGTAGTTGGGCTTTCTTATCCCGCCAGCTCACAAATAACTTCATGGAGACTTACTATTTTTATCTATCTATTTATTTATTTATTTATTTTTAAAGATTTATTTATTTATTTTGTATACAGAAGAGGGCACCAGATCTCATTGCAGATGGTTGTGAGCCACCATGTGGTTGCTGGGAATTGAACTCAGGACCTCTGGAAGAGCAGTTGGTGCTCTTACCCTCTGAGCCATCTCTCCAGCCCGAGACTTATTAGTTATGAAAGCTTGACTTTTAGCTTAGGCTTGTCTCACCTGTTCTTACAACTTAAATTAACCTGTTTCTATTAACCTATGGTCTGTTTTGTTGGCTTGTCACCTCTCTTTAATTCGGTATGTCCGATTCGCTCTGCGTCTCAATGCTGTCTCTCTCTTCCTCCCCCAGTCTTCTCTTTCCTGGAAGTCCTGCCTAGCTCTCCTGCCTAGCTATTGGGATTTTTATTACACGAATTACGGCAATATCTCTTCACAGTGTACAACTATCCCACAACAGTTTGCATTTTTTCCTCCAGCAAATACTGTAACCCCTCCCCTAAGCTGAAGACCAAACTCAGGATCTGGATTTGCTAGGCTAAATCCCCAGACCTCCAGACTCATTTTCTTGGTTCAGAATTTTTGAAAGTTCTCTTGCTTCATATTTACTTTGTTGTTGGAAGCAAAGGGTGGTTCAAAGAATTTAATGTCACTTATCAATTAAGAAACTGCATATTTATTTCTGTGAGGTTGAGGCCAGCCTGGTCTACACAGCTAGTTTGAGGACACCCAAAGGCTACTCAGAGAAACTGTCTCAAGAAACCAAAACCAAAACCAAAAGAAACTAACAAACAAAAAGGTGCATATTTAAATTTGAGCAGGTTTTAAAAACCTTAAACATAAGTATGTGAAACAAATGAGTCAGTTTGTAGTTAGATTTCACTCTCCAAAAAACTACTTGGTATTTGTTATGCACAATAGAATAAATGTATAGTCTTGGATTAGTAAAATTCTTGTTAGCTTCCTTTTCTGCAGTTGGATTAATATTAAAATTATTATTTTCCAGGTTCTCTGAATCGTATCTAAAAGCTAAGAGTAATATAATATCTTCACTATACTTTTTTTTTTTTTTTTGTCCTTGAGACAGGGTTTCTCTGTGTAGTTGTGACTGTCCTGTGACTATAGACCAGACTGGCCTCATACTCACAGAGATTCACCTGCCTCTGCATCCTGAGTGCTAGCTTAAAGGCGGGCGCCACCACACCAAGCTTCCATTATACTTTTTAATAAGTGTTCTTCCTCTAACTAAATCTGTATCTATTATGTTTCAGTTTCTAAGGGAAGCTTTTAATTTGTTTGTTTACTTAACATTTAAAAAGGTAGCTTTCCTTCAAATGAGACATTTTTTGAATGATAAGCTATGTTTTATTTTGACCAGAAGTTAGTTTCTTTTACTTAGTTCAATCCACTTTCTCTCCCAATTTTAGCAAATACTGTTATTTCCTAGTAACTTTTCTCTCTCTTTTTTTTTTTTTAGGTTGACAGTCACGATGGTACATGCTGAAGCCTTTTCTCGTCCATTGAGTCGGAACGAAGTTGTTGGTTTAATTTTCCGTTTAACAATATTTGGTGCAGTAACATACTTCACTATCAAATGGATGGTGGATGCGATTGACCCAACCAGAAAGCAGAAAGTAGAAGCTCAGAAACAGGTATGATTGCAGGGTGTGAAGGTCATGTCTCCTATGCTAGCAAATACTTTTTACCCAAGCTAAGATTATAAATATAAAACGTGCAGAAATTCATTGGTACATCTTCTCAATATCAATCCTAAAAGTCTTTTTTACTCTGTAAATGAACATCAGAAGAAAAATGATGACTGAAAATACAGGTTTTTTGTTGTTGTTTTATTTTTGTCTGATGGCTTTTTTTTCCTTCTCTCCTTTTATTGAAAATAGATTTTTTTTTTCCTCACATAATGTATCCTGATTCCAGTTTCCCCTCTCTCTACTCCCAATTCTTTCCCACCTCCTTTCCTATATGGACCCACTCCTTTTCTTTCTCATTAGAAAACAAACAGGCTTCTAAGGGATAATAATAAAATATAATAATATAAAACAAAAACTTAACACATCAAAATTGGATAAAACAAACAGAGGGAAAAGAGCCTAGGAGAAGACACAAGAATCAAAGACCTACTTGTTCACCCACTCAGGAATTCCATAACATCACTAAACTGGAAGCCATAATATATGTGCAGGACCTGATGCAGACCTCTCCAGGCTTCAGTCTCTGAGTTCATATGAGCTGTGATTGTGTTGATTTGATTGCATTGTAGAGCATGGTTCTCAATCTATGGGTTGTGCCCCACCAAAGGGGTGGGCTGTTGAATGACCCTTTCATAGGGTTGCATATCAGATATCCTGCATAGTAGATATTTACATTACGATTCCTAACTAGCAAAATTGCAGTTGTGAAGTAGCAATGAAAATAATTTGTGGGAGGTCATTACAACCTGAGGAACTTTAGCAGAGAGTCACAGCATGAGGAAAGTTGAGAACCACTGATGGAGAGGGCTTGTTTTCTTGGTGTCCTCCATTCCCTCTGGCTCTTCAGTGCTTTTTGTCTTCTCTTCCACAGGATTCCCTGAGACCTGAGAGGAGGGATTTGATGGAGACCTCCATTTAGGGCTGAGTGTTGCAAGGTCTCTTGCTCTCTGTATAAAGTCTGCCTGTGGGTCTCTGTATTTGTTCCCATCTACTGCAGGAGCAAGCTTCTGTGATGGTTGAGCAAGGCACTGGTCTATGAGTAAAGCAGAGTGTTGTTAGGAGTCATTTTATTGCAAGGTGTTTTTGTTTGTTTGTTTGCTTGTTTGTTTGTTTGTTTCAGAACAGTTAGTATTTATTTTTACCCTAGGTCCCTGGGCTGTCTAGTCTCAAGTTCTTGGTCACCCAAGTCCCAAGCAGTGTCAGGTATGGGTTCCATCTTGTGGAGTGGGCCTTAAGTCAAATTAGATATAAGTTAGTTACGCCCACAAACTTTGTGCCATTATTGCCCTAGCTTTAGTGCTCAGCATATCTTGCACACAAGGTATCATCTTAGATCAGGGTTTGTGGCTGGGTTGGTATTTTATTGTAGCACGAATCTTAAAAGGTCTTATTAATAAACACAAACCTGGAGCCAGGTACTGGGGTCAACGCTGGAAGATCAGAGAAGCAGAACAAGCCACAGCCACCTCACCTTGCCAATTCCTCAGCTGATCCTGTTTCCTCAGACTGGAAGCCTTTTGAGTCCTCATCCAGAATGAATCTCAATTGAACTGTTGCTCAAAAGCCTAAAAGCTTAACCAGCTCTAGTTCCTGGTTTTGACACCTCATATACCTTTCTACTTTCTGCCATCACTTCCTGGGATTAAAGGCACGAGTCACCATGCCTGGCTGTTTCCAGTGTGGCTTTGAACTCACAGAGATCCAGGTGGATCTTTGCCTCTGGAATGCTAGGATTAAAGGCGTGTGTGCCACCATTTTTTGGCTTCTATATCTAGTGGCTGTTCTGTTCTCTGAACCTAGATAAGTTTATTAGGATGCACAATATATTGGGGGTAACAATATATTACCACATTTTATGTACCCCATTTGGTAGCATGCTTATGTACCTTCTTGTACCAGAGATGCTAGAATGTAGAGGTGAAGGCTCCATGTAGTCACCAGCCTGACCTCTCCCTGTTCAATGTGTTGTGTAGATATTGTCTTCAGCAATGGAGCCTTTCTGTCAGTTCATGGAGAACAACCTATAGTCTTGGCAACAGCCTGAGTTGTTTAGGGATTCCCATGGTACCCCTTTGACTAACTACTCTATTAGATGTAACCCAATCCTGGTATTGAAAGCTTCATTTGTAACAAGAGATGAGTAGTTGGCACTCTGTCTCCCTCATTATTTGGTGATTTCATTTAGATCACTTTCATATATGTATATATTTTAGTAAGTTTCTACTGTAATAAGTTTTAATACTATCCCTCAAATGGCCCTTAATTTTAGCTGTCTCTCCCTGTATTTCCTCCCTTTTCCCCCATCTCCACTTGATCCTCCCAGCCCCCTATCCTCCAAGTCCATCCATCACTGTCTAGTCTAGTTCCCCTTTTTAGGGAGATCTGTCTGTTCCACTAGTCCTTTACTCTATTCCTAACCTCTGTGGTTCTGTAGATTGTAGCTTGTTTATCATTGATTTAACAGCTAATATCCACATATAAGTGATACATCGTATTTATCTTTCTGGGTCTGGGATACTTACTTACTAAGGATGATTTTTTTTTCTTTTTTTTCTTTTTTAAAGCTCCATCCATTTCCCTGCAATTTGCATGGTTTCTTTTCTTTCTTTGTTTTAAAACAGCTGAGTAATGCTCCATTGTGTAAATGTACCACATTTTCTTTATTCATTTTCCTACTGAAGGATATCTCAGTTGTTTCTGTTTAGAGTTGAGTTGTGTGCAGGGTGATAAGTATAGATCTGTTTGCATTCTTCTACCTGCAGACATCCAGTTTGACCAGCACCGTTTGTGAAGGGTGCTGTCTTTTTTTCCCAGTGTGTATTTCTGTTTCTGTGTTTTTTGTTTTTTGTTTTTTTTTAAATCAAAAATCAGGTATCCATTTAGGTGTGTGGATTTATGCCTAGGTCTTCAGTTTGATTCCATTGATCAATGTGTCTTTTTTTGTGTCAGTACCATACTATCTTTATTACTAAAGCTTTGTAGTACAACTTGTAATTGGGGATGGTGATGTCTCTGGCAGTTCTTTTATTATTCAGGATAGTTCTGGCTATTCTGGGTTTTTGTGTTTCCATATGGAGCTGAAAATTGTCCTTTGAATATCTGTGGAAAATTATATTGGAATTTTGTTGAAGAGTGCATTGACCTTGCATATTGTTTTTGGTAGGATGGCCATTTTTATTATATTAAACCTACTGGTCCATGAGCATGGGAGATCTTTCTATCTTGGTATCTTCTTCAGTGTCTTAAAGTTTTTTTTTTTATCATACAACAAGCCTTTCACTTGCTTGGTTAGAATTACCCCAAGGTGAAAATACAGATGTTATTATTATTATTTTTTTTAAAAACAATATTCATTTTTGTTTGTTTGTTTGTTTTTCAAGACAGAGTTTCTCTGTGAAACAGTCCTGGCTATCCTGGAACTCACTCTGTAGACCAGGCTGGCCTTGAATAAAATAATATTCTTATTAGAATATTTTCATCAGGAATATGATAGAAATGAATATCAATGAAAATCTTTAGCAGAGCAAACAGAAATAATTATTTTTGGCAATAGTATACATTTTGCTTTGTATGGCATTTAAATTTGTAAACACTTATAAACTATCAGTCTTAGACTTGGTACCTACACTACCCAAAATTCTTAGGAATTAGCTTAAGAATGTTACTTGTTATAATTTGACTGTTTCAGATGCTGTCTCTTATGACCATTTCTTTACTAGGTTGATACGTGTGTTTGATTTCTGTTCATTCTTTGAAAAAAAAGTTTTAAAGAAGTCTTTCAGCTTTTTCTTGCTATTGAGGACAAAATGTTTATACTCATGGCTTCTTAGGTTTATTTTATGAGTTGTGACTGATTCATTTAATGAACATTTATATAAAAAGATGGCGCCGGGCAGTGGTGGCTCACGCCTATAATCCCAGCACTCAGGAGGCAGAGGCTGGTGGATCTCTGTGAGTTCGAGGCCAGCCTGGTCTACAGAGTGAGTTCCAGGACAGCCAAAGGCTATGTAGAGAAACCCTGTCTTTTTTTGTTTGTTTGTTTTTTCAAAAGAGTTATGGTGACTCTTCACAACAATAGAAACTACAGCTAGGACAGCAGGTACTAACTACTTCTTAGGCTTAAAGAGGTTATCTGTTTGCCCAGCACTGGAGGTGCAGATGGTTATGAGCTATGATGGGGGTGTTGGAAGTCAAACCTGGGTCCTCTGGCAGAGGAGTCACTGCTCTTAATGACTGAGCCATCTCTTTAACCCCTCTTTTTACCTTTTCTGTCATTGTTATCAACACAACCTGAAATCACAAATGGAATTGCTATTGTAGGAGAGAGAAGTTGTATTTTCTATCTTTATAAACTATATTTTAACTTAAAAATTTTTGTTGTTGTGTATGTGAGCACATCACACACACACACACACACACACCTGCAGTAGAGATGTGATGGAGATCACAGAACAACCTGTGGGAGTCAGTTCTCTCCCTCCATCATGTGGGTCCTGGGGTCAAATGTAGGTCTTCAGCCCTCACGGCAAGCTCCATTGCCTGCTGAGCCATCTCACTAGCTCGCAGTGTAATTTTTATTTGGGAAGTTCCATGTGTTAGTAAAGGCTGTTATTTATAGTAGACAGTTGTGACATACAATAACATTTTCAAGGCAGCTAGCTAATAAGGAAAAACTTGAGATTTCTCAGTTTCTATACTTTTGACATTTTGGGCCTGATAATTCTTTGGGATGTGGGCAGGGGCTTCTGTGTCTTGCCTTGACTTGACTATCAGTGGTTCTCAACCTTCCTAATGCTGTGATCCAGTTCCTCATGTTGTGACCTCAACCATAAAATTATTTCATTGCTACTTTATAACTATGATTTTGCTACTTTTAGGAATTGTAAATATCATTACATTACAGGATATCTGAGACCCCACATGAAAGGGTCTTTAGACCTCCAAAGAGATCATAACTCACAAGTTGAGAACCATTGGACTAGATGCTGATAACACCATGTTCTCCTCATCCCCAAGTGTGATAGACAAGTATTTTTGACATTGTTAAATGTCCCTTGGGAAATATAATGTCTCTGGTTGAAATCCACTTTTTTTGAGTCTTGCCTGTACAAGGTGTACAGGGAAGAATACATTATTGTCTTAACCAGTGCTAAAATAGATACCTTTAATAGCTGACACAAAAGCTTTATTTATAGATAGTGGAAGAAGAAGGTATGCATGTTCAAGACATTAAGGAGGGGGCTGGAGAGATGGCTCAGTGGTTAAGAGCACACTGCTCTTCCCGAGGTCCTGAGTTCAAATCCCAGCAACCACATGGTGGCTCACAACCATCAGTAGTGGGATCTGATGCCTTCTTCTAGCATAAAGTCATATATATAGATAGAGCACTCATATACATAAAATAAAATTTAAAACTTTAAAAGTACACATGTGGGTTGAGGATTTAGCTCAGTGGTAGAGTGCTTGCCTAGTAAGCACAAGGCCCTGGGTTTGGTCCTCAGCTCTGGAAAATAAAAATTAAAAAAAAAAAAAAAGAAAGAAAAGTACACATGTACAAACAATTCTTGTGGATATCTTATTAAGTTCAAGGAAATTAGATATCTGTTTCAGATACTTTATTAACATAAGGAAAGGAACTCAGTTGTCTCTTGTTTGATATTAATTCATTGGGCTTTTATATTGACAACTCTACCTGTAACTGTCATCATAATCCTACTAGGAAAGAAAATAAACTATCCTGAGGTCATTTGGGAACCAAGGGAGCTTGAACTGATCTCTTCAATCATATGTTCTATTCCCTCCTTCCCTTCCTTTCCCTCCCTCCCTCCCTCTCTCCCTCTCCCTTCTCCCTCTCTCCCTCTCTCTTTCTCTCTCTCTCTCTCTCTCACACACAGACAGACAGACAGACAGACAGACAGACACAGCCCTTTTGAGACTGGTCTCATGTGCCCAAGATGACCTTGAACTTGCTTGGTAGCAGAGGATGACCTTAAGCCCTCTGCCTCAGCCATGGTATTACAGACATTACTGAGCCCCAGCTTTCACTCAATCCTCAGCCTCCCAAGTTCTGAGTTTTTTCCTACTACTATGTGTGCTGAGCTTTCATTTCTCAAAAGCTGGTTAAATTTTCTTGGTTTCAGTAGAGTAGACCCCCAGTTTTTTTTTTTTTTTTAACCCAAAAGTCACAAGGGGCCTAGAGTATCCCTGGAAAAGTATTATGTCTTCTGTTCATTACTGTTCAGAATTCTATTTTATCTGTTTTGAACTGTCAATGTCTAAATATCAAATCAAAGGATGCTTGTTTTTTTTTCCTTTCTAGGCAGAAAAACTGATGAAGCAAATTGGTGTGAAAAATGTGAAGCTTTCAGAATATGAAATGAGTATTGCTGCTCATCTAGTAGACCCTCTTAATATGCATGTTTGTATCTTTAATCTTGTTTTACTTTTACTTTTTGTGGGGGGGAGGTGGGGGGCTGGCAGTCTGTCAAAGATCTGAAAGACCATGCATGACTAATTTCAGAGGGTCTCTAAGAGGAGTCAAGAGGGACTCAGCATGTTGCCAACACATATGTGATTCATTGCATGAGTTAGATACAAGACAGAGCAGCAATAGAAAAAAAGAGTAGATCAGAGCCTGGAGAAAGCCGGGTACTTTCCTAAGAGTGCTTCCCAAGTGCTGTCACAAGACCCTGTCCATTATTGTATCAAGCCAGGACAACATGTACCGTGTCACCACCAGAAAGGTTACTGGAGATATAATCCAGTGTTTTTACTGGGGCCTGTTCATATAGACTCCTTTTCCATATGTGTTTCAAAATTCTGTACTCCTACAGGAAAAGAGATATTCTCCATAAACCATATTGTTAGGCAGTTTGGGGACAGTGAGCTGTTTTTATCAAGGAATGGTAGGAAATTTCTCCAAATCTAAGTTTCCAGATAGTCGCCAAGGACCAGCTTGTTAAAGATACTGTCTGAAGCCTGCTGTGTTCACTCGGCACACAAAGGCTTAGTGAAATTCATGCAGTGTAGGAAACTTATAATCATATGGTCTTTAATTGGAGAGTTTAGTCTAGATTTCCTAATTTTTTTAAAATGGTCAACAACATAGGATCCTGAATACCAGGTTTTCTAAGTATTGAGGGCTGGGTGGTGGTGGCGCATGCCTTTAATCCCAGCACTTGGGAGGCAGAGGCAGGTGGATCTCTGTGAGTTCGAGGCCAGCCGGGCTACAGAGTGAGTTCCAGGAAAGGCGCAAAGCTACACAGAGAAACCCTGTCTCGAAAAACCAAAGAAAGAACTCAGTGCCTCTGCAGGTGATTTCCTGTTTCAGATCCCTCATGTATTATCCTCAAGGATAATATAATAGTATTTGGGTGTTTTTTTTTTTTTTTGGTTTTTTGAGACAGGGTTTCTCTGTGTAGCTTTGCGCCTTTCCTGGAACTCACTTGGTAGTCCAGGCTGGCCTCAAACTCACAGAAATCCACCTGGCTCTGCCTCCCAGAGTGCTGGGATTAAAGGTGTGCGCCACCATCACCCGGCCTTTGTTTTCTTACTTGGTAAAGTTTTTGAAGATCAGAGTAGTATAATTTATAAATTCCAGGTTATTGTATAAATATAGCAACAGATATATAGACTGTACTCAGCTAACACATTGATGCTATTTGGTATAAATTTGTAGAATGAAATTTGATAGTTTCATGTCTAAGTCTAGAAAATAAAAATCTGTGTCTTTATTATATGTATATGCAGAGATATATACATACTCTAGAATTGAGCCCCTGCTTTATTTTTACTTAGAAATTTCCAGTATCGATATTTTGTGAGGAGGAGAGGCAACTGTATTTGTTTGTGAATAAGGATGGACTAATAGACAATATTTTGTTTCGATTACAACTAGCATTCTTTATATTTGGCCACTGGTTTGTTGCCCTGGGCCAAGCTTAAAGAGAGTAAATACATTGTAAAGTATTGCCTCTGACTTGATCATTTACTGTGCAGCTGGAGTGAGGTCTAGGTTCACTTTTCCTTTTTTGTTTGTTTGTGTGTGTGTGTGTGTGTGTGTGTGTGTGTGTGTGTGTGTGTATGTATGTATGTATGTGTGTGTATGTGGTGCTTGGTGCTGGAGATTGAATTTAGAGCCTCACAAATGTTAGTGAGGAGTTTTAACCAAGACCTCCCTATAATTTATTTTATCTTTACATTTTTATGTACTTATTTTTATGTGCATTGGTGTTTTCTTTGCATGTGTTTCTGTGCATCACATGCTTGCCTAGTGCCTGTAGAGGCCAGAAGGCATCAGATCCCCTGGGTCTGGAATTAATAGATGGCAATGAACTGCCATGTGGGTTCTGGGAATCAAACCTGGCTCTTCTGGAAGACAAGTCAGTGCTCAAAACTACTGAGCCATCTATCCAGCATACCACCCCCACCCCTATTTTATTTTTAAAAGTGGAGTGTAGAAGATTTTAAGATTTTTCATTTTTTTTCCCCCTTCAAGACAGAGTTTTCTTTATGTAGAACCTGGCTGACCTAGAACTTACTCTGTAGACCAGGCTAGCTTCAGATTCAGAGATCCACCTGCCTCAGCTTCCCAAGTGCTGGGATTAATGACTTAGAAGATTTTTTAATTCATTCGTTCTTCCTTCCTTCCTTCCTTCCTTCCTTCCTTCCTTCCTTCCTTCCTTCCTTCCTTCCTTCCTTCCTTTCTCTTTTTCTTTCTTTTTCTTTTCTGTTTTTTCGAGACAGGGTTTCTCTGTTGTAGCCCTGACTGTCCTGGGATTTGCTGTGTAGACCAAGCTGGCCTCAAACCCACAGAGTTCTGCCTGCCTCTGCCTCCTGAGTGCTGGGATTAAAGGCATGCACCACCACTGCCCAGCTTTTTCTATACTATTTAAAAATTATATATATATATATATATACCTATTTATGATTTGCTAAGATTGTTTCTATTTTTATTTATTTATTTTTTATACTTATTTATTTATTTTGGTTTTTCTCTTTTTAAAGATTTATTTATTTATTATGTATGCAGTGTTTTGGCATGTATGCTTGCATGCCAGAAGAGGGCACCAAATTGTGATGGTTGTGAGACACCATGTGGATGCTGGGAATTGAATTCAGGGCCTCTGGAAAAGAAGCTAGTGCTCTTAACCTCTGAGCTATCTCTCCAGCCCCTGATTCTTTCTGTTTTTTGACAGTTTTGTTTACTTATTTGTGTGTGTGTGTGTGTGTGTGTGTGTGTGTGTGTGTGTGTATGTATGTATGTATGTATATGGTGTGAATTCGTGTGCATATAAGTCTTTGCATGTGTGTGTGAACATGAATATGAAGTTGTGTATGTGTACATGGATGTGGAGGTCAGAGGTTGATATCAGGTGGCTTTAATCACTTTCTACTTTATTTATTGAGACAAGGGTCCCTTGCTAGATCCAAAGCATATGAGTCTGGCTGAGTCTAGCTAGCCAGCTTCCCCAGAAGCCTCTGCCTCCTAACTGATAGACTGAGCCCCACCTGCCTTTATGTGGATTCTGGAGATCTGAACCCTTTGTTCTCATGCTTATATGGCAAGCAATTGTTCTTGTCATATTCCTGAGCTCAACAGTTGTACTTTTCATGGATAAAAATTGCAAGTTCAATTTGGTGGGTATACATCTTATTTCTAAAACTAATTTCTGTTGTGTCTCACAACGAATGTAATTACATTCACAGTGAATTCTTCCCTGGTAGCCAGTGCTAAGTTATTGGTGTAAGTTTGCTCTTCGGTCTTTTTTTTTTTTTTTTTTTTCCGAGACAAGTTTTCTCTGTATAACTGTCTTGGCTGTCCTGGAACTCACTTTTGTAGACCAGACTGGCCTCAAACTCACAGAGATCCGCCTGGCTCTGCCTCCTAAGTGCTGGGATTAAAGGCGTGCACCACCATCGCCTGACTGTTCTCAGTCTTTTTTTTTAACATCAGAGTGTTTCTTTCTCATGAGTGGAACGAGTTTACCTTATTCACTCTTTACAGGTTTTGCATTTGTGTGCTTTTTGTTTTCCTGTTACTGGAGTTGAACCCTGCAACGGGGCTTTGTATGCTAGGCAAGGTCTCCTACTCCTGAGCAATGCTCCCAGCATAGTGTTTTTCTCAGTAATAAGACATGGTTAAATTCTTTTTCCCCAGTGTCATAGAATTTATTAATTTAGTTACTCCCATGAAAAGTTTATTTTTATTTTATCTACAGCTTTAACCTTTTATTCACATGTAATTATCAAATTATAAAATAGTTTGCTGTTGGGAGAGGTGCCTGTGTGTGCATGCTCACATGTATGTAAGTTGTGAAATTCATATTGACTTTAACTTTTGCCAGGTTACATGGAGTGATATAGCAGGTTTAGATGATGTCATTACAGATCTGAAGGACACAGTCATCTTACCTATCAAAAAGAAGCATTTGTTTGAGAATTCCAGACTTCTGCAGCCTCCAAAAGGTACGGTTAGTGTATGAATTTGCCTAAGCTTTGAGAGACTAGAAAACATGGAGTTTTTTGCCTTTAGGGACTGTTTTCCATGAAATCAGATTCTTAGCAGAATGCTGAGATCCAGTGAATTGTTTATAAAGAATTTTAAAATATTCACTAATTCTTCCTCTTTTGAAACTTTGGTGAATTCTACTTCTTATAAGACAACTGTACAATAATTCCTTTATTTGAAATGCTTGTCTACTCTATGTAAATAAATTTGTCACTACTGAAGATCATCTCAAATTTGGATTTGTTTGTTTATGCATGTGTTATTACTTAACCTAATCTTTTAGTTACTTATAGCACTTAACCATGCAAAGCTTTTATTTAAAAAAAAAAAATCCATCTTAGCTGATAGCATGTAAGTGTAGCTAGATGTGGTGAAACGTGTCTGTAATCCCAGCATCAGAGAGGGAGACTGTCTAGAGGGAAAAGGCACAAAGATTAACCTTTAAAGAGGGTGTGAATTTTTAAGCTTTTATAGAAGAAAACAATTTTTTATTTGTTGGATTTGTGTGGAATTATCAGATTAGTTCAGAAAATCTGAAAAGTTTGCACAGTGTCTCACTAGTTTACAGAACTGTATATTACTCATCATACACGTTAATGCCATGGAGCCCACTTGAGAAAAAGAGAAGAGGTGCTACTTTGAATATCCTTGCTGGATTCATTGCTAGTGTTAGGAGACTATTTGAGTGTTGGAGAAACAGCATCCATACAGGAATGTAATGGGTAATTCCAATGATAGCACTCAAACGCTACTGTAAGACTTAGGATCCTGGTCATAAAATGAGACATTGACATTTCTTCACATGTACTTTGTCATAACTCCATCTACCAAGGATTATGACACTTAAAAGCTTTTATTGCACATTTAATCCTTAGACATTATTAACTGCATAGTTGAGAATACTAATTGTAATTTGTGATGAGAAATAGTTGTAAAACTTTAATCTGCTAAGAATTAATACAGCTACACCATGGGTAAAATATTCAAAGTGATAAATGTATACTTCGAAGCGAGTCAGATTCTTAAGGTACTGTGTATATTTGTAAAGTGATGGTGTAGCTGAAAGTGTATAAAATACAGGAGCTTTTGTATCAGTACTTTGTTTTAAAAACGCTGAGATTTAATTAATAGATATACAAAAGCTCTAACTAGCTCGCTGCTAGTTAGATTTGCATTCCACTTTAAAATGTGATCCTAAATGTATTTTCAGCATTAAATGAAATGACATTACCTTACTATTCTTTATAGTTTTACATGGCTACCCCACAAAACAGTGTCAGTAGATATTTTAAGCACCTAAATGACTTAGTTAAACATTGCAAAGAAGAGCCAGGCATAGTGGCACATGCCTGAAGTCTCCGTACTCTGGAGGGCAAGTGTGAGGCCAGGTTGAGCTGTGTACATATGGAGCAAAACCTTTCAGAAGAAAAGGTTGCTTGAAAATATTGACAATTACTGATGACCTAGCTTAGAGATCTAAATTTAAAAATAGGCTTTTAAAATGATTAAACTTGGGTTGGTGGATATTACAACTTTAGTCTTAAAAAATGGAAACCAGTGGGAAAAAATATGTGTATTCTTAAGGAAAAGTTTGAGCATTATCTTGAAGTTAAAAAAAAAATGGTTGTTTGTAGAAACAAGTTCAATCTATCTATCTATCTATCTATCTATCTATCTATCTGTCTGTCTAGTGTATGTGTGTGTGTGTGTGTGTGTGTGTGTGTGTGTGTGTGTGTGTGATGTGTGTATGTATGTATGTATGTATGTATGTATGTATGTATGTATGTATGTATGTGTATGTGTGTGTTTCAGATAGGGTTTCTGTATAGCCCTGGCCGCCCTGGAACTTGCTGGCATACAAGGTGTACACAACCACCACCCAACCAAAATTTTCATTTAAAAATATTTAAAGTAATTTTTGAAGGGGAAATTCATCAAGTTTTTCGCTGGCTTTGAAATTTTTTTTTCTTTTTCTCTTGGCTGTCCTGGAACTCGATCTGTAGACCAGACAGACTGTCCTTAAACTCACAGAGATCTTTTTGCCTCTGCCTCCCAAGTGCTGAAATAAAAGGTGTGCACCACCACTTTCCAACTTGCTTTGAGTTTTACTTTTGTTATGTTTTGAGACAATATTGGATACTTAATTCTATCATATACCATCTGTAGATGTTGTCATTTCTAAAGTATTGTATGAGAAAAATTGAGCTTTAAATTAAATATTTAAGGCTGGATTAAGACAAGCCTGTCTGTAGATAATTTATAGCTAGGACCATAATTTTACTGATGATTCAGAAAATGCTACTTTTAATTGAGAAACAGTAATGATTGCCAAAAAAAATTTTAGTTGGTTTTCTAAGACAGAGTTTCTCTGTGTAGTTTTGGTGCCTGTCTTAGATCTCACTCTGTAGATCAAGCTGGCCTTGAACTCACAGAGATCCGCCTGCCTCTGCCTCCCAAGTGCTGGGTTTAAAGGTGTGTGCCATCACCGTCTGGCAATTGCCAAAATATTTAAGACCATAAACTGTTAAGGTATCTTAATATGTTAAAACATTAACCACCTTTATTTTGTATTTTGGGACAGATTGCTGTCAGTAAAGACTATAGGGGATTACACAGTTTTATACTTTGGAAATGGCACTGATAATTCCTTTTTAGAGAAAAGGCATGTCCTTTTTGTAGAGACATAAGTCTGTGAGCAATGGCAGAATGTGTTTGACACAGTCTATTTGGAGGCTGCTGTTACCTAGAGGTTATTACCAGGATGCTGTGGTACTCTCTTAGCTTGTAAAGGTGGAAGGCATCGGATGGTTTTATTGGTCAGCCAATGACAAAGAGGTATGAGTTTGTACTTCAAGATAATAGTTTTTACCATCTTGACCTGGACCTTTGCATGTGAGAAAGGACTGTGATGCTGTAATCTCCAAATACCTATCCTTGTTGACATTGAACCTAAATACAGACCATTTTTTAAAATACCTTTTCTAAAAAAATTAATAGAGGAGTTGAATATTGAGAAAATTTTATTGTGTGTGAAATTAGTACTATGTATTATCATGTAAACTAAAGAAACCTCTTATTTTCTTAAGGGTAATAATGAAATGATGTTGATTTTCAGGTGTTCTTCTGTATGGACCTCCAGGCTGTGGGAAAACGTTAATTGCCAAAGCTACAGCCAAAGAAGCAGGCTGTCGATTTATTAACCTTCAGCCTTCAACACTGACTGATAAGTGGTATGGAGAATCTCAGAAACTGGCTGCTGCTGTTTTCTCCCTTGCCATAAAGCTACAGCCTTCCATCATATTTATAGATGAAATAGGTATGCTGTTTTCTATGTGAGCATCTTATTTTAAAGGTGCTGTGTAGAGAACCAGGTTTAATTTTAGTATTTATCTACATCTTTGGTAAATCAAAAGATTTGTTGTTGTTGTTTTTTTTTTAAGATTTATTTATTCACATATTTTATGTATATGAGTGTTCTGTCTTCATACACACCAGAAAAGGGAATCAGATCCCATTATAGATGGTTGTGAGCCATCATGTGGTTATTGGTAATTGAATTCAGGACCTCTGGAAGAGCAGTTAAGCACTCTTAACTGCTGAGCCATTTTCTCGCCCCAAGATTTGTTCTTTTTAAAGAATTTATGGGTTGGGGATTAAGCTCAGCAGTAGAACGCTTGCCTAGCAAGCGCAAGGCCCTGGGTTTGATTCTCAGCTCCAAAAAAAAAAAAAGAATTTGTACGGTTGAGTGTACCATTGTATACATATGGAAGTCAGAAGGCAGCTTGGTTGAGTGGGTCCTCCACATTTACACAGGACTGGAGAGATCAAACTCCTGCCACCAGGCTTATGCACTTACAGCCTTTACCTCTGAGCATCTTGTTAGCCTTAAAGTATCTATTCTAATATGCCATATATAATTTCCATGATGTAAAATGGACCATAAGCTTGTTTACTCCCTTATCTGATTGCTAGATGTCTTTTCTCAACTTCAAATAGTATGTATGTTGTAGATATACACATGTATACATATGATTATTTGTAGTTGAAAGTTTTTTCTGTGTCTCGCCTGGTCCGCAGCAGTTCAGACCCAAGTAAACACACAGAGGCTTATATTATATTATTTTTAAACTATGGCCATGGCAGGCTTCCATCTAGCTAGCTCTTATATCTTAAATTAACCCATTTCTATTAATCTGTGTTTTGCCATGTTTTCTGTGGCTTTACCTGCATCCTATTACATGTTGCTCCTTGAATTCTCCTTTTTTGCTTATCCCACCTATACTTCCTGTCTGGCTACTGGCCAATCAGCATTTTATTTACCAACCAATCAGAGCAACACATCAACATACAGAGCACCATCACCCATCAATTATCTATGGTAAATACCTAGACGCTGAACATCCTTTAACCTAGGGATTACTTGCTCTTGAAAATGCTACACACAGCCGGGCAGTGGTGGCGAACGCCTTTAATCCCAGCACTCGGGAGGCAGAGCCAGGTGGATCTCTGTGAGTTTGAGGCCAGCCTGGGCTACAGAGTGAGTTCCAGGAAAGGCGCAAAGCTACACAGAGAAACCCTGTCTCGAAAAACCAAAAAAAAGAAAAAAAGAAAAAAAGAGAGAGAAAGAAAGAAAAAAGAAAATGTTACACTAATTTGGGAGAGGTGGGGTATATGCCTGCACTCCCAGCACCGGAGAGGCTAATAAAAGAATCAAGAGTTCCAGGCCAATGGTTGGGAATGAAGTTTACTTGGTAGAATGCTTACCTAGCTTGTAATAAAGCTTGGAGTTCAGTCCCAACATCATAAATATAAGTTGGGCCTGTTGACATACACCTGTGATTCTAGCGTTTTAGAGACTTGAGGATTAAAAGTTCAATGTCTTTTGTAGCCACTACATAGTGAGTTCAAGGCCAGTCTGGTCTAAATGAGACAACAAAACCAAACAAAATGGAGGTGGAAAAAAAAAAGAAATTTTTTTTTTCTTTTTTTCTTTTCAATTACATATATTATGAAGTAGGAATTTAATTTTACTCTTGCATTTGGATAGGTAACAAAAAAATTCTACCTTTTATGTCCTGAATTTTAGTTGACTCTAAATTTTTTAGCTCATCTATATTTTTGTTCTTGGTAGAATATATTATTATAAGGGCTGTAGAGATGGCCCACTGGTTAAGAGCACTTGCTACTCCTTAAGAGGACCTGAGTTTGGTTCCTAGTCCCCACCCATGTTAAGTGGCTTACAGATGTGTGTAACTCTAGATACAGGGAATCCAGCACCCTCTTCTGGCCTTTGTAGGTACCCAAACATGTGGCATATACACATATAGATACACAAATTAAAAAAAAAAATACAAGTAAATCTTAAAATTTTTAATTAAAATCACTCCCACCCCCACCCCAGGATTTCTCTGTGTAATAGCCCTTGATATCCTAGAACTCACTTTGTGGCCAGGCTGGCTTCAAACTCACAGAGATCCACCTGCATCTGCCTTCTGAGTGCTGGGATTAGGCGTGTGACACCACCCCCTAAAATGTATTTTTGTATTGTTTAATTATTAGAGTTTTTTACATGTGACTTATTACTGCTAAATTATGCAATTTTATGTAGTTATGATAGGCTAAATAAAACCAGAGAAGTTCAAGGATTTGGTTTAGTGGTTGAGTGCTTACCTAGCATATGCAAAGCTCTATATTCAGTTTCTAGTACTGAAAAACAAAACAAAATTAAAACAAGTTAAAAATAAAAAAGCTGGACAGTTGGCTTAGCTGTTAAGAGTGGTAGCAGGCCAGGTATAGAAGTGTACACCTTTAATCCCAGTACCCAGAAGGCAGAGGCAGTTGGAATACTATGAATTTGAGGCCAACCTGGTGTGCACAGCAAGTTCCAGGACAGCCAGGGCTGTTAACAGAGAAACCCTGTCTCATTTAAAAAAAAAGAGGGGGGGGCCTGGAGAGATGGCTCAGAGGTTAAAAGCGCTGACTGCTCTTCCACAGGTCCTGAGTTCAATTCCCAGCAACCACATGGTGGCTCACAACCATCTGTAATGAGATCTGGCGCCCTCTTCTGGCCTGCAGTCATACATTCTGTATACATAGTAAATAAATAAATTAAATAAAAAAAAAAAAAAAAAGAGTAGTTGCTGCTCTCACAGAGGACGTAGCAGGCACCTTGGATGTAATTTTAATTCCAGAGGGTCTGGTGAACTCTACTGGCATCTGCAGGTACTCCTAGTCTCTCTCTGTCTCTCATTTCCTCTCTGTCCCACACATACTCTTAAGAATAAATCTTTACAAATAAAAAAATGCATGTATAAAGAGAGAAGGTGCCTAATTTTTTATTACTTACTTGCCCTGTGTATTTGTTCATATCAGTTTACTCTTTCAACTCATTTTGAGTTTTTGGTATATATCTTCATTGAATAAAAAAGCTTATAGCTAGATTTTTTTTTTAACTTTATTTATTATGTATACAATGTTCTGCCTGCATGTATGCCTGCAGGCCAGAAGAGGGAGCCAGATCTCATTACAGATGTTTGTGAGCCACCATGTGGTTGCTGGGAATTGAACTCAGGACCTCTGGAAGAACCGCCAGTGAGTGCTCTTAACCTCTGAGCCATCTTTCCAGTCCTTTTTTAAACTTTAAAACACAACTCCTTTTTAGCTTGAAAGTATCTAATTTATATTTATTATGAAACTAATACAATCACATTTATTTCCAATTTGCAATCATTATGAAAGCTGATGTAGTCAACATTTATTTCTGTTACATAATTTTGTCCTTTTTGTTTACCAGTCTGGTGGATAACCTACCCCTTTAAACTCTTCCTTTCCCTTCTATGCATTTGAAGCTATCTATTCTTTTTCTTCTATTGAAACAATTTATATAGCTACTTATCTTAAAAAAGCCTAAAGCTTCCCAGGCATGGTGGCTGACACCAGTAATCCCAGTACTTAAACTGAGACTTGGTTTGTGTAGATTCAAGGCCATCTTGGGCTACAGAATGCAACTCTGCCTTAAAAAAACAAAACAAAACAAACAAACAAACAAAACCCCAAATCTTATTTATGCACATACACACATTCATGCTTAATTATTATCTACAGAACTTCTTGGGTCAAGTGTTCAGATCTTGCCTCCTTTTAAATTAAGTTTGTTAGCTTAGTTTTGGATTTTAAGTACTGGCTTTATGTTTGAATTGAAGTCTGTCAGGTGTGTTTTGCAGATACTTTTCTCAGTCTATAGCTTTTCTTTCTATTCTCTTAACAGTATCCTATTGTAGAGTAAATTTTCTAATTTAATAAATTAAATCTTTTTTTTTAACAAGAGATTATGCTTTTGGATGTTATGTAAAAGTTATCACCAAAATTAATGTCACATGTCGACTTTTCCTGTATTGCTAGTTTTGGGCTTAGGAGTCAGACATCAGCTCTTGAGTATGCTAGGCAAACGTTCTTTTTCTAGACTATAGCCTAGCCTTTGTGTATATTGACATAAGTTGTCCTGTTGTTGAAACATGATTTGTCAGATACACATTAACTTCCTTAAAAAATACTTCATCCAAAGTGAGTGTGGTGGTACATGGACTTGAGAGGTTCAAGGATGTCTTCAGGTACATGCAAGTTTCATGCCAACCTGGGCTTTTGTAAGAGCATACCTTAGAAGCATATGTGTCTTTCTTTTGCTCTCTTCCCATATTCTTCCCTCCCCTTCTTGCTCTTCTGTGATAGGGTCTCTCTGAAACTCAGTCAAATGATCCTCCCGCCTTAGCCTAATAAGTGCTAGGATTACAGGCATGAGCTACCATACCCTGATCATCCAGTGTTTCTGTTAGCATTTACAGTCTTTTTCTATCTTGTTACTATTCCAAATTATTGTTATTTAATTGTGTCTTTTGTAAGCAGCATATAGTTTCTAGTCTATTTATATTGAATGTTAATTACTGATGTAGTTGTGTTTATGAAACATTGTGGGGTTTTCGTAATATTTTGAATAGTTATCTTGCAAGCACTGCTTCTTGATAGTGGAGATAATTAAGAAGGGTTAAATTAGGTGAATTTATAATGTTTATCTTCAAAAAGTAACTGGCTAAACTTTATCCAGTATAGACGTTAGTCTGATACATAGTCCTATAATAGGGACCTTTATATAAAATTAGAACTGTTTGCCAGGCGGTTGTGGCGCATGCCTTTAATCCCAGCACTCGGAAGGCAGAGGCAGGTGGATCTCTGTGAGTTCGAGGCCAGCCTCGGCTACAGAGTGAATTCCAGGACAGGCTCCAAAGCTACACAGAGAAACCCTGTTTCAAAAAACAAACAAACAAACAAAAAATAGAACTGTTTAAGAACAACGTCCAGAATATATATATCTTGTCATAGTGATATGTAGTTTCTGGAATTACTTTTTTTGTTGTTGATTTGGTTTTGAAATGGTCTCAAAGATATGGGAGCCCTGTATCTTAGGCTATCCTGGAACTCACCATAGAGATTCAAGGCTGACCTTGAAAGTTACATTCTGTTGTCTTAGTCTCTCATATGCTGGGCTTAAAGGCATACACTACCATGCCTTGTTCTCTTGGAATTATTTCTTTTTCTTTTAAGCTTGGACTAATATATTGTAACACGATTTTATGTTATTTTCAAACACAGTTGGTAAACTGTGAGCTGTTGATTCAAGGCAGAGAGACCTGATGGTTATTTAGTAATGCCAGCGACTTATTATATGGCTAAACAAAGCACTTGAAATGGGCATTGTGCTAGAAAATACAAGACTTACTTTTACTATTTTATTTTTTCCCCCTTCTTAGGATGTAATACTTTTTGTGTTCAGAAAGAAACTTTTCCATTTATTTATTTTTTTATTTCCATTTATTTATTTACTTTTTCCCCCTTCTAGCTTTTGGAGGTGATTTTACTCTGTATCCCTTGATGGCCCAGAAATCACAGAGGAGCACAGACTGGCCTCCAGCTGTCAGTCCTCTTGTTTTGCCTCTTGAGTGCTAGGATCACATGAGTGAACCACCGTATCCAGTTGTTCTCCTCCTTTGAAGAAAGCGATTTAGCCAAGCATGGTGGCTCACGTTTTTGATCCTAGCACTCAGGAGGCAGAGTCAGGCAGATAGATCTCTAGGAGTCTGTAGCCAGCCTGGGCTACAGAGTGAATTCCAAGACAGCCAGAGCTACACAGAGAAACTGTCTCAAAAACAACCAAAATAAGAAAAAAGAAAAGGAAAAAAAACGAAAGCATTTTATGAAATGGTCTATATTTGAAGGCAGAAGATAATTTTTTTTCCCCCTTTGGTTTTTCGAGACAGGATTTCTCTGTGTAGTTTTAGTGCCTGTCCCGAATCTCGCTCTGTAGACCAGGCTGGTCTCGAACTCACAGAGATCCACCTGGCTCTGCCTCCTGAGTGCTGGGATTAAAGAGAAAATAATTTTAAAGGGAATGTTAAATTGTCTTTAAAGGCAAGCATCTCTGAGAAGCAAAGGCTCTATATCTTGTTTACTTATTGCTTTTTGTCAAGTACACACATACACACGTGCTAGCACATGTGTTTAAACCATTTTCTGTTTTCACTTTTTCTCCCTTAATAGTATTTTAGGCATTTCTTCTTTTGTGTATTACCAAGAGAGTATGGGGAGGGAGGAGTGTATGATAGCGTAATTAAGAACATAAAGGCTTCAGGTAATTAGAAAGGTAGAGCCATATACCTAGGCTCTCTCCCAAGACTCTCTACTTGGTTCCCTGTCTAGCCTCTCACATTAGAACCTTTAAAAAAATCTCTTCTGTATATTGACATGCATATATTTTTGGGATAGAAAAATTATGAATTGAATGTGTTCTAATTTTCTCAAGAATTTACCAGGATTATTTTTTTTTATCAGATAATATCTGAAACAGTATAAATAATCCCCAGCCCTCTTTCTTGTTTTATGAAGTTGACAGCTTTTTAAAAAATTTAAGCTATACCATGGATAAATAAATAATCCGTCATTAGTTACTAAGCTTAAGGACCTTTTTCTTTCAGACTCCTTTCTGCGAAACCGTTCAAGCTCTGACCATGAGGCTACGGCAATGATGAAGGCTCAGTTCATGAGCCTCTGGGACGGGCTGGACACTGACCACAGCTGCCAGGTATCTGAGCAGATTCCTCCCTAAGCATCAGTGGTTTTGTCTTCAGTGGGGACTTGCTGAGGTGTTCATTGCACTTTCATACAGAAGTCTCTTTCATTATTTTTACACTCAGTGTTAAGTAATACGGGTCCAAAAGAACATGATTTTTATGAACTTCACCCATCTATATGATTGCCAGCAGATTTATATAATTAGAGGAGCTCACATGTCCTGTACTGTTGCTACTGTGTGACTGAACCCTAGAGTACATAGAATCAACAATGATTTGTATTTGCCTCTATCAATGTTCCATTAATGGTCATAACCAAAAATAATGCTCTGTGTGTAGAGTAGATTCCTGGAAGAGGAGAACACAAAATTAAAATGAAGAGAAGTGAGACTTCACAAGTAGTCTTAACCCTTTTATATTGCAAATATAAGCCAGGCTTAACTTGGGTAATTTCTGGTAAAGGTGTATGTGAAACAAAATACTGTAATCTTATCCCCTGGAGCCGCCCATGTGTTCAGTCCCAAATGTAGCTATGGACTAAGAATTCCTCCCCACTAATCAAGACAAAACCAGCAGTTCACATTGGCCTCCACCTGTACTTCTAGCTGCACAGGACGCCGAGAGTGAAAGTTTATGGCCAACCAGAGCAACAACACAGTGAGGTCCCATTCCACATAAAACCTGGAGGTTTTGTAACTATAGCCAATCAGATAATTTGTTTTGCTTCCACATTTCTCCCATAAATACTGACTCTGACAGATTCACCATCATAATACTGCATATTTTTAATTTGGTGTTCCTAGTTAATCTTTTTCTTTTTCCATGAAAAAAATCTTAAAAAAAATTTTTTTTTGAAATGATTTATTTTTATTTTATGTGCATTGGTGTTTTGCCTGCATGGGAGGTGTCAGATCCCCTGGGATTGGAGTTATAGTCCATTGTGAACTGCCTTATGAGTGCTGGGAATTGAACCTGGGTCTTTTAGAAGAGAAGGCAGTGCTTGTAACTGCTGAGCCATCTCTCCAGCCACTAATAAACTATTCTTAAAAAGCAAACTGCAACACTGGGGGAGGAGAGATAATTTAGAAAGTTTAGATACTGGCTCTTCTTGTAGAGGACTCAGGTTCAGTTCTCAGCACCCGTGTTATGCCTTACAAACCACACATAACTCCAGTTCAGAGGATTCAGTAGGCATGCAAAGCAGTGCACATAAATTCATGCATATAAAGTAAGTCTAAAATACATATTTTTTTTAAAATGACAGCAATTGATTTAATGATCATTGTTGTCTACATGTAATTCCAGCATTGGGAAGGCGGGAACAGGAGGATTTCAAAAGTCACTGCTAGCCTGGGTTACATGGTGAGATCTTGCCTTTTTTAAAAAAAAAAATGTTGGCTGGTGTAGTCCTACAAGCTTGTGATTCCAATGTTTATGAAACTGAGGAGATAGATCCTCAATTGCAGACCAGCCTATGGTATACAGTGAGGCCTATCTGGAAAATCAAGGACTAGGGATGTAGTTTAGTGTTTACCTAGCAGGCCCTGAGTTCAATCCCCATCATTGCAATGCAAAAATAAAAAGCATGTGAAATCTCACCTACTTTGAGGGCTTTATATGTAATAAAATACTAATAAATTGCCTACATGCTAGATACAAGTGCAGTGGAAGGGAGAAAACTACTGTCAAGTCAGGATGACAAACCGTTTGTCATCTAGGCTGGCTTCGAACTTTAAATCGTCCTGCCTTTGTTTCCCAAGGGCAGGAGTTACAGGCACATGCCACCACATTTTTCTTTCATTACAGACACATTGAGAGATATCCATGTTACTTGGCTGCAAATTATGAAGTCTCAGGAGTTGTGTATTTCTATGTATATGTGTTTTTGTTTTAATTAAAAGATACTTAGTATGAGAAAGGGAGGGTATTCATGCTGCAGCATGCATGTAGAGGTCAGAGAACAATTTTCAGGAGTCGGTTCTTTCTACTGTGTAGGTACCAGGATTCTAACTCAGGCTTGGTCACAAATGTCCTCACCGCTGAACCTTTTCCCTGGCTCTGCACATGTGTTTGCTACCTATGAATCAAGACCTGTTTCTACTGGATGGGTTTCAGACACCAGCATTTTTCTCATGAGCCCTGGCCTTATATATTTATTTCTCATAAATTTCCCTGACTTGATTTGTCTGATGTGCACTTCAGATACATACATACATATATATATATATATATTTTTTGCCATATCACCTAAGAATCTCTTAATTTCACCCTATTATCATAAATTAGAAGTCAGAACCATATCATTCTCAGGAAAATGAAATCACATGCCCTCCTTTTTCATCGCCTCTTTGAAATACAGTTTTATGGTGAGGGGAACAGCCTTTAGTATAATGGTTAGAGAAGAAATAACACCATAAATGTGGGTAATAGTTATGGAAACATTTTCTATTAATAATTGGCTCTAATGAACATATAAAATTGGCCTAGGCCAGTGGTACATGCCTGTAATCTCAGCATTTAGAAGGGTGAAGTAAGAGAATCACTACAGTTTGATGCCTGCCTGATTTACTTCATGAGTTCAGGTCAGTCATATCTCCATAGTAAGACCCTGTCTTAAAAATAAGCTGGGCATGGTGGCACATGCCTTTAACCCCAGTTTTTGGGAGGCTGAGACAGGTGGATCTTTATGAGTTAGAAGCCAAGCCTGTCTATATAGTGAGCTCCAGGTCAGCAAAGGCTACAGAGAGACCCCATCTCAAAAATTAAGTGGAAGATTTATTAATGGAAATACCTTACAAGCTGCCCAAAATTAGTTTTTCTAAATAGTGATGTTTAATGTGTTTGAATGTTGGGTGGTTAGGTCATGTCAGAGATGTGTGAAGATTATACCTTTTCAGAGTTCGGTGTTCAGGTTTCTAGAGCAGAAGACACAGGCAGTGGAGGAGTCTCCAGGGCTGTTTCATCAGAGTTCCTCAGCTTGGGGTGGTTTCTGTGTGGAATTTTAGTTGGTTAGAAAACCACAATTCTCTTTTTACAAGTAGCAGTTGCTGTTTTCATTAAGATGTGTTTGGTTTGAGGAGAGAAATGAAGATGTTGCTTTTTTTCTTTTTTTATCGTATGTTGAAAGGGTTAAATTTATATTTATAATCTTGAATAAGAGTTTTAGATATAGTCTACTTTTTCATGAACCAGTTAGCTTTTCTTTCAGATTACCTTTTCAGTGACTATTGATAGCGCTCAGGCTTTAGGTAGCTTTCTTACAGACTTGGCCACAAAAGAGACGAAAATACTAAATGACCGTTGAAGCCTGTCATCACACCTGGGCACCTTAGCGATGGATGACAGTTTTCCTCTTGGAGAAGTGAGGCATAAAGAATAATGGTGTTTTTAATATCTCCATCAATTAAGATTTGAAGCATAAATCTAGATATTCTCATTTTCAATGTGAAATAATAAAATTATTTCCATACTTTGAGCTTTGTTTTTAATTTAACAACCATTCTTTAGATTTTGTTCTTAAATACTAAAAATTTTCATGTTTCTGAATTTGAATTTTAACTTAATATTTGACTCATAACTTATTTGATACATGTATAAGTGCTCTTAAAAAGCACTCCTTAATATTTTAAACAAACTACAAATAGTTTTAGTTTTTATCATGAATTCCTTATTATACACATTTATTAGGTTATTATCTAGATTAATTTCAATTCCTTGATTTTGTTTCTAGTACTTCACCTTCCATACTGAAATCTTTACTTTGTTTTAGGCTTCTTTGTTTACCTGGAATTTATCTTAAAATATAGCTTCTTTAGCTCACTTTTCAATATTTTGTTTTTGTTTCTTCTTTTTAGAACATTGCCTTAGATACACAAGGTACCTTTTGTGGTTTTTTTTTTTTTTTTTGCAGTTTTTTTTTTTTTTTAAGATTTATTTATTATATATACAGAAGAGTGTGCCAGATCTCATTACAGATGGTTGTGAGCCACCATGTGGTTGCTGGGAATTGAACACAGGACCTCTGGAAGAGCAGTGGGTGCTCTCTTAACCTCTGAGCCATCTCTCCAGCCCTTTTTTTGCAGTTTTCAACAAGCTTTGTTCAATATTAGTTCACATTTCTCCTAACAGCATATCAAAACATCCTTATATATTTTGTTTTAAATGAGGCAGGGTCTCACTGTATAGCCCTGATTGGTCTGGAGCTCACTAGGTAGACCAGCCTGGCCTTGACGTTGGAGATCTTCTTTCCTTTGTCTCCTAAGTGATGGGATCAAAGCTCTTAGGAGACCATAACCAGCACTTTGTGTTTTTTCCTTATTTTGTTATTAGCTCATTAAGTCACTTTTAACTTTTTCTTTTACATTTGGTAAACATTTAAAATTTTTTTCAATCACTTTACTCAAATAAATTGTAGGAAATCAAAGAAAAACTAATATGGGGATTAAGACCACTTGATCTTTACACAGAATTGCATAATGTTGTGGAACTTAAATATGTATTTGTATTTACATGTTCCTCCCTCTAGGTGGCAGACTTGGTTAATTAATAATGATTTTACTCTCTGATTTTGAATATCATTAAATGTAAAGAGAAAAACAGATAAAATTTGATAGATATTTAAAAAACTTGTTCTAGAGTTATTTGAGAAATCTAAAACTGTCAGACAGAAATAAAGTAAGGCTAAGTAAATATACTCCTATATAATAATAACAAATTAATTTTGTTTAGTAGGTCTGTGCTGTCATTAGGTTATTGATATCTTTAAGAAATTTTCACCAGATGTGATGGTATATGATTTTTATACAAGCCCTGGGGAGCAGAGGCAGGCAGATCTCTGTGAGTTGAGGCTAGTCTACATAGTGAGTTCCAGGACAGCCAGAGCTGTATAATGATATCCTGTTTCAAACAAGCAAACAAAAAAAAACAAAACATAAAAAAGAAAGAAAGAAAAGAAAATTTTCTTGATTTGAATATCTTTAATTCTAATTTTAATTCTATTGGTAATTTAAAAATTGTGTTTTTCTTTCTGCATCTTTTATAAGTATACACAGAAGTTAGTAGGTCCACCAGTGTATTTTTCCTTTTGTCTTTAAAATTCAGTCTCCCTCCTCCTTTTCTTCATTTGTCTCCTTCAGGGTTCTAGGGATTGATCATAGAGCCTCACATATGCTAGGCGAGCATTCTACAACTGAGTTACCCCAGAGGCCCCTGCCCAGCAATTTGGTGTTTTCTTCTACATCCAGCTTTTGTTTGAAACTTCAAACAAAAATTCTATACAGTTTTTAAATTTAGCTTAACACTCGCAGAGCCGATAGTACAGTGAGATGATGCTGTGAAACCTAGAAGAAAAAGCAGCTGATATATATGTTACTGCCATCAGGGTCTTCATACTTATGGGGAAATGGGTTTTCATAACATTATGAAAGACTTACGGGGAGCCTTCCACTCATACTCCCAAGATGTAGTCATTTAATAGGGAACCATATTTTATAAAATACAAATCATTTTAACATTTTTATAATACTTGTATATATATGTATAGGTACTCATTGACCATATTTTTATGAAATACAAGCATTTGTAAAAACTACACTTCTTCAATAATGGTTCTTATAACTATATAGAGTAGATGATTTAGTTGCTAGACATCAAGTATGTATGTTTCACTAGTCTTTCCAGATATGCCATTGTTTGATTTTTCTTTTTAAATATATGATTAACTTCAGTTTTACTTATAAACATTTGACTAATGCTGGGTTACAGTGAGATTTCTCTTAAAAAGACTAGTTTAAAAGCCATTTCTAAGTCTTTTTGGTTTTTCGAGACAGGGTTTCTCTGTGTAGCTTTGCGCCTTTCCTGGAACTCGCTCTGTAGCCCAGGCTGGCCTCAAACTCACAGAGATCCTCCTCGCTCTGCCTCCCAAGTGCTGGGATTACAGGCATGGGCCACCACTGCCCGGCATTTCTAAGTCTTAATGATAAGGACCTCAGAGAATATTTATTGTTGGTAGAATTTAATGCCTTGTTTTTCTTTATATGTTTAGGTTATAGTGATGGGAGCTACCAATCGCCCTCAAGACCTTGACTCGGCTATAATGAGAAGAATGCCTACAAGATTTCACATCAACCAGCCTGTAAGTAGTTTTAATTATATTTTTTAAAGGGAAACAATTGCCTTTTAAATAGGTTTTTAAGAAGAATTATTTGCCGGGTGGTGGTGGTGCACACCTGTAATCCCAGCACTCGGGAGGCTGAGGCAGGTGGATCTCTGTGAGTTCGAGGCCAGCCTGGTCTACAGAGTGAGATCTAGGAAAGGTGCAAAGCTACACAGAGAAACCCTGTCTTGGAAAACAACAACAAAAAATTGTTTTGTTTCTTTGGATTTATTTATGAAAAAGAGAGGAATAAGAAACTCCACTAGGCTGTGCCCTTTCTAACTCCTTTTCTTTAAATAAGATCAGTGCATTTGCTCTTTCCCCAAGAATATAATTAACTCAAAATTGCCTGCATACTTTATTTAGTAGTTTACCTTAGGAAAACACAGAAGAAAATAGAATTGAAGTTTTAGATTAACACAATTGAATTTGGGAACTAGAGGTTAAAGGACTGTTGTTTTCTGAATACCTAGCCTGAAGAAGAACAACTGTGATTTTTATTATTAACAATTAGTTGGAGCTTCTCTGACAGCTAATGATTCCGGAAGCACTGTGCTGTGCTCTAGCTAATGAAGGGAAAGTGTGGGTGGCCTTCCACCTTCACTTCTTTGGTTTGGTTTTTGAGACTGGAGTTTATCTCTGTGACTTGAAACTCATGGAAGTCCTCTTGTTACCTCGCTTTCCAAAGTGCTGATGTACAGCAGTGAACTACTGCACCTTTCTTCATTGCTCTCTTCTCCTAGCGTTCTTTTTTGTTAACATGTACCCTCTAGTAGGTTGTTATAACTTTAGTAACACCCTATAGTTTCTGTAGGAAATCATGTAATTGTGACTTTAATCAGCTTTTTTTTTTTTCTTTTTTTCTTTTTTTTTTGGAGGGGGGAGTTTCTGAGACAGGGTTTCCCTGTGTAGTGTTGGTGCCTTTCCTGGATCTCCCTCTGTAGACCAGGCTGGCCTTGAACTCACAGAGATCCGCCTGACTGCCTCTTAAGTGTTGGCGTGTGCCACCACCATCTGGCTTTAGTCAGCTTTTTTATTGAAAACACTAGGTTCTCATGGTAGAAGATGTGTTCCGCATGAGCAGCTTATTATATTTATAGGCACTTAGGGGAATTTAGGTAGTTATTCCTTTCAGATTTTGTAATGAAAATATTCTAACTCCATTCATAATCTTAGAATTTTTCGCCAAACTCCATTATAATCTTTGGCTAGATCATTTGTCCCACTCATATTCTGTAAGTGATCAGATTCAGGTGATCCAGTGAAAATGGGCTCCTAAAAGTTGAAGGCTGTGGGCTTTGTAAAATCCTCTGATAAGACACATGCTATAGCCAGCACATCTGGTTCTTCCGAGGGTATATACAGTCATTCCATTTGAACATTACCCGATAAATCAATGAGGTCTTTTTTAAAGAGATAGAAAACTAATAATTATATATATTTACTGTAACTAATACTTACTGAGTGTTAATATATGTCAGACACTTACTGGGCTCCAGTGATGGAAGACAACTCTTGTCCTTAGAGAACTCTGTGTTGCAGGGGAGGCAGACTCATAAGTAAATAATGTAAAATGTGCTTTCGAGGTATGGATACAGAGCTGTGTGAGTCTGAAATGATAATGAAAGCTAACTCTTCTATGGAGTTAGTGGGGTTTACACAAACTTGTTGGGCCTTAAGGATATAGGAATGTTATAGGTAAATGAGACAAACAAAGCCTTCCTGTCAGTGAGCAAAGGTAAGAAAGTGTGGAAGTAGGTTAGTGGGTGGGTTTTTAGTTCCCTTAGAGCACTGAAGAAAACTGATGGATATAAGTTGGGAAAGGTAGACTGCAGCTGTTTAGGTGGACTTTGTGTACATTCTCTAGTTTTGCAAGCAAGACATTAGACTAATATAAAGAACATTTGTTTATATGATTCTGAATGCCAAGATTAGTTATCTGTATCGGAAATTCAGTTGTAAGACTGACAGGATGGCTCAGTGGTTAAAGGCACTGGCAACCAAACCTGAAGACAGTTTTGGGGACCCGTGTAGTGGAAGGAGAAAACAATACAAAGCTGTCATCTGACCTCCATGTGTACTTCTCCCCAAAATGAATGTGTTTTTAAAAAAAGAGTTAAAAAAAATAAAAAAAATGAAATGTAATTCTAAATAGAGCTAAGGGTTTTGATGTGCCTGTTGTATAAAAATAGGATACAGCTGGGCGGTGGTGGCGCATGCCTGTAATCCCAGCACTTGGGAGGCAGAACCAGGCGGATCTCTGTGAGTTCGAGGCCAGCCTGGGCTACACAGTGAGTTCCAGGAAAGGTGCAAAGCTACACGGGAAAACCCTGTCTTGAAAAACCAAAAAAAAAAAAAAAAAAAAGAAGGATACAATACAGAAGTAGTGGTTATTAAAACTGTCAATGTAATACTGTGTGCATTATCAGAATGAATTACAGTAACCATCTGTTTTTTAGAGATTTGTATACTGTTAATATACTAAAATTCCTCTCCAAACAAAAAACTTATTAATTAAAAGGTAGTTGTCGATGATTATGTAATACAACAAACTAACCTTTCTGTTTGATACACAAGTTATAGCAACAACAGAATTTTATTTTGCTTACCAAATGATTTTATAATGAGTTCAAAATATTTTCTTAACGCTAATGAGAATGAACTTAGCTATAACAAATTTAAAATCCATCTATTTTTATGTAAGGTTTCCCTTCCTTTGTTTATTATGATTTCTATAAGGTATTCCTTATTTCATTTATTGTTGTTTAGATAGGTTCTTATGTAGCCCAGGCTGATCTTGACTTCACAGTGTAGTTGAGGATGATTGGAAGTCTTCATCCTCCTTTCCCTACCTTCCAAGTGCTTGTATTAGAGGTATGCTCCAGCATAACCAGCTTTATGTCATTTTATAAAATGAGTTAAGTGTAGTTTCTGTTCTCTGATGTGAAAATATAATGTATCACTGAAGGAAATCATTAACATTTAAATCCTAATATTAATGAGCACAGAAGTTTTTATTGAAGTGGAGGAACCAAGACAGTATTATCGTGTCTTCCAATTATTAATGAAAAGCACGCATGTATGAAATGCCATGAGACAGTTACTTTGTATGCTGATTTTTTTTTTTTTCCAAGACAGGGTTTCTCTGTGTAGCTTTGTGCCTTTCCTGGATCTCGCTCTGTAGACCAGGCTGGCCTTGAACTCACAAAGATCCGCCTGGCTCTGCCTCCCGAGTGCTGGGATTAAAGGCGTGCACCACCACCACCCATTCTTGTATGCTGATTTTTAAAACAAAGAAAAGCCTTAATTAAAAATTGACTAAAAGGTGTTTGTGATGATGACCTTTCATAAATTTAATAAAGGAAAAAATGCAGACTATAGGACTGTATAGGAAAAGCTGACATGTCATACATGCCTGTAGTCTCAGCATGTGTGGGATAGAGGCAAAAAAATCACCACAGGCTGAGTCCAGCCTGGTCTATATAGTAAGTTCCAGTAAGGCACACTCTGTGTTAGAAAAATGGGAAAGACATTGTATTTTGATATTTTTTTTCTCAATAACTACTAAGTGTATTTGCCAGACATGAATGAGAAACAGACTAACTCAGATGGTTACTGTAGAACATTGTATGATACATTGCTTTAACCTCTATCAGTTATTATCTAAAAATTTACAAAGGAAAAACAAAAATTAGTTGACCAGTAGGTTTTTTAAATGCTAATTGGAAAATTTCTTGGTTTTAGGCTCTAAAACAAAGAGAAGCTATCTTGAAACTCATCTTGAAAAATGAAAATGTAAGTAGAGAATTATGATTTATTCTCATTTAAAAATATGTTTTTGTTTATAAGGTCATTTTAGAAAGAAATGAAAAAGGTACCTGAGAATAATGTAGCTTTAAACTTCACCAAATATTGATAAACTCTGCACTGTTGATGTAACTCAATAAATATGATACATTTGAAGTAGTTTTTTTTTAAAGAGCAGTGTGTTTACAGATTAAAATACTGTGGTATTTTTCACAACATTTTATGCTTATGTAAGAATATGTTTTAAAGAAGTTTTCCATTTTGTTTCTTGTTTTTACTTTATTGTGTATTTTTATTTCTGCTTCCCATTTTGTTTCTTGTTTTTACTTTATTGCTCTTTCTTTTTTTCTCCCTTTCTTTCATTGATTGATTGATTGATTGATTGATTGATTCATTTTTTGAGACAGGGTTTCTCTGTGCAGCAGTCCTGTCTGTCCTGGAACTTACTCTGTAGATCAGGCTAGCTTCGAACTCACAGAGATCCTCCTGCCTCTGCTTTCCAGCTTTGTCTTAAGTTTTAAATCTTTGATATATTTGGAATTTATGTGGATTTTAAACTATAATATTACGCTACCATTTTTCTGAGTGGATGCTTAGCTATCCCAATGCCAGTGACTGAGCTTTGTGGCTTTCCCTTAGTGGAGTCCGTTAAGAAAACCTAGACTGTTTTTATATTCCTGGACCCTTCATTCCCCCCTCAAGTTATAATCAGAATCAAACCTTTGATTCTTTTAGGTCTAAATATAAGCCAGACTATAATCTTGAATGATTTATATAAAATAATAATTTTAAGCCATATAATAACCTTTTTGGTTCTGTATAAAGGAAGTTAAATGTCTTATCTTACTGTAGAATCATTTTAGTTAATCTATCATTTGATAACTCTGGGCCCATTTTCTTGGTATATCAGTGGGCATTATAGTTAGCCAGTTTGACTCCCTTGTGTCAGGGAGTTCTCCTTTGACTTGGCCTATTTATCCTGTTTTGGGAGCAGGGATGATGTATTCTCTTCTATAGCTGCTTCAAGCTGAATCAGGGTGTAGTTAGTCAGGGCCCAGGAAGGCTAAAAAAGGGCTAGTCAAAGGTAAGGAGGGAATTTAGGCAATGGGGCATTTATCAGAAGCATCTGATTTGACCCAGCTGGAGACAAGGAGCATTCAAATTGGCTGGGCTGGTTCACATCAGCTTTTTAGCAAGTCCAAAGCAGTGGAGTCAGCAACTGAAGCTTGGAGTGTCTGCCAGCCAAGTGGAAGCCTGTTGAGACAATTTTAAACTAGGAACAGAAGTTAAAATTTGTGAATTTATTTGGAATCTGTAGGCTTATGTCCTTAGTAATTGGGAATAGCAGGAGTCCCAAGACCAAGAGAGAGAAAAAAAATACCATCTTTAGGAATAAGCTGTACTTATCTGGGGTCCTTCTATGAAGTGGATCCCGGTTTTACGACTCTTTTAATCCTCTGAGGCCTACACAAACTATCTTACAAAAATGACATAAAAGTTTTAGATACATTAGTATTACCAATCTGTACTGAAATCCATATCATAAAATTATAAAGCTTATGAGATGAAAACTGACAGTCATCAGCTCTAAGGGTTAACTGCTAACAATGGCTGTCTGCTTTACAGCCAGCTCTGCTGTCAACAGCCAGGGGTTAACTTTTAATCCCCTTGTCCCTTATAGCAACAACTGCCTGGACCACAGTTAACTTTTATAGTTGTTTCTACATGACTCCTAGCATGCACCCTGTGCCTGATACTATAAAAGGGGGTTAGTAACTGCCTTCACCGCCATAGCCCAGAATTCCAGCATTGGCTGTGGTCTCAGCTAGCTGATAAGCTTTTGTGCCCTGCAGTGTTTTATTTTAATTTTAATTTATTTTTATTTTTCTGGAATAAAGATTGCTTCTGGTTTAATAGGAAAAAAAGAAAGAAAACCTAGACTGTATCAGCTGATTGGTCTGTGTTCAGCCTTTGTAGGGTTTGTTTTTACTTTTATTGATTCTATGTGGACTTCTTCACATCATGCATTCGATCCCACTTATCTCTCTGTCCTACCGAACTACCTTCTGCCCTTGCAACCTCCCTGCAAAACAAAACCAAATTTAAAAGAAAAACTAAACTAAACAAAGAGACATAACAAAGCAAAAAACAACAACACCAAAAAAATCTTGTTGTGGAAGCTGTAGTGTGGCCTGTTGGGACACACAGCTTACTCCTTAGTCTGCTCGCCTTTACTTACATGTGTTCATTGCCATGATTCATTGGGCTGCCTGGAGGCCTCTGGTTTCTGCCACACCACTGACAATGGGCTCTCCCAGGGGCTCTTCTTGGATATCCTGTTGTTATCCTGTGTCGTGGAGAGCCTGCTGTTTTGGATCTGTAGGTTCGTCCCCTTCACATGCTCAACAGTTCATAGACAATGTGGATGTTGGGGTGGCCTACTCATAGCCCTGCTTCTGGGCCTGGGTGGTAGCTGGGCTGGTCAGGTCGCTAGCTTTCCCTCATTGTCACTACATGGATGAGCTCTCCAGCACAGCCCAGGCTAGCTCACCCACTGCCGCCTACAGCAAGGAGCAGGGCCAGTTCTCCTGCTATTAGGCCCTCAGATCCCTTTCCTCTCACTTACATCCCCAGGGCCAGCTGCTGTTTTGCCCAGGCCAGGGCCAGGGCATCTTTAGCGATTGCTGTGGGGATATGGGAGTATCAGCTCTTCTGCTCTCACACGCTCAGGGCTGGCTCAGCTGCAACCAGACAACAGTGTCAACTCTAGTGTGCTGCCCAGGAAGGGTGCAGACCCCGCTCTCCTGTGCCCTGTAGGTGGTGTAGAGCCAGGCTAGTTCTCTCACGATCATGGCCCTGGGGCTAGCTCTCTTACCTGCCAGAGGTAGAAGGGTGTGGAGTGGGGAGGGCATCTTTCCCTCACCCATACCACCACATGACAGATGAGGGAGGGGCAGAGTCAGCTTTGCTGTTTGTTCTCACGCTCTCAGGGCTGGCCTACCTGTGTCCCCAACAACAGGGTCAGGTCTAGTGTGCTGTCCAGACAGGAAGCAGAGGATGCTTTCTCATGCACTATAGCTGGTGAGGGTCGGGGATAGCTCTCCTACTCTTGTGACTCCAGCGCCAGTGCTCTCACCTGCCACAGGTGGTGATGGGTGAGGGCTGTCTGTCTGTTTATGCTAGCTCCACATTGTCTTCACCTGGAGACAGCTTAACACCTTCTATTGTTAGACCTTTCTATCCTGCAGGAGAACTTTATTTTTTCCTATGGGGATTTTAGAATCAAATTGTTTTGCTAAAGAACAAAAAAATTAGTATTTTTGATGGATCGTCATTTATGACAGTGAAGTTCTTTCTGGTTACACCTTTTTGTCTAATTGTTTTCTTTAGAAGCAGTGCTTTAATTAGTTTCTTTTAAAGAAAAAAGGTTTATTATTTTATGTGTGTGGATAGTTTGCCTGTATGATTTAAGTGCACCATGTGTGAGTGCCTGTGGAGGACAGAGGAGACAGTTTGACAAGTCGAACTGGAGTTAGAGTTGGGGGGCCATCATGTCAGTGCTGGAAATGGAGCCCTGGACCTCCGCAAGAGCACTCTGCTTAACCACTGAGCCATCTCTCCAGCACCCCAATTTGTTTCATGTTGGGCCATATTCTGCTGTTGTATCAGAATATAATAGTTCACAATCAGAATATTTAGTTCATAATTCTATTCTGGATGTCGGAAAGTTCAAGTGCATGATGATAGTACATAGTCACGTTCTGATACTTCATGAAAAGCAAAAATAAAAAGTTTAAAATCCTAAACTTGAAATTTGGTACTAAGTCATTGACAGGTAACATTAGTACATCCATGATGGTTCTCTCATGGACCAAATACCTCCCAACATCACTAAAATTTGTCATGTGTCCACTCTAGCAATTCTGTATACTGTATATAGAAGTTGAAGGAACATATCAGTTTAGATCATCAAGATAAAAGCTAGATAGCCTTTCCTAAGAAATCTACATATGGTCATGAAATGTTTTATATAGTTTCAGGAAATACTTTTTTAAAATCTTTTTTTCTTCCTGAGACAGGGTTTCACTGTGTAGCCCAAACTTGCTCTGTAGACCAAGCTGGCCTTAAACTCACAGTGATCCACCTGCTTCTGCCTACTGAGCACTGGGATTAAAGGCATGTGCCATCCACCACCAGGCCAACATTTTTTTTTTTTACTTGTTTGTTGTGACAGGGTCTCACTGCATTGGTTGTTCTGGAACTTGATTAGGCTGGCCTTGAACTCACAGAGACCTGCCTGCCAAGGATGTGCCACCATGCTTGGTAACTTAATGTTTTTGAACAACATATATAGGCTGGTGTAGATGTTTTACATGTAGATGAGTCACATGTAGATGGTGAATATAAATGATGAAATTTAAGGTATTTGTCTCATTCAAACTTAAGAAATGACTCGTGTAATTTAAACCAATTTTAGTGGACTTAAAAATTTTTTTAGACACAATAAGGTCTTTGGAAATTTTTAGAATTATTTTTGTTGTGGGTACAGAGACTTTAGCACTCTGTTTTGTACTCATGAAAGCATACATATTAGTCTTTAATCAGTTTATAATGCAAAATATGAATGTTCCTTGGTTAATTGCTGACTTACAAATGTCTCATTTCTCTTTTACTTGTTTTTATATGATAAGGTATAATACTGCTTCAGTAAAATCTAAAATTCATTCAGTTTTGTTTTTAAAAGTCTCCCATTGATAGCATACATTTAATAAAAGCAGCATTATCATGCTTGCATGTTACTAAGTAGACTCAGACTTCATTTTGTGACCTGTCAGCATATAAGCAAGACATGTTAGTATTGTGGCTTGTTCATTTGCTTCATAGGTATTTTTGCTGCTTATATTCTGAAATGATAGGTGTATGTGCAGGTACAGAAGGATTTTTTTTTTTCTAGTGAACTTTTTCTTGTCATGCAATGACTTATTTCCCTAAATATGCATTAAGAAAAGATTGTACTCTAGTGTACCTAAATCTGATCTAATGCAACTAAAAGAACATCATGCTCATTTCATTTAATATTTGCCTTGCATATTGACTTTAAGCATTTGTTTTCACCTGTGTAGTTTTTCCTTCAAGTGTAACAACAGAGCCTGCCTTCTTTCAGTATATGTGACTGCCTTAATACTCAGCCACATTTTTATTGTATTATAATCTTGCTTTAGTTTAGTTGTTTGCATTTGTTCTTATTATGAGCTTGAGCTGATTTGTTCTTAATTAGTTCTTTCCATGAAATGTGCCTTGTTTTTGCTTTCTACCCCACTGCAGTCTCAGTGCCGCAGTGTATTTACATTTCCTATTTCCTTTCTTCTCTTCCTGTACTGATTTTGGACTTACATACTCTTGGTAGTAACCTTAACATTTTATGACATGCATATGTAAAATCCAACCTCTGCCCTCTTTCCAGCCTAGTTGTACACATTTCCTACATCTAACAGGTTCTTAGCTAGGATTTTGCTTCTGCTTTCTGTATCCTAAAAGATTGTTTTTAGGATAGCCTATCATTCTTTCCCTTTTTTTTTTTTTTTTTTTTTTTTTGGTTTTTCGAGACAGGGTTTCTCTGTGTAGCTTTGCTTTGCACTTTTCCTGGAACTCACTCTGTAGACCAGGCTGGCCTTGAACTCACAGAGATCCGCCTGGTTCTGCCTCCCAAGTGCTGGAATTACAGGCGTGTGCCACCACTGCTGGGCTTTACTTTTTTTTTTTTTTTTTTTAATGATTTATTTTTATTTTATGTGCATTGGTGTTTTGTCTGAATGTGTGTCTGTATGAAGGTGTCAAATCCCCTGGAATTGGAATTACAGACTTTTATATAGATGCTAGAAATTGAGCCTGGGTCCTTTGGAAGAACAGCCAGCGCTCTTAACCACTGAGCCATCTCTCCAACACTTTTTTTGTTTTGTTTTTTGGAGACAGGGTCTCACTATGTAGCTCAGGCTTGCTCTATAGACCAGGCTGGTTTCAAACTCTTACAGACCTGCCTCCCTCTGTCTCCTGAGTGCTGGAATTAAAGGCATATGCCACCACCACCGCCTGGCTCTTATTCTTTCCTTTTAAAAATTTATTTAGTATTTATTTGTGTGTGTGTGTGTGTGTGTGTGTGTGTGTGTGTGTGTGTGTATGTGTTGCTTCTTGCACAGTTCTCTTAGCCTCTAAGTTCAGTTTCCTTTTTATCAAAGATAAATAACTTCTTATCATTTCCATTTCCATTTAAGGAAGATGACACTGTGATTTGAAGGTCATAGCTACATAGCAGGCAGTAAGAAATATACAATTCTAAGTTTCTACATTAATATTAGGTCTCAGATAACCTGATGATGCCTTTAGGGAATTGGAAAAACGAGAAATAATAAAAAAAAAATCTCGATAGCAGTGGACCAAGAGAAATAGCTAAAATCAGGACAGAGATTAATGAAATAGAAGCAAACAAGCAAAATTTAATAACAAAGATCTTAATTAATAAAATTAGAGATGAGGCAGGAGACATTACAACAGATACTGAGGAAATTGAGAAAATCCTGATGGCATAGTTTTAAAACTATTTGCCAAACTAGAAAACCTAATAGAAATAGGTGAATTTTTATATGATATACTAAATTTAAATCAAGATTCAGTAAATAATTTAAACAGCTCTATAACAAACAGGTCACTTGAGGCAGTAATTAAAAATCTTCCGAATAGGGGCTAGAGAGATGGTTCAGTGGTTTAGAATACTTGTCACTCTTTCAGAAGACCCAGGTTCCAGACCCCACATCCACATGATGTCTCACAACCATCCTAACTCCAGTTCCCAGGGATCCAATGTCCTCTTCTGTCTTCCATGGTGACCAGGTACACACATAGTACACAGGCAGAAATTCATGCATGTAAAGTTAAATATAAAAAAATTAAAATCTGCCAACTGAAAAAGCCCAGGGCCAAATAGAATCACCACAGAATTCTTTCAAACCTTCAAAGAACAACTTAAGCCAGTACTTGTCAAATTATTCTATAAAACTGAAAAAAAAAAAGGAAGATCCCATCCAAGTTCTTTTAATGAAATGAATAATATCCTCATGTTTCCTTTTGAGATTTGTTTGTTTGAGAAGGGTACTCATTTTTTTGAGCTTTGGTAGCTCAGGCTAGCCTTCAATTTCCTGAATCTTGCTTGCTGAGGTAATGGAGTAACAGGCATGTGCCCCTGCACCCAGCTTCCTCTGTCTTTTGTCCTTGTTTAGAAATTACTGTTCTTAAGACAAAACACTTCACAATTAGAAATTGAGTAACTAATAAAGATGGCATTTCACCGGAATGAAGAAAATCACGATGGCAGATGTGTATATGGGGAGAAAATAGGGTTGGACGTCTGTTGCCTGTACAGATCCTACTTCTATAACCTGTCTTCCCTTGCCCAGCCTCCAGACTGTTAACAGAATATGAAAATTGCTCAGCTTACTTGCAGGATTAAATGAAAACGATACCCATAAGGCGCTTATGGAAATGAGAGCTCAGATCATAGATAATAATCACAATAGATTATTTCCTTGTTTATTTTCTCTTCTTTGTCTGCACATTAGTGTGTTTTAAATTCCCTCAAACCTATTAATGGGCTTTACTGTAAGCTTAGATGGAAGTACAAAACAAGTACTTAATTAAATTAGTATTGAGGTAGCAGAATTTTTTTTTTTTTTTCGAGACAGGGTATCTGTAGTTTATGCCTTTCCTGGAACTCGCTTTGGAGACCAGGCTGGCCTCGAACTCACAGAGATCCCCCTGCCTCTGCCTCCCGAGTACTGGGATTAAAGGCGTGTGTCACCACCGCCCAGTATGAGATAGCAGAATATTAAAGCATTACACTTCAAAGGAATTTTAAGTATAAAGACACTTAGGCATGTTTCAGTAGTAGTGACAATGAAAATTAGATTTCTTTTTGAAAATTAAAAATTTTAATTTCTAAGTTTTTATGGAACTAGCAATACTTTTCTGTTTCTGTTGGCTGTTATGACAAATTAAACATTAACTCTCAGATGGATATTTAGAAATATTTTGCTTAATTTTATATATTTATTATAAGTGTGTTTCATGTTTATTTAAGGTGGATAGACATGTAGATCTTCTAGAAGTTGCCCAGGAAACTGATGGGTTTTCAGGAAGTGACCTAAAAGAAATGTGTCGAGATGCTGCCCTTCTGTGTGTCAGGGAGTATGTCAATTCTACATCAGAGGAAAGGTAACTATTTAGACTTGATTTCTGGTATTTGTCAAACCCTTTTGATTAGATGATTGTTGTTATTTTCCTCTATACCAGCCTACTTATAGAAAAAGATAATTGAATTAACAACTCATTCCCTCCTTTATTTATTGCTATTTTTTGGTATGTATTTATGTATGTATATGTACACATGTTCATGTGTGTGTATGCAGGTTGGTATTAGGTGTCTCACAATTGCTCTCCACCCTAGTTTTTCAGATGATAGGGGTCTTCTTATTGAACCCAGAGGTCTCTAAATCTGCTAGACTGGTTGGTCAGCAAACTCAGGGGTCCTTCTGTCGCCACCTTCCCAGTTCTGGGATTACAGGCACACACACCCCCCCTTTTTTTTTAACTGTGACATCAAACTCAGGTCCTCATGCATTCATGCAAGCACTTGACCTCTTGAGCCATCTCCTAACCACTGCTGCCATTTTTCTATAAACAGGAGTTCTGCAAATGGAGAAATTACTGTGGGGATGTTCTAGAATTAAGGGGCAAAAATGCTGGATTTCATTTGATAAATAATGGAATGAGTTACAGAAACCCAGGCTTACCCTCTTTGTTAGGAAAATGGCATTCTCTAGAACCTATAGATGGTGTCTGCATCTTTCAACTCAGTTAGTAGAAAGGAGTGTGTTATCTTCAGGAGCCTCACACATAAGGAGTGTGGGGCTGCTGTGGACAGGGCTTCAACTGGACAATAATGCAGCTACTGACATACCGTTTCTTGTGTTAGTAAATTTTACTTGAAATCTATTTAAAGTGTGGTGAGTTTGAGAAATCATTTTTGTCACACTTCAAGCAAAAATAATTTCACCCTCAATTAACTCTTTTGAGAAAGAGTCCCAAAAGGCCTTTCCCCTGAGGCAGTATACTGCGTATCAAAATGTCCACTCTCTGATAAAGAATTTCTTAGTAAAGCGGTGTACCTTTGAGTCATGTTACAGGAGTGTGACTTTCTTACTCTGAAGTTTTCGTACCAGGTAACCCTGACTTGCCTGTGGTGTTCAGCATCTAATGACTGTGTGGTGCCATAGTAAGCTTCCCTCAAAGCTCATGTTTACTTCTGTGTGAAGTCCCTGCCAGACAGTAGCTTGACTCTCACTCACCCTATTGCCCCTCCTGCCCCATGTGAGATGCATCCCAGTCATGTGCTGCCATGTAATTCCAGCTGTTTTCAGCAAGTTGGGAATGTTTTAACATCATCATCCAAAAAAAAAAAAAAAACTACATTCTAAATGTCTTTTTTCTAACAGAAGAAATTAAAAGGAAAAAATAAACCTTGCTTAAGTTAATTACATTAATAATGAAAGGCAAAGCACTTGAAAGCCTTGCAGATGTCAGTGTGAAATCTGGCTGTTAGACCTGAATCATCCAAGTGTCTGTGAACTACCAAGTAACAGACCTACCAGGTTTGTTTGTTTGGCCAAGATTAAAGTAAAGGAGACTTGGATTAGTTGTTCTTTAACTGAGAACATTGAGTTTCATTTCTATCTTGTAAAAAGCTATACATGTACATGATTATATGCCTAGGAATGCTAGGTTTTGCTTCTATTCACAAGAGTAACTTGATTTCTGGTGGTAGGCTTCTGTTTGGATAGCTGCCATTCTTGAATGAAAATGTCCTGTTCTTAAATTCTTGGTATGAAGTAATTGATTTTACACAGCCATTTTGCTTTTGCTAACTGTTTCTACTCAGTGCTTTTTTTTTTTTTTTTTTTTTTTTTTCCTTGAGCTGAGGATCGAACCCAGGGCCTAGCGCTTGGCTAGCAAGCGCTCTACTACTGAGCTAAATAAAGCTTTTTTAAAAAGTATCTTTTAAGGAAGCTGGAGAGATGGCTCAGTGGGTTAGAGCACTGGCTGCTCTTGGAAAAGGGTTAGAGCACCGACATGGTGGCTCACTACTGTCTGTAACTCTAGTTCCGGGGAATCTGGTGCCGCCTTCTAACCTCCAAGGGCACCAGGCACATACATGTCTTACAAATGTACATGCAGGCAGCCACTCATACACATAAAGTAAAAATCGTAAAAGAATGTCTTATGACTTTCATATTCACGTTTATTTGCTCTTGTATTAGATAATTTCTAGAAGAGTGGGTCTAATGTGTTGTCATTCTCTTGGGGATCTTGAATGGGAAAGAAACTATTGGTATACTCATATAATTAAAAACATAATTTTAAACCACCTACATCTTTTTAATCTTTGTAAAATACTTTAGGTAGGTGTACTCTGAAATGATTTGGCAATTTGATGGTTTTGTTTACATTTTAGTCATGATGAAGATGAAATCCGGCCTGTGCAGCAGCAGGACCTGCATCGGGCAATCGAAAAGATGAAGAAATCAAAGGATGCAGCGTTTCAGAATGTTTTGACTCATGTTTGTTTAGATTAGAAGTAAAGATCATTTGTATGGTTCAGTGATCTCGTGTGGGATGCACTCTCATCCTTACATCAGTGAGGGAGATCCTGTCTGTGGTTTTATACTCAGATCCTAAGTTATTACCGTCTGTCATGTCAATGGTATTACTGCTTGTTGAAATCATGAGGAGGAAGTTCAGTCAGCCTGTGTGGGTGCTTGTTTGACCTTTTAGCCATATGCTGTCATAGCCTTATAGAGTCTAAGCTGGTCTTAAAGTAATAAATGATTTGTTCAGTTAGTAGTGAAGAGTGGGATGTGGTTAGGTGCTGCTTTCTAGTCATGTGAGTGTGAATGTGGTGAGTGTGTATGTACGAATGTATATCAAAATGTATATATCTACATTTTTCTTTGATGTTCTGTAGATAGGCTTGAATACAGAAACTTTTTTTTTTTTTTTTAAACCCCAACTATGAAGTCCAAAAGCACCAGGTAGTCTGTAGCAAAACTTGGATTTAAGGCAGGATCTGACAGGTACAGAGATTCGGCCATTCCTAGTTATCACTTCTTTAGGCCACTTTTAAGTTGAAAATGTCCTCTGTAGTTGGTTGAATCAACCACATCTGAATGTGTACATGTGTCTCAATTATAATGATTGTCAGGAGAATCAAATAGCAAACATAATTTTCTCAGTGATCAGCATTAAGTGGTTGATTGTTAGGCAGACTGATCAGCATTGAGTTCACCTCATTCTGCTATAACACCTGAGTAGGCTTTTTTAAGTTTTACATTGATTTACATTAAGATGGGTTGAAAACCTTTCAAAAACAGTGGATTTGAGAAACCTCAGTGCTCATTAATACATGTACATGACTTTCAGTGTAACAGTTCTATAGCTACGTTCCTTAAATGTTGTTTAAAAGTTACATGTTCTTTAATTATGTTCAAATTTCATTTGGTCACCCAAACAACATGATAGTTTATATAAATAGTCATTACTAAGTGTACTAAAAAATACTCATTTTGTAACTTAAATTTAAATTTTTTTCTCAGCATAGTATAAATTGTACAAATATATACATCAGAATTCCTGTGTTGTATCTGTAGTCACTTGATGCTGTGTGAACCACATATAAAGCTCTCTATTTTCAGACCTCAGTAACCAGAATTCTGTTGCGGGCACCTCAGCATACAACAGAGCAGAAGATAATGCCACAGCACAATCTTTAGGTGCCTCTGAATCATCAGACAGATTAAATTATGGCAAAAATGCTTTTGTTTTTATTACTTGTTTTAGTTCTTTGAAATGTAAATCTTCATGGGTTTATTGGCTTATTTTCTGTGGTAATGTGTCTCACAAGACCTACTGGACGCTTTACTCCTGCATCTGTGCTTTGGTGGCTGAAGACTGCAGGGGAGTGTGTAGGCTAACACAGAGCAAGCCATGCAGACTGTGAAGATGGGGTGAGATGAATGCGGAACACAAGACACCAAGAAACATGTGCTTTTTATAATTTACAATAAAAGGCCCTTCCTTTTGATTCTTTTTCCCCTCTTCGTCCTTGATCTTTCTCAGTTGCTTTTAAATCGTGGCTTTTTGTTGTTGTTTATAAACTTTGTGTGTTGGACAAGTTGAGATTTCACACTTTTACAGGAGACATGTTAATACTGAATTACACTGTTTTAATATGAGTTAGTTATTTAATTTTAATGAAATGGCAGGGTCAGGCATAAGTGTTGCATATACTCCGTGTCTTTTCATCTATTAAATTTAGATCATCCATTATAATACTGAATTTGTTATAGTTCTAGTCACCAGATGAAGAGAAGAAATACAGTAATCCCAACAGCCATGAATCATGTAGGGATATTGAGTCATAAAGTAAATGAAACTATTTTCATATGATTTAAGTAATTTTACTGTTTGTAATTTCCATCTTGCTTTAGACAGACATTTTACATATGTAGTTGGGTATTAGGTTTTAAAACATTTGCTTTGGAGCTGGGTATAGTGGCTCATGCTTTTTATCCCAGCACTCAGGAGGCAGAGGCAGGTGGATCTCTGTGAGTTCAAGGCCAGCCTGGTCTACAGAGTAAGTTCCAGAACAGCCAAGACTGTTACACAGAGAAACCCTGTCTCGAAAAACAAAACAAGCCCTTTGATTTGGGTTGTACATACTGGATGTAGAACCAGACTTCCCACTAATGAACTGTACACCCCAAGACTGGCTGCCTTGTTTCCGTTTCTCATCTATGAGGCGCCTGTGGCACCTGCTTGAGGGAGCTGGACAGTGTGGTAGTAGAAAGGCAGGCACTCCTGAGTACCTGGCATAGTTACTGCTCAAATGTTAGCTGTCATACTGATGGTATTCTTTACACACTGATGTGGGTATCTTGTTGGCACAACTGTGTTTCAATCTCTAAGCCATTTCTGTCATCTCTCAAGGGACAAAAATGAAACGGCTGCCTGTGTGGCATTTCTCTGAAATCTTTCTGCTGGATGACGTACAGTAGGTTTTGGTGTCTGCTGTTGTTTCTGTGCCTTTTGAAATTAAGATGATAAACTCAGTGTTTGAGTCAGTTTAGTGTCAAACAGTCTTACTGTTTCTTTCCTGTCAAATTCCACTCCCCACCTGCAGATAGATCCAGAACTCATTAAGAACTGGGTTGGAGTAATCTAAATATTCTGCATGGACCATAATAAACTAGTATTATTTAGCATCTGTAATTCATGGGTTTGATGCAAGAGGATAGTGCCTTGAGGCTCAGTTGCCTGGATAAAAATGATAGCATCTCATTGGTAGGATTTTCTTTTAATGTAATTAGGTTATTTGTGGAGAGTTTTATGGCTTTCTTCTGGATGAAATAAATTGGGTAATGTATACTTACACTTTCTTTAGTCTCTCTTAAAGTCAGGATATTAAAAAGAATTCCAAAAAACTGAGGATATAGCCTACATGAATAAAATTCTAGCATTATTTTGGTGCCTGAAAGCTATAGCATCCTCTATGTACTGGAAAAATTCTGTTCAAAGGTCTGGAGAATTGATATAGTAGTTATGAGCATTTACTGTATGTTCTTGCAGAGGACGTGAGTTTGGTTCCCAGCACCCATTTTGGGCTATTCACGGTAGCCTATTCCATTTTCATGGGAGTCCAATGCCTCTGACTTCTCTGGGCACCTGCATTTACATGTACCTACCTACCTACCTACCTACCTACCTACCTACACACACACACACACACACACACACACACACACACACTTAAAAATAAGATAAATCTTTTTAAATTTTTTTATGCAAGTCAGCATATTCTTGGAGTCATATTCAAGAGAAGGGAACCATATGAAACAATCTCCTAACTGAATTGACTAAAGTGTAGCTAATGCGTATAAGAGTCACTGCATGCAAATGAAATTAAATCAAAATGAAGTCATTTCACATGTGAACTGAAGTTACCCTAGTAAACCTGGTTAAAGGTTGCACTGTTCATATTAATGCCTAGTAAGAGTGTCACTACTAAAATTCTGATGGGGGAGTGTTTTTTGTGAGTGTCTAATACTTAGTTCTAAACCTTTTTTGAGGAGACTGAAAAGATGGCTCAGCAGTTGAGAATGTGCTTGCTACTCTTCCAGAGGATCCAAGTTTGATATCCAGCACCCAGTCCTCCCTCACAGTTTTCTGTTAACTCCCACTTGAGAGAATCCAAGTCCTTTACTGGCTCCTGCAAACACCTGCACTCACATGACACACACATCTTTAAAAAAAAAATCTGCTTTGAGACTTTTTAGTTTTTGTGCTTTGAAGTTCTAGTGAATGTTAGTGCTCTGTGTGGGATGCATCAAGAACAGGTTTGTAAACCATGACAGCTTAGGTGTTTGGTTTTGAGACAGCGTCTTCTGGCCATCCTGAAACTTGAGCGCCTCTTGCCTCAGTTTCCCTGGTGCCGTATGCCCAGTGTGATGGCTGGGTTTTAAACCGAACACCAAAACAAAGTGATAACGGATGTGTTAATTTGTAACCAAGAAATAGTGTAGACCACATTGTTCTCAAGATGCAAAGACTTCAGAATTTATCAGATCAAGTGAGATACTCGGGATTGTGGTATCACATTAATGCCTGTTCACAGGCATGCCTGAGCCATAGTCAGGCTTATAAAGACTGCCTAACCAGCATTCTGTCGGCAGCAGCCAACAGTAGATAATGTAGAAAATAGTTTATTTGAAGTGGGTGGGACTCACGGTAAGAGAGAGGAGCTAAAGAATCAGGCTTCTAAATTTTGAGCTCCCAAATGGGTTTTATTTTTAAGCAAAGATTGCTCAAGGCCTTCTTTTTTTTTCCTCCAGTGGATTGCATGAGCTCTTTAAATAGCCCATTGCTCCAAGAACTCCTTGGGTTATTGAGATGCCTTGGCATCAAGCATAGTCACTAATACTAAGTACAAAGGAGGGTGGTGGCCACTCTAAAAAGTATTATGGGGAGTGCTAGACAAACAGGAGTGGCACACAGCCAGTGGGTTGTGAGATGCCACAGACAAGGTGGTAAGTAAAGGCAGTATAGCAAGTGGGCACGCAGAGAATGAGAGGGCTTCCTGTGGGTAGGCTGGCAAGGACTGCTGCATGGGTTCCTGTGAAGTTCTTTCACTTGGAGTGCTGTGTGCCATGTCTAGCTCTGCCTAGGGGAAATAGCTTAATAGTTAAAAGTTTTTATACTAGTGGGTATAAGAGAGTTGTGGAAAATGAAGTATAATACAGGTTTTTATTTCTGGTGAGTACAAGCCCTTTCCTGTGACGGGGTAAAGGGCAGACCGTTGCCTGTCTGTCCCGTCTAGTTGCACTGGACCTGTGCTGAAGCATCAAGTGAGGGAGTTGATTGGTTTTAGCCAAGTCTCTACTCACCCATACATCAGCTCTCAATCGTGTTTGTTTTGAGCTGGGAGATGTTTGTGGTTCTCATTTTTTTTTTTAATTCTAAAAGGTAGGATACACAAGGTGTCTAGCCCCCTCTCCTGACATGCTCTTGACCAAATCCAAAGGAGGGGGCGTGTAGTCCAGCAGTTTGGTTTTTCAGGTGATGTGTTTCTAGATTCAGTTCATCCCAGCTAGTACACTATTGTCTGAATCTTGTCTGGATTCTGCTTGTTCTTGCATAAGTCGTCTTTTTGGGAAAGTGCACAGCTCTGTACACTATATCCACACTAGTCTACTTCCTGCACTAATACTGCCAAGGTAAGGCCAAGTTTACCTCTGAAGGGCTTACTTTTCTCTAAATGAAGAGTTTGTTTTGTTTTTTAAAATCTACTCTGATTTGCTAGCATTATGATAAAAGATTTTCCCTCTAGAATCTGGCTAAAATGTTCAAAATCTAGCAAGTTACCCATTTGTTCTTGATAGTTTTAGTAATATAGTATAAGCCAAAATTAGTATTTTAGAATGCATATTGTGAATTACTTGAATATTGTCTTCATTTGCCAACTGTGACCCAGGAACAGTATTCCCCAAGTAGCTACATGGATGCTGGGGTTGGGAGAGATCAGTGAGTATTCCTTCAGCATCCTGTAAAGTCAGTTCTCTAACCTTGCCTATTAATAGGCAGTGGAGATTTGAGTCATTCAAAACTTGCTCAGTTCTCATAAACCTTTAGGCATAACAACCAACTTGTCCGATTCACTGATTTTCTGCTTGGAAGGACAGTTATATATGCTTGCTAGACTCAGATGCCTAATAGAAAAGTTGAAAATGATTGAACAAAATTGCAGACTGCTGTTATTGAGGAACCAAGTGTTGTGGAATATTAAAGATGTGTTACATTCTTTTATGCTGTAGAATATTTGTTTAATGAGGCAAAAATGTGTTGCATTCTTTTATGTTGCATTTGTTTAACTTTGTAAAGCTGTGTTACTTTGCCTGTCTAAAACATCTGATTGGTCTAATAAAGAGCTGAATTGCCAATAGGGAAGAAAAATATGTCAGGCTGTCAGGCAGAGAATAAATAGGAGAACAGAGAAGGAGAGGACACCAGGGGCTAGCCACCCAGCAACACAGCCAGCCACAGAGTAAGAAGGAAAGAAAGATATGTAGAAGAAAGAAAGATAGGGTTGGGGACTTAGCTCAGTGGTAGAGCGCTTGCCTAGCAAGCACAAGGCCCTGGCTTCGATCCTCAGCTTAAAAAAAAAGAAAGAAAGATAAAAGCACAGAGGCAAAAGGTAGACAGGATAAGTTAAGAAAAGCTGGTTAGAAACAAGCCAAGCTAAGGCCAGGCATTCATAAGAAAGAATGAGTCTCCATGTATTTATTTGGGAGCTGCATGGCAGGCCGCCAAAGAGCAAAGAGTTTTTTTAAAAAAAAAAAAAAAAAGGAAAACCCAACTACAACCAAGATTTGTTTCTTGGGAAAGAAATACTAGGGCCTGATAAATCTTGATGTAAGGCATGACAGAATGATTTATTTATGCCTTTCCAGGATTTGTTCACATTTCTGAAGAGTGCCATTGACCTCTTGGTACCTCTTACCTATTGATATATGTATGCATAAATTTCTTGGCCTCCTTAGTCCTGCTAATTAATAATAGGAGCTACCAAGTAAGATTTGGGAAGAAAATAAAGAGGAGCTATAATAGTACCATTTATTTGTTTCTTTTGAAATTTTTTGAAGCTGGATCGCTATAGCTCAGTCTGGTCTCAAACTTGCTGTGTAGCCAAGGAAACATTGACCTTCTGATCCTCCTGCCTCTACCTCTCAAATGCTGGGATTACAAGTATGTGTCACTGTCCTTTATTTATGTAATGCTGAGAATGGAACCCAGGCCTTCATGAATGCTAGGCAAGTGGTCTACCAGCAGAGCTACATCTCTAGCACCTAATGATAGCTTTGAGTTGGCTACTACACTAATGTTTGTGGTTAGGATCAGCAGAGAATAAATGCATGACACCATTAGAAATAAATCAAGCCCTCAGGAAGAAGCAGCAGCTGTGTGCCTAAAGGCCATTGAGGGTGTGAGTGGAAATGTACTGCCTTAGGCACACAGAATACCAGCTGCTAAGGTTAGTGCAGTTACTGGGACTGCTGAGGGAGAAATGTATAGGTAATTCTTTTTAAATCTGTTGGTGAAGCTGGGGAGGTTCTGAAAATAAGATCTGTTCTTAGGAGAACAAGGACTTTGGCTTCATCACCTTAGATGTCTTGCAGTGAGATTCTGGACAGAGGGTCATAGCAACTCAGTCACCTCTGAAAAGCAAGTGCCCAGCTAAGGTTATGTATCATTTACACCTGAAATTCAAGTTAGAAAATGACATGAACAAAGGCCATCTGCCTCTTAATAAAGCCCTAAAGAGTTGCTGCTCTCAGTGTCAAGGCACCTCAGCAGCCACTGTGGCCAGCCAGTACTCAGCATTATAAGACAAGAGGACTTTCTTGGTCTTTTAGAGGTTTATTGAAGTAAGAACAAGCATCAGTTGGACACTGAAACAGTTAACTAACTGCAGTACTAGAGCAGAAAGGCAACTTCCTGTGTCTTTAAAAATCACAAGTTTTATTCATTTGGGAAGGCACTACAATGTTATGTTTTCAGTGAATACATAGTTTTAAAGGCAGCAGTGAGTAGCTGTGATAGCAGTGAGCACAGGCACTATGCAGTCAACTCACTTTGCTATGGTCATGGTATGTAACTTACTCTCAAAAGAGCTTTTTTTTTAGCACTTTTTAAAATCTGGCAGTATGAAAAAAAAAATCACAGCTTATCTTTTCAGTTTGTGCTCTTTTCCAGAGAAACCTGTATGTAAAATGCTTTTTTTTCTGTATATTCTTGTTGGTAACAATGAACTACACATAAAATATAAGAATTACCTCTTAGAAAATAAAACCATCAAGAGATATTTTACAACAGGCGCAGTCTGGAAACTTATAATATTAAGAGTTTGGGATACCCTGAACCTTTCTGTCTCCAAGAAGGTCACTTTTTAGTATTCCCCAGGAGAGCTTCGTTAAGTAGCTTCAAGGTATTAGAACAAGCTCCTGTGTTGTCTAATGTAGACAGGGACCTAGCTCAGGAGTGTGATGGACTGGGCACTCTGAGTGTCAGCAGTATTTGGAAATGGCCATTTTGTGTAGTACAGTGTGCAGCAGCTCTCAAAACTTATTTATGTATGGATCATCTCTGTGCACTCGGATGAGGTTTGGATTTTATCTTCTCTTCAGAAACTAACAGTTTTAGCTTGTCATTAATATGTGGGTTAGTTTTGGTTACAGTTGCAATCAAATGGGATCCTCTCCAAGGTAACGATGGCCACAGCAAAGTGTGGGAAATGTAGTTTTCTACAATATTCCCTGATGGAGAATTAGTCCCTGGGAGAAATTCTCATCAAAGCACACTACACTATTGAAAAGTGCCATCTTACTGGAGTTACTACACATAGAAGGCCGTTAGAACTTGGCTTCCTGCTAGACTATCTCATTTTCACAACAGAAGTAAGTTGCGTATTTCTTTTAAGATTCACATCCTCACACATGTATTTCTTCCAGTTGCACCTTCAACTCATACATTGGGCAGTGAGACTGTAGTCATGTGGTAAAAATCCTGATGTGATCCATATTTTCTTCAAGGTGGCAGGTTTTTGGATTTTTTTTGGGGAGGGTTAGTTGTACAGAAGAGGCTGTTCGTATGGTTTGTTACTTCCGGTAAGTGACATTGGGATTCCAGCTTGGTAAAATTAAGCTGAAAGTATGCTTCTGTTTAGGCACGTCAACTAGACACATGGTCACACTTTTTAAGAAATCTGACACATACCTGCTGGGATGAAGTAGAGTACAACTGCTTCAATCTGGAATGTATAACAATATTGTTTTTACCTAAGATTTAGTCTCCAGTGTGACTTTCATATACATAATGAAGTTGGTTTTAAATTATAGGCACAACTTATTACCTCATTACAAAATACTAACTTTAAAATTAATCATTGAGGAGCAATTGGATACAAAACATTTAATCACAGAAACAGAAAAAAAATCGTTAGTCAAAGAGCATTTCAGAGAGATTAAAACCATGGACACTTAGTTGATCTTCTCTAGAGATCTGTAATAATCTGTCAACACTTTCCATGCTTTGGGGGCCATGAAGCCATCTGGTGGGTCTTCTCCTTCCCGGGCGAGCTTCCTCATACGAGTTCCTGAGATGAAGTCAAACTCGTCATGCCTGTCATAGTACAACAACAGAACTCAGTTGAGGTAAGTTACAGCTGACCTAAAAGATCCCTGGGATTAGATTACAGGTGTTCTTGTAAATATCTGCATGCGTTAAAATTGGCAATTCTCTCAGTCTTCAGGTTCTCACAGAACAAAAGAGGAATAAAGGCAGGTGTCTGCTCAGTATTTCTTGCACACCTGCTCTTTCATATTCTGATGCCAGAGATTATCTCATGTGAATTTCGTATGGGTATGAACTTAGCATAAATGCTCACTGAAATCTTTCTGTACTTTATGTCCTTGCACTTAAAATGTGAGGTGCTCACAGTGTATTCAAAAGCCATATGTGTGCAAAGGAACAGTTTTGTTACTGTTTTGGAGTTTCATATAGCCTAGCCTGGCCTAAACCTTGATAGAGCCAAAGATAACCATACAACTTTGATCACTGCCCCTGCTTCCCTTGTGCTGTGATAATAGGCATATGCCACTATTCCAAGTTCAAGAACTTTCTGTGGGTGTGCTGGAGATCAAACCCAGAGCTGTGCCAGGCAAGTGTTCTGTTAGTAAGCTACAAAGAGAGATATTTATGGACCAAGAACTACATGTAGAGGACTCCTACTATGTTGGGACACTGCATGTACAAGAGCAGGTCTTAACTCTCAAGGGAGTATTTTTCCAACTGGGAGCATGTAGACTGGAGACTTCCAGAGGGTCAAAATTTTGCCTCATCATGCCAATTGTCATGTCAATTAAAATTTTCTCTAGAAACTTACCTTGCTGGATCATAAAAGTCCATGGCCTTTTTAGTTTTATTGTAGGCGGCCACTCGGAATGGAATGATTTCCACAGAGGTGAGGCCAGGGGCCATACTCAGGACCTTGCCCCCGTGGGTAGGTTCATATAGGTCTTTCTTGGTCTCAGGGTGGGGCATTCCTGCTGGATCCCTGCCCACGATGTAGAAATTGGCCCCTGCAATCATCCGGCATCTGCAGTGCCACTGGACCTGGAAAATATCACATAGGGAAGGAACGTAATGGTCATGGCCCCAAGTCCACATGTTCCTCTTTATGGCGGTTCCTTAATTTCCTTTCGACGACTCAGGAAGACAGGCCAACTAGAAGCTGCAATGAAGTCCTAAGCCTTGAGCACTTTTTAAGCTGGCTTGTATTGGTGGGGCAGGGGCTTTGAAGTGAAATCTTTTTTTTAATGTGATGAGCTTTTCATCTCCCAGTAAAGCAGGCAGCCCTGGAATACTTAGTGTTGGGACTGTGAGTTATACATTCTAGTCTTCAGACAAACCAAAATTTAAGGGATATTACAGCTTCTAAGCCATCATCTGGCTGCCAGTAATGAACTAATTACCTTTCATATATAAGTGTTGATTCCAGTTCAGCATAACACTTGCCATCTTTAAAGTTCTGACAAAAATACAAAGGTTGGGAGGAGAGCTGTAGAAAAGTGTGGACCTCTGACACAACTGAGGAGAATCCCTTCATTAAACTCAGCATGGGACATTTGAAAGGGCTAGTTACGATCCTTTCAGTCACAGTCCTGGAAATTCCCAAGTCCACTACACAGGAGGTACTGAGGGACCAAGAATCTGTGGTGAACTCACTGTGCTGCTGCTGCTGCTGCTGCTGCTGCTGCTAAGAGATACTTCTCCCTTCTATCACAGAGTACTTAGAAATAATAAATCGTTAGCGTGGTGTGGTGGTTTGAATGAGAAAGGTCCCCCTAGTTTCAGGCATTTGAACACTTGGTCCCAGGTTGGTGCCATTGTTTGGGGAGGTTTAGATGGCACAGCCTTGCTGGACAGCCTAGTGTGTCACTAGGGATGGACTTTGAGTTTAAAAAGCTCCACCTCTTCCAGTTTCTTCTCTGCTTCAACTCATGCTTGTGGTAAAGGATATAAGCTCTCAGCTCCCTGCTCCTGCCCTGGCCTGCCACTTGCTGTCCTGCTTCCCTGCTCTGCTAGACTCATTCCTCTGGAACCACAAGCCCACATAAACTCAAGTTGCCTTAGCTGTGGTATTGTATCGCAGCAACAGAAAGTTAACGTGAGTCCATACTTCTTGCCCTGTGATTCCAGGTGAGCTGTGCTATCTACCTATCTCAGTTACATGCCAACCCCATGTTCTTCAAGCAATGTGTTTATGTGGGACTTGATGCTTCTAGATCCTTACAAATACAAAATTGACAAAGTTAAACCAGGATGGGGGAAAGAGTAACTTGAAGACTGTAGAATCTGCTCATTAAGAGTGGATCCCCAACATTTATTTAATTTTATAAATAAAGTTTTAGGCTGTGTTCATAGTCCCTTGCCCAGCTCAGGGAATTGCTCACCTCTGTGGGGCCAGCATACAACATAGGAGATGGAAAGATGGCAACAACAGTTGATTTAGGGTCCAGGACTCCTTCCTCCAGTACAGCTGCATGTTGTTTCATCCTCCAGTTCAGGGGCACATCGTCATCCTTGGTCCAGCCCCCCAGAGGGTGGAGCAGGAGGACGGGGTGCTTGTAGCCCCTCTCCAGGAGCCTGCGGCGGGTGTCCTGCATCAGCAGAGCATGACCGTTGTGGACGGGATTGCGCAACTGGAAGGCAAACACGGCATCTAGGAAGGAAGAGCCAAGGTTCAAAGTGAGCTATGTTGCTTGTCCATAAGAATAGATGGGGAAAGATGAAGTGGTATATTGTTCAGTTCCCCCAGTCAGTCTGCTAGCTTTTGATAGTTGACAATGTGCCTAAACAGTTAGGGATGTTAATCCAACACTACCAGCAGTGGCCAATTGCTTGGATGGGATGCAGTGGCAGGAAGCCACACAAGAGAAAACAGCACTCAGGGATTAAAACAGGTGCTGTCTACACCCTGAAACTCCAGTCCTCTTGTACCTCTCACCTTCATGAGAGCCTGCATATAGAGCACATAGTAATGCGGGCCAAAGTCTACAGATGAAAACCAACTGCACCTTCACCTTCAAGAAATCTTGAAAACAATTACATTTAGGGATGGATTCATGAAGTATTTTTTTCTAGTTCTAAGATGTAATTAATATATACCCTTTGCAGAAAACTTAGTAATTCCATAAAAGCCTAAAATGAAAATCACTTCTCTCAAAATGAAAAATGAAAAGGTTTCCTTCCTTCCTTCCTTCCTTCCTTCCTTCCTTCCTTCCTTCCTTCCTCCCTCCCTCCCTCCCTCCCTCCCTCCCTCCTTCCCTCCGTCCCTCCCTCCTTCCCTCCCTCCCTCCCTTCTTCCCTTCCTACCGTTCGTTGGTTTTGGTTTTGGTTTTGGTTTTGGTTTTGGTTTTGGTTTTTGAGACAGGGTTTCTCTGTGTAGCTTTGGTGCCTTTCCTGGAACTCACTTGGTAGCCCAGGCTGTCCTCGAACTCACAGAGATCCACCTGCCTCTGCCTCCTGAGTGCTGGGATTAAAGGCGTGCGCCACCACCGCCCAGCAAGGTTTCCTTTCTTGATCCACTGCCACCCCCGAGTCAGGTAGTGTCACTGACAGTCTGGTGGTCCCAGAGTCCTTCATGTCTCTATAGACAGAAGCAGGATAGGCTTGTTTGTTTGTTTTCTTCAACTTTCTTGTTTTCTGAAGTATGCTTATGCTATATATATAGTTCTGCAATTTGCTTTTGTACTTAATGGATGCAGTTTAGGAGTTAGCATCTGCCTATTTTAGGCTGCTGCATAGTGTTCTGTATGTGAATGTAGCACAACTCTGATATGAACAAACCAATAGATGTTATCACACTAAAAAAAAAAAAAAAAAAAAAAAAAAAGAAGCTGGGTGGTGGTTCACGCCTTTAGTCCTAGCACTTGGAAGGCAGAGGCAGGCAGATCTCTGTGAGTTCAAAGCCAGCCTGGTCTACAGAGTGAATTCCAGGACAGCCAAGGCTACATAGAGAAACCCTGTCTCAAAAAACCAAAAACAAACAAAGAAAAACCAAAAATAAAAAATTTAAAAATTTTTTGGGCTGGAAAGATGACTCCAAGTTTAAGAGTATGCATTACTTTTTCAGAGGATTCAAGTTTGATTCCCAGCATCTATGTCAGACAGATCACAAACTGCCTAGAACTCCATCTCCAGGGGAATCTGACCCCTCAGACACCCACACATACATGGCATACATCCCCCCACACACACATACACACCATTAAAAATAAAATAAATCTTTTTTTTTTTTTTTAATGCTGATTCAGCCAGGCATGGTGGCACATGCCTAAAATCCCAGCACTTAGGGCACAGGTAGGATCAAGAGTTCAGGATTACCACTGACTACATAATGAATTTAATGCCAGGCCCTATATAAAAAACAAACAATACTCTTGACACACTTAAATTCTCATCTACAGTGCTAAGGAGTATTGACAGATACACTAGAACCAGGTCACATACCAGCATTCATGTCTTTCCACTTCTGTTTGAGCTCCAGAGGTGTCAGGCGGTATTGGTCCAGCCCGTCATTCCACCTTATTCTCTCCAGCACCTGCAGGTCTCCACCAACCAGCCAGTCCCCACCTTCCATCACCATCTAGAGCAAAAGTCATTGAGGTTAATAGTAACTATACTGATTTTTTAAAATTGTATTTGAAGTGTGTGTATACATATCCGTGAGTACAAGTGCCTGTATGTGTGGAGGCTAGAGGTCATAGTTGGGGGACTTCTTCAATAGCTCGTCACTGAATTTTTTGAGACAGGGTTTCTCACTGAACCTGTAGCTTCAAATTTGGCTAGACTGACTGGCCAGTGAGTGCCCAGAAGCTGCCTGTCTTTGCCCGCTGGCAGTGGAGTCCCGCCTGTCTTTGCCCCCCTGGCAGTGGAGTCCTGCCTGTCTTTGCCCCCTGGCAGTGGAGTCCTGCCTGTCTTTGCCCCCTGGCAGTGGAGTCCTGCCTGTCTTTGCCCCTTGGCAGTGGAGTTCCTGCCTGTCTTTGCCCCCTGGCAGTGGAGTTCTGCCTGTCTTTGCCTGGCTGGCAGTGGAGTTCCTGCCTGTCTTTGCCCGCTGGCCGCTTGGCTGTTTCCCATGGGTTTGGAGGGCATCAAGCTCAGGGCCTCATGCTTGTGCAGCAAGCTCTGTACTGGCTGAGCCTCCTCCCCAGGCTGCCTGTTTTTCTTTTTGGCCCATCTTGAGTTACTGTTCTGCAACATTCCTAACAGTATTTATTTACCAGACTTTTAATCTCTGCACACACTTGTCTTCACCAAAGTTGCTGGGCAGGCTGTAGAGCAGGAGCCTGGATAAGGCCCTAGTGAGTCCCAGCAGCTCATTTCCACAACACACAAGTTGTGGAAGGACCATTCCCCCAAAGCTTCTGTTCATATGGATCACATCTATCAGTTTCCACGTTAGAAATTACAACTGAGACACTTCATCTGAAATAGTAATGAAGCTATTGCATGTTAAGAATAAACTCTTATCCACTCCCTTCCCCCAAATAAGAAGGCCAGCTTTACTTTTGTCCATTTGCTACTCTGCTAAGTATGACCTAACAGAAGACAGCCAGATCTTCAGAGCTGCTGCATTTAATCCGAGCCAGTGAGTCTTGGCTGAGCTGTATAGGAAAACCTAACTGCAGGTACATAGCTGGAAGAAGGAAGGGAGCCACTTATTGTGGCTATTCTTTGATACGAAAACATGTACTGGCTCCCTCCCCCTCTTTTTGGACAGGGTTTTACTGTGCAACCCAGGCCTTCTCCAACTTGGGATCTTCCTGCTAGTGCCTCCTGGATGATCATATTATAGGCATTTGTGGTGGTATTGTGTTCCCCAAAATATTGTGTGTTCCCCGAAATAAACTTATCTGGTGTCAGAGAACAGGACGGCCACAATATTAAACATGGAGATAGGCAGTGGTAGCACACGCCTTTAATCCTAGCATTTCAGAGACAGAAATACCTCTGGATCTCTGAGTTCAAGGCCACATTAGAAAGAGCCAGGCATGGTGACACATGCCTTTAATCCCAGAAATCCAGTCTTTAATCCCAGGGAGTGATGGCAGAAAGCAGAAAGGTATATAAGGCGTGAGGACCAGGAACTAAGTTAGTTAAGCATTTGGCTGGTTAAGCTTTTAGGCTTTGGAGCAGCACAGTTCAGCTGAGAGCCATTGGGATGAGAACACAGAAGCTTCCAGCCTGAGGAAATAAAACCAGCTGAGGAACTGGCGAGGTAAGGAAATTGTGGCTTGTTCTGCTTCTCTGATCTTTCAGCATTCACCCCAATAACTGGCCTCAGGTTTGATTTTATTAATAAGACCTGTTAAGATTCGTACTATAGGCATTTACTACCATGTTCGGCTCTTAAACACTAGTTTCCCTTTGTGTGTGTGTGTGTGTGTATACACCTTCCTGTACCATATGTGTATGGTGTGTGCATGCATGTAAAGTCCAGAGGTCAACATCAGCTGTCTTCCATGAGCTCTATTGGTACTTGTAAAACTTATACAAATTGTGTGTGTGTATGTGTGTGTAAAACTTGCAGGCACCTGTTCCCTCCTACCATGTGGATTTCAGGGATTGAATTCAGGTTGTTAGCCTTGGAGGCAAGTGTCTTTGCTCACTGAGTCATCTTGCCATCTCTACCATATTTTTGAGACAGTCTTTTCATTTAACATGGAACATGCCAATTCAGCTAGAATGGCTGGCCAGCAAGGCCCAGAGATGTTCCTGCCTCCACTTCCCTCAGTCTGGGATTACAGGCAGGTTTGCTGTGTCTGGCTCAAGTAATATGGATGCTGAGGATAGATCAAATTCATGTCTTTTTGCCCAAATAGCAATCACTTTACTAACCATCTCTCCAGCCTCCTGTTGTATTTTCTTAAAGGTAAATTGTAGTATGGAATCTGAAACTTCATGTGTTTTTTCATACTCTGTTTTACTAAAACTCCATTATTTTTTGAATGGTTCTTTTATCCAAGAATTACTGTATTATTATTATTTTATTACTATTATTATTTTTACTGTAACATCCTGGTCAACTAGAAACTGCTGGTTTACTGAGTTTGTAGTCTTCAAAAGCTGACATTGTATTTTAGGATTTTAAACACACACACACACACACACACACACATACACACACACATACACACACATACACACACATACACACACACAAACACACACACACACACACACACACACACACACACACACACACACGTGCGCATTTGTGAGCGTCACTGATAGTCTCAGAAGAAAACCTTCTAAGTATGAACTTGCTGCGACGCTCACAGTGACGAATAAAATATTGTTTGAAACCTCAAAGTTAATCATTGGCAACTAATAAGTATTCTTTCTTGTTTTTCTTGAAGTGACAGGATTTTGTTCATTTGAAAACAAAACAAAACAAAACAAAAAAACCTAAATATCCAAGTCTGAAGACATGCATTTGTAAACCCACCAGGGTTGCGATGGTATTTCAATAGCTGTTTTTTCCCAAACTCAAACAACTTGACAAAATCTTTTTTCTCACACCAGCCATCAAGGATCGGTGTGTATAGTAGAAGTAGCTTGTATACTTCCCTGTTTGGAGTAAGTTAGGAAAATCACACATAGACTCAAAGGTCGTTTTTACAGCATCATAAAGAGCATCCTTCGGGGAAGCTGGCAGTTTCTTAGTACAGGTGTGGTAACTGAGCGAGGCACCAGCAGTTTGTCCACAATTGCTTTGTGCTAGCCATGCCAATAACAACACAGGAAAACAGACTAACACTGTTACACGGTGTGGTGGTGTTGTGTTCCCCAAAATATTGTGTGACCCTAATAAACTTATCTGGGGTCAGAGAACAGAACAGCCACTAGATACAGAGGCTAGACAATGGTGGCACTCACACCTTTAATCTTAGCCTTCTGGAGGCATGGATCTCTGTGAGTTCAAGGCCACACTGGAAACAGCCAGGCATGGTGATTCACACCTTTAATCCCAGGAAGTGATGACAGAAAGCAGAAAGGTATTTGAGGCGTGAGGACGAGGTTAAGCATTCAGGCTTTGGAGCAGCAGTTCAGCTGAGAATGATTTTGGATAAGGACTCACAGGCTCCCAGTCTGAGGAAACAAGATCAGCTGAGGAACTGGAGAGGTGAGGAAGCTGTGGCTTGTTCTGCTTCTCTGATCTTCCATCATTCACCCCAATACCTGGCTTCAAGTTTGTTTTATTAACAAGACCTAACAATTCATGCTACAACACGGCTCTACACTTGTGAGTTCTCCAGCTAGGTCATGAGTACTGCTAGGGTTCAGAGAACCATGCTTTGAGAACCTCTGCTGGCACATCCCTAATGTTGTCTAATGTGTTTTATAGTGTTCTCAATGGACCTCCCAAGTAGATGCCTTGGAGGAAAAGTTGTTGTTGTTTTTTTCTTTCTACCATGTAATTATTTAGCACATTTTCCATGGAAATTACCCACAGATGCAGCAAAGTGTAGCAAAATCCAGGTATATAGTACAAAACTGGCAGTTAGCTAAAACCCAATTTTCTTGAAATGCCTCTGACAAGGATACCAAGACCACTCTCTGGGAAAAAGGACAGCCTGTTGAAAAATATGTGAAGGAAACTAGATACCCACATGCAAAAGGATAAGATGGACCTGTATGCTACGTGCAAAAGTTAAAATGGATTAACAGCATACATGGAAGAAGACCCCAAATTATAAACTGCTAAGAAAATAAAGGGAACAAGGCTTCATAGCATTGGGGTTGGCAGTGATCGCTTGGCTGTAGCACCAAAAGCACAGACTACAAAAGTAAAAATAGAAGCTGGCACTGCCCTGAATTGAAAACTTTTCTCTGAACTAAAGGACAGTCAACAGGGTGAGAAGGGAATCTGTACAGAGAATGACTATTCCAAATCATATGGCATCATAAGGGGCTAGTCGTACAACAACTTGAGTGTAGTGGTACATGCCTGTAACACTGGCTCTCGGGGCTGAGGCAAGGGATTATGAGTTTGAGCACAACCTGGGCTACACAGTATGATCATGTCTCATAAAAAGAACAGAAAACTCCTCCAAAACAATGATAAGTAAAATAACTCACAAGTAAAATGGCAGAGCTAGTGAGACAGCTCTGTGTGTAAAGGACCTACCTTGTAGAAGGAGAGAATGAACTCCCAACAAGTTGTTCTCTGAGGGTCACACCCTCATGCACTACCCCTCGAGAACACAAACAAATATCATTTTTAAAAAGGCTGAACACAAAACTTGAGTAGACATATCTTTAAACATGGTCTGTAAATGGGCAAAGCATGCAAATAGCCCACTACCACCAACAAGTAAGGCAAATGGAATCCAAATGAGAAAAGGTGGCATACCCATTAGGATGGCCATTATTAAACAAACAGACTCAGGAATATGTATTGATGAGGATGGAGAGGAACTGGAAAGAATCCTTATGCATTGAGATCTAAAAAGATGAAGCTACTATGGAAAACAATATGAAGTTTCATTTAAAAATGAAACAAAACTTACAAAACTTATAACTACTTTTTGCTTCAGCAGCCCTACTCCTCGAAGAGAGATTTGCACACCCAAGTCTCCAACTGTTTTCAGAAATCCAAATGTCCACCAATGGATACATGGATATACAAAAGATAAAAACAGCATGGAACACCAGTCAGCCTTTAATGAGAAAGAATTCTTGCCCAGAGCTTTCCATAGATAATCCTCAGAAAGTAGGAGAGTCACAAAAAGACAATCACGACACAGAAACCCTGAGGACAGGGAAAGTGCAGTAAGTCACAGAAAGATTATGTATGGTTTCACCCGTCCAAGGACAAAAATGGATACCTACAGTGTTGATACAGTAGAGGAGGCAAAAATGACTGAGAAGGCTGACTCAAAATACCTAGTAGAAAGAAGAAGCTGGTACAATGGGTGGTCCTGGCTCAGCTTCCCCATGACAGCCAGATACTGAGGTTTACAATGACTGCCTGCATCCCAGAGGGATTCAGAGAATGGAAGGTTAGGCTAGTGTGATTTTGTCACATCTGATATCTCCAGTTAATTTTTTTGTCACAAGTGGGTAGAAAAGGTGTGCTACATCTAGAATCCAGTGCAACCAAAGGGTGCAACTGGCTATCCTGTGTGGCACAGAACAGCCTTCACAACAACAAAAATAACATCTGGTGCAGAGTTTGAGAAACTGGTGGTAATTGTGCAATGGATTTGGGTCTGTTTTCATGGCCTCCTTTCTAAACTCTGTCCTCAGGCAAACCATTGCATACTCATATTTTCGATATTAGTATTATACATGACTTTGTCCTCACCACTTAGAATTTTGAAAGAGTCGATCCAGTCTCCAGGAGTTTCATAACACTTTGAACTCTATGGGTCAGCTCTATGCTGGACTGCTTTGGTGAAGGCAATACTGAAATGACTTTCTTTGCTACCCGGAGCAGAACCAAGTCTGTGAACACAGAATGATGCTGAAACTATACTTTTGGTATTCTGGAGTAAGGGAATGATTCTCCAAAGGTGCTCTGACTATCCCTAGAACTGTGTCCAGTCTCAAGAAGGAAGGTTCAGTACTTACAATGGCTTAGAATTACCCGCTCTCTTCCAAGCCATTTGACAAAGGCTTAAAGGGACTTGAAGATCATGCAAACTTAACATCATAGTTTTCAGTTAAGAAGGCCATTTTACATAAGGAAGTGGCAGAGTCCAAGTGTTTAAAGGTTTATTTATTATGTATACAATATTCTGCCTGCATGTATGCCTGCACTCCAGAAGAGGACGCCAGATATCATTATAGGTGGTTAAGAGCCACCATGTGGTTGCTGGGAATTGAACTCAGGACCTCTGGAAGAACAGCCAGTGCTCTTAACCTCTGAGCCATCTCTCCAGCCCCCAAGCTTTCTTTCCTACCACGTCCACTGGCTGTCATCAGTGGCCCCCAGGCTGATATTTCAGCATCACCCTCAGTTAATGCCTGTTACAGGTGTGGCACAGTCCACATTGTTCTGGGAGGTCACGGAAGGCTGTTGAGTCATACTTCTGAGTCAGGGGAGATAGGACTGACTTCAGAAAGGAGGAAATAAGGTGAAGATGGGGGAGCAGAAGAAATGAGCATGATGTAAAGACCAGCTCTGAAGTGTCTGGAGGAGAAATGTATGGGTGCTAGTGGTACAGGCTAAAAGGTAAACCTTTGCAAAGGGGATCCCAAATAAAGGTTGAACAGTTCACTTTGGCTGAAGAATAGACAATGGATTAGAGGCTTGTAAAGCAGGAAACAGAGAGGATGTGAAATCTGGCCCAAACTGGAACAGGAGTGAATAAACGTATTTGAGTAATGCTTGAAAGGAAGAGCTGTCAGAACTTGTTAATTGAATAGGAAAGGGAAGGAGAAAGAATGGTATGTAGGTTTTGTTTATGGGTTTAGTGCATACATATGGAACTGCCAGGTAGGAGACATGAGGAAGAATGAGTTTGAGGGGAGGTTGATAGAGTTTGAAGCACTTTCAGAACAGATCTAGATAAAGCTCTCAATAGCTGTGTACTGAGTGGTTCTTAACCATCAGAGCATGAGCAAATCATAGGCAGCTTCAAACTCCCAAGGACCAGCCTGGCCCAACACCAGTCCAGCCAGAATCCCTGAGACCTGCTCTGGGTTATTTGAGGCAGGGTCTTGTTGTGTAACCCATGGTGGCCTTAAACTTGGGATCTTTGTGCTGCAGCCTCCCTGGTCCTGGGATTGCAGTGTGAACCATGCATAATCTGTATACATTTTATGGTTTCTCTTGTAATCCCATTGATCTTGCTGTCCATCTGGTCTTTATGTGGATACAAGGGCTACAAAAATCTCTGTACCTGCCTTTAATTGGGAAGACATACTTTGGTCTCTTGATTCCTGCATTTTTAAAATTAGAGTAATAATTTTTACTTACTTTACAAGGGAATTGTGGGAAATTACTGGTTGGTAAGAAAGTGCCATGATAAAAGATGGTACGTTTCCTCCAAGCATTATTTCCACACATTTTAGTTGTTCCTCAAATGACTCTGAGATTATGCCATATTGTTCCATACTTTGTGATTCAAAGAGACTTCTTGAATAGAAGGGTCATGTGGTTGTTTGAATAGGAATGGCCCCTCTAAGTTAATTTATTCGAATGCTTGGTCATTAGGGAGTGGTGCTACTTGACAGGGAGTAGGAGGTGTGGCCTTGTTGGAGTAGGTGTGGCCTTGTTGGAGGAAGTGTGCCACTGGGGAAGGGCTTTACAGTTTCAAAAGTTCAAGCCAGGCCCACTGTCTCTCTGTTCTTGCTGCCTGCAGATCCAAATATAGAACTCTCAAGGATCCAAATAAAGAACTCTCAACTTTTCCAGCACTATATCTGCCTGCATATTGCCATGCTCCCCACCATGACGACAGTGGACTAAACTTCTGAAACCATAGGCAAGCCCCAATTAAATTCTTTCCTTTATAAGAGTTGCTGTGGTCATGGTGTCTCTTCACAGCAATAGAACTCTTAAGACAGTTCAGGAGTACTCATAGGTAAGGAGTTGTGGAACAGAAGCAGGTCATTTCCCTGATGACTGATCATTCTCTGCAAACATTCTCAGTCCCATTTGAAAATGCAAGGGCCACAGTTACTTTTGTGAATAAAACTGTTAGAAGACTATTTTCTAAAAAACAAACAAACAAACAAAAAACCCCAAAAAAACTTGTGTCAAAGTGTTAGTGTGAGTTTCAGGGTGTTAAAAATAAAGAGTTCTTAGCCAGGCAGTGGTGGTGCACGCCTTTAATCCCAACACTCGGGAGGCAGAGCCAGGGAGATCTCTGTGAGTTCATGGTCATCCTGGGCTACAGAGTGAGTTCCAGGACTGGCTCCAAAGCTACACAGAGAAACCTTGTCTCAAAAAAACAAAAACAAAAACAAACAAACAAACAAAAGAGTCCTTTACTCAATAGAATTCACATGTTGTATTTTTGTCAAATATACCTTTAGGAAACTCAAGTGTAATATATATGGGGCGAATGCTTTCTCCATCATTTTATCTAGGACCCATTTCTTACCATTAGTTCCTCTAATGGCCAATAGTGTAGATTCGCTAACAATATTGTCAAAGATACAGGTCACACTGCCACTCTCGCTGGCTTCTAAGAAACCAACTGCAACTGCTGATATATTGCAAGATGAGATGAACAGAAATAGTCACTCAGGTTTCCCTAGGCATAATCAGAGGTTAGTTTTATGTCTTTAGTGTAAGTCATGTGGATGTTAAGATGCTAGACCTAAAGAGGAGAAATCTTTGAGCAGCGATAATGATAGGCCGTTATTCTTTGGGTCACTGAAGAAAGATAAGGTCCCAAACCTCTGTGATTACAATCATAAAAGAAATGGTCAGAGACATAATTGAAGGCCAGAATGTAGTATTCCTGGAGCAGCTATCTCAAAGACCTTCTGCCAGACTCAGGGGTGTGGTGGGGAGGGAAAAGGAAAACTGCCCAGATGACTTTGACCTACCTATGCATAAAGGCAAGAGATGTTTCTCTTGAAGGCTGATGGTTGTGTCCAGTAAGTAGAAAAGCTGCTTCCCTTGCTCCCTGAGCTCTTCCGTTCAGATTAAGAAGGCTCCAAAGGCCACTAACTGGGCCTTGAGAATGTCTTTCCTATCTTGTAGCATTTCACAATGGAAATATTTTTCTGCAAGGTCATAGGTCTGGAAAAGCTGTTCATCATACTTTGGCCTCATCTTTTTGTCAAAAGAGAAATGAAGGACAGTCTACTTGGTCTGTCACGAGGTCCCTGAAGGCCTCTTGGGTTTGGTGGCTCATGGTATTTCCTGTGAGCTTGAAAGTTAACCAAGCTGGGAAACTGAAGAAGTCAAGTTAGATTAGTAGTGTCTCTCTTCACTTCTGCCCGTATGCCTGTGTCTTGGGTAAAGAATGGATTTGCATTCAGATTCACAGAATTTTGTAGGAAATGGACTATATCCAGTGACTCTCCTTAATACCTCCTCACTCCCACTTCATAACCAACTACAGTTAGAAGTGGCTGAGGAATCTGATTTCCCTCCAGGGAGGAGAGAACTAAATGACCCTAGTCAGATGAACAGCTGCTGATGAGAATGTAGTATCTTTCTTCTCAGAATTTAGCCACTGTGTGTACTGATTTTTGTTTATAGAAAGATGCCATTGACCCCTCACTGGCCACAGAACATGAACTCTGAGTTGTTTTCAGGAGTTGGTTGGGTCCATTACATGTGTTCCTTATGCACTTTGAACATGAACAGGGCTGCAAGCTCTAGTTATGGTTTTGTGCATAGTTTCAGCTATGAATTTGATTCTTTACTCATGGTCTAAGACTATGATTTGCCTCGTCCTATTTAGCTAAGGATGCTTCAGTCACAGGATACAATAACTTAGGAGCTCAAGACCAGCTTTCAAAAAAACAAAAAAAAATTTTTTGAGGGAGTCTTCTGTAACCAAGCCTCGCCTCAAACTAGCTATTTAACGGAGGCTAACCTCTGATCTTGCCTCTCCCTCCCTAGTGTTGGGATTCATAGGCTTGACCCATCATACCAGACTTCAGAAAAATATTTCTTTACTCAACTATGAATTTGGGGAGATGGCACAGGCAGTAAAGGTCTTGCTGAATAAATGTGAGGAAGGACTTGAGTTTGGATCCCTAGTACCCGTGTTAAAAATTGGGTACAACAGCACATCCTTGTAATCCTAGCCCTAGGAGACAGAGTCAGGCAGATCCTGGAGTTTGCAGGCCAGCTAGCTTAACCAAACTGGTGAGCTCCAGGTTCAGTGAGAGACACTATCCTATGTCAATCTATGGCCTCCACATGCATGTACACTCTCATGCATATAGGCACACACATGAACATATATACCACATGTGCACACATTCCAAAAATAAAAATAAGAATTTCCATTAGGCGAAATGGTTCAGCAAGTAAAATGCTTGCCTCATAAATGTGAGGACCTGAATTCTGCCTCCCAGAACCCAGATAAAAAGCCAGGTGCAGTGGCATGTACCTATAGTCTCAGTGATGACGAGATGAAAGACAGTGACAGGAAGACTGTGAAAAGTTCGCTGGCAAGCTAGTCTAGCCTGCCTGGCAAAGTCCAAGAGACCCGTCTCAAACACAGTGTTGAAGGCTTGCACCCTGGGAAATGACACCCAAGGTTGTCCTCTGATTTCTGACATGTACAATTGTACACATACACACACAAGTGTACCACCACAAACCTACACACACACACACACACACACACACACACACACACACACACACACACACATCCCTTTTCAAAAGTCCTCCTAAAGACTTTGTACTTACTTTGATATGGGGGTGCTTTGCAGTGGCTGTTCCCCACACACGGGAACAACGCTCTTCTTTCCTATGCTCATAGAATTCAGGATCTTGTAGTACAGCCACCCTCTGACCTTCATACATCAGGGCAAACTTGCTATGCCCTTCAAGCCGTGCCTTGTCATCCGTAGAAACAGGCAGCACAATTGGAACACTCATGTTGATGACTCCATCTGTGGAAAGACCCATGTGATGCATGAGTGCCAGATCCAGGGTGAACGTCCTTCAGGGATGGCTAAAATGTGCACAGTCCTCCTTCCAAAGCCTCTGCTGGGGCATCAGGACCCAAATCCAGCACAGACATGCTGCTTCTCTGGTTTCTCTAAGACTGTGAGGGGCACTCCTTGCCCGATTCCTGAGGTAGGTTGCCTCAGTAAGTGATCTAGCTTTGGGGGCAGGATGGAGATATCTCATCTGGCTTGCCTTTTTGAAACCTTGTTCCTGACCCTAGTGCACTATGAAGAGTAAAGTCTTGGTTGTTTTAAAAGCTTATTAATTAATTAATTAATTAATTAATTAATTAATAGCGAGCATATGGGTACAATAAGAGACTAGAAGAGGGTTTTCAGATCCTCTGGAGCTAGAGTTTTATGCAGTTGTGAGCCCCCTAACATGGATGCTTGGAACTGAACTTGGGTCCTCTGCAAGAGCAGCAAATAGTCTTATACCACTGAGCCATCTCTCCAGCCTAATGTTTCAGTCTTTAAAAACCCAATAAAAATTGGACAAACTGAAAACTCTTCTTTTTCTTGTAAATGAACCCGTGTCAATGTTGGGCATTACCAACATAAAGGTTAACAACAACAAGAACAACATCATCAACAAGTCACCGCATTCACACCCCAGACAAGCAAGTCTTTGATAGTCACTCTGGTCCAGATGCAACTCTGTCTTCAAATGTTTTAAGAGACTGTTAATCTCACTTACCTGGGATCACAGTCTTGCTGGCTCAGCTACAATTAAAACCAATCCCCAAACACATGGGCATAGGGCCTGTAGAGATGCACCATGGTTAAGAGCACTTGCTGTTCTTGCACAGGAAATGGATTTGGTTCCCAGCACCCAACAATAGCTGCCAACCAGTTGTAAATCCAGTTCCAGAGGACCAGATGCCCTCTTTTGGCATCCATAGGCATTGCATGCATGTGGTGTACAGACATACATTTAGTCAAAACACCCATACATATGTAATAAAAATAAATAAATCTTTAAAAAGAACATGGGAGCCGGGTGGTGGTGGCATATGCCTTTAATCCCAGCACTTGGGAGGCAGAGCCAGGTGGATCTCTGCGAGTTTAAGGCCAGCCTGGGCTACAGAGTGAGTTTCAGGAAAGGCACAAAACTGCACAGAGAAACCCTGTCTCAAAAAACAAAAACAAAAAACAAACAAAACAACAACAACAAAAAAAAGGGAGTAAAAAAATGGCACGAAGCCACTTACTAAACTTTACTAAACTTGTGCACTTTCTCTAGAGAGTAAAACCATCTCACCATCTCACCATCTCACCTCTGCTGAGATGGTAAAAGAAATTTAAAGGAAGTTGGCCGTTCTGATTCCTCTGTATGTGACACAGAGGATATGAGATTGGCTGTTCAAAGAAGCTGCATCCTCGTAACAGGTCAACAGCTTGACCAAAGAAGAGAAAGGAAAACTTGTGAACACCAGATACAGGAACTGGCAGCTAACTTTATGTCTCTATGTGGCTGGACCACAGTACCCATACATTTGAGCAAATAGTCTCAGTGTTTCTGTGAATTTTACTATTAGATAAGGCTGACATTTAAATTAGTGGGTCCTGGATAAAGAGAATCATCCTCCATATGGTGAGTGGGCTTCATGTGATCAAGGAAAGGCCTGTGGAAAGGAGACCATTTCCCTAGAAGAGGCAATTCGGAGTCTCCAGCCTGCAGGCTGACCTTTGGATTTCCAACCTGCTAGGCTCCACAATCACATGAGCCAGTTAAAAACAACACATACACACACACACACACACACACACACACACACACACTATTGGTTCTGTTTCTCTGGAGAACACAGATAAGTAGACATATTTTTAAAAATGTAGGATGCTGCAGAGATGCCTCAGCAATTGAGAACACCTGCTCTTGCAGAAGACCCTTGTTAGGCAGTTCACAACCACTTATAACTCCAGCTCCAGGGTGACCAGATGCCTCTGGCCTCTGTGGGTACCTGTACTTGTGTGCATATACTCATACACAGGCAAAGAATTTGAAACAAGCTTATAAAAATACAAATTCATAGAAGTATGTCACTATGGAGATAAAAGCTCCCATAGGTATCTCACAAGTTTCCTGATAAGGGGTGTATGTGTGTATGTGTGCTTCGGTGAAATTAGAGACTTAACACAAGGCCTTTCACATGCTAGGCAAGCAGGTACCTCTGGGGTACATCTCCAACGGTTTCTGTATGTGTGTGAGTGAATAGAGCCTTAAACACTGTGAGGCTTATGTTGTTGTTGTTAGTCTGTTTCTGAGATAGAGTCTCTTGTAGCCCAGGCTGTCCCAGAACTAACGGACAAGGACAAGGATGACCTTGCACTACTGAGAGATCTCCCCAAGTCCTGAGACCACAGGCCGGGACCATCAGGCCCAGCTAAGGCTTTGTTGTTATTTAATGTGAACGTAACCAGGTGTAGTCACCATGCCTGTAATCCCAGAATTTGGAAGGTAGAATAGGATAGCAGAACTTCAAGGGAATCCTGGACTATAATAGTGAGTTTGAGGCTAGCCTGGGCTATCTGAGACTGTCTCAAACCCACCACCCACCACCTCCCAAACATAAGTATGAACATTTTGAAGAATTTTTAGATAAAATGGTTAAAAGGATGTAGTTGCTTTCCAATTTGAAGCTTAAAAGTTTAAAAACAGACTCTCATTTCTTAATGGTGCCAGATAGTGTGGAAAAAAATCTAAGGCTGTGTGTGACCCCTTTCACTTCCCTTTTGTAAGCACGCTCAATGTTCTAATTAGTCTGTCTTTTTCAGCTGTACTTCCAGTTATAAACGAGGGCTGGTTCACTTAACACCAAAGACCCAGCATTAGGTCGCGGTTTGGAGTGAACAGAGGACGATCGAAGAGGAAAGCCTCAGGGGCAGGGACTACTCTTGCTTTATTTGTGGGTATGAGAAAATGTACGTTAACGCAGTCCTGAAATGTCAAGTCCACTAAGAATGTAGAGATCTGAGTCCTATACTGTGGGACATAAAACTCCCTAACGGCTGTGAACCCTGTTGCAGGCATATCACTTTGTCCTCTTTAACTCTCTCAAGTTAGTCATCCCTAAAAGAATGTCACAGGCCAGACAGCAACTGCCATCAATAAAGACATCCAGTCTGCCATAAAAGCCTTCAGTGTACAGTAGATGCCTTTAAAGACTGTAAAGTAGATGCCATGCAGGAAGATTTTGTTGTTAAACTAACTCCTGTTTTAAAGTTCACTAGAAGCCGGAGCACCCAACCCCTTTGCAGAGAGAACACCAAACTCAAAGTGAGGAGTTCTTGAAAGATGAGTTAGCAGTGTGCACCTCCCCAGGTTTTGGGGGTAACACACTCTAAAGTATGGTATTAACAGAAGTCTGTGACAAACCACAACTAAACAAACCTACCAAGAAAGGGGAGGTTAACCATGAGCAACACATTCAGGAATGCTCCAGTTCTAAAGAGAAACCATGCTGTCTGGTGCATCCTGACCACTCCACTGAGAGAGAGGCCACGATACTCTCTTTTGCTTTCAGAGACTTGAATAAACCCAAGTAAAGCAGACTGCAAAGTGGAGGTCAAGGGAGTGTTAGGAAGCCTAGCCCTGCCTGCAGCATGCTGGTAGCACTCACATCCCAAGGGCTGACCTGTGGGGCCACATGGACAAGAGTCCTACTGACTAATAAAACCACTGCTCCCATATGCCTGGGACTGCAACTCTATATGGGCATGGGGATGTTTAATTATCTTTCTCTATCTACTCTTGGGTTTTTGTTTGTTTGGGCAGTAGTGGGGATTGAACTCAGGGCTTCAGGCATGGGAAGCAAGTGCTCTACCACTTAACTTCAGTCCCAGCCCTTTTCTCTACTTTGCTTTAGAAGATTTATTTTTGTTTTTAAATTATATGTATCTGTGTGTTGGTATGGGCAGGTGAGTGCAAGTGTCCATGGTAGCAAGAGGCACTGGACCCCCTGGAGCTAGAGTTACTGATGGTTGTGAGCTACCCAACATGGGTGCTGGGAATCAAGCTCCCATCCTCTGCAAGAGCAGCACATGCTCTTAACCTGAGTTATATTGACAGCCCCTTCTCTACAATAAAGGGGAAAAAAGAAAAAGATCTATTTATTCATTCATTCACTCATTTATGTGCATAGGTGCTTTGCCTGCATATGTATCTGTGTACCATGTACATGCAGTGCCCAAGGAGGCTAGATGAGAATGCCAGGTTCTCTGGAACTGCAGTTACAATTGGTTAGCTCTTATATGGAATGCTGGGATCCAAACCTGGGTCCTCTGCAAGAGCAATAAGTGCTCTTAACACTGAACCTCTAGTCCCTCTAGTTTTTGATACATGAACATATCCAACAGTTGAACTGTGTTGAGCATCCTTTGTGGCCTCAAATATTCCTTGAGCTTTTGGCCTTTCCCTTCATGTGTTTCAGCTCTGTGGAGAGTTGCCCTATTACATTATGCTTTATCTCATTTTGGAAGAGTATTGTTGTTTTTAACCATAGCACATCCAACAGAGAATTTCCTGTCTAACTGAATAATTCTTCTTTTGCTTTAAACAATTATAGTCCTTTTCTCTTTAGCATTGTAGATCTGTTTATTGGTTGCACAGACTTTTTCTTTCCAAAAAGTGAAACTAACCTTATTACATAATTAGGCTTTTTAAAGGGAAAAAAAGAAAAAATAATATCAGAGATAAATGATATGTTTGCAATTTTACATCATTCTGGTACAATGTAGAAATTTATAGTCCCGGTAAGTGTATATTTATTTTCACTTCTCTAACTATCAATTATGATAGCTTGCAATTAAGTCCATGCACAATCATACATTGCAAACAAACAAGGAATGATCATACACAGTCCAACCAGATATATTTACTTTGAACTGAATCTAAAATGAATTTCTTCAATGACTAAAAATGTTTTGTGTGAAAGAAAAATTTAATTTCAAATTTCTGAGACTAAAAGAGGACCAAAAGCCATTAGATGATCATAAATTTAAGAGAACTCGGGAACAAAATGTGCAATGATAATTTAGGAACAAAGTTTGCTTATGTTAGCCAAACTCAACATTACAAATAACAGTTTCATCTGATCCAGAAATTTCCTGTCATTTGTACTTGAATAAACAGAACAGTGTGGTTTGATTTTACTATAACTGGTTGGATTATGAACTGAACAATTCCAACTAGTTAATTTGGATTTTTAAAAAATTATATCCTTAAAAATTTTTAAAATTAATGTAACATATTTAATTACAATAATTTAACTACTTGGAAGGTGAAGTACATACCACGGAGGGCCACGCCTAGAGAAATACAAACATAAAAACATGTTTTCAGGTCTCCACCATGCAAATCTTGAAGTAACAATATCAAGGAACAAATTCCTATTATGGCGCTTTACATATTCAACATGCAAATATTCTCAGCTCCTTCTTGTGCTATTTTAAAAAACAGGCACAGGACACATGGTAATACCATTTTTTGTGGGATATTGTTCAATGCACTCTAAAAACATTGTTCAAAGGATTATCTATTTGAAATAATTATAAGACATGTTAGTCTCTATTTTAATTTCAACAAGACTGCCAAATGGTTTCCAAACCAGACTTTGGGAGAGTCTAGACACAAACAGTCTTAGAATGTAGAAGCCCAGATGCTTAAAGGACCTGATGGTGTACCTAGGAAAATAAACACAGTGTTGGAATCATCAGAACCTAGATTTGAATGCAAATTCAAGTGAGATTTCTGCCCTTTTAACACTTACCACCTCATGAAGATAAAAAATGTTCATGCAGGCTAAATGGGGTAACCTACATCAAATATATGTGGGGACCCTCATCCCTGCCTGGAAGGTTCTCAACGAAGATTTCAAATGATGGAGTTGTCTTCATCCCATTCAGCAGCTGCAGGGCAACGGCTGTGACGTTTATGCTAGGGGGTCTGTGACAACCCTGAAACTACATTTTCAGTGAGAGATGGAGAGACAGAAGACACTGATGGGAAAGTGGTAACTCATAGACAACGTAAACACGAACAAATGGTCGCTCGGGGGATTGTTCAGTTTGGTTTTGTACTAAATAGACTGATTACATTTTTAAACTCAGGGTAAAATGTGAACCTTTCAGGAAATTAAAGCTAACAAAATGCTTTATAGGAGATGGGATGAGAGTGAAATCTGTTGCTTGTAGGCTGTAAGTAACCAAGAGATTTATAGTTTGATGGTAAAAAGGTATGTGGCTATGGTTATGCAAAACATTTCAGTGTCAATGGTGGTGACTCAAACCTTTATGAACTGTCTAACATGAAGTAATATCTGTATGAATGATATATTGCTACACCTTCTGATATGTACTTATAATATATACTATATGCATATTTATAACATATAAAGCTAATATATATATAGATGTCCTGGAGCTTAGCTGTCTTCTTGGTGCATCACACCAGGCAGGTACTACAAGGAGACTATGGCATGGGAGATGTAAGGGCTCAAGTGGCCTCCCCCAGATGCCGCAGCCTGGGAAATTCAAAGTGCTCTGGCTTAAAGCGATGTGGTAAGAAGACATTTCTGCTGTTGGCCTCAGAGAAGCTGTCCTGTCTGCCCTACAAGCTCACTCTTTCTTCAGGATCTCTCTGTTCACAGCAGTTAGAGGAAGCCCAGTATGTGAGCACTCAGTAGGGAGCTGTTGCTAGCTAATAACTGTATCTGGGCTGACTCAGGCTGATATGACTTCAGATAAGCCCCTTCAGGTTTCCAATCTCTTTTTCCTGTCACTCGTAGGGGTTCGTTTGTGTCACTAGCTAACGTGTATGGGACTTGACTGTTGGATGAGGCCTTTTTCTTTGACTTTCAATATCCCAGGGAGGTAGGCACTGTAATTATCATCTCCATCATGCAGATGAGGGGTCTAAGCCAGAGGACTTGAGGTAATTTGGCAGATTCATAGCTAATCACTGCAGATAAATCCATCCAGGTTGTCTTCACAGCCCACACTTTACCCACTACTATATTCTACCTCTAGTTATGCCCAAACAAAAAAGGGACACAGAGTCTGATATCTGTGATGTCTTTGTTCAGTAGTAGGAATTGAACCCAGAGCCTCACCCATGCTAGGAAAGTGTGCTACCACAGAGCTATGTCCCTGTCCCTGTTTTCCCTTTTTTATTTTGAGGTAGAGCCTCACTAACTTGTCTAGGCTGTTCTTGAACTTGTGGTACTCCTGCCTCATCCTCCAAAATAGCTTGAATTTCAGGCCTGTGTACTCTATTTTTTAATTTAAAATTTAAAAAATTTTACTTTATGTGTATGAGTGCTTTGCCTGCAAGCATGTGCACCACATGTGTGCAGTGCCCCTGCAAGCCTGAAGAGGGCATCACATTTCCTGACACTGGAGTTACAGATAGTTTTGAGCTGCCATGTAGGTGCCGGGAAATGGGTCATTTGGAAGAGCAGTCAGTGCTCTTACTGCTGAGCCCTCAGTGCTCTGTTTTTACCAGTTAATTTACATAAGAGCTGAGGAGACTCCGAAGGCCATGTAGATCTTTGAGTCCTGAGCTATGTAAGTGTGTCCAGTGGACTCTAGCTGTAGGGTGTAGCTGTAGAGTCTCAGCCAACAGATAACTCCTGCAAGAATGGAAGGAGTGGCCTGCATGGGGTTATGGAAATTACGCAAACATCCAGTCTTGAACCCTTACTAATAGCCACACTGGAGCCTGGGATAAAGCAATCCATGTGGATTACAAGAGGATTTATGCAAGGCATAAATAACCTCCTAGGGAGTCAGCATCTGAAGTTACCACAGAGGGAGTGAATGTTCTCCTGCTCACAAACACTGGTGCTAAGAACTTTGGTGGTGAATGACTATGAGTGCAGAGATCCACACAGCAAGTAGCATGTAGTTGTGGAATCGATGTGAGGACATGGGAAATACACCCCAGGGATTCCTACAAGTGCTTGGGTTTAGGTTTTGGAAAGAAGTGGGGTTGCACAAGCAGGCAGGGGCTTGGAGTTAGGGGACTAAGTAGTAATGGGAAAGTGATCAGGCTGGGGGCTTAAGAGAAACAGAAATGAAATGAAATGAAATGGAAACAACGCGAAACAAAGCAGAGAGCTATTTTCTAAATCATCCAGACTGATTATCTGTATCTGGAATTCATCTTTAGAGTCACAGACTTTCTTAAGGATCTAGCAAAAGTCACAAACTCAGTGCAGGAACATTTCCTTTCACCCCTTTCTCAAAATAAGACTTTTGCTCCCCTACCCTCCAGTCCTGGGTCTCAGGCTAAGGACTCTTTACCTCCATTGATATTGACCCCAGGAACCCTATCTACCATTCAGACATCCCTCTTTATGGAGATATTCTTGTACTCTTTGGAATGAGCCCTCCTCTTTCAATGTGGTCCCTTTGTCCCGTGGTCACATCTCCAGCCTGGATGCTCACTGGTAGCCATCCTCTTGGGTATGGCTGGCTGCTGAGTCCAACAACATGCCTTTGATGCAGCTGTGTTCAGCACATGTCCAAATTAAGATAGCAAGATCAATGTCTTATTTCCAAGCTTAGGCATCCTGACCTTCTGGAGTTCATTGGAAAGGCCACCAGGAGAGCAGGCTGGTCTAAAAGGGGGAGCAGACTCTGGTCTTGGGCCTTACTTCTAAGCAGTGTGAATGTGAGCAAGTCATTTTTTTTCTGAGCTCAGTTTCCTCATCTGAGAAGTGGAATATTTCTAGGAATTTTATAGAACAGATGAATTAGGACCTGTTACAGCAAGCTGAACTTCAACAAAGTGTGCTTTTGGGTTGTTACTTAATTTGAGAAACAAAGGCATCAGGTGGTAGGGCATGTTCAGTTACAGCAGAGGAATGAAGGTGCATTCTGGGAAATTCTGCTTCTAGGCCATTCCCTAGGCAGCAGCATAGAGACTGAATAACTGATTTGGTCCTTTCTTCCTAATGGGCCTGAGGCTTTGTCCAGGGTTATATAAGCAGTGTGATTTTACCAGCACCTCTTCCCCACCTGGCACCATTTCCCCATGGTCTTGAAATAGAGAACCCATGCCTGAGGACCTCAGGGACTCCAGGAAGGAAATTCTTAGAAACAGCCTGGAAGTTTTCCGGGTAGCACTTGCTTCCAACCTGGACCAGATTAGTTTTTCAAAAGCCATTAGCCTGTGGCCAGAAAGTTACCATCACATTCCCTTGTCAGGGTCCAGAGGATGAAACCATTTTCATGTATGTCATGTGAGGAGTTGAGTGCTGACAGTTCCGCAGCCATCAAGGAAGGCAGGCAGTGTGACACCATAGGACGAGAGCAACATGGAAGGACGGTCCCTGTGAGTCAGTGAACTGTGATGGGCGGGCTGCTTCTGGATGCTCCTGAATGGAGCTTCTAACTGACAGACCCAACAAAGAACATGGGAGGGAGGAACTCAAGAGTTGAACCTCTCCTTGGCTTTGCACACAAGTAAAGCCTTCATTTCTCAGCAACTTGGTTCTAAATAATAAATCCTTTGAGAAGGAAAAAAAATTCCTAAAAATGAAAACAGACATAGTAGAAGGAGCACACCATAAACAATCTAAATATTATCGCAATAGGATCTGCAAACCATGGGTAAACAGTCCTTTCCACAGGCAGACTTGTAAGACAGGTGTTTTTCTTTAATAAGCAGAAAGAGACAATGTGAAACATACCGTCCAGCAGAGTGTCGAAGTGTATAATTTGCAGGTACTCCTTCTCCCGCATAAAACCTTTGAGAGGAGTGGCCCAGCCTTCACTCAGAACCTGCACCCACTGCAGATCCAGCTGGAAAACACAGGGAACAAGAGAATGTGTCCATCACTTCTTCTCAGGCCCAGGGTACGTCTCCCTATTCAACTGGCAGGATGATAAGGGAAGAACCTTCTGTGTTTTAAGTGTTCCCACTTAAAACTCTATGGACTTCTGATTCAAGGGCCAGCTATGTGTAAGTCTAGAACATTCCTATAGAAGGATGATTACAGGATTCCAAACAAGATTATTTAAATACTTTCAGCTGTAACATTCCTGTAATGTGCAACAGAATTAAAAATTCACTGTTGCCCCCCCCCCCCCACACACACACACAAAATGAAGGTTTGATTGTGCTTTTTCATAAGGTGTACTTAACTGGCCATTTGACTAAATTGAGCAAGCCATTAACTCTACGGTAAAGGACAAAGTTGTTATCATGGTATGAAAACCTTTTAAGCTCTGGCTCCTGGGACTCATGGGGGGGACTTCCATCTCCTTTCCTCTCCCAGTTAGGATCAATATACCAACACCACAAGGCAATGTGTAGTCGGAACCCACAGGCACTTTCAGTTGACTGGAGGATGCGGGCTATGTTCCAGCCATCTTGGCTACCTGCAAAGCTCTATTGATCTTTAAAACTCAACACATAGCTCCATGCTCTGAAACCTTTCCTTTCATCTCTGTGACCTGAGGAGTCAGGTTCTGAAGTTCTCTGCCCTACAGACAGTTTTGTTGTTGGAACTATCACCCTGTGTTGCTTTGACATGCTTACTTGTCTGACTACAATACTGGGGTGCGTGAGTTCATTTTGCAAAACCAAGGAACTCTGTTTATAAATCATTTGAGGGGTCCTAATTAGCTGAAGCAAGTACCCTATTAACCTGTCTCATAAACTCTCCAAATTTCTAATGAATAATAAAAAGATAGCAAGAGAGACTTGATCATCTTGTATGCACAAGTAAAACTGATCCATAAAAATGCTACAAGCAGGCTGTGGCTGGGGTTGCATATGACCCCTTCCAGCTAATGAAATCAATGCAGGTGAAGCTGCCACCCCCTTTCCTCAGGCTTCCTGATGTGGAAAGGACACGGTCTGCAAAGGAAGCTTCTGGAAGAACTTGTTCTTGGTTATCTTGTATCTTATATTCTCCACACTTGACCCTGGTCTCCCATATGGCTGTGCATTTAATATCTGGAGGTCTGAGGAGATACTTGTTGGTGACAGTTTTATCTAAGGTATATGCACAGAATACCCTGCGGGCATGAGCTGATTGTGAGTTATATACTTTCCCAAAAGACTTATCTTTGACTTGTTGGCTATTTTATTCTTGCATGTGGTGGCTGTCATTTTGCAGAGGTGGCAGTCAGTTCTAGCCACAAGAGCGTATTCTTCCTGGTGTTAAGAATGTCTATGACTAGAGTAGCATCCAGCTAGGGCTAGTACCACTTTCCCAGGTATCATGGGCTTGCACATATCAACAGAACCAGCATACACACAGCAGAAAAGCTCATAGTGTTCAGGGTTGCTTTTTGTGGGGTTCCCCCACACACACCAAGCCCCACCACATTCTTCACAATCGCCCAAGAAACATTCACATTCTGGATAAACTTTTCAGCCATTTCTAACAAACCATCCCTGGCATCCTGCCTCTATTTCAGCATATAGAGGTGTGGGTGAGCCATGCAAATTGTCCTATGCAAATATGGCTGCTGCTTTCTCAGCCAGCTTCTGGACCTGGCCTTTGTGAGAGGTTTGCTCAGAGAGGAGATGAGAGGATGAGGAATGTCTTCATAGACTCACTTTTAGTGGATATTTCTTATGGTCAAAAGAAATTGTGGGGCCTGCAAGATGACTCAGTGGGTAAAAGTGCTTGCCACCAAGCTTGGTAACTTGAGTTCAATCCCCGAACATGGTGGAAGGAAGGAGAAACTGACTCTTCCCCTGCATGTTGTCCTCCGACCTCACTCATGCAGCTTGTCACACATGCACACACGGTGGGGGGGGGGCATATACAAAACACATGAATAAATGTTGTTTTAAAGAGGAGTTGTATAATAGTTTATAGTGTCAGCTACTAACCCTGAGCCTCTCTGGCCAGTCTGTACTCTCTTACCTTGGTAATTGATAATGACGGGAGAGTCTCAGCCTCAGCTCGGATCTGATCAATTTTGTTTTCTGGCACAAAGAGTTCGTGGATGCCCTTGATGGTGGTGTGGGGTACAATATTCTGCAATGAAATGGAGTTGGCAATAGTTAGAACTGAGAATGGAAGGGGAGGGTTTTAATAAAGAAACTCAGGTTATCTTTCAACACACACACACACACACACACACACACACACACACACACACACACGCACACACACACACACACATTCCTACCTGCTCTTGCAGAAGCTCCACCACCTGCTGCACGCAGTCACTTACTGAAGACAAGTTGGTCTTCAGCACACATTCTGGAGTTTCGGGTTTCTCATAATCAGAATCGATGCCTGTAAACCCTGCAGGGCATAAGATCTAAATCATATCTGTGCCCGTGGAAGAATGTTATCAATCAATAAGACATTTTACACACTGTAATAATACGTTAAACTGAAAATGTGATTTATGACTGAAAAGTTCAAACCACCATTCTTGACCTCTTGCTATAGAAAAGAAAGTACATGGCTGTATTTTCAATATGGAGAGCCTCAAGTTAGCCATGATATCTGGCAGAAACTAAGCGTTCCACTGCTGATGGAATCCAAAAGGAAAGTAAGGAGGAAATTCATGAGACCCATTGCTAAATCCAGTCTGTGTTCTTTCTCTGAACTTCACTCCTTCTGCCTGAGGTGACGGTTCCTCAAAGATAACTCCCATATTTAGTAAGGCCATGGACACTCTGAACACACTGAGCTTTCGTAAGTGTGTGCTTTCTGCACCTGGGACACAGGGCACGTAGCTACAGACAGATTTCTAAGGACAGAATCAGAAGCCAGGCAGAGTAAGTAACTGAGTGCTGGAGCCACTTTTCACACCTTTAATCTCTCCAGCTCGAGCCCGTTTGTAAAGTCCTTTCACATCTCGGCTTTCACAGATGTTCAGAGGCGCATCTACAAAGATCTCAAAGAACGGGAGTCCTGCTAACTCGTGGATTTTGCGAGCATTCTCACGATCCTGAAAAACAGCGTGTTTCAAACAGTAAAAAGCGAGCCAAGCATGGAGGGGCACGCCCGTAATGCCAGCACTAGGGGAATTGAGGCAGAGGGATCGAGAGGTTCAAGAATAGACTTGGATGCAAAGTGAGTTCAAGGCCAAGCCTGGGCTACAAGAGACCCCCATGCCCCCTAAAAATGTTTGGTACAATGTGAATGCATGACCCAAACCTCATGTGTTGGAAATTGAATCCTCAAACTCACATATTGAGAGTTCTTGGAGGCGGAGGCTTCAGGAGGAAATTGAGACTAGACTCAGGCATTTGAGAGGGATTTTGGCTATAAGAAGAAAAGCAAGCGGTGGGGTGGGGTGGGACACAGGCACAGCTTTAATCCAGCCCTTGGGGAGTTGAGGCCAGAGCATGAGGAATGAGGCTGGCCTGAGGATATACATAGCCAAATAGCTGGGGTATGGGGCTGAATTGGCCTAACCCTTGCTCTTTCCTGTGTGAAATACAGTATGAGGCCCTTCATCAGATGCCAGCAGGTACTGGCACCGTGCTCTTGGGTTCCAAAGTCTCCAAAGTCGTGAGCCAAATAAACCTTTAGTCTTTCTTAATTCATCAGGTCTGATATTTTGTTATATGAGAGAAAATAGATTAGGACAAAGTTTCCTCAAGAGATTGTTCGTGGCAAGACACAGTGTACTCTTGGACTTGATAATCTCGAGGTAACATGAGATGTGTGCCGGGCAGGGTCCTTTCGGAAAGCCCAGAGATGTCACTCTGGTAAACACACTGAAGAACTTCCAGAGGAAGCGACAGAACACAGCTCCCCGCTTAGCAGGGCTGCCCTCTCAACGCAGGAAGGCTTTGCTAGAAACTTCCTGCTTTAGACCAGAGCAGGGCACTCGGGTCAGGGTTGTCTCCACTAGGCCAGCAGAAGCCGGTGCTTTGAACTGGCTGCTCTGTTTGGGCCAGCCAAACATTCTCGGTCCAGACAACTGCAGTGACAGGCTGCGGAGGTCTTGCTCAACTCTTTCAACTCTGACCACATGTCTCTGATGACTGTCACCTGTAAAGGCTTCATGTTAACGGAGGCACTGGCTTCTGGCAATGAGGCAACTCTCTCTACCTAACCAATAGCAAATAGAAGGACTGGGGGGGGGGGGGCACGTGAGGAGAGGGAGAGGGAGCGGCCAAGTGAAAGTCTGATCCTCCAGCTGTGCTGGCTGAGGCCACAACCCAGGGATTGAGGACGGGCAGGTGTGCCGCCTCCTGCCCTGCATCGAATCTTTTACCTTCGTGAATGGGGAAATGAAGCTGGTAATGCACACCAGGCCGGCGTCGGCGAAGAGCTTGGCCACCTCTGCAATCCGGCGGATGTTTTCTTCTCGGTCCCCAGCAGAGAATCCTAGGTTCTTGTTGAGGCCATGACGAACATTGTCCCCATCCAGGGAGTAACAAGGGATGGCGTGGGAGACAAGGTACTCCTCCAAAGCGAAACTTATGGTTGTTTTTCCAGCACCAGAGAGACCTGTTCAGAACAGGCAAGGCCGACTTAAGATGAAAAAACGATCAGCTCGGGAAGAGAGGCAACTGCCTGTAATCCTTTGCTTGCTAGGTGGACGCGGGAGAATCAGGAGTTCAAGGCTAGCCTCTGCTCTAGGAAACCCGTCTCAATAAACCAATGCCCCTCAAAAGATGAAAGACTGTGAGATAATCTGGCACCTTTATACATAACTAAACTGTTAACAATACTCCAGCCTTGAACAAAAACCATTAAAATCTGGAAAGAGCACAAAACACGAGTACTTCCATTTATTTTGAATTTTGGAAGTTTTTCAGAGCACTGAGTGGAGAGGGGGACCCAGAAGATGGGTAAGCCCACCTCCCTGTGGATTCTACCGGATAGTTACCAGGCATTAGAACTCATAGTTTTAAAAAAACGACTGTCAAAACACAGAGGTGTTGTTCATGCTGGCCAAGGCTGGAGAGTTCCTGAGCTCTTAGGCACATGCACACTCTGCTCTAAAGACACTTTATGTCTTTAGATGCAAACAGAGTCAAGATGCACCAGCGACCATAGTATAGGCGTGGTTGGATAAGGAGAACACGGTGGAGGCACAAAGGATCTAAATACTCAGGGTCTGACCCACCCTGGAAAGCTTGTTCCCCCACAGTTCACTTGTCCTAAAGATCTTTGAGCCTGAAGAGCATTCCAAAACACAAGGCTGCCACTGCACAGAACTCAACGTGGAAACGGAAAAACTGGGAGAGAAGGAGAAAAAAAGGCAAAAAGCCCATAAAAGCACAGAGAAGACACAGGGCGGGGGTGGCGGGAGAGGGTGCAGAAAATGTAAGAGCCAAGTGGGGAAAAGCTCCGAGGAAATGAGATATGATGGGGCAGGGGGGGATCTGCAAGAGGTCAATAAACAGCCCCCAAGGCTTGCAGTTCCATTTTCAAGGCATACTCTTGACTGTAACAGGAAGAGTAGGAAAAACGGCCAACAGAGGTTCTGGGACCCTACTGAATTACTACGGTTTCTTTTGAATAGATCTCAGTGATAGGTTCCCCTTAGAATTTATGTCAGCTTGTAGGTAACAAAAAAATAGGAACCCTGACTTGCTGGTATGTTCTCTTGCATCAGAATAATGAAATTAAGTTTCCTTCCATTTGCCTCAGCTTTTGGAGAGCAAAGGCCTCGCCTCAATCACGGCTGGCATGTGACCAGGCCATTGGGCATGTACTATAACACCTTAGAGTGGTGCAGCCCTAGGGCGGGCACTGGTCTGAGCGTATGGATACTTTATTTTATTTAGCTCTACCTATAGCAGCTATGTATTAGCACTTACAAACAAGGATATTGGGGCTCAGAGATACAGCTGAACGTTTCTCTGGTCCTGCCCAGCCCTGCGGTCCCACAGCAACTTATAAAATAATCACTCAGAGGCTTAATATTATTTGCAAACTGTATGGCCTATGGCGGGCCTCTTGCTAGCTAGCTCTTTTATCTTAAATTAACCCATTTCTATTCGTCTGTGTTTTGCCATCTATGTGTTCCATGGCTTTTACCAGTCTGCTGGCATGTTGCTCCTTGGGCAGCAGGCTGGTGTTTCTCCAGACCCTGCCTTTCTCTTTCTTGTCTCTCTCCTTGGATTTCCCACCTGCCTCTAAGCTGCCTTACCATAGGCCAAAGCAGCTTATTTATGAACCAATGGGAACAATGTATGTTCACAGTGTACAGAAAGACATCCCTCAGCAGGGAGAGGATAAATGACTTGTGTAGTCACAACTGATGTGGATGCTCTCAAATCCAAGCCTCTGGAGTAACTGGTTTCTTTTGGTCTACATGGCCAATCTTGAACCTCTGAATCACAGAGAGGAGAAGTCAGAGGGAATAAACCCTTTCCAGTTCCACCTATCCTACCTGCCAGTTCTTCTTCTTCCTTTTTTTTTTCTTTTTCAAAGGGGTGCACGTTAGAGTACATGAACTTAATGTGTCTGTCTCAATACAGAAGTGAACTTCCCTAGTAAACAGCTGGGAAAGGCAAGCAGGCGGCAGGTGAGGAGCCTTGGGACCACAGATGTAGCTTGCTATTACAAACTGCATCTTCCCACAGGTGGAACAGTAGGCAAGTCCATCTTATTGGCACTTGGGGCTCCATACCCATTGTCACCTTCGAAGATGGGATGAAGTTGTTTTGATGCAAATCCCAGCTGTGAAGGAAACCAGGAAACCAGGGGCACCAGGAAGAATTCAAGAATAGCAAGGAAAGAAAACAAACCAAACCTGGGTGTGTACCACAACCCTGTAACTCCACACTGAAAGGCTAAAGCAGGGAATTGTGGATTCTGGGACAGCTTGGGCTTCACAGTGAGACCCTGTCTCATAGGCCAAAAACAGTGCAAGCAAACTGTGACAAATAGAAATTCAGGCAGGCCCTCTAGCTAGCTCCACATTCTCCCGAGCTGCTCTCAGGTTAGATCTTTGCCTGTGTGAGCAGAAAATAGTACACGCTCCTCTCTCACAGCCCAAGTAAACATGCTGTTGCTTCTGGGCAATTCCAGTTTGGGAAAGTCCTGTCTACAAAGTGTACCTGGGTTTCCCTTTCTGAAGCCTGGCTATATCATCTATCTATCTCAAGTAAGAACTCAGACATGGGACAGCAGAGGTCTTAAAGCCTAATTGCAAGTCTGTCACTAACCTTCAGCTTTGGAACATGTGGATGGAAAAGACAAGAAAAGGGACATTCACCGAGTCACCTCAAGGACAGCAAGTTGTTTCTACAGGCAGAAGACAACCCTTGGCCAAGGTGAGACTTTTTGCGATCCTTTTTACATAGATTCTGTTTGTTCATGGAAATGGCCCCCAGAACATCAAGACATCAGAAAACTAGCTCTAAACATCTGTAACCTGACAGGCTGCCAAATACTCACTGCCAAATTAGGAGATGCATCTAGGGGTGAATATGAGCAGCTGCTTAGAGCTGAACAAAGGTGCTGTGGTCCACTTGTCTCATCTTGTGCTGCCAAAGAATGGTACCTGATAGCTAGTAACCTCCCTCAGCCCACCAGACTCTAGTTCACATGGATAGAAGAGTGATAACCGACAGCTAGGCATCTACACAGCTCTGCCTCATTTCCTTTAAGTCTCAAATAAACACCTACTAGGTATAATATGTCACACTGAGTTCCTTAAAATCATGCCACATATCAATTTTCTATCTTAAAAAAGGTACCTGGAAAATGTGTGTGTGTGTGTGTGTGTGTGTGTGTGTGTGTGTGTGTGTGTGTGAGAGAGAGAGAGAGAGAGAGAGAGAGAGAGAGAGAGAGAGAGAGAGAGAGAGAGATACCTGTGAGCCACACGGTACATCCTCGGAATCCTCCCCTGGTTCCCACCACCTGGCCTCTCTTATTCCTGCTCACATGATGAGCCTGGTAGACCACATTGGTGGATTTTTGCTGGTCCTACAAAAAAAGAAAAGATTGAGCATAATACTTGATTAATAAGATGCATATGCTTTACATGGAGCATATACACTCATTTTAACTTTAAATTGAAGAGTTGAGGTATACAACAGTTTCTATGAAACATATTTTAAGAAGTCCCACCCTCACCCCCCAGTGTGTGAACTTTTTTCATCCCACTCATTCATCTACACATAAGCCAGGAGCATTTTCGTTTCCACAAAATAATTAATTTTGAAGTACTGTGTAGTATTGCATTGATTCATAGAATATAACCTGCTACATAACTAATAGAATTATGTCTTTGGCCTTTCCCAGCTAGAACTGGCAAATAGAGTACAAGCCATAATTTTACTAGTTTAGAGACAAACTTCATCTTTAGAACGACCTCTGTGCTCTTTCAGACTTTTCAAGTTAGACTGTTCTGATTCTGTCATAGCTCTGATTCCATGGCAGTTAAAATTGGGCACCTTCTCTAGGAGGTGGAGGGAAATGTCTGCTTCTATAAATGCATGTTCTCCCCACATCCTGTAGACTTAAACACATAACAACCAAATACTCCAGCAGCAAGGGGAATTCTAGTGAAGGCTGTTTGATCCATCCTGTCCCTATGGAGACAGGTGACATAATAAAGTCTTAGCAAAGCCAAAGCCAGATGTGGCAGCTCACATCTATTATCCCAGAACTTGGGAAGCTGAGGCAGGAGGGTTGCCTGGAATTTAAGGCCAGCCTGGGCTACATAATGAGTTTTAGATCACACTGTGCTACAGTGTGAAATGTATCAAAAAGAAAAGAAAGCAAGACAAATACAGCTCTTCTCTACCTAGCCAGCAGTGAGTTGGTAAGAATTTAATCTTTAAGCACAGTGGTCATTGCCTCAAAAGAACTAAACTCCATTTCTTTTACTTTCCCAGTGTCAAGGTATGAACATTGTGACCTTTCAAATCCCCAACAGAAATTAAAATGTACCAGTCATGAGGCATGGAGGCCAATTCGCACACTACAGATCTGCATCTGTGTTATAGTAACATCATCCCAGTTAGGTAACAGACTATATGATCTTCATGTAAATTTTAATTGGAAGGTAAAATGTCTAATGTGTAGTAAAAGGTTAAATGATTTAGCAAGCACAGTTTGGGGTGGACGTTTATACAATATAGTCTGTTATTCAGGAAAGAAACTACAGGTAAATCAACAAATTTAGGAATACTCATATATGTCTGTGATGTAATTTTTTGAATTGTAAAAATCTATTCTCTCTGTCTCTGTCTCTTTCTCTCTGTGAGTCTCTCTCTCTCTCTCTCTCTCTCTCTCTCTCTCTCTCTCTCTCTGTGTGTCTCTGTGTCTGTCTCTCTCTATCTCTCTGTCTGTATTCCTGTCTCTCCCTCTGTCTTCTCCCCCACCCCGGTGTGTGTGTGTGTGCGTGTGCGTGTGTGTGCATGTGCGTGTGTGGTGTGCATGTGTGTGCGCGCGCGCGTATGTGTGTGTGTGTGTGTGTGTGTGTGTGTGTGTGTGTGTGCGTATGTGTGTGTGGTGTGCATGGGTGAGAGCCAGAGATCAATGCTCAGTGTCTTCCTGCATCACTCTTCTAGTTTTTGAGATAAGGTCTTCCACTGAGCCTGGAGCTCAGGAGGCAGAATTAACTGAATTTTCCTGTCTTAGTTTCTCTAGCCCTGGGATTACAGATATATGTACCCAACCTTTTATTTTTATTCTTTTATTTACTCTTTTAGAAGTCATACATGTATACAATTAAATATCATATTCACCCCATTTCCCTCCTTCAAACCCCTCAGTTCCCCCAAACACACCTCTCTCCCAGATTCATGCCCTTCTTCTCTCTTTCTTTCTTCCTTCCTTCCTCTTTCTTTCTTTCTTTCTTTCTTTCTTTCTTTCTTTCTTTCTTTCTTTCTTTCTAAATAGTACTTTATATTCAGTTAGTGCTGCCCATATGTACATGGGTATAGGGCCATCCACTGGAGTATGGTCAAGTGTCCACAGTCCCAACAAAGAATGCTTCTTGCTGTGGAACAATGTTTTTGTACACTGTGGGTATTTCTTGCTCTCATTGGTCTAATAAATGGCTAAATGGCCAAGAGCTAGGCAAGTAGAGGTTAGTCAGGACTTGCAGACAAAAAGAGAGTACTGGGAAGGGGGAGTCACAAGAAGTCACCAGGAGATGCAGAGAGCATCAAGATGAACATGCAGTGCTGAAAAAAGTTACTGCCACATGGCAGAGTGTAGATAAGAAGTATGGGTTAATTTAAGTTGTAAGAGCTAGTTAGTAACAAGCCTAAGCTATCAGCCAAGCATTTATAATCAACAATAAGTCTCTGTGTGATTATTTGGGAGCCAGGAGTTATGATGAAAAACTCTGTCTACAAATGACACCCCAATGTCTGGCAACATATATCCATATAAAACCTGAGAAAGCTTAAGAAAAGGTTCAAAACACACAAAAATGGAGCCCATTATGGCTTCTTAGTCTCTCAGTCTCATGCCAGCCACAGTAGAGAGACACATCTCCCAGCAGCTGCCTGCAGTTGGAACCAGCCACTAGCCACCATGCGCTAGCACCAGGCACTAAACTGAGCCACTGACACAGCAATTTAAGATTCATCTCATGTGATCAGGGTAAGAGAGGGTATCAGTTAGGTTAACTACCTAAATCTTCAAAAGTGGATATTCTGTTGTCCCATCAGGCAAATCTAATTAGAACCCAGAGGTGGTAGACCCTTGCAGCACACTAGACAGGGTTGCACTAGAGGGCACATCAGTCACTTTATAGTTCAAGGAGAGCATTCACATCTCCTCAGTCCATCTTTGCTGTGTCATGAAACCAAGATTGCTGTCCAAATTATCAAGACTAGAAGTTGGTTGGTTCTTCTGCTCCTTCACTGATTCTCTCAGTAAGTTTTCTCAGCTCCTATTCTGTGCTAGGACAGTCCTAGGCACCAAGCCAGCAGAATCCTTGGGATCATTTTGGGTTGAAAGATGGGTAAGAAAATGAAGTATCTCCACTGCCCTGAGGAGAGAAGAGAGTGCACACAAAGACATGCACTACCCCACCCCCAGCATGCATATGTATAATGTACACTATTATAAAGGTATATGAAGAGTACCTGCAAGTTGATAATAAAAAGAACCCAGTTTTTACAAAGATACCAGTGGTCTGAAGAGTCAATTACAGGTTCACCATGAAGTGCACAAATTCATCAGTTACCAAAGAAATGCAAAATAAAATCAAAACAGGGTACCAATAGCATCTAATGGCAGCTAAGGAATGTCTCTTATATTGATGGTGTGTGTGTGTGTGTGTGTGTGTGTGTGTGTGTGTGTGTGTGTGTGTAAGGAACAACTGTTTTACAAAATTAAATGTTTACCTCCACTATGGTCATTTATTCAAGAGAAATGAAGACGTGTGTCCTCGAAAAGACTTGTACAAGGATGTTCTTTTTTTTTAAATATTTATTTATTTAATATGTATTCAGAAGAGGGCACCAGATCTCATTACAGATGGTTGTGAGCCACCATGTGGTTGCTGGGAATTGAACTCAGGACCTCTGGAAGAGCAGTTGGTGCTCTTAACCTCTGAGCCATCTCTCCAGCCCACAAGAGTGTTCTTAACAACTTTATTTGACTAAAAACTGGAAATAATTGTCATCAATTAAAAAACAAAGGAAAAGGTATGTATCCCTGAAATAAAAACCTAGCTTAAAATAGTAGAAGGAATACAAAATGGAACACTATTCAGAAGCCAAAATGAATGGATGGCTGATAGGTGAAACATGGATGAAATGCATGGAAGGCCTTACGCCAACTCTGGGAAGTCTTATGGGAAACTATGTATGTGTGATTCCATTTATAGGAAGTCCCAAAGTAGGGGGAACAAACCAACCATGTTAGAACAGCAGCCACCTGTAGGGGGCTGCAGTGTCTCTGTACTGAGAAAGTCTTGATAGAGGCTTATACTTCCTTCACTGAAGGCACACCGCGATAGGTGAGATCTACTAGATGCATGCTTTCAAAGGTAAGGAAACAAGAAACACTTAAGACTGCAGACAGGGCAAGCAGCTTGCTCCATGCTGATGTGTTTCTGGAAGAGGACTCAGCTTGTAATTACAGGACATTAGACTATGGTATTCTACCCGCCTGTGCACGAGTCCAAAGTTTACTTTGTCTTTTTTTGGCCATGTTTCCTCTGCACATGAGCAGAAATCCAGAATAAACTCAGGCTCTGTAAATCTTTTGTGAGTACTTGGACACCATACCGATGTCATCCCCAAAAGTTTTTCATTTAAAACCAGTTCAACAATCTGCAAGCAGAACCTGCTCTAGGGTGTCATTGTAGTTACTTATTTACTGTTTTTGTTTATTTATTTAACTAACAGTGATGGCACTTGAAAACCAGGGCCTCATACATGCTGGCTAAGAACCCTGCAGTTCAGCTGATATTTCCAGTCCTTTGGAAAGTTTGAAGCTTGCTGTGCAGTCTGAGATGGCTTAGAACTTGTTATTCGTCCCCCATGTAGCTGCAATTACTGGCATGTGCCACCACCACACACCTGGCTTTTAAAAGTCACATCCTTAAAAAAAAAAAAATTCTCCTTTATCTGTATGTGTGCCTACTTCTCTATATTGGCTCCACATGCATGCAGTGCCCTAGGAGGCCAGAAGAGGGCGTTGTATCCCCTGGAACTGGAATTAGAGGTTTCGAGCCCTCCAATGTAGATGTTGAGAGCTAAATCCAGATCCTCTGCAAGAACAGCAAATGCTCTTAACTGCAGGGGCCATCTCTCAGCTCCTATAGTTGTGTATTAATCTATCTATCTATCTATCTATCTATCTATCTATCTATCTATCTATATATATATATATATTCACTACAGCAAGTTTAAACAAAAATATTTTCAGCTGGCCAGGTCCTGAGTTCTTTTGGCTCAGCAAAATATTTTACTTATTTGTTTTCAAAAATCAATGTTCATGTTTTTCAAAGGCAAATAAATAAAATAGATTTTTGAATGTTATTTGGACAGCAGATGGCTGGGGCAGCCAAAGGGCTTCTTCCCACTGGACGAGCATGTGGTGTTCCAAGCGTTGGCAAGAAAATGCTGGCAGCAAAGGGGTTTCCCTGCAGTTCTGTAAAGCACACAGGAAGAGAGCAACTGCCCGCCTCCCTGGGTCTACAGGAAGGTCTAGTCCATCCTCAGTGCCCTTCTAACAGAGCCACCTGGCCGGAACCTCAAAGTCAGTGACATACTTTTATTTTGGGTCTCAAAGAAAAACCTTTCAAAAGTTCCTGTTCCCTTTAGATCTCCAGGCCAAGAAAATTTCCCTTCAGCAAGCACACAAATGTTGTAAGTATGCAATTTGGAGCCAGGCAAACCTGGATCAGAAGCTGCTTCATCATCGCCTGTGCTTTGACACACAAGTTCCTCTGAAAAGTAGGATGCTTCCCCCCTGTGGTTGATGACATGTTTAACTAAGATAATTATTTAAATAAAGGAGCAAAGAAAATCCCAGACACAGGGTAGGCTGTGGAATTTAATGAGAACCAGGTGGAGAACAGACCAGAGTTGGAGGAGGTTCTGGGCATGTGCCTTCTCTCTGGGGCAGGTCTGGCACGGTGCGGCTCTTGGTCACGTCAGACAGGAGAAAGGACAGCATCTTCTATGGGATCATGCGTTTCAATGACAACCGGAATGTCGCTGCTCTTGCAGGCCTGGTTATTCACCCAGGAAGCACCCCGACCAGACTCATCGCAGTTAAAGGCACCTCATTTTATCCAATGTACTACCCTATTTTGGCTCTCTTGGAGTGGCACTTTGTTATCGGTGGAGAGGAAGGCCTTTGCCCAGGTCAGCTTCATGAGCTCTTCAGAATCCACGTCATCTCAAACAACCTCGGTGTAGTCTCCCTCTGATGACACTCCCCTTCCTGCTATTGGAGGTGCAGAAAGGGGAGAGCCAGAGAAACTTCTGGAACTTAGGGTGAGGTGCCCTAGGTCATGGCAGAAAGCCTCAGCCTTGACATTGTGTGGCCAGAAGAGAATAATAACCTAAGGGGAAAACTTCAGCATGTTCTCGGTGGGGTGGGGCAGACCCAGAGCCAAAGCCAGTGCCGAGCTAGTTACAGTGAGGAGTGTCACAAAGAGGAGAGCCTGGAAGGAATGAGGAATCCAGAAATTACAAGTCAGGGTTAGTTTCCTCACATACAGAAGCTGGTTGTCAGGAGTGCAGAATTGTTAAAAAAAAAAAAAAAAAAAAAAAAAGTGCATTTGAGTTCTCTCTGCACGGTGCAGACAAACTGCAGTGTCCCTAAGAACAACTCACTAGCCTTTGAACTTAACCCTCAGAGGTGTTTCACCATACCCTGTTGCTCTCTTGCTGGAAAGAGTTCCATGGGTGGAAGTAAAGCTATGCACTCTGACTTTTCTCTGCCCTACTCTAGCTTTAAAAGAATCCTTATAATCATAAGTCAGGGAATGCAATACTTATTCAAAACTATTCATAGCAATGGTATTGAAAAATCTTTAAACGAGAAGCCATAGACATGCTTGTGAGTTAAGGAGAGTGTAGCATCTCCTCATGATATTTGTGCATTCCCACCTGAAAATGGGTCATGCCATAGGCTCAAATGAGAAAGTTTGCAGAGTAAATTAGCTTTAATTTCATCCTTTTAGATTTGTTTTTATTTACTTGTGTCTATGTGTGTCTATGCACATGTGTGTGAGTGTCCTTGAAGGCCATAGGAGGGTGCTGGGTCCCCTGGACCTGGAATTACAGGAGGTTGTAAGAACCTGACATGGGTACTGAGAACTGAACTTGTGTCCTCTGCAAAAGCTCTTAAAAAAGCAAGCATTCTTAACCATTGGGCTATCTCTCCAGCCCCTTTAAACTTACATTTTAAACATTTGTGTTTATTTGCATAAGGCTATAGAGAACAAAAAGTCTGGAAAATCAGCAACAGAAATACTAACCGCAATCACCCTGTGTTTAGGAAATATTAGATCATTGTTTTCCATCTTGCTTCTATATTCTGATTTTTCAGCATTAAATTAGGAAATGATATGTGTTTTAGATATAAAGATTTTGTAACCAGAAAATAGGCTGCTTTCAGGGATTCCAGTATGCAGGGAAAAGCAAATTCCTAGGTAAATTACAGTCCACAGGACAATAGGCAACACAAAGCAATCATTAAGCAAACCCACAAGAGACAGCCCTGACACCTAAGGGTCAGCCCCTGCACACAGAGTCCCTCTAACATGCACAGTGAAGTGCTGCAAGGTCTTTTAACCACACTGGCTACTGGACCTACTCTTTAATGCCTTCATTCAGAGAAAAAAGGAAGTCCTCAACACAGGCCTGGCAGCTTTTGACCAACTAGCCCAGATGGGAACCTCTTTTCCACAAATTCTCCTTAGTACCTCATTTATCTTCACTTCAGAGTCTGTGTCCACTGTGGTCACCCTTGGGAATGTCCCCAAAGCATGCTCCCTACATAGTAGAGTCTGGTAGCCACGGAACACAAAGGTCACTTTTCTCTGCCTTGGTGCAGTTACCACCCACCGGATATTCATCACTCAGTTTCAATCTTGCAGTTATTGGAGGACAGGCAAGTTTTAAGTGAAGAAGAGTGTGGTAATTTGAATATAATTGGCCCCCATAATCTCATAGGAAGTGGTGCTATTAGGTGGCGTGGCTTTGTTGGAGTGGACATGGCCTTGTTGGAAGAAGTGTGTCACTGGGGGGTGGGGCGGGGTTAGAGGACACGGGCTTTGAGGTTTCCTATGCTCAGGATACTGCTGAGGATCTCAGTCAACTTCTTGTAGCCTGCAAGGTAGGATAGGACTCTCAGCTCCAGCATGACATCTGCCTGCATGTTGCCACTCTCCCCTCCATGATGATAATGGACTGAACCTCTGAAACTCTAAGAGAGCCACCTCAATTAAGTGATTTCTTTTATAGGAGTTGCTGTGGTCACGGTGTCTCTTCACAGCAATAAAACTTGAACTAAGACAAAGAGTGACTAGTTTTTAAAATAGTGTGTGTTTAATGAGTTTATGCAGAGGAAAAGATGGCTCTAATGGATTGTGTGTAAGGAGACCAAACACAAAGGACGTTGACAAATGACCATGTTCAGTCCGAGCTCATGGACACTGAAGGGAACAGGCAAAAGCACCTTGGCCCGAGTACTGCCATTTTGACTTTAGACTCCATTTTACCTGCAGGGTGAAATAAAGTTCAGGTTCCCAAGCTCTAGAGGAGTTGAGAACTTTTCAATGGCTGATCAACCTCCTGTGTAAACTATAGAAATAGTCATTATACATCTTTAGTTCTCTAGAAACATTATGGCTGTTCGTAACAACAGAAAGAACAAATGAATCTGATGGGTTGGACTGAAAAGCTTGCATTGTATATTGGTTGACAACGGTGGAACATTCAAGGAAGCCCCTGATCTCTAAATCCTGATTGGTGAAAATTATAGCTGTAACTTGGCAACAAATATTTATGAATTTTATGCTTACAAACCCCGCTCCTGCCCCTGCTTGGGGCTGTCACAAGAATAAGGCTCCTGAGTCTTTGACCTGCAGGCCTCATAGATCAGTGACCCACTTACGTGGTGACTTAATAAAATCTTTGGAACCTGTAAGTATTGTCTCTCTCTTTCCTCAAGGTGCATCATGGGCTAGGTGTAACAGATACAGTATTCACAATAAAGTGTATTTACCGATTATGTCCCTCAGCTTTCTATAATGAGACAGATATACTAATTTCTGTCAAATAATAATTATCCTGAGATAATGACTTATTAGGAAGGAAGGTTTACTTGGGATCAGAGCTTTAGAGTTTATAGTCATGTTGTGGAATATTATTTTAAGATGTATTACATTTGTTTATGCTGTGGGATATTTGTTTAGTGATGCAAAGATGTGTTGCATTTTTTATGTTGCATTTGTTTAACTCTGTGAAGTTGTGTGACTGTGCCTGTGTAATAGGTCTTTATTGGTCTAATAAAGAGCTGAATGGCCAATAGCGTGGCAGGAGGAAGGATAGGTGGGGCTGACAGGCAGAGAGAATAAATAGGAGGAGAGATCTGGGAGGAGAAGATCAAGGAGTGAGAAAAGGAGGAGAGGAGGATGCCAGGGGCCAACCACCCAGCTACAGGGCAAACCATGGAGTAAGAAGGAAAGAAAGGTATATAGAATGGAGAAAGATAAAAACCCAGAGAGAAAGGTAGATGAGGTAATTTAAGTTAAGAACAGCTGTTAGAAATAAGCCAAGCTAAGGCTGGGCATTCATAAGAAAGAATTAGACTCCATGTGATTATCTGGGAGCTGGGTGGTGGGCCCCTCAAATAGCAAAGGGTAAACAGTTAAAAAATCAACTACAGAAGTCTGTGGTTGCAGTATCAGAATGTGTCATATAAAACATAGCAAGTAGGCTTGTTAACTTTATGAAGGCCAGGAAGCAGAGAGAAGGGACCAAGATCCCAGGACCCCCTTGGGCGCACCTCTTAGTGACCTAGTTCCTTCCAACCAAGGTCTCTACCTTCCCATAGAGTTGCATGCCAGAGAACAAACATTTAACACCTGAGTCTTCAGGGGACACTTCAGAGCCAGCCAAACCACGGCATTATTTATCATGCTAAGCAGACTTCCCTAAAACATGTATAAATACTCTCGAAATGTGAAAAACCAAGCCACATTAGGTGTCTAGGGACAAAATATCAGTGGTGATAACTGAGACAAAAGAGCTGACGAGTTGCCACAAGAACAGTTATTGCACAATATAGAAATGGTACCAATCTAGGGTTTATTAAATAAAAATGGTGATCAAATGAAGGTTCAGGATAAATTAAAGTTTCCTTAAGGCCAAATGGATACTGCTCACCAATTCCTATCATTGAGAGCCTTGTTGAATAGGTTACACTGAAAGCAGGATAATGATTTAAAGAGGAAATACCTTGACAGCTGAGATGAGTGGACTTTTGGAAGCCATCAAAAAGAAAGCATAGACTGACATCAGGAAGATGATAATTTGAATACTTTAAGTAAAAAAAAAATGACAACACAAATATGTTTTAAGTGGAGCATTTTTAAAACATATCTGGGGCTGGAGAGATGGCTCAGTAGTTAAGAGCATTGGCTTCTCTTCCAGAGCACCTGAGTTCAATTCCTAGCGCTCACAATTGTCTGCAACTACAGTTCCAGAGGATCTGACATCTTCACGCCAATGCACACAAAATAAATTTAAAAAAAGCAATAAAAAGAAAAAAACATAAGATCTGAAGAAATTGTATGTGACTTTCGATAGTATTTAACCCCCCCCCCCCCAAGCTCTGGAAAAACATGACTGGAAAATCTTGAATGGCAAATTCAGTAAGCAAGCATTATTCACATGCTGTGGGGAAAACGTGAGCACTCCTCTCCTCTCTGGGGTGTGTGTGCTGTTGGAGGTCTTCTGAAGTCTGTATGAGAGGTCTGTGCAGCAGAGACAAACCTGGCACCAGCTGAAAGAGACAGGACTATGGGACTGTCACTAGATGGGGGATTGCTCAGTTCTGCAGGAAGGGTCAGGCTCACCACCCTGGGGCACTTTGCTTCTGTTTTGAGCCACAGCTATACTCTACTTTCAGTCTTGGTTGGTTCTGTTCCTATGTTCTGGAGTCTGCCCAGTTCTCGGAATGCATCTCATTGTTGAACTTGCTTGAAGACCCACCACTTCTGGCTCCAGTCTCCAGCTATAGAATTTGGAACCTACTGTGATACATCCTGCCTACTGCCCACTCCTGGGAAAAGGCATATCACTATTCCTAGATGTCCCTGCCAGTCAGGAGTTCCTGCCTGGCGGGGCTGAAATCTTCCCTTAAAGGGTGCTTGGCACCAGTTATGCTGTGTGACTTTTCCTAGGGAGACATGAAAAATGTCTATTAAGCTCAGATAGGACACTAATGACAGATTGAAGAAATGATTCTATCCAAGTCTATCTTGATGAAGCATGAGATTATTGGGTCACACGTAGAGGAATGGGTAGACCCAAAGGCAGCTGCATCACCAGAAAGACACCACAGCGTGGGTGATGGCTCAGGAAACTGTATCCTGGGGCACCCTGCCCAACTGGCAGGCAACTCCTAGGGTGTTGTTGCTGCCACTGGGCCACACATCACTTTTTCCCCAACCCCATGGGCTCAGTGCTGAGCTACGTTGATCTGTCTGGCCTGCCAAAGGCACAGACTTTGCTGGGGCTGGTTCCCCTCTCTGACAGGCTCCTGGCTGGAACTGTGATCCTTGCCTTTCCATTGGTCACACCCGGGTGCTGAAAGGGCCCTGAACGAACAATCTTCACAGTTGGTATACTTTCTTCCAGGGAGAAATGAACACATCATATTGGGGTGGGGATAATTACCTACCCTAGAACATCTTAATCTTCTTTTGTATGAATGTCTCATTAGGTCTTCTCTGCTTGGGTTTAAACATTCCTAAAAGCTGGCTAGCACTGCAACCAGTCTTTGGCTATTTTTTCCTCTTGAACCCTGGCTCAACATAAACCCTGCTATATCTGTGATAGAGTAAACATAGACAGACATCTTCCTCTGTTTTGACCTTCAGTCTTCTTCTCTTGGTTGTTTTGGTACCGTACAAACCCAATTTATATCCCAGTCCAAATCAGCCAGATCTATCAAAACCTTTCCTACCTTGTAAAGATCACATCTCACCATGGGACATAGCAGAGCCCCTCAAGTCCCCCAGCAGTCCCAAGACCCCTGCTGAATCAACTTCACTTTCAACTATAGTGTGCACATGATGCTATTGGACTCAGTGAACTGGGCAACAGACATGAAATCACTTATGCTTACTCCCCCAGTGATGCCTGTCCTTTGTCTATTGTGGTGGTTCTCAACCTGTGGGTTACAACTCCTTTGGCAAACCCCTATCTCCAAAAATATTTACATTATGATTCATAACAGTAGCAAAATTATAGTTATGAGTAGCAATGAAAATAATTTGATGGTGGAGGGTCACCACAACATGAGGAACTGTATTAAAGGATTGCAGCATTAGGAAGGTTGAGAACCACTGAGACAATAGAATCTTTTGTTTTCCAGGCCCTGATATTTGTGGGAACCTCATATGGTGATAACCAAGTGTTCCCAATGGTTCACCTGAGTCAGTCCATCAGGGGCTGATCTCCCTCCCTGTACCTCCAGTTATACAGCCTTTGTCTCAAGGAGATATGGGTAGTTAGTTACATGACTCAGTTTCTATTTTCACAGTGCATGGATCCCATCTGCCATGTTACAGTTCCACAAGTCAGGCAGTGAGAGACTCTGCTCCTATTCCAGGATTTCAGATGCAGGGTTTCTCCTGAGCACTTCAGCTTCCTGAACTGGGCCATTATGAAAACCTCCAGCTGTGTACTGAATCATGGATTTTCCCTTCCTCTGAATTAAAGGTCAGACCTGAGAGGCGCCTACTATCATTTCTACTTGTCTCTTCCTCCTCTGTGTCATTTCTACATGTCTCTTCCTCCTCTGTATCTAATTCTTCCCATGGGTTCCAAGTTTCAGGATCCCAGAAAAGGCTCTTTAGCACAGATACAATTTGATTTCTGTTGTTTATAAGCCACCCAACCTTGTCTTTACATCAGGGCTCTCTCCATCCTGCTTTCTACAGAACTTCCAAAGGACATTCAACAATCTCATCCATTGCCAAGATTTTGCCTACCACCAGGATGCTAGAAATCCCAAATCTGGGGCTGGAGAGATGGCTCAGAGGTTAAGAGCACCAATTGCTCTTCCAGAGGTCCTGAGTTCAATTCTCAGCACCCACATGGTGGCTCACAACCATCTGTAATGAGATCTGGAGCCCTCTTCTGTATACATAATAAATAAATAAATCTTTAAAAAAAAAAAGAAAGAAATCCCAAATTTGTATCTTTTTTTTTGAGCTGAGGACTGAACCCAGGCCTTGCGCTTGCTAGGCAAGCGCTCTACCATTGAGCTAAATCCCCAACCCCCAAATCTGTATCTTTAGATACCCAAATGCCTAGTGTTGATGGTCCTCTCCAACCACTGAAACAGCACAATCCTGACAGAATTGACCCTCTTGTCTTAGCCCCTCCCCCACTTCCTCTCCCCTTGGCACTAACTCATACTGCTACTTGTCATCCGAGAAGTCATCCACACAGGCTCCACTCTCCTTTCAAAAGGTACCAACTTATCTCTAAATCTTCTCACCAAATTCAGCCAATTATTCTCAACCCATCCAGCTCCTTAGCCGGGAGCCTTCCCGACACCTTTCAAAGTGGATTCTGTGTCTCTCTGGCCCTTCAGTCCCTTTACTGCCAAAGTTCCCTTGCTTCAGATCTTACAGTAGACCACGTGGCTTTCAGGGTAATGCCCGGACTTCATGTGGGAACACAAGCTACGGCTGTCAGCCTCTCCGATTGCTCCCTTCTGTTTGTTTTAGTAAGCTTCCCAAGCTTACTTCAAACTGGTACTAATCCTGTTTCAGCCTCCCAGTACAGGATTATGGGTACATGGCACCATGCTAGGCCCTTCTTTTGATAGTCACTTGAACCCCATTCTTCTTTCTAGAACAGGATATTCCCTTGATGCTTCTAAACCTTGGCCAGAGTTCTCCTTGCTTAGAATGTCCTTGCTCCTTGTTCATTTGTTTATCCATTTACTAAGTAAACATGTGGCTTACAGGTTACAGCCAGACCTCAGTCACCCTTCCCACCCACAGACTCACTGCACAACTTCCTCTTCTTACCCCACGGGATCCTGATTGGCCTCATAGCTGATTTCTCCACCTTACCTAGTTTTTCCTTGTGGAAAATAAAGATTCCTGGGGCCCCAGCTAAGAAACTCTAATTCAGCTGGAGTGGTAATATTTTATTTGTGCTGAAATGTGATATCTTATTTGTATGTTAATAAATAAAGTTTGCCGGGAGATCAGAGGTCATAGTCAGCCATAAACAGAAGTCAGGCGGTGGTAGCACACACCCTTAATCCGATCACATGGCAGGCAGAGTCTCCGTGTGGTCAAGAACATAGCCAAGCATGGTGACTCATGCCTTTAATCCCAGTAGCAACCATAGAGACCTGGAGGTCTGGATAGACAGGCAGTGACGAGGAAGTGATGTGGCTGGGCTTAAATCCAATGAGGAAGGTAATAAAGGTGCAGGTTAGACAGGAAGAGGCTCTCTTGGGAAGCTATAATGAGGTGGTGAGCTAAGGTTAGTTGGTGGCTATTGCTCTGATCTCTATGGTTTGCACTTCTGTATTTGGCTCTGCATTCCTTATTTAATAAGACTGCTTAGAAATTTGTCTACAAGCTGGTGAGAAGTAGAATCTAAGGACTGTAGGAGGGTTTTATTGTTTAAATGACAACACAGTATCTCAGACAATTTCAGTGCTCAGGCAGGTCTAAGAAAGACTAGCCAATATGTCCAAACATAGGTCACAGTTGTTTTCAGGGTTTCTCTGCTCACACCTGCCTTTGAATTCATGTGCCTGGAATACTACTGGACTCCAAATTTAGCAGAGAGCTAGAGAGATGTCTCAGCAGTTAAAAGCACTTGCTTTACAATCATGAGGCCTAGAGGTCAGACCCTGACACCTTCTAACAAGGCAGGCATCCTGCAAACACATATAACTGTGGCTCCAGGGAATCCACTACCACTGCTACTCTCCACAAATGCACAGACATGCACCATCTGCTCATACATACATGACCATACTCACAATCAAATGAAATAAAATCTGTAAGTCAGGAGTGGGTATGTTGGAGGAATATGGGAGGAGTTGGAAGGGGAAGTGAGGAGTATATATATGATCTTATTTCATTGTATTCACATATAAAATTCTGAGAAATAAACACATTATTTTTGAAGTTGTATTTATTTTTATTTTATGTGTATGAGTATTTTGTCTTCATGTATGTATGTGCACCATGTAGATGCCTGGTGCCTGTGGAGGCCAGAAGAGGGCACCAGATCCCCTGGAACTAAAGTTACAGACAGTTGTAAGCTGACATGTGGGTGCTGGGGACAGAACCCAGGTCTGGATCACCGAGACATCTCTCCAGCCAAAGAAATGTTTTTAAAGTATAGGTAGTTATATATTTGAATACAGTTTATGACTAAAAATCTGACAAAGATTTGTATGTGCCCAAACTCAGAAAGGGAATACATCAAATACGGAAATATTTATATAGTAACTACACTTCAATTAAGCTGCTGCTAGTGTATTGTATCAAATAAATAATAGTAAGCCAATCTTAAACTTAAGAAAATAATATATTAAATTCTGATGAGACTATTACTTTTTAATCACTACTTAATTCTGGCCAGTCACCACTTCTTACTGAAGTGGAAGTGACTTGTTTAGCGATTGAATTCTTCACTTACATGATCTAGTTTATTAAGAAAGTTGACCAGTTACAACCCTAAATAATGTACTGTTAGTTACATTATCCTTTCATATATGTGATCTTGTGTTTACACTTTGGTTATATGAATCTAACTTTTTTAAAAGCTACTTTATTCCTTTCAAGTTAAAATTTTTTTATTAAGCGCCAGTGATTTGCCAAGAGCTGTGGGTTGGAGCTTCAGAAAGTAGCCCAGACACATGCCGCTAAAACCACCTCTGAACTTTTTCTTTATACGGTAGTACATACTCAGCAAACACTGTTGAGACTGAGTGATTAAAAACACCAAGTCCCTACTTAAAGTCGCCAGGCTAAAAAAACAATATATGTTCCCTGTGCTATTTGGACTTACTTGACACTAACGAAACTGTTAATTTATCTGAAACTCAAATTTATCTAGACATTCCTGTGTCTTAGATAGCATCCCAGTAAGGGTTAACCTTGCAGAAAATAAGGCCTGGTCTTGCCCTGTATTACAGACACACACCATCTGAGCACTGTAGATGTTTCCCTCTCTTCCTTATTCACCTGTGTTTTTATATCACTGATAAAATTCTCCCGTTAGGAAATGATTTCACAGGAATGTCTTTCTCCTATGATGTAATTTGTTCTTGGTTTCAATCTTTTCAGTGCTAAAAACAAAACAAAACAAAAAACAAACAACAACAACAACAACAAACAAACAAACAAAAAACCCGAAAATAAAAACAGCAGCATTGGGGAGAACGATCTCTCTGGTCTTTGGAGCTTACTTTTCCATAGTTCATTTTGAAATTGCAGACAAAATAGTCTTTTGAAGTTTAGCTAACTTCCTCCAAGACCTGATAGCTGATGTTGAGTATATTGAGTTTCTACACATGGCCTTGAAATTGGTTGCAAACTGGCTTGTTGGCCAGGAGGTAAATGAACGGGTTATGGGGTCTGCGAAGGTGTGTGAGTTGGGTGTGAATGGGACTGAAGGGCAGAGAATGCAGCCTCACACTCCAGAACCACCGAATTCAGACTTTCTACTGAGCAGCCTCCCCCTCCATCAACCAATGAGTAAAGATCCCCCACCCCCATCCTGGTCTTGGAAATCTGCCATTCTCCTTCTGGCTGGCACAACTCACAGATTCTAGAGTGGGAAGGAGCGTGTGAAAGGAAAGGACAATGTTCTACAGAGGGCAGGCTGCACGTTTTTAATAAGCCGCTCAGAGAAAAACAATCTGTACATATATACTTCATTACCTGTGCCATTCACTGTTTTTCCCCAACTATACTGGAAGGTCTCAAAAATTGCTCCTTATTTTCCAGATGAGGAAGCGAGGAACATGCTGCCCTCTGGGCTAGCAAGCATGTAGGAGGAGGTGTGGGCTTCTGAAGGAGGAGGCACTGGGTGCCTCACACACTCTTGTCACTACACAGGCAGTGGGGCACTGGCAGGACTAGCAAACTTCTGGTTTGTTTTGAAATGTTCTGAAATGCCCAGGGAACGAGGCAAGAGCAGAGTGCCTCGTATCATACAGGGAATGCAATTGGAGATGATGACGTACTCACACCCCTTCATTTCTATCCCAGAGACTTCTCTGGACACTCTCTCCTCCTTCTGTCTCTGGATGTGTCTCTGGAGGAAACAGCAGGAGACACACTTTTGTGAAGACGGTATAGAGAGAGCAGAGTGAAACAAAATGGAGGTAGCTTTGCATTTCTTTTCCTGTGAACATTGAAAAGAAAGTGCTACATGGGTCAAGGGGATTCCTCAGTCAAGAAAACGAAAGTGAAACAAAGATGTCCTCAGGGCTCTTCATTCTCCATGTTGTAAAAATGGAACCAAAATGGAGGGAGCCAAAGATACCCCAGCCAGAGGACATGTCAAGCTCCTGTCAGTAGCCAATTCAACTTTTAGATATAGGGGAAGCCTTGCCTGAGTCTGTGAAGGATTTCTTGGGATTCAGACGTATCAGATGCTAAACATATGGAGCCACTTGGGAGCCCTCCCCTAAAAAGAAGACTTGACTCTGGGACAAAGCTTTAGTGCCCAGGCTAGAGATGAGTCCTTGGAAGCTGAGTTTATCTCCCAGCTTCCCAAATCCTTACACTTGGATCCTTTCCACAGAGCAAAGAGAGAAAGTTGGGCATGGTGGCTCATGCCTGTAATCTTTTTTCCTTTTTATTAACTTTATTTATTTATTTATATATGGGTGTTTTATTTGTATATATGTCTGTGTATCTGTATCATCTGCATTCCTGGTACCCAAGGAGGCCAGAGGGCATCAGATGCCCTGGGGCTGGAGTTAACAATAGTTGTAAGCCTCCATGTGGGTGCTGGAACTTGAACCCATGCTCTTAATCGCTGAGCCATCTCTTCAGCCTCCTTTTTTTTTTTTTTTTTTTTTTTTTTTTTGAGACAGGGTCTCCCCCCTCCTAGGTGAGCCTCCCACTTTGTGTGGTTGAGGATGACCTTGAACCAGGTCTTCCCACCTCTACTTCCCAAGTGCTGGAATTACAGGCTTGTGCCACTACACCTGGCTTTGAAATCCTTTTTCTGTGTCATTGATTTGGAAACCAGGGCAAGTGTCTGGCCTGAGGCACTGTCATGCCTGTAATCTTAACACCCAGCTGAGACAGAAGGGTGGCGGTGAGTTTGAGGTTAATTTGGTCTACAGAGTGAGACATGGTGAAGGATCCAAAGTGAACCACCCCATCAAAACAAAGAAACAGAAAAAAAGGATGGACTAGCAGCAAGAAGCCCAGTGTCAATCAACAGGAAGCCGAGGAAATAAATCATGACGTCCATACAATGGGCTACTTCACAACAATGACAACAAACAAGGGACATAACTGTTAAGGACAGATGTTACAGATGTGTCACTACAAAAGGATACTCACAGAACATGCACTCTAAGATTCCATTTATCTACACCTCATAAACAGCCTAAGCAAATAATCCATAGAGCTCAAACCATGGCTGACATCCTCAGCATCGGACTACAGTGAACAAATCATACATGAATGGGACAGTTGGTCCCTGGGGACTCTGAAGCAGTCTTAGGAGGAGGCTAGATTCCTACCTGAAAAATATGGCTTTCCTCTGAGACTACAACTGAAATGATAGCATGGTCTGCTGTCTAACAGGATTTAAACCACACATTCTATGACTGTGTTCATACCCACAAATGAGAGAAAACTTTCTAACAATAGTTAGATCTGTCCAGACAGATCTAGCTCCTGAGAGTGAAGAATAGGAACTAACAGCAATAGCATCAACAACACATTCAAACAGGATTAACCCAGTGCTCTGCCTTCAGTCTTCATTGATCACAAAATTAAATCATAGAGCAAGTCTATTTTGCTGCATTTTGTTGACATGTCCTGATGCAATACAGTTGTAAATAGACCAAAAAGGCTGTGCGGGCTACAGGTCAACTTTATTCTTCTCTGCTAGTACCTGGTAGACAAAAGCTATTGCATCTTAATAAATGGAAGAAGCTTGAAATAGCTTGTAATGATACCCTGGGTTTAAACCTTCACAAATCCACACATATCAAAGACAAAACATTTTCATTCACAATCCTGCAGGCACATGGAGCAGCCACCTTGCTCTCTACTACAAATTCACACTGCTGTACTCCAGTCTGTTGGGGAATATTACTTTAAGGTGTGTTACTTTTGTTTGTGTTGCATTTGTTTAACTCTGTGAAGCTGTGTTACTGTGCCTGTGTAAAACACCTGATGGTCTACTAAAGATCTGAACAGCCAATAGCAAGGCAGGAGAAAGAATAGGCGGGGTTGGCAGGCAGAGAGAATACATAGGAGGAGAGATCTGGGAGGAGAGATTGAAGAGCAGGAGCAAGAGAAAGAGGAGGACTCTGGGGGCCAGCCACCAGCTACACAGCAAGCCATGGAGTAAGAAACCAAGAAAGGTATATAGGAATAGAAAAGGAAAAGCCCAGAGGCAAAAGATAGATGGGTTAAACTTAAGAAAAGCTGGCAAAAAACAAGCCAAGCTAAGGCCAGGCATTTATAAGTTAGAATAAGTCTCCATGTGTGATTTATTTGGGAGGTGAGTGGCAGGCCCCCACAAAGACCAAAAACAACCAACACCACTGGTCTGGTGGCAGAAGCCTGGTGAGCCAAGACATAGTCCCTTGCACTTACCGTGAGACCACAGTATCAGAAAACATACTTGTAGGCTCCTGTGGGTCTGGGCCTAGATCACATATGAACAGCTACACACCTTGAAACACTCAGCCCTATCCTCAGAACCCACAGGGCAAGCACAAATGATAGCTATGAGCTTTGAGCCCTCTGCTTTCAACCCTGAATGGAGGGGAGAGGCCTCCAGACAGTTTAGCTTTAGGGGCTTAGCTCTACTTCAGAACTTCTCAAACTGCCCGTGATTTCCTCCACACTTTTTCCTCTCATGGTTCCTGCCAGTCACCACACCACCCAGGGAGGATAAAGAGAAGCATTCTCACCAGCCCCACCTCTAAAATCCACACTGTGTACAATTTCACTAGAGCCTGATGGCTTGACACCAGAGGTGGGAACTTTCTTCACTTTTTTTGTGCTTGTTTGTAGGAGCATTTTCTTTATTTTTTGGGGGGGAAACATTTTTGAATACCATATTTCATATCTTTATGTCTAATAAAATGATTTTAAGGACTTAATCCTAAAATTCCAATAATTCTCATGGATTTGAGGTGGAAAATCTTCCCAGAATGAACTTTTATTTTTCTTAAAAAAATGTTACCTCTTCACCAGTGCTAGTAAAACAGGTGTGTGACCCCAGACTGTGGAAAGAGGAGAGAGTGTACCACCCTTTGTTCTTCTGTAGACTGAGGCTCGGGCTATCCCAGCCAACCTGAAGTACAGATCTTTTCTTGGACAAATGTCAAAGTGGAAAGCAGATATGGCAAGCCATATTTTTATTTCCCTCCCATCTCCCTCCTCCCTCTTTCTTATCTTTGTTCTGTAATGACTAAGGCATTTATTGATAGAAATATAAACCTGAGTTCCACTGAGTGGACAAGATAAAAATATCACTTAAAAACAATGAGACATTTATACTATCCCCCGTTATTTACATAGATGTCCAGTTTTTCTGAATGCTTGATCGAATATGCATGTCATGAAGACAACAGATAGTGACCTAAACTGGATAACCCAGACCTGAAGGATAAAACTTCATGCCAATTCTTTTAGGTGCAGCAGTATAGTTGTTTACTGACTGGTATGAAATAAAACTTTATTAACAGCCAGAAGCTTTAGAGCCAGCCCTCTATAGAAAACATCACCCCTATAGAAAACAGGAGAGTTTTGGGATGGTCATGAAGGACCACTTTCATTTTAAACTAAAATATGATGGTTCAGATTACTAAGGTTTCAATCCATAATCTAAATGAAAACTCGCCACAAATGAGAAAGATGAATTGCATCAACACTTTACATATCACTTTCTTCCGCCTTCTCCCTGTGATGTTCCTGGGTTTTCTCAGTGGGGAAATGAGGATAAGACATGGACCAAATAAGCTGGTGTTGTCAGCCATTTAACCATACCCCAGGAAGCTTGGTGTACTTCCCTCACAACAGCTCCATATTGGAAACAACCCAAATGTCTACCAACCTGTAAATGGACACCCCCCCACCCCAAGTCTGTCTATACAAAGGGATCCTGCTCCACCATAAAAAGGAATGAGGTGCTGGCGCCTGACTGTGTGTTGAGCCTTGGAAACGTGCCAAGACAGACACAGAAGACCACATAGTCTATCATTCCACTAACGGGAAAGGAAACTATCTGGAAATGAAAACCCCGGCAGTCCCTCGGGTCTTTGGAAGGAATGGGGACAACTGCACACGAGTCTGGGGACTTGGGGTGTGGTAGATGGGTTCTGAAATCCAGACAGCAGCTGTGCAACTTGGCAACTTTTGTAGGGATCTTTGGATTTTCTAGTTAAAATGGTGTGAAAATTAGGCCTCGGTGAAGCTGTCTTTAGGAAAATTCCTGCCTGGTGTTGGGGAGAGAACTCCACTGGTAAATCAGTTGCTGCAAAAGTGCAAGGACCTGAGTTCGGATCCCCAGCACCTTCATTAAATGTCAGCTGTGGCGATGCCTGTAACCCCTGGCTAGGAGGTGGAGGCCGCAGCACTGGCTGCTTGCTGGCTGGTCAGTGGAGTTCAGTGGGTGAACTTCAGGTTCAGTAATAGACTCTGTCTCAAACACTCAGTGGAGAACAACCTCGGAAGACACTAGATGCTGACCTCTTTGGCTTTTACATGCACATGAGCATCTACACAAATACATGGTACACACAAGTGGAGACTGCCATCTTAGGGGACTGGAGAAACGTCTCAGTAGCTAAAGTTCTTGCTCTGCAAGTGTGAAGAGCCAAGGTTATTTCTCAGTACTCCTGTAAAAAAGTCAGGCATAGTGGCACATGCCTGTCAGCCCACTGCTGGGGAGGCAGAGGCAGGAGGATCTCCAGGGCTTGCTGGCCTGCCAGTCTAGCCAAGTCAGCATTCTCCAGGTTCAGCGAGAGAGCCTGTCTCATTTCTAGCCTCCATATGCACATACACACATGTATAGACACACAAACATGGACACACCACACACACTGTCACATGCATGTGGGCGTGAGAGGCCACCATACACAACAATTCACTTTCACTCCAACACTTACTCTCACTGGAAACCTTCTGTCTTGATGCAGGGATCTCATATGACCCATGTTAGCCTCAGTCTGGCAATAGTCCGGCCTCTGCCTCCCAAGTGCTGGGATTACAGTTGTGCACCACCATGCCTGGTAATCTAATTTCTGTGTAAGCATTGAGTTCAAGAATTTCAAAGCCACATCTAGATTTCTCAGTGTTCATGAGTATACGTTAGGCTCTAGGAAATACACAGGGAAGTAAGTAGAATAATACTCTCATGATGGAAGACGTCACTGCCTTGTGTCTCCATCTCAGCACTGGTTGTGTATGTCCTTGACCATTCTTGCTTGTGTTTTAGGATGGTTAGAAGCAACCTCTTCCCTAGCCCCTTTGTGAAGATTATAAGGTCCAAACATTAGCATCTCCCTCAACGTGGGGCAAAATCAGTCCAGCTGCGAACCAGTGATTGGAACAGACAGATCCTGACTACCCACAAGCAATATGTGTAACACAGCTGCATAGGTATAACAGGAGGCAAAAGGAGACATCCACAGAAGAGCATGCAAAGTTGAATTCTGTTCAAAATGGTCACACTGATCAGCAGGAAGGCACCAGGGACCTAGGAAGTGCCGTGCTTCCTCACATGGGTGCTGGTTATACATGCATGCTCACTTCACAAAAATTTAGTGAGCAGTATATTTAATGTTCACAGATTTTACTCATGTATATTATCTTTAAATAAAAAGTCATAAAATATGGGTCATTGGTGCTACAAAAACAAAGCATTTCAAGGTGACCCAGGAGGGCCTTAACACCTTCTTAACAGGGTGTCAATTCATCCCTTAGTAGACCCACCATGGCTCCCACTGGCCCACCCCAAACTGTGAAACAGAAACCCACTGTATTCCATCGATGAATGAAAGCTTGTTCCTGCCACACACTTCATTAGCCAGGTGCCAGAGCCAAGACTGAACATCCAATCCCAGTTTTCAGTTCAGACTCAACAGAGCACAGGCTTCAAATGGATCTCAGTGAGACACTGAGCTAGACCGGGAACAAACGTGGAGACGCACTCCAGTGAGAAAGGACACCATGGTGTGTGCCACTTCCCAAGTCTGGGAGCCGCCCCACAGCGGATTGTTAGTAGTCAGAGGGCATTGTGCTGACTCATTCCTGTTCTTAATCTCAGTAGGCCAAAAGCTTGCCCTTACAATAGTGGGCCAGATAGGAAAATGGAATTTGTGACCATAGTGACCTTTGATCCCATCTGGGTTAGAGATGCAAGATCCAGGGCTAGCCATCTAATCAATAACAAATAGATACACACCCCATGCAACTTGGCTGAGAGCCTTAAAGCACCGAGTTACTTTTAGCTTCTAAGCTTTACCTACATTTGCGGATGTCTGCATGTGAATGTACTTATTTACAAATAGGAGATGGACAATGATTCTCACAAGCATGTTGTGTCTCTGCACATAGTGTGAGTGGGGCTAACTGCCACTTATTATGTCTTTTCAGAGTTCAGGTTCAGGCTGAGGTTGGATTTAGGATTTCTCTCCTGAAATGAGTTCACTGTTTATGCAGGCATGTGAATGTTATGTTCATGTTACCTCTAGGGAGGCTGTAGACAAAGAAAGGACACATGTGTGGGTGGTCATCATGCTTGCCAGGCCACGAGCAAGAAAGTCTAATGTTCCTGACCCAGAAACCTCATGTTTTCTGCTAGCATCCACCAGACTATGACAAGTTAACTGGAAGAAGGGTAAAAATCTCAGCTCCCTGCCTTGTCTTTGCTAAACGAATTGCTATCTATAGACTTAGGGGAAGGGGGAATCTGTGCCTTCAGTTATATACCCACTGGTGACCCAGTCAGTTTCCAATGGATAGTCCCAATCCAGTGATCTCAGAAATGGCCCTGGTTGGTTACACTAAATGGATCACAAAACCAAACCAAAAGCCATAAATCTGGGAAAGGGACAGGTAGGCAGTCGGGATTGCTAGAGGTGGGAGGAAGACAGATGGTGAGGAAGAGCCTAACTAGACATGTCCAAAACTGTCAAATAAAACCCAGAGACTGCTCAACCTGGCTGCATACATAATCTTTGTCTTGGTTTCTCCAATTTCTCTATAAATATATTATACATAAAAGTCATTTACATGTATAAGTTTCTTTCTTTCTTTCTTTCTTTCTTTCTCTCTTTCTCTCTCTCTCTCTCTCTCTCTCTCTCTCTCTCTCTCTCTCTCTTGCTTTCTTGCTTTTTTTAAGACAGTGTTTCTCTGTGTAGCCCTGGCTGTCTTGGAACTCACTCAGTAGACCAGGCGGCCTTCAAACTCACAGAGACCCTCCCACCTGCCTCTATCTCTCATGTGCTGGGATTAAATGTGTGCACCACCACCACTCGGCATAAGTTTCTTTCCTCTACATATTTTTTATTTTCTTTGAAGAGTAAGTCTACACATACCACTCTCTTTGATGGGAGTAATAATACAATTGATTTAATCCATATCAATCTAGAGACGTTATATGGATTTATAAATATATTTTCTTTTTTTGTCCAAAATGTTAAATTGACTGTAAATATTGTTTTACACCTTAGTAAATAAAGTGCTTGGAGAGCCAACAGCACTGGTATGTTATCCCAGTGAATCATTTTTAATCATTTTAAATCAACCCACACCATGCATATATTATCACAGTGGCACAGTATATACTACAACATTTCTATTCACTGAAGTTTACTTTGCTTCCAACATCTTGTCATTATATGATGTCAAAGATGTCCTTGCACATATATCATCAGTGACAACCATAGGACAATTTACATGTAAGATCTTTATTGAAAAATGAGCACTAGAACTTGAGTTACTAGCTTAAAGAACACATACATAATAACCTAAATTTTGACAGGCTTTGGCACATCTTTGTGGAAGCTGTACTGATATACTTCTCTGCTTGGGTGTGTCCCATGCTCCCTTCAGACCCTCTCCTTGGCCTTTGCCCATTGAGAAACAAGAAGCAAATCTCTTCCTTCTAGCTGCATTTCATATACTACACGAGACTGGGTATTTTTCATACATTTGGAGACACTTTCACTTTCTTTTCTAAAGCTCTTATTTTCCTTAATTTAAAAATGTATACATCATTATTTATTTACTTTTGAGATGAGGTTTTTGCAGTGTGGCCCAGGCTCACCACAAATTTGCAGTGACCTGTCCTTCTTGAGCCTCCTGAGTGGGGGCGTGGCGCCACACTCTGTTATTTCCATCTTCCCACGCTTTAGTTTGCATAGTTTAGAAAGCATTGGCTTGAAGGGCTTTTGATATTTTTTTGGAAAATAACCCATGTCTTCTATGAGCTGCATATTACTTGCCAAGGTAGTTATCTTTTGGTTTGGTTTTGAAATTTTAATATTAAAAACTTTTTCATTGCACTCATCTGTTTTTAAGCGTGTTAGAGCACAGTGTGAAGGAGCTGGTTCTCTCCTCCCAAAACGTGTGTCCCAGGGGTAAAACTCAGGTTGTCGGGTGTGGCAGCAAGTTCCCTTACTCTGAGCCATCTCACTGGCTTCTAAAATATTTTCATATTAAAAATATGTTGTCACCACTCGAAGACTATAGGCATATTTTCTCATTGCAGTACTGTGTTATTTTAGTGCTTTTTTTTCCTCTAGCAGACTTTGTTATTAAATCAATTCTGAAAATGCTTATCTTTATTTACAAGGCTAAGCATATCTTTAAAACCAGATAATTTTCTCAGCTCCATGGATGTGTTTTTTAACTTTCATCTTTTGATTGTTATTGACCTTCGGCCTTAGAGATTGCATAGCTCAAAATCTGATCCACAAGTATACGCTCAGGATTAACCTCTTGTAGTGAATGTTGTTAACCTATGGAGACAACAGATAATCCTCCTGGGTAACCTTATTTTTCTTGTGGTTCCTGAAGACTGAACCTAGGGCTCATGATAAGTGACGGCCTCTGCTGTCTCCCCAGCTTTCCAGTAAAAACTCTAAAAAGAACTTTTACCATACAAAAAAAAAATGTGAAATTATATTGCTTACAACAAGGAATATGATGCAGACAAGACAGAGCTTCCCTGGGGAGGCAATTTACTTAGTTATTTGTGTTGGTTCTACACAGGGCCATGAAGAGGCTTGCAAAGAATTGCTTTTCTTTTATACACCAAAGCCATTTCATCTCTCATTTCCAGTCCCAGGTATCCTGATACTTACTTTCCATTCAGAGAGTTACACAGGAAAACGAAAGAGAAAGCACAAATCTTAAATTTAATGTACACATTTGTTTTTCAAACTAGTATAACTAATTTCGCTTCAAAATAATATGAAAGGGAAAAGAAAGTAAAAGAAGGTTGCTGTCCACCCTCCAATGCAAACGACCATACAGGGCAGAAAACCCACCAGTACGACCTGACATGAGGGGCTGGAAAGATGGTGCAGTGGTTACAAGTGCTTGCTGTTCTTCCTGAGGACCTGAGTTTAATTCCTGACTCCAACTTTCGGCCACAGCTCACAATCTGCAACTCCAGCTCTAAGGTATGAAGCCTCTTCAGGCCTCTATTGTCTCTCTTACACACACACACACACACACACACAAACACACACACACACACACGAAAATAAATATTTAAAAATTTTTGTTCTAAGCTTGAATTATCTAATCTGAGTAAGCCTGCATAGCCACACCACATGCCTGCCTTTTGGTTTATTCATGCACTGAGAGTTAGTAACTTTTATGAGGATTACAGTTATATAAGGTAACATTTTAACTTTTAAACCTCATGGGATAATTTAACAACCGTGATCTGTTAAAACAATGCCAGGTATCTACTAGTTTGGATGAAAAGTTACAAAGATTATAAATTAATTTTATTCACTGTATCTAATTTTAGATGATAGGTATTGGACATAAAGTAAGTAATATTTCTGCCCTTGAGGTACTTACATATTTTTTTCCTTAGGCATGCCAAAATTAAACTAACTCATAGAGGAAAGACATGCTTGCCTCTGGAAGATTCTTCTAGTGTAGTCATTAACATTCAAGTCTGCTGGCTGTGCAAAGAGAATTCTTCTCAATTTATTCCCACCCTAACATTTAAGGGTCAATAGTGAGATCTTGCACACTACATTATAAATAGTCACAGCTACTCACTTAAGCCACTTTTAATTGTCACAGAAGCATAGAGGAGTTTACAGAGAAAGGCTCTAGGACAGCTGATGAGCAAGGATGCCTTCGGTCATGGTAAGACAGGATGGGAAGGGCCAGCTTGGGAAAGCGCCAGCTGGGTGTTTAGTTTGACATTTTCTGTGAGGAATGTGGTGACTGCAGAGGCCTGCATCAGCTGGCTAATGGCCTGAGAGATTTGGGGAGGGAAAAGAGGAATTCTGAGGCGGAGAGAGGCCATTGGCTGCTTACTGCCTAGCTGGGCCCTGGACTGTCATGGAGCATCCCTTTTCTGTGAGGAATCAAGCCAGGCCAGACTGAGGAACTCCCTCATCAGCTTTTAAAGACTGTCACTTTGCTCCAACACAGGTGAGTTCTGTCAGATGCCCTGGGAATGGGATCCAGACTTGGTAGGACTGAGAAAGACAGGATATAACCTCTGCTCCCATCCAGATCTCAGTAAAGTAAGAGACGTATCCAGATGACCAGCACAATGAATAGTCACAGGAAAGCACAGAACCCATCAGGTAGATGTACTTTCTAATAACCTATGTCCACAAAACATAATGATGAGCAGACAATTATATTCCCAGATAAACCTTGGCTTCTTTGTACATGAGTAATGAATATACTTGACTAAATACTGTCACAGAATGACATGAAAGGCATTAGTGTGCTACTTAATGATCTGCACTACCATTCATACTTCTTATCAATTCCAAATCTAAGAAATACATGCATGGCATATTTTGAAAATCCAAAACAGAAATACTTTTAATACAAAATATAATTCAGTGTGAAATGATAGGTGTCTACCCGGAAAGTATTGAGGGGATGGCGCTAAAGGGGAGAAAGAGGTAATACGAAATAATTGCTACCAATGGCTATGAATGAGGGCAATATAAGTCAACTCCTATAAGGAAATCATGTGAATGAGGCCTTCAAAAGGAATTAAGGGCCTGGAGAGTGGTTAAGAGCTCAGTGGTTAAGAGCACTGACTGCTCTTCCAGAGGACGTAGGTTTGATTTCCAGCCCCCACATGATGTCTCACAACCATTTGTAACATGAGGTCTAGGGGCTCTAGTGCCCTCTTCTGGATTCCATAGGCACTGCAGTCATGTGGTGCACAGCATATATGCAGGCAACACACCTATACACATACAATAAAGTCTTTTTTAAAAAGTGAATGAAGCTCTCTCTCATATGACTTACCATGAAGTTTAGTGAGTAGAACAAGGGGTTTTTAAAATGCAGACCCAAGATGCTGGCCTTAGCAGGGCTTCTGTGAACCCCTGAAACCGTGTATAAAGCTTGCGCATGCCCACACGTTTGAGTGCGCCTTTACACAAACATTTCCATTTTCTGAATCAGGAATTCCTTGGGAGTTGGGAGTGGTGGTGTGTGTCTGTAATCTAGCATTAGGAGGTGGGGACTGACGCAGGTGTGTCTCATTGGTTTGAAGCTAGCCTGGGAGATAAAATAATACTCTCTCAAATAAAATTGAAAAAATGAAAAATAAATCTGTTAGCCTAGGACTCCTCCTTAGAAAAATAAAAGTGTCTAAGGGCATAAAGCACAAAGGATTGCAACAAACAAAAAACTGAATTACAATTATCAAAGTATTTTAAGTTCTAGCCCAGTAATAAATATACTTATTTATCAGCATTCAATGATGAGATCTAGCTGTCTATAGAGAGCTATAGCAACAATCTTAACTCTGTAGTGATAAAGAGCTCAGATATGCTGGACTATTTGCAACAGCATAGAGTGATGTGATGTGCAAACATCTATGGTTTCTATTGGCAATACGGTTATAAATACTATCAACATTGCTGTAGTTTGTTGTCTCTGCTTACAATGTGTTGAATTTCAATTAAAAGTATAAAATAGCCAGTTCCCCTTTTAAATTTGAAACTCTGGACTCTCCAGAGTCTAGTGAGGAACCTCTAACCTATGTCATGAACCCTCTTGAAAAGCCTCCAAGAGGGTGGGGGACTCAGCCAGGGAGCCGTCAGCGCTCAGTAACTCCCTGTACTGGTCTCTGACCCTGCAGATGGCTACAGAACCCTGGGTAGGTCCAAATGAAACCCAGAAAGCAAAGGGCTCTTGGACCTAGGACAGCAATGGAAGGCTCGGAGCAGCCCTGTAACTGGAATTCAAAGGCATTTATTATTCATTTTGTACACTTCTGGTGTTCTGCAGAATTCCTTAAAAATGCACAGCTAAGTTCATAAATCAGAGAGGAAGAAAAGAAAAGAAAATCAAGCCAGGGACATAAAATGAAGTGTCACTAAAGTTCACAAACACAAAAAAAATGAAGTAAGCCATAGTTCTGGGCAGCAGTCGGGCATGCATCTAGAAGTCACAGAATTCAGTAGAACAAACCCCATCCCCACAGATCTTTATAGAAATAGTGCTTTATAAAATGGGCTGGCAAGATGGCTCAGTGGGCAAATGTGCCCCTCACCAAGCCTAACGACTTGAGTTCGAGTCCCAGGACAGACACAGTGGAAGGAGTGAACTACCACAAGTTGTCCTTTGACCCCCACATATGGCAAAGAACTTCATGCCCCCCATAAGCAAATGACAATTAAATAAAATAAATGTACTAAAAAAAAGACAACCCCACAGATGTATACAAAGAGAATATCGAAATTAATGAACCTCAACAATACTAGTAGGAAACAGGAAAAATTTCCACAAAAATTTTGAAGCAGCTTATATCTTTTTAAAAAACAAAACAGCAATGGCAATATAGCAAGCTCTTCTGCATGGCTGATAAAGCACATCTCTGCCCTCAGCTCTCCAAAGGCAGATGCCTCCAGCTGAGCACTAATGGCCTGTAGGCCTCATCATCAGAACTGAACACAGAACCCCCAGCAGCCCGCAGCAGGAGGTGGCAAACTTTTCTCGAGGTCTCCAATAGCATATTTCCTGAGCTTTGCAGGAATCACAGACTCGGTGACCAACTGCTTCAAGAGCAGCTGTGACCATCATAAAATGAGCATCCTGTGCACCGACGAGGTTTATTTATAGACATGGACATTTTAATTTCTTACTTGTTTCATATGCCGTGAATCGTGTAGGAAGTCCCTCTTTGATTTTAACTTAAACCTTCTAAAAACAAAAAAACAATGCTTAGGTTACCAAAGGAAGCAAGGAACTGGATTTGATCCACATAAAAACACACATAATGAGGTGAATTGATTCACGTGTTTATAACAGTTTACAAACACTGGGTGTTCTAAAGGAAGCAAGGCCATTTCGTGGTTCACTTCACAATGAACTTAAGTCCTGGTAAGAGGGCCCTTCATTTGAAATGCCATTCAGATATCTATCTCCAGCTTCTCTCTGTCTGACAGGAAGTGTAGGCTTGAAGTTTCCTCCACCATCTGTCGACTTGACTATTTGCTTTATCTTTTTTATTTTAGTGTCCTCATCTATGACAAGTGATCTCGCAGTGAACCCTTTACAGAGAGCTGCTGGGGTAACTAATACACTGCAGGAACAAAGCCTTGACAAGCATGATGAAATAAGAATCATAAGATACCCACAGGAACCCCGCTCTAATACAAGGCGACAGTTACCCTTGTGGAAACACAATACATGTCTAATTGAGGCTTCTGAAATGTGTGACTCCCTCTGCACAGAGGACACAATGGGGGTCACAGTGGCCCCCAACACTCGCCCTGCTGCTCTTCTGCTGCAGGCTATGCTGTGTTACCTCTGGGTATTTTCTTAAGTTTTTTTTTTTTTTTTTCAATTGGTTCTGTTAATCAGGCTGTGTACACGTCACGGGCTCCTTGAACTACACAAGATTAAAATTCTCTGCTGAGACAGGGAAATGCCAGTGTAACCCTTAGTACATCCCAGAGCAGGCCCAGAGCGTGTTGGCCTTTGGGACCTTGTGACTCATGAATGCTCAACTGTGAAGCACTTATATAATGAACAAGGCAAGGTCTAGAGTTACATTAAGTTGCAGCAGTTATTTCTAAGTACACTTACTCTTGAGTACATGCATTCACTCCCTGGAACAATAAAGCCTTGTACTAGTGAGGTGAAAGTTGGGTTTGAGTCCAAGGACTACTGTTTCTAAACCTAGCCACAGGGCTGTATCCAAGCTAACATTTATTGCCTATTAATGACATTTGCTAAAATTCACATCTTCAAAAGTTTATACAGCTTTCCAAACAGTCCCCCGGGAACATAATTTTCAATGTGACCCCATCTTTTAAATTTCTTCACTTCATTAATGTGCATCCACAAAGACAAAATTAAAACATGTGTTTAAATAACCAAATAGTCTCCATTCTCACAATTATAATATCTTTTACATCTATCCTATTAACTGGGAGGGTTGGGCTTGTTGAAAACAGGGCAAATGAATCTAAGAATGCCAAGTACTTCACAGATTACCGTGAGGAAGAGCTGGGACACTTTATGGAAAGGCCCTGTTACTTCTCTTCTCTCACTTAGTGAACCACATCAGATTTACAGTGTGCCATTCTGAATCCCCAGGGAGTTTACATTATCAATGAGAATTAATAACACAAGAGATGCTTACAGCAGTTTGTTTCAATACTGAGAAAAAATGAAAGAATAGAGGTGTGTACGGGGACCCATGTTTCCTCATTCATTTAATGTGGCTATACCACGATGATGCATCCTTCCGGAAGACTTTCATGTTCCACTGTGAAGTCATGGGCAGTGAAAGTCAATGTTTACACAGTGACCACTATCCCTTTTGTTTAAATAGTACAATTCTTCTCCAGCAAAAACTCCAGTTTTACTCCCTGCAATATACTCAGCCTCTTCTCTCCTCCACAACAAACATGGACTCCAGGCTCTGACACAGCAGGCTTCCAGGGGTAGGAGCCCAGACCTTCTTAGCACCCAGCCCTGATACCGATTCAGCATTGACAAAACACTTAACTTCCCTGTACTATGGTAGAAGCAAACGATTCCCCCAAATTTCTCTTGCAAACATTACATTGGATGCCTTTTATAACCCCCATGACTTCAAGTAACTCTTCAGCGTTTCCCAGTGAGACAGAGCTGGATCTGGTGCCCAAGCTCTCAAGCCTTGCATTCCAGTGAGCCAAATTTTTATTGTAAAAAATCCACTGGTGGTCTAGTTTCTAGTTTCCTTTATTGTCTATAAATTATGCTTGGCTATTGCCAGCTTTTATGGAAACAAACCATTCTGTCCATATTCACCGAATACTAGCCAAGTAGTAAGGCTAAGCCATAAAAGTTACCGCCCTTAAAGGAAAATGTATTCACTCTGTCACCCTGAGAAAGGAGATGTGTCTGATTGTGGGAACAGAATCTATCCACTCATTTACACCATTTACTCTTTTTAAAAAAAAAGTGCTGAGGAATGCCTCCAATTTGAATTTATTATTATTGTCTTGAGATATTAGTGGTAGAGAGCTGCCAAAACACTGTTCAAATGAAATGGTAACATATCATGAGTTATCTGAGCCAACTAGGCTTGCTACTTGGCATTAAGCCTCACTCCCTCTGTGACATCAACAACTTAATTAGGGAGAAGCCAGCAAGCTTTTAGCTGCTTCTGTGAGTGACTCTTAATGTCTCACTTCAGCTGAGTAAGCTCCCTCCGGACTGCTGGTCATACACTTGCTGGTGACTTGGTAAGGACCGAACAAGCTAATGTGTAGGATACCCCAGTATTCATGCCAGGCAAATAAATACTCAGTAAACACTGGTTTTAAAAAAATAGATCACAGCAGAGGAGAATTTTGTATTGTAACAAGACATGTTCTAAAAGGCGAAACTCCAGATAAACATGCAGATTCCATGGTTTTATTTACCAGGACTTTACCAGCCAGGTTTTATTTGCATAGCTCATTTAAACCCAGGGATGAATATGAATGTTTTTCTTATTTTTTAGTAACCACTCAAAACACTGTGGTAATAGGTACCCAATGGACTGAGAGCTGTAATTACTGGTATAAATGAGGGGGAAAATACTCTGTGGGGATTCAGTGAGCTAAGCAGATGTGCTCAGGGGCCTTGTGACCACTGTCATCAACGTCATGGACTTGGGAAACAACAGCAGTGGATGGATGAACAGATAACACTCATCTGAGGTTTGAGCGTGTAACTGAACCCAGTTCAGCTTTTGCCTCGTATGATTTTATCTGTATTGCCCAGGAGGCAATTCTCTCTCCCTCCACCCGTCCCCCTCCTTCCATCTCTGACAGGGTCCCCAGTATCCCAGGCTGGCCTCATGCTGAGGGAGACCTTGAGCTTTCCATCCTCCTGCCTCCACTCCTGAGAGCTGTGATTACAAGTTTCTTAGCACCAAGCCCCGTTTTACAGCAGTGACTGGGGCCTAAAGGAGGGTTTCCAAATGCTTAGCAAGCACTCCAGCAACTGAGTTTCACCACCAGCCCCGATATCATTTGTTTTGAGATTAAAAAGGAAAAAAAAAAAGCAATTCAATGGCTTGATGGGGTTCAAGGAAGAGTGAAAACACCTTTCTAAAGACAAACTGGCTGGGATATTTTGAAATTGCCAAACTACATCTTTCAAAAACTGCTCTTGGGTCTGTGTTTCTATGTCCAGAAGATTAGAATGAAGTGCTAAGCTTGGGCTGGGACTGTGGTGTGACTGACTCACTGACTGATAAACCTACTGGGAGGTAATAGTTATAAAATTTTTTTTTTTGGTGAATAGAAGTCAAGTTGCAGGGAAAGGGTAGGGCATACAATAAAAAGGATATACGATAAAAAGAAAAGTGCTATCTCACAGGGGTGTCACCAAGATGGCTCCAGGACCTAACAAAGCTTTCCATTGCTGTTTATCAGCTGTAGTACAAGGCATTAGATTTCCTGCAATTACTATTCCTTGAAATGCGTGCGCGTACACACACACACACACACACACACACACACACACACACGCACGCACGCACGCACACACAGAGTAGAGATAGCTTAGGATTTCTTTTAGAGGCACAGTCTGAGCAGATTAGCGAGCTTCTGTCTCACAAAATGAGAAAGGAGAGTTGGTGATAAAGCTCGGTGGTGGGATCTTTGTTTCCTTACCCTGCACAAGGCAGTGGAATCAACCCTCAGTGTGACACACGATGAAGTTAACTTAGTAGAAGAAAAGGTTAAATATATAAAGAACGTCAGTTGGAAGTTTTATTGCTTTTGGTTCAAGGCCACCGCAAGACTCATGAGGCAGAAGGCTTATAGGACATAAAGATTGTGGGTGGGTAGGGTACAGGCACCTCATTGAGAAAAAAAAGGAAATGCTGTGTTTAAAGTAGCCTTAAGCTGTTTGAGTAGACTAAAATCTATAAATAAGGAATGTAGAGCCTCAGTAGCCAGACTCAACTGTGGCAAGTGGAGTGCCTGGCTTAGTCATTCAATACGTATTTGCTTAGTCAGCAGACAAATACATAAATGAGGACCTTGACAGGAACTTAAAAGGACAGGGTATAGACCTTGGGAGAAGAGGGGGATTCGTATACAGAGGACCCTTCAGCAGGGAACTTGAAAGGCTATTCAGGTTTTCAAAAGCTAGATACAATATGAAAATAAATAAAATCACTGTTTTTCTCTCTTTCTAAAAACTATTATTTTGATGTGTGTGTGTGTGTGTGTGTGTGTGTGTGTGTGTGTGTGTGTGACATGATCATAGTGGTCCATGGAGCTGAAGTTACAGGCTGTTGTGAGGCACCTGACATGGGTGCTGGGAACTGACATTGGGTCTTCTGGAAGAGCAGCTGAGCCACCACATCTCCAGGCCCACCACTAACATCTTAAGTTGTTAGTTGGAAACTGTGAAGGCATAAACTGTCCATACATTAACACTGATTGATAAATGAGACAGGTGGGGCATAATTTAAAAAGAATATATTAGATACAGATTAAAGAAAAGTAACTGTAGTGTTATTATGCTGTATATAGTTGCTTGGTTGATAAGAACTTTTTTTTTTCTTTTTGGTGACAGGGTCTTACTGTGTAGCCCTGGCTGGGTTGGAACTAACTACGTAGATCAAGCTGGCCTTAAACTCACAGCAATCCACCTGCCTCTGCCTCCAAAGTGCTGGGATTAAAAGTGTGCACCAACATGGCCAGCAAAATCAAAATATTAATAATGAAATATATAAATCAGATATTAACTAGTTAGTTAAAGCTAGTGTTAATCCTGCATAAAATTAACATTTTCGACAAAGCAGCATTTTTGTAGAAGACATTTAGATAACTGTTTTAGGAATGTTTTATAGCAGACCACAGGCTATATATTTTTATTACCAACATTAATATTTGTACTAGACAGATTGAGTTTGTTATGTTTCGACAATAGTTGCACTTTCACAATGCTGATTATTGGAAACCAACTTCGGCAGTAAACTTACAAACACAGGAAGAGTTGCCACAGCCACCAGGACACACTACATATACCAGGCATCATCAGGGGCTAGTTATATATCTTTCACTTTTGCAGGGAAAGAGAAGGAACTTTTGTATTTGGTACCTGTTTATCCTAAATTGGGGAAAATAGTGATTATGAAGCAAGAGCAAATTTGTAACAAAACCCAGGCTTATGACAAACCAAGCAGTCTTCTGGGGAGGTTTTGCTTAATCATTATTAGGAGAGAGGCAAGGGGCGCTTGAGGACGGAGTGCCTCAGGAAGGGAGTGGAGCTGGGCTCCTCTGCCAGGCTAAGCGGAGAGGGAGACCATGGAGCTTCACGGATGCTGAAGGGTTAGGGCATTGCTGTGTTTCTGATCTCACAGGAAAGAGTCCTAGATGAACCTCAGCAGTCCCTAGTGCTCCTCAAAGTCCCAGCATGGCCACAGTGGAGCAGAAACTGCCACCTGTACTCCTGAGCATAGTGTGGAAATGTCAAGGAACTTACTACCCAGCTCCACCTGTTTTTCTCCAGAGTCCCAGGGCTGCACCAGAACCAGACAACCATGTTATAGGCTCGGAGAGGAGAGGTGTTGATGCTGAAGGGGCTTTTCTCAGATGAGAAACAGATCAGCACAGAGGGCATGTCAGGGAATCCTCATCTCTAAGGATAAAGACCATCAAGACTAGGTGGGCAGCCCCTACCTCCAGCTTTGTAGAGGAAAGAGAATTCAATTTCCTATTTCTGACTACGTAGCTGACTCAAGTTCTCTTGGTCATGGAGCACTCCCTTTTAAGAATGACACAGGGGTGCTGGGAAGATGACTCATTGGTTAAGAGTACTTGCTGCTCTTGCAGAGGACCAGAGGTTGGTTCCCAACACTCACATCATGAAGCTCACCATGGCCTGTAACTCCAGTTCCAGGGACTCTGACATTCTTTTCTGGACTGCACATCCATGTGGCATATGCTTACACAGGGACACTCATATACACAGAAATAAAAGTGAAATCAACCTTTTGTTTGTTTTAAGACTGACACAGGTATGGTCAGATTCATGCAGGTCATGAAATGTTAGTGATAATAGGAGTTGAGAAGAGGCAGGGGCTTGGGTCTCCAGCAGGGGTGAGTTAGCGTTAGGTTTCAAACCCTGCCACAAATGGCTGAGGTGCCTATTCAACATGTCCAAGTGGATGCTGACTAGCCAGGTTCTTCCTGCATCCCTCAGTGCCTGCCTGTTACAGGGCCCTCCTGGCGGGCACCCGGCTCCCCAACTCTCCAGCCGAGGGGCTGCTCTTCCCTACGTAACCCAACCATTTTGGTTACCCACTCTATTTGTACCTTTGGGCCTCCTGGCTGCCCTGGTTCACCTCTCTCTCCCCCCTCCCCACTCCTCATATGGCCCAGTTCAGTCTGGTCATGTTCTGGACTCTCCCAAATGTCCCTGCCTCTGACTACATTCTCCCATATATCTACAATTCTCCTCCATCATGCCTAGGAGCAGCCATGTTCCTTTCATGTTCCCTTTTCTTTGTAACTTTTTCATTCATTAGCCTTCTACAGATAATAACTAATAGCACTTGTCATAGTGTGAAACACTCTAATTAAAAACAGCATATAGCTATGGAATGGAAAGAAACTATCAGGCCAAAATTTGGAACAAAATGGGAACCCAAAGAGCAAGTGTGGGGGCACTTTTTTCCCTATGGGGCATATTTGCTGACAGGAACAGATTTGCACTAAATGCAGCAGCCTCATTAGTAGAAAGAGAACAGAAATCAAAGTGTAGAACACACTCACGAGACCCTTTTCCTATTGTGCAGGGCTTCTACTTGAAAACAAGGGTAAGCCAGAACAAGGCCACCTTCTAGCCTTCTGAGGACAGTGATCCTGGTGTATGAAGGGCGTGTGAGGGTGGAACTTCCTGCAAAGGCTGCATCCACACGGTACGTTTTAGGGACAAACTCAAATTCCTACCACTTGGGTGGTATTTAATACAGAGTGAGGTTATGTCCTAAGGAGCACAAACCTGGAGTGAAGCCAGGATGAAAATCAAGGCCTTCCTGAAAAAGGCCACTCATCCTCAAAGTATCCCAGTAAATAATTCTTAGGGGGCAATAATGACAAACTCTTAGTCAAAAATAAGCAAACACACGAGAACTAAGAGGGTCAAGTACGGAATCTACTAAAAACGCACATTTTAAGTTGAGGCACTGATGAACTCTGTAGCTGTGAGTCCCAATCATTCATTCTACAGGTCTTGGGCACTTCCTCTGGGCCAGGCAGTGCTGCAGGTGCTGAACACACATGCTGTTTCAGCTGTCACCTGAACAAATGGCCTGAGCACTCGGTGTCTGCTGCCCTGCCATCCCATTGAAGCTTATTTACCTTTCCTTTCTGGGGTCTCTAAAGAGTTCCAATCACAGTCTAATGAGTGCCCTTACTGTTTAATAGCAGATTTTGAAATATGCAGCAGTCTCTCAGGACTGAAGTTGACATCACTGACTCTTTTCTCCGAATCTCATTCCCGGAAGTTTCCATGGTTGAGCTAAGCCTAATTATTCCTGAAGAAAACCATGGAGCCATGCATATTATCAGGAAGGTGATAAAAGACAAAGCTAGCTATCTCAGAGACATAAACCTCAAGGGTAAATATCTCTAAGTTTGTGAAGGCCCAAACAGGTGACCTATTATGGGGAGTCATAGCATGAACTGGAAAACATTGATTTTTAAGGTACATCTGGAAATAGTCAAGGCATAGGAAGGGTGGAGGAAAGTTAGACCAATATTTAATTATACATGGATTGCTTGTCTTCACCAATGTGCTAGCAAAAGTATCAGTAGTACCAATTTGGATTACTGAGGTGTGTTTGTCTACCCAGTTTTTCACGGAGAGTATTCAAACTGTCGCCTCTGTAATTCTGCATTTGTTTTCTCTTATTAAACATTCTAGCAGTTGTCATTTACTCAGCCTCCTGTAACCCATGCTTTCTTAGTTATGCCAAATGACAACAGTACAGTCTAATAATAATAAAGATAGGAGTCAGTCACGAAGGTGGCACAGGCCTATAATCTCAGCATCCAAGAAGTGGAGCTGAGAGGATTGTGAGTTTGAGACCAGCCTGGGCTACACAATAAGATGGAGTCTCAAATGGTAAGTGTAATTAAGTCGCTCTTATCCCATTTTACACACGAGAAGACAATAATCGAGAAGGTCACTTCCCCAAGCAGGTGCAGAGGAGTGTTGAGTATTAGTTTTACCGGTTCAACAGACCTGAAGTTAAACTGTGTTCTGCCCACATTTCTCCTCTCTTGAGGATGAGGCTCAGTAACTTTCCAAGGTGAGGGGTGCTGTGGGGATCAGAGGAAGCCTAGTGCATTGGAGCACACAGCTCTAGCAAGACCCAGCTCTTCCCTCCACCCAGAGATGCTTCTTCTACAATTCATGTCTTGACTTAGGCAATGTCTTCAACTGGTTTTAAAAGTAGCTGCTTCCAAGAAAATAAAGCACCACTTTTAGCATAATGAAAATGTGATCATTGCTAGAGCCACCGAGAGCCCTCAGGGTTTTAGTGTCCTTTCCAAGCATTCCCAACACCAACTTGTTTCACCCTTTAGAAAACATCGTAATAGCTCAGTCGTAATTGTTAGTTGTCTGTGTCTGGAACACCGTAACGTATTCTCTGGGCCTTGAAAAATGCCAACTCAGGAAATAGTGCAAGAAAAGAGACCCAGGTTTGCTTTCCCTTCCTTGTTGGCCTCTCAGACGGCCTGCCTTTCCTTCCTCAGGTATCTGTGTATATAGGGGATAGAGCTGGAGGTTAGCCATGACTAGAGTTAGGTCAAGCGTAGAAGAGAGATGTAACTGACCGCTGTTTCTTGGTTCTCCAGGGTAAAGATGGCTAACACAGAAGGGATGTACTACTTTTCTTTATTAAAAGAACATTTATTGCTTTTCTATAACTTATGAATCATCTTCATGCAATCTTTCATTGAGTCTTTACTATTTACTGGTCTTAGAATGGTGTAGTAAAAGTTAGTAAATAAGTAGAAACCTGAGGAAAAGAAATTCTGCTGTTGACAAAAATGAGCTAATGCAATATTCAGGTTATGTTGTTACAGCCTTACTGGTCATCAGCCCATGTCTCTCACCCAGGTTTCCACACTTACCACCATCAGGCACACAGAAGATGCCCCACAAGCATCTGAAGTTATTGGGGTGGTTGCTCTATGAATCGACTGTGCTCTACTGACCAGGCGGAAGGCAACATAAAGGTCTCTTCAATTCCAAGAAGGAAAGCCCTTGCCTAGGCTGCCTTCTGGGACTCTTGAGGTCACGTGTGTGGATAAGTTTGTTTTGTTCTGTAAGGTGTCAAAACCCATTTTGAGTTAGGACTGACAGTTTGAATGATTTTACATGCACTCACAGCCAGCCTGTTACAGGACTAACAATAAGTCCCCAGCCCTTTGGGAACTTGGAATGGTTGTTGGAAAATAATTGTTAGGCTAAGGAAAAGTTGGGAAGTTCTGCTCTTAAGGTATTAAATGATCACTGCCCCAGAATGAAGAAGGAAGAAGGAGGAAGAGGAGGAGGAGGAGGAGGAGGAGGAGGAGGAGGAGGAGGAGGAGGAGGAGAAGAAGAAGAAGAAGAAGAAGAAGAAGAAGAAGAAGAAGAAGAAGAAGAAGAAGAAGAAACAGCAGAAAATAAACTAAAAGTTTCAAATTTTGTAAACACAAAAACCAAACGCTGGTTCTTAGATTCCTCACTGGTAACTGGAGCCTCTGGGATGGACCTTTAAGGCCCTGCCCTCAGCCCTGTACTTCACAGACTCCCTCTAACCGGAGGCACCAAAAGGAGAATTCACTTTCTGACTGATGCTTGACAAAGTTCCTCCTAGGAACTGGAAGTTCTTGATGCAAGTGAAGAGGTGAGACTGAAATGCTACCAACACTAAAGCAAGTGGTGGTTACAGCAGAAAACACCACCTAACACCTAACAGAACAGATCAAATGATTCAGGAGTCCAAGTGATAGCCACAGAACTCATTACATACGTTACTGAGGGTCCCATCAGAGGCAGCTGGAATCCAAGTGTTGTCCCATCACATAGCGACACCACCTTCCTCCTGGACACTCCTGCTGATCAAGAGTGACCACCCTCCCCGGGACACAGGGTACCCATATTTTCCGATTGTCACATCTCCAGTTCCAGGACGACTTCTCCACTCTTTCCATGTGGCTTCTCCAGCCTTCAGCCACACTGTATTCCTCAAAGTACACTAATAAATAGCATATGATAACAAACATTTATTGAACACCTACTATGTGCCAAGAATATGTTTAATTATTTGAGAGGACTTCCCGTGTACTCAGCGCCACAATCATTTGAGGCACGCAATGGTGGTCAGAGGCCAGTGTTCAGCAGTCGCTTAGCCGGGTGGGATTTTATTTAAGGCTTGTAGACCACATCTGAGGTGACCCAAATACTGTCTGGGAGCTTCCTTCTAACGCAGAGCCTATGATTACTACTGTTTTCCCTCCACTTTTATTGGGATATAGTGTCATTTTTAAGAATGCAAATTTTATAAGAGCCAGAGTTGTTATGGGGAAAGAAACTTAAACATATGTTCATCTTTCCCATTGAAAGGGGGACTGCCCAGACTCGCTGTGGAGAAAACTGCAGCCTCTGGAAACCCTCCTCTTATCTTTACTTATCAAACGGAGCTCCCCCACCCCCACCGCGTGCCATTAGGGAGAGAATCACGCTGGAGGGCTAAAGCCTGCCGGTATGAAATCCTCCAATTAGCCCGGATAATTGCAGTTCTGTGAAACTCTATCATTAAAGTCCACTCCAGGAAGGGTCCCAAGATTAGAAGAACCCCGGTGGCTGTCGCTGACGTGTGGCCAGCGATCAGACCCCGCAGACGCTCAGCCCACCACCCACTGCGCTCGCCCGAGTGGGTCCTGTGGAAGACGGGGCGGGTGGCCCGAGACTGGAGGAAGAAGGGACTTTCCTATCCGGTCCTGTTTTCTAGTTGGGACCCTCTTCGTCAGCTCAGGAGAGCTCTGGCCCGCAGGACCCCCAGGGATCGGAGACCTCCCAAGAGGTACCGGGCAGCGAGGGGCTCCCCGAGCGTGGCCCGGGGAGGGGAACGCGGACTTAGCCCCATGTCCCTGCGTGTCACCGGGCACCCGTGTCTTCCCTCCCGGGCACCGAGTCCCGCGCCAGAGCCTCCCGGGGAGGGCGGGACCCACTGCGGGTCGGCGGGGCGGGAGGGGACGGCCAGGCAGGCGGCTGGCAGCCTACCGTCTTCTGCTTCTTGACCCCCGACATGCTGCGGCTGTGGCGGAGCCCGGGTCCAGGGCGCAGAGACGCGGATGGCGGCGGTGGCTGCCGGGCTCCAGGGAAGGAGGTATAAAAAGGCTCCTCAGACACGTCGCACTTCCCTTGACCGGCCCCCTTCTCCTACTCCTCCTCCTCCCGCCGCGCTCCTCTCCGCCCCGTCGGCTCCGCCAGCAGCGCCCAGCCCCGGGGACCCGGCAGCCGCCAGGGCGGGTTCCCCGTTGGCGTCCCGCCAGCTCAGGTCTAGTCTCGGACAAGCTGTGGACCCCGGGAGCATCCTTCACAGCTCACCCCATCTCGCATCCCACAAGAATCTCCGAGACCCTGGAGTGTACTGAGTTAAGGGCGAGCACATTTGAGGCCACCAGGCTCGCTGATGGGGATGGACCTCAGAGCACCTAGAGCCTAGGCTGTGTTTAAACCCGTGGATGCTTACTCTGCACTCCCGTGAACCCCGCCTCATTCCTCGTGTGCTACCACCGTGGCCTGGCCTTTCTCTCCGTTTGGCAAATGGGGGCGTTGAGATTTTTAGGGTTTCCTTCAGATTATATTATAAGAGAGGGGATTCAAACCTGGCCTGTTAGTGCACAGTGTGACCCTCCAGCATCATTACAGCAAAAAGAACAGAAAACCCGAAGTTTGTGAATTTAACTGCACTTTGCGCCTGGCATCGTGGTCAGGGCACAGACGGATTAGAGGACTTACGTGTTACTAAAAAGTCAAATCTGCAGTGTCAGACCCGGAGGCTCTGGGAGACCTGACACGTTGCTGTTCATTCCAGACATTTCCCTACAGAAGCGCTTCTGTCGGTGGGATGGGCCCAGAGGAGGAAGTCATACCAGCTGAGGAGGATTGTGGCTTTTACTTGGTGAGATGCCACTCTTTGGAAGGACCCAGGTGTCAGGGACCAGTAGAGTAATTCGGAGAGAGGCTATCTTGATCGGCGCTTTCGGGATCAGGCCCTGAGTTTCTTGTACCCTGACTCCCTGCCTGAGGACACAAAAAGACCTATAGAACAGCTCCCCCAGAGGAACCAAGAAGGCCCCTAGGTCCATGCTTCTCCAATCCCTCCTTCTGTGAAAGGGCTGGAGAAGTTTTCTCCACAGGTGAGGGATGGAATTTTTCTTTCATATCTAATTTACTTCTAAAAAGATGTTCAGTTTTCTTTATGTCTGGAGAGTTATTTACTGGTGTCCCTTCTCCACGGGGAAAATGGCAAAGAACAAGAGACCAAGGGTCATACTTGAAAAGGCAGCCTGCGTGTCCGTAGTCTGGAGGGGTCGGTCTACTCATTTTTTTTATTCATTTTGAGGAAATTGCAAACACCCTTCATGGCACAGTGACAGACACTGGGCTTGAGTTCCTGTTCTATACACAAGGTAGCAGATATTGATTTGTTATATATGAGGTTTAAACAGCAATGTCCTGCTGGTATTTCATCGGGAAAATCCTGTTATATCAGATTCAACTGTATCTTGCTTGGATCTTGTTAGTCTTGCCCTAAGAGAAGGTAAATAAAGTGCAGCCTGAGAAATCATGCAATTTGTGTGACAGTTGTGTGTGTGTGTGTGTTTCCTATTTCATTAAAAAAAAAAAATTTCTAACTGAATTCTTCAAACAAAGATGGAAGTTGAGCATAAATCCTTAAGACTACTTCCTGGAAAAGAAATCTTCATTGTCCTAGAAGTACAAAATCATTTACCTATTTTTTTTTAAAAAAAATATTTATTTTTTATTTCTAGCAGTGTATATCTGAGGCTCAGAAAAAGGAAATAACTGGACTGTGATCCCTAGTTAGGAGCAGGGTTGGGACTCAAATCCAGGACTCCCCAAATGATCTGACACCTAAATCACTAAGATGGCTAGGGCAACCATTTTGACAGCACATGATAACCTAAGTTTTCCCCTGAAGAGTCAATTAATTTTCAAGTACTGCGCTTGAACATACATTTTGTTAATCTTCAGAAGATGTAGTATTGGAGGTCTCAGCTCCCTTGGATTCAAGCCAGTTGGGTATGAATCTTTAAGGTCATAGATTACTGGTTTAGTCCAAATTTACTGTGGCAATTTACTTAAAAAAAAAAAAAAGAAAGAAAGAAAAAGGAAGAAAGGAAGAAAGGAAGAAAGAAACTTACTTTCCAAAGTCTGTCTTTAAGGCAAGGCTTTGGATTCCTTTTCATCTCACTCCATTTTTACTCCTATAAGACAACAGTTCTGTTGAAAAAACAAGGGTAGCCAGAGCTTAAGTTACTGTAAAGGTTCTGCCTCCAAGGGGACTGGAGAGACTCTCTGTGGGCAGTGGGAAGTTTGTATCCGATTATCTGGCAGATGAGCACATTTTCACAGCTCCTGTGCTAACATCCTCTCCAAGTCTGTGTTCATCACCGTGGGCCAGGTGGTACTGATGTACAGTTCTTGACATCACCCACAACATTCTCCCACTGGGGGGCCCCAGTTTGCCCATTTTCTTTTCTTTCTAGAAACTGGTGAGGCTTGAGTTACCTAAAAAGATGGGGCTGTCTAGCTGATCCTTTTACTGTTTAGAAACGTTGGAATCAGTCAACTCCTGCAAACCACCACGGGGAACACAAAGAATTCCAGTTGGTAAGTATTTGTGTCACAGGCTCCTCAACATATTTTAGGGGTACTCAACATATTTTAGCTGAGGATCTAACAAGGAGGCGCCACCCAAGCATGGTCATGACAAAGGAATTCAACCATGTTGCCCCCTAGTGGCTGTAATGCATTAGTGTTTGAGGAAAAACTGAATTGTTGAAACTCCTCACACAAACATGGTTAACATTCCATTCATAAAGTAGTCCTGTCCTGTGGCTTCTGAACAGGCTTCCCAGAAACAGGCGACAGCCGGGCAAGATGCTTACAATCCATTGAAAGAAAGGGATCCTCTCTGATCACTTCAACTAACACATACATGTTTGGAACAGGTTAAAAATGATAAAGGCATGCCTTTTCTGTTGTTCTTTGACTTAAAGCACAGACTTGTCAAAAATACTTTGGAAGACTATGGGCTTCTATCATGGTGTGGGGTCTACCAATGGGCATTTACATTCCACCCCCAATTAGATATTTACAATAATTTTCAATTTGGAGTTTTGTAAATTGGAGCTTCTAATTAAGATCATTTGTTCCTGAAAACATGGATCTGCAGGTGACTCCAGGGGATCTCATGTTCTCCTGTCACCTCATTGAGCAGCCCCCACCACATATACACAAGTGAAATAATACTAGTAATGTTAATAATAATGCTAATAAAAGTCCTTTTAAAAAAATAAGAGCATTTGAAAATCCATCTGAGAGACAGTCTTGTTCCCTTCAAGAGATAGCAACATTTCTTCACCCTGTCTGGTCTGCTGTCTGGTCTACAGCTGGTCCTGTGGGAACACAAGGGAAGAATAGTAGAGATGGATTGCCAAGGTTTCCTTGGGGAAATCCCAAGGAAAAAGGCCCTGGGACTTTAAGAACTGGAAGGGCTGTGTGAGCCCTCCCTTCTTCAAAGTGGGTGGTATGAAAATTTTAAAAATTAGAGGCAGAGAGATGCATGAAATCATATGGTACGTTCAGCAGATTACAAAGCTCTGCACTGCTGATTTTAGAAGATGAAACAGAAGAGAGAAGACCGGACTAGAGAACACGCTGTTCCAATCAGGCAGCAACATGAGCTTGTGTGTTTCCCCATCGTGCCCAGCAGAGTGTGTTAGCTGTGTGGCAGGTCTTCTGTGGAATTGTGGGACACTTCTGAGGTGCAATGGTGAGAATTTACTGTCCTAAGGTATCAGAAGTCTGGTGAGGGAAGGTGTGTGTGTGTGTGTGTGTGTGTGTGTGTGTGTGTGTGTGTCTCCAAGGAAATGTCTTTTTTCTTCTTCTCAAGATATGTGGATATGTGCATGTGGTGTGCATGCATGTTTCATGTGTGCACACATGCATGCAGAGGCTCAAGGTTAATACAGAGAATCCTTCTCAATTGCTCTTCCACCTTATTCTTTAATTAGAGTTTCTCAACCAGATGCAGAACTCACCAATTCAGCTAGCCTTGATAGCCAGCTTGCTCTGGGAATCCATTCCTGCACACCAAAATTGGAATTACAGGTAGACCACCATCCCCACCCATTATTACCCTGGGTCTCAGGGGAGTCTGAACTCTGGGCTACTTACACTTTAACTGCTAGCCATCTCTCCAGCGCCTAGAAAAATGTCTTAAGAACTGGTCTAGTTGGGTCTGGTGCCACAGGCTTGTATTTGCAGCTATTTGAGAGACTGAAGCAGGAGGATGGAAAGTTTAAGGCCTCCCTGGGCCACAGAGATGAGAATAATGGATATTTGGAGGAACATAGGAAGTGCAAGAGCAAAAACCTAGAAACCAGGGCAATGGCTGCAGACTTTGAAAACATTCATATTTGATCTGAGTTTCCAAGGGTACAAGGAGGCTGTAATGGGGTGACATGCCACCTACTGACTGGCAGCTGAGGCTGCCTTGGGCTGTACCATATGTTCATTTCCTGTCTTCATGTTCCTGGGTCTCCTTTCTGAAGAAACCCAGCCTGTTACTACAGGTACTCAGCAGAGTCTACAAAGGAAAACTAGACGTGGTCTGCATCAACAACAGACCCGGCCACTCAACAGCTGCCTCAAGGGAAAGTAGTATATATAACCCAGGCAAAAGGAATGTTCTCCCATTTCTCAGGTGGGATCCAGTCCAAAGGTATTGGGTAGTCTTTGTATTAATTTCTAGAGATGGCTGAGTGGGTAAAGGCAATTGATGCAAAGCAAGCCACAGTTCGATCCCCAGAGCCCATATGGTGGAGGCTAGAATCAACTACTCCAAGTTGTCCTTTGGTCTTTACATCTATACAGTGTCGAGTGCGTACACACACACACACACACACACACACACACACACACACACACAACGTAAAACAAAACAAAACAAGTACACTTTTTTTTAGTATGATCACATGCTACATAAAATACAAACAGGTCATTGTAGAAATTTCAAGTTTCAGGAAAGTTCAATGAAAAGGACAGCTGCGTTTGTCTAATGTCAGGTAAACCAATGACTTCAGCTCATTCAATGACCTAACTTCTCAGTTTTAAACAGATTCTTTGAAAAGATGTTTAGCAAAGTGGCATGACACTTAATTCATGATACTTAGAAATCTAAATGATAGGAAAAACATCCAACTCAACTTGTTACTAAATCATTCAACTATTGGTTTATTTAAATAATGTATTAAATGTAAATTTTTAGTAACCATGGTTTAAAGAAGGGAAGAAAGAAGAAGGAGAAAGAGTGAAAGAAGTACCATTAGACTAAAGTTGAGCAGCAGGTCAAAGCATGGCTTTTGAAGAAATTGAAGTGTAAAAAAAGAAATTTGCTTGCATGATGGAAGGACAGAATGTCTTTTGAGACGTTTGAGGTGTAGCTCAGGCTGGCCTCAAACACACTGTGAGCCAAAGCTGGCCTTAAACTCCCAATCTTCTTGCCTACATCTCACAAGTGCTAAGTCTGTAGGCTTTCACCAACATGACAAGCACTATCTTACTTTGATACACAAATAAAATTCATAATGATATCTTATAGGCTTTCAGACTCCTGAAAGCATTATAAAAGTTATATAAGTCCTACACATTTTCTGAAAAAAATATAGTTCTACAGATGCACCAATATTATTTAAATGCTTTTAGGTGCTATAGAAGAACAGCTCATAGTCACTTAAAATGTTATCAAATTCATTTCTTAATCTTCACGAAATATTTCTATCACTGAATATTAAAAAGACAACAACTATAGTCATAGAGATATCCTTGCTCTCTTAAAGATTGGATACTATTGCCTGAAATCCTAGCACTTGAAAGGCAGGAGAATCTTGAGTTTGAGAACAGTCTGGGTATACAACAAGACCATTTCATAACCAAAAAAATGCCTAATAGAGACATAAATCGTGGTCAAAACCGGTATCAGTGCCACTAAACATAAATTTGCATAAACCTTAAAATCCAACTAGTTACAGAATCCTGTGTTGTCTTCATCAGACCACACATACTTTCTCTATGTGCCTTTAGTTTAGAGACAGACAAATTTGCCCTGGATTGGGGAAGTTCTTTGAAGACCCATGCGCTCTCAAATTTTGTGTGTAATTTTGTGTATACTATGATCATCTTGGGCAGTGGTTCTCAACCTGTGGATTATGACCACTTTAGGGGTCATAGATCAGACATCCTGCTTATCGGATAATTACATTATGATTCACAATGGTAGCAAAATACAGATATGAAGTAGCAACAAAGTAATTGTATGGTTGGTGGTGACCACAACATGAGGAACTGCATTAAAGGGTCACAGCATTAGGAAGGTTGAGAACCACTAATCTAGAGAACAGTGCACCTAATTAATTAAAAAAAGATGGAGTATCAGCACTTTAAAATTTTTCTTTTAGAGAACTATTGGCTCTCAGGAGTTACTCTGGGTCCCCACAAGTAGGACTTGGTAAACTGTGGGTCCCTGTTCCTCCCCAACCACTGACTGCCCAGGGTTCTCATCTAGCAGGTGGAGAGGAGAATGGATCTACATTTCCAGCAAGTTCCCAAATTACACAAGTGAGGCTGACCAAGGACTACACTCGGAAGACCTCTGCCCTCCCTGTAGCTCCTCCACACCCTGTTTTTATAGTACATCCAGAAGTACAGGAGAAAGAGAACACTATGTGTGTGGGAGGCAACACTGAATACTATTCTAGTAATTTACTTCTCCAGCTTTTTTCTTTTTCTTTTTCTTTTTCTTTTCTTTTTTTTTTTAAAGACAGGGTTTCTTTGTGTAGCTTTGGCTGTCCTGGAACTAGCTGTGTAGACCAGGCTGGCCTTGAACTCATAAAGATCCTCCTGCATCTGCCTCCGAGTGCTGGGACTAAAGGTGTGCGCCATGACATGAACACAGAATGGCCATTAGGAAAGGAGAAGACCAACGAAGGGGATATGGATCGGGGAATATGAGCAAGGTGGACACTGGTGAGGTTAATTCTGAGGAATACAGTGTGCTGGTTATTGTGATTGCCCGAGGAGCTTTAAACAAACAAGCAAAAGAACCCAAACAACCCTGCTGCCTAGACTTTGCTTTCCCCCAGACGCACAGCTGCCCGGGGTGGATAAGGCACACCCTGGGATGGTTCTTCAGTACAGCCAGCTGGGAACCGCAAAGGTAGCCCCTGGCTCTCCAACCTTAGTGCATGCAGAAATCCCCTAGAGTGCTTACAAATGCACGCATTCCTGACTCTCACCCTGGCATTCCTCTGCAAGGTCATTTAGCTCTAATTATCATGGAGGACTTTTTTTAGGCTGGGTTCTCTTTCTCCAAATGTTTTGTTTAGTCTGCATCCTCAGAGTTTTTAAATTTATAACACCATCACAAGTTGATGCTGCTCTCTCTGTTTACCATTCTGAGACCAGAATGTTCTTGCTTGAATGGTGGTGAGTATAGGGAAAACGGAACCGTGACAAACTCCATTGATGTTGTTAAAACAGTGTCATTATATGCTTTCAGAATTTTTTAAATTAAGTTTTAGTCAACACACAAAATAATAGATTTCATTAAGATGTTTCACATGTTTATCATTATACACCTAAAAATAAATGCAACCAAGGAAGTGAAAGATCCCTATAATGAGAAGCTAAACCGGTGAAGGAAAAATCTGAAGCCACTAGATGATGGAAAGGGCTCCCATACTCATGGATAGGGAGAACGAATATTGTGAGAACGGCTACACTGCCTATGTACACCTAGTTCGTATCCCCCATGTTCCCTCTGCTCTCAAATGGTCCCTCTTTTAATTTCAATATATATAATTAAAACATATAATACTTTAAAATATAGATTAGCATATGAGAAAAAGATGTGATGCTAGTTTATCTAGTTCTGACTTATTTTGCTTAAAATTATGATCTCCAGTTCCATTCATTTTTCTTCAAGTGGCATAAATTCTTCCTTATATCTAAATAAAATTCCATTGTCTATACACACCAATTTTCTTTATCCATTCAACTTTTGCCCGATTAATGGGCACCTAGTCAGGTTCTGTATCTTGGCTATTGTGAATAACGTAGCAATAAGCAAATATCTCTGTAGGGGGCTTGCTTATAGTCCATCAGGTAAGGATGTAGGTGTGGTATATCTGGATAATATAGTAGGCCCACCTTTAGTTTATGGAGGACCCTTCTCACCAAGTTCACAGTGGTTGACCAGTTTATTCTCATCAGCAGTCATGAGGGCCCCCTCCTCACACCCTCACCAGCTTTTGCTGTCACTGGCTTACGTGATGACACCCCTTCAACTGGGGTGGGATGGAGTTTGCATTTTCCCAATGGCTAAAGATGTTGAACACCACCCTGACCCCAACCCCACAAAGTATTTACTGGACACTTGTATTTCTTCTTGTGAGAACTGTCTGCTCAATTCACTGGCCCATTTGTTAGTGAGTGCTTTTTATATTTAACTTTTTGAGTTCTTTATAGAGTCTAGATATTAATTCTCAGTAGATGTTGCATTGGCAATGATTGCTTACCATTCTCTAGGTGGCCTCTTCTTTGCTGTTTAGAAGTCTTTCAATTCCATGTGATTGCACTTGTCAGTTCTTGGAGTTATTTCCTGAGGCTTGAGAGTCCTTTTCAGAAAGTCTTTGCCCATGCTTGAATCTTCAAGTGTTCTTCCTGTTTCCCTGTGACAACTTCAGGGATTGGGTCTTAAGACCATTGACCTGTTTTGAGTGGGCTTCTGTGAGACAGGAATTTTGAAGTATATGGTGATATATTGTGTCCCCCAATTTATTGTGTACCCTAACAAAGCTTATCTGTAGGTTGATATTTTTTCCCAGTTCTGTTTCATTGGCCCATGTGTCGTCTTTATGCTGGTGACATTTCTATAGTTCTGTGGCATCGTTTGAGAGTGGTATTTATTATACTTCCAACATTCTCTGCTTTTTCTGCTTGGTGTTTTCTGAGATCCCATGTGAATTTTGAGAACTCTTTTTCTAGTTCTGTGAAGATTACTATTGAAAGTTTAATGAAGATTGCATTAAATTAATATGTCATTTTTTGGTAATATAGACATTTTCACAATATTAATTTTGCCAATCCATGAACATGGAGAACTTTTCATGTTCTAGTCTCTTCTCAATTTCTTTCTTCATAGTTTTTTTGTTATTGAAGAAGTCTGAATCTTACATTTATTTATTTTGATTTTTTGAGATAGTCTCTTTACATAGTCCTGGATATCCTGGAACTTCCCATGTAGATCAAGCTGAGGCAGGTAACTAACTTACAGAAACCTGCCTCTGCCTCCAGAGTGTTGAGATCAAAGACATGTGTGACCACGCCTGGATCTTCACAGTTTCAAATTTTCATTGTAGAAATATTTTACCTCCTTGGTTAGTTATGTCTATTTCTAAGAATTTTTTTACAAGGATTTTTATTTCCTATATAGTCTTTATTATGTTGAGGTATGTTCTATTCCTGATTTCTTCAAGGCTTTTATAATGAAAGAATATTGATGTTCGTCAAAAGCCTTTTCTGCATCTATTGAAATGATCATGTAATTGCTATTCTTAGTGTATTTATATTCTGTCTTACACTGATTTGTTAAAGATTTGTTTTTTTATGTATATGTGTGTTTTGTCTGTATATGTGTATGTCTCCCATGTGTGTGCCTGGTACCTGTGGAACAAGAAGAGAGCATTTTCATTTTCTTTATTAAGAAATTATTTTTCATTCATTTTACACACCAATCAAAGATCCGCCTCTTCCCTCCTCCTACCCCCCAGCCTCCCCTTCCCAACCCACTCCCCACTCCCCTCCACAAGAAGGCAAGGCCTCCCATGGGGTGGCACATCCAGTAAAAGCAAGTCCAAGCCCTTCCTCCTGCCTCTAGGCTGTAAGAGGTGTCCCACCATAGGTAGTGGGCTCCAAAAAGCCCACTCATGTACCAGGGATGGATTCTGATTCTACTGCCAGGGGCACCCCCAAGCAAATCAAGCTACACAACTGTCTTACCATGCAGAGGGCCTAGTCCAGTCCCAGGGCATTTTCATTTTTATTTGATTCTGTGACCTTCCCCCCAACCTCTCAATTTCTTCAATGGCCTACTGGTCATTCAAGAGTATGTTGTTCAGTCTTTAAGTGTTTGTATGTTTCTGTGGTATCTCTTGTTATTGATTTCTACTTTTATCCTCTGTTATCCATATCTGTTTTTCTAATGTTTATTTAATAATCCATTCTTCTATGTGGCTTGTGCTGCTTTCCCCCATGATACACAGTTCTAGCTGGCAGGGCTATTTTTAGCAGCTACTGAGTTGATACCAAGTCTTTGTCACAAATATGTAGCTAGGGTTATCTCCTGGTCCTGCCTGGCCCATAGTCAGGACAAATCTCTTTCACTTGCCAATCCCTCAGCTGCTCAGACCCAAATAAACACACAGATGATTATATTATTTATAAACTATATGGCTGTGTGGCTTAGGCTTCTTGCTATCTAGTTATTATATCTTAAAGTAACCTATTTCTATTAATCGATACCTTGCCATGTGGCTTGTGGCTTACTGGTACTTTACAACCTGATCCTTGTGGTGGTGGCTGGCATCATCTCCTGCCTCTGCCTTCCACTCCCCAGAACTTACCTCTCTCCTTATCCCGCCTATACTATCCTTCCTGCCTGGCTACTGGTCAATCAGTGTTTTATTTATCAATCAATTAGAGCAACACATTCATAGCATCCTTAGCACAAACCACCATAGGGCCTGTGAGAGAAGCAGCTGGGTTTCATAATGTGCAACTCTTTTGAGTTCTTCCCATTCTTGACTAATTAGGTGATTATTTTATCTGGCTTTCTGCCATGCCTCCTCAAGTTGTAAAGCACATCTGGTTGAAAATATTAGTAATTATAATAGTATAGTAAATTGCACATGCATCTAAGAAGAGCAAGTTTTCTTTGTCACATGTCTATTCAAGTTTCTTATACTCACATAGTAGCAATTCTATGGAATCACAAATATTCCACACTGCTACTATCATTCTTGCTTTCGAAGGATGCTACAGATTTTGAGGAGCACTCTATATGTTTACTAAACTTCACCAGTTTGCAAAATAAAAAGGCTTTTCCTCCCCTTACAAACAAAGCTGTCATGATACCCTGAGAAACAATGAGGCGAAAATGATATTAGAGACCAGTGGGGTGGTTTGCTTCCATGAGTGGTTGCCTGGACATGGCTCTTCTATGAGAGATGATACCAAGGTAGGCTAGATCCTGTAAAAGGTTATATATGGCCATACCAAAAGAACTGTAGGCTTGGAAGCAGATGACCTACATTTATAAATTTTTCTTCCCTTCTCTGTTCCCTAGCAGGAACCACAGCCCCAGGAGGACCTAGGGCCAGGTAAAAATCATCTTAAGGTCTAGAATATATATGGCTTGAACCTTCCTTAAAATTTGAAGACCCTCTATGATAGAGAAGTTTTCAGGACATCAAGCAAGTAGCTTTAAGCTGGTCTTGTATGAAATCTCAGCTCTCTCTCCCTTGCCGCTACAAGCAGTGACTACATTGCCTTTTGCACAGGTAACACATTTTCACTTGTGAAAGTGTCCCTTACCTCTCTTGTGCACCAAGGAAATAAGGGCACCCCAACACTAATGATGCAAAATTGGCACCAAAATAAATCTGCACAAGTAAGCCTTACTAAAGTGGCCTTCAATTAGTTTCCCCCTCAATTTAATACAACAAAAAAGTTCTCCTGCCTAATGGCTACTGGGGAAGTCCTATTGGTGAAATTATTAAGGCCACTCCATTATTTTCTAGGAAGACCTTCTCCCTACATTCATGTGAGACAAACCTCTGAACTATAATTCTGTCTCTAGCTAGTTTGACTCCAAGATCCACCCTTTAAACCTAACACTAGACAAAAATATTTTGTTTTGTTGTGTTTTCCTTCCCTAATACTAGAAAGTTCCCCCTACATCTGCACTGTCAAATCCTCAGGACTTCACCATGTCCAAAGTTCCCCACAACTATCATTGCCTCAAGCTCTCTGCCATATCCAGTCAAGCATGGACTCAGTGGGGTGAACTGACATGCGTGTAGTCATTTACAAATTCTGTCAGATACTTACATTATTGTAAATGCAACATAGCCAGTTGATATGTTTTCCCTAATTTCCGGCAATTTCTTGAATCCATAGCCAGCTGAGAGGTGTAATTCAAACATGATTTAACAAATGGGAATGTGCCCTGGTCCATTCCTGCTCACTCACAATAATTTATTATCAGCAAGTCAATGGAACTATTTCCCACTCTTATACAAATTGTCCTCACTAAAGTGAACCTTGGTCCACCTTTTGCTCTGTTAGAGTCTCACACGTTCATCAATGTCACAGACAACTTCTTTCCTGAGTGTTAGCTTTGTGGACTGGAGGGATAGGCCAGTGCTGGCTCAGCATAGGCAAACCCTGGCTTCTGCATGCCCCTCCTCTGCAAGAACAGTACATGTCCTTAACTGCTAAGCTGTCTCTCTAGCCCTTCTCTGATTTTTCTCCTGTCTTAGATTTTACTTTGCATGTGTCTGGGACACACACACACACACACACACACACACACACACACACACACCCACATGCATGTGGAGGTCAGAGGACCATTTGCAGAAGTTGATCCTCTCCTACCATGCAAGTTCCTGGGATTGCATTTAGATTGTTAGTTTTGGCCTTTGTCCACTAAGACATCTCACTGCCCAACAAAACATTTCCTGAAACAGCAAAAACTCTAGCAGTGAGTTAAGTTTCTGACTTAACATATCAAGCAAAGAACAGTTCAAGAATGATACATTATAGGCCATAGTCAGCTGTCTTTAATTTTTGAGAGGAGGCAATTGCTGCCAGGAACTTTTAACTCTGAGAGCTCCTTTCTGGGGTTGGTGCCAGAGATGAGGAAGGATACAAAGTTGTGGATATGGGGGACAGCCCCTGAGGTAACTCATATTGTTCACATTTCCTGTTGTCGCACCTTGGGAATGGGCTAGATTGATGACTGACTTTTGAAGGATGGTAATGTGGCAAGATTAGGTCACAAAAAGACAGGCTTCCTATTGCCCTGTCGTCACTCTTCTAGCTGCCTCTCCACCTCTCAGCACCTTGTTCTTTGGCTGCTGTGTTCTGAGCTGCCCTAAAATGAGGTCTACTTTGGAAGGAAATGTACGCCTGTACTTATAACAAGTTATGCCTGAGGCCGGTCAATAGCCACACACCTAAGCTTGGAAATAATCTTCCTATAGTCAGTCCCTGAGATGAAGAGTCACATGCCACCAGGTCATTAAAGTGAAATATCTGTCCCCTGAGCGAGACATCTATAGCTTTGAGGCATAGGGGCCCAGCTAAGTCATGACCTATATAAACAGAGATTCTAAATGTTGTTTTAGACTACTCTTTCTAATATAGATAGGTATCTGATACATATTGGAAATAAATAGGATGCTAATTGGTCCCCTTGGTGGACAATCCTAAGAGCTCTAAGTGGTCAACTTCCCCAAGTTTGCTCTGCCCAGGTACAAAGGGCTCAGCTAGGACTCTGGGAGGCCTTTGCCCTCACCTTCGCTCCAGCTGCCACAGCTGAGTGGCCCTTCTGCTTCCCTTGGGACATTCTGGTAATGACGAGCAGTCCACCAAATCTTCATGAGATCAAGTACAGCCTCCACTCCATTAAAGGCTCAACCAATAACTTGCTTCTGCTTCTTGTGCAAGCTGTTAATCTCCACTCTGCTATACCTGCACTGCTTACAGTTCTGTTCTCATGGTCCCTGAGGAGACCCAGGTATTCAAGGCTTAGAATGAGAACACAGACTTTTCCTTTTTCTTCTGGGAGAGTCACCATTCACAGTTTGCTGGGTTATGAACCAAAGCTATTGCTGTGTTTTAAAAAATAACCTTTTATTAATTCATTGAGAATTTCATACAAGGTATCTCGATCATATTCATCCCATCTTCTCTGTCCCCTCCCAGATCCACTTCTACCTTCATATCCTGTGTTGAAAAAAAAAGTACTAACTTGTGCTGCTCAAATACTCTTGGGTTTGAGGTCTACCATGGAGCTTGGTTGACTTTACCAGGTCACAACTTTAAAGAAAACTGACTCTCTCCTAGGAGCTAGCAATTGCCAGTAGCTCCCCAGTTAGAAGCAGGGCTTCATGACCATTTTGCTTCTGCATCCTGGGATTGCCTCTGGCTTGAGCTCTCACGGGTCTTGTGCATGCTGTTCTAACCACTGTGAGCTCATATGAGCAACTTCTGCATTGTGGCTTGAAAACACCATTTCCTTGTGGTCATATACTGCCTGTGGGTCTTATCACCCCCTTTTCTGTGAAAATCCCTGAGCCTTGCACAGAGGAATGTGATATGGACATCCCATTTGGGGATGAGCACCCTGAAGACTCTTATACTCTGCCCATTGACCAGTTACTCATCATCTACTACAAGAAGAAGCTTCTCTAATGAAGTTGAGAGATACACTAAGCTATAGGTATGGCTAAAATATGTCATTAGGAGTCACTTTAATGCTATATCCATATAGCAGAATAATAATAATAGGCTGTCTCCTAGTACTGTCTAGCCAAAGGTTCTTGGTCCCAAGAACAGTGCTAGGTATAGCTTCCATCATGTAGAGGAGGTCTTAAGTCCAATCAGAAAAGGTTTGGTCATGTCCATGACATTTGTGCCACAAACTTCTAACATAATCCACTGTCTTAAGCAATGTTTAATGAGAATAAACTTTATAGATTGAAGGGAAGTGGGGGTATCTATAGCAGTCATTCTTTTCTGAGGTGTTATTGCACCATAAAATGTTGAAAGAGCCCCAGAAGGAACTTGCCAAGGCTCCAGCACTCCTGTTCTTTTACTGATACAAATTCCCCAGGTAGTGTATATTAGTGACAGGGAGTTGTTAGTGTTTGCTGGTTTAGGCCTAATGCAGAGTCGGCAATCCAGACAGTGGAGCTCATGGCCAGAACACTGGGCGCTATTGAAAGTGCTTTGTGGTTTGAAAGAAAATGGCCCCCAAAGAGAGTGTCACTATTAGGAGGTGTGGCTTTGTTGGAGTTTGTGTGGCCTTGTTGGAGGAAATGTGCCACTGTGGAGGTGGGCTTTGAGGTCTTCTTTGCTCAAGCTATGCTCAGTGTGACTCACAGTTGCTTCTGCTGCCTGGGGATCAAGATGTAGAATTCTCAGCTCCTTCTCCAGCACCATGTCTGTTTGCATGCCTCCAGCCATGATGATAATAGATCAAACCTCTGAGACTATAAACCAGCTCCAATGAAATGTTCTCCTTTGTAAGAGTTGCTGTGGTCATGGTGTCTCTTCATAGCAATAGAAATCTTAACTAAGGTAGTGCTTTGTATTTGTTAGGGGATGTAAAGCACTCTACAGGTGATGTTGCTTTTCCACTTCATGAAGGAGGGAATGAGGTAAGAAAAGGTTAAGGGACTAAGTAAAATACACACCAAGATTCAAACTCTGAGTCAGGCTCCTCAATCAACACTCATCATTGCTCGGCAAGCCACCTGTCCTGTCTCTGTGCAGGCAGCATGTGGGAAATATTTTAAGTGGAACAGAATGATCATTAACTTGCATATATTTATAGAAAAGTAATTCTGTATAAGTGAAGGAGGAATTTAGGTGTTTATAGAAAACACACTCATTTTTAAGTCTTTGATGATTTAAAAGAAATTGTTTTATGATTTTTATTTTTATATACCTCTAACAACAGGAGTTTCCTCTCAGACCTGAACTATGTTTCCTGATAGACAGCCTGCTGGAGGAGCATAATGTCTGTGTTTAACCATTTCAGAGACTGCCAGACTGTTTCTCAAGGTGATTGAACCAGAATCCCATCAGCCAGTGCAGGAGGGTTCCAGTTTCACCGTGGCCTTATTCATCACTGTCTACCTTAAAACAAAGTGTACTTCCAATGAATATAAAGTGGTCTCTTGTGTTTTTTTCTTCCCTCCCTCCCCAATTATTGATGTTAAATGTCTTTGTATGTGTGGTTTTTTTGGCTATTTGTATTGCTTCTTTGGAGAGCTTTCTATCACTTCATTTCTTTCCTGATTCAATTGCTCCTCTTGTGGGAAAAGCTACCGCAACTCAATCCATCACTGGTTTCACTTACATCATTGTAGTTCATAATCTCCAGGAAATGGTAAACCGAGTTTGTGAAGCATGTGACCTTTGCACTATTAACAACTTAGTTTTCAGAGTTCATAACTTCAATAAAGACTTTGAGGACTCAAAGTTCATTGCAGGTGGACTGGTCTTATATCTAAGAGGATTTATGTATCCAAGATACCATTGAACATTTGCGGCTTTATTCTGGGGCTGTAACTCAGGATGAGGACCAGTCAACAAAATATCAGATGAAGGATCTAGAATAAAAAAAAAAAAATCAAAATAGTGGAGCTCAGGGCCTTTCAAAACCCCCAAAGGTTAACCAATCAACATGGGTTGCCTTGATCTGTCCTGGTTTTCTCTGATAGTTCTGAGAAATACCAGAGTCCTGGTAAAAGAAGTCCGCCAGGCACCCAGCCCCATCTCATGCTCCCAGGTATGAGGTGACAGATCTGTGAATAGGAAGCCATGAAGTGCATTGGCGAAATCTCAGGCTGTGCCGAACTCCTGGCTTTGAACTCATTACTGGCTATTTATTTTCAGTTTATGAATCTTGGCATTCACTTTACCTCTGTGAATCTTAGGCAAGCTCAGGTGAGATACAGAAGGGCTCAGGTCTAATGTGGATCATGATAAAAGTGGGCGTCTAAGGGTGGAATTCGTATCTTGTCAACAGTAACCTTGAAAATTCTTCAAATTCAAAAGCAAGTGCTTCCCAAGTATATAGTTTAGTGCAGACAGTGTTTCCTCAGACATCCCAAAGTTTTGTTCATTATCCTCAATGCACCAGCTCCTTGCCTTCTTCTGTGAACAGTCACACTTCTGGCAGAAATGAAGGCCTCATTTTGGGAAGTCAAAACTTTGCAATCACTTTTCCAGTCTTTTGAAAGGTTTCAGCCCACAAGTGAGGCTGATCTCAAGTTTGGCTGTATCTACTGCTCATCTCAGGCTCATTGGGTGACTTGTAAGGCATTCCTCATAATACTTTAATTCTTTCTCTTTTTTCCCCCTAAGTACTCATGTAGAATTCGAGCAAGTTAAGTGTATGTGTGTATGCTGGTTCTCCACTGTGGAGAAGCCACTTAGAAGAGCACTTAGTAAACCCTCTCATAAAAGACCTTCAACACATGCCCAAGATGTCCAAGTACCCCAAACTAAGTTTCTTTGTTGACTGAGGTGGTAACCTCTAAGACTTCTCTTCTGAGAGAAGAACAGGGTACCAAGTCAAAGTCTAGTGCCCAACTCTGCTGGCCAGCTTATGTGGAGGCCTCTCCCACAGGCCCTGTTCTGGAAGCTTTTCCAGGTCTGTTCTACCTAGCCTGCCACACAGTACTGTGGTCAAACCAGAGGTCAGCTGGTGCCTGGAAGAAGAGTTCATTTAAATCAAGCTGGACCCAGAGCTTCGGCATCTGCTCTCAGCAGCAGCAATGGTGGGAAGGAAGAATATAATACTGTCCTCAGGGAGCAGGAAGGATGTAAACGAGGGCATTGGGATACAAAGTGCCACCTTGCCATTATTGTGGCTTATTTATTGGGAAGCTCCTCAGTGAAAGGTTTTAACTAAAGGGGACACTTTGCATTGGCCAAAGCAGAAAGGCCCTCCCAGTGTGAGAGTAAGTGCCAGACCAGTGAGTTGGCTCAGAGGGTAAAGGTGTTGGCTTCACAAGCCTGGGAGCTAAAGTTCTAACCCCAGAGCCCACATAAAGATTAAAGTAGCAAACCAAATCCAACAAACATATGTATGCTTGCACACCACACACACATACATACACACACACACACACACACACACACACACACACACACACACTCATACTCACATACACATACTAAAAAGACTGCATCAGTTAATTATTCATCAATAGATAAGTGGTTAAGGCAATTATGGTATATCTGGCATATCTCCATAATAGGATTTCTGTTTTAGTACAGGACAGACTCTGGTTCCTATTGCTAAGTGGGGAAAAAGTCAAGATGCATGAAAGACAGAAAAGGGAATGGAGGTTGTAGAAATAAGTAAATATCCTTCTTTATATTTGTTTTGCAGATCTCTTAAAAAATACACAAAATACAGTCAGCAGCTGTTGTTTTCATAAAGAAAGACATACTCCTTTATACTGTTTAAATACTTTGTATGCTGGTATCAAATTTGTAAAAAAAAAAAAAAAACTCATAATATTAAAATCCAACTATAAGGAATCCTAAAAAAGAAAAATCTACCTTTTGTATCTTTCTTTTACAGTAGCAGAGCACTGTGTAATAGAATTCCTGCTGTTCTGGCCTTTTCTGGCAAAAGGGTTTTACAATCAAATAATCCAAGGTTGAGTTGGATCGCTTCCACATACTAAACACAGAAATGTACAGTCATCTTTCAAAGATCAAGCATAACTATGATGATGATAGCATACGGGCCAGAGCAGGGCTGTGCTTGTTTGTGTTAACCCAATACACATCCTCACGGGACTCAGAAGATGAATATGTATTTCCCCTTATACAGGAGAAGGAGAACTGATTCTTTCACACTATGTTCAAATTTCTATGAATATATAGGACATGGTGAGTTGTGTCTATAATACTAGCACTGGGAGGCTGGGGCAGGAGGACTGTGGGTTTGAGTCCAGCCTGAAGCCTGGACTAGATGGTGAGATTCTGTCAGAGAGAGAGAGAGAGAGAGAGAGAGAGAGAGAGAGAGAGAGAGAGAGAGAGAGAGAGAGAGGAGGTGAGGAGGGAGGAAACATGAGTTTCTTTCTCATAACTGTGAAATTTAAGTTTATGTTTGGTGAAAAGGTAACGTTTGCTTTGGCCCTTCATTAATTCCATACATCTTTTTTCCTTATCAGAAAAGGACATGCATGGTGCAAAGTGCTAGGGCAGAATAGGGAGCATAGCTGCCATTTTCCCTACAGAATCCATGTTTTGTAGTTGGAATTTTCTTTGGTCTGCCAACTAGCTCCCAAATAAAGACATGGAGACTTACTATTAGTTATGAATGCTTAGTTTAGGCTTGTCCCACTAGCTCTTTTAACTTAATCTAACCTGTTTCCATTCATCTGTATTTTGCCTCGGGGCTTGTCTTTAATTCTGTGGGTCTTACATTCCTGCTTCCTCTGTGTCTGGCTGGCTGGGCCCTGGTGTCACTTTTTCTTTATTCCCTAAGCCTCAATTCTACTCCTACTTACTCTCCATACCCAGAAGTTCCACCTATACCTCCTCCCTTGCTATTGGCTATTCACTTTTTTATTAGATCAATCAGGTGCCTTAGGCAGGCAAGGTAAAACTGCAATACATCTTTACACAGTTTAAACAAATGCAACACATCTTTACATAGTTAAACAAATATCCCACAACAATGCCATCCTTTTCTGCCTGACTTTCCTTTGGGAAAGCACCTGTACTCTTGCTCTTGGTTCAGGTGGTCTTTTCATGGAAAGCTTCACAATTGAGTTTCCTCCATCATAACCATTGGCAACCTTGGGAGGAGGGCAGGTACCTGGCATGTTCTAAGTCCTGGTCCTAATACTATAAATAGGAGCCAAGAAAAGAAATGTAGTGATATTTTATTTGTATTGAAATGTGATTTTATTTGTATGTTAATAAAGTTGCCTTGAGGTCAGAGCAAGCCAGAGCAGAAGCTGGGTGATGGTGGTACAGGCCTTTAATCCCAGCACTTGGAAGGCAGAGCTAGGCAGATCTCTGTGTGTTCAAGGACACAGCCAGCAAGGCAGACACATGCCTTTAATCTCAATATCAACTATAGAAGACCTGGAGGTCTGACAGACAGGCAGTGATGAGGAGGTCATGTGGCTGGGTTTACAACCAGTGAGAAAGCAGAACAGAAAGTTTATAAAAAAGACAGGACACACAGAAGTAGGTCTCTTGTGGAGAAGAAAGACAGCAGAAGCAGTGAAGGGTAAGGCTCTCAGCTATTGCTCTGACCTCTTGGTTTTTAACTCTGCAACTGGCTCTGTGTTTCTTATTTAACAAGACTGTTACATCTACATTTGGCGCCCATCATGGCAAGAATTCATTAAAAAACAGCTTGCATTGGCAGTGGGTCCGGCTTCCTGCATGGGCGGGCCTGGCTCCCTTGCTCGGACCTAGCCCCAGCCTAACCCGGGCCTAGCTCAGCTTAGGACTCAGGCCCAACCTACCTTAGCTACAAGCAGTTATCACTGCAGCTGGAGTTACTTGCTTAAAAAGCTGATGCTATGAACAACTCAGGCCTGAGGGAGCTACCACTAATTGCAGTAGCTACACTCAACTGCAGATAAGCTGCTTTTGGCTGAAACGCCAGTGCACATGGTCGGTTGGTCGGAGCTTAAGGAAGCCAGAGCCCAGGCTCGACTCAGCTCAAGTGGGAAGACGTTGTTGGACTCAAGCTTTTAGTCAGAACGAGGCTACGCTTTCTTGCTTTCTTGCTCTCTCTCTCTTTCTGGATTCCCACCTGGGACACTAGGTAGCTGTTTTGAAATTCCCTCAGACTTCTACTGTTCTACGCAGAATTGGTAAGTCATTTATATCAGATATTTTAAAGGAAACTATTTAAAAGAGATTTTTTGCCACATTAAAAAAAAAGGTTTTATGTGTACATTGGAAGAAAATTCGACTTTGTTTGAAATTTTAGGCAGTCTGATAATGGAACAACTATATGGGAAGATTAATGTTGATCGAATTATGTACATTATTATTCTTCTTATCCTTATTTTACTATTTAAAAAGATAGTAAATTTAAGTGCCAGGATACAAATTTTAGAAAACCTTGTTAAACCTGTTAAAATGAATTATAGAGAAATTCAGATTCAGACAGAAGAGATTAACAGTGAAGTTGTTTCAGGATTGGATTATAAGGTTACAGAAAGAAAGCCTGTTTTCACACAATCATCCTTAATTTATCTGGTAACAATACAATAGCAACCTGGTCAAGTGAATACACAAAATATTTGGACTCCAATGGAAATGTTAGACTTATGAAGGTTTAAGGAAGCAATAGTATCTTATGGCATGCAGTCCCCATATGTAAAGCAAATGTTAAACTCCTGGTCAACTTATAATAGGATTATACCACAGGACTGGCAGGAGCTGGTGCAGGCTGTTCTGGAACCTGGACAACAGCTCCAGTGGCAAATGTGGTTCAAAGAGGAAGCTAAAAACATAGCAAAACAATGTAGGGATAAAGGTATACAAGTCTTCCAGGATCAGCTTGTTGGAGAAGGCCAATATGCTGCAGTACAAACACAATGTTTATATGATATCCAAACTCTAATTCTATGTCAAATGGCAGCCTTGAATGCATGGGACAGAGTTGAGGAACCAGGAAAGAAAACTGAGTCATTTACAAAGCTTATTCAGGGCCCAAAAGAATCTTTCACAGATTTCTTATAAAGACTGACTTCAGCAGTAAAGAGAATGGTCCCAAAATCAGAAGCTAGCCAGATAATAATTGAATATTTGGCTTTTGAGAATGCAAATGTAGCATTCAAGAGAATAAGAATAATCAGGCCATTAAAGGCAAGATCTGCACCCTTGGAAGATTGGATTAGAGACACGGTTAATGTTGAGACTCATGGTCATGATAATATGTGAGTAGGAGAAGCAATTTCAAGAGGTTTGAGGAATGTCAGATGTTTTGGATGTAGAAAAAAAGGACATTTGAAAGGGACATAAACAGGGCACTTCTAGAAACAATGTTTCTTCAAGGAACAATGGCAACAGAATGCCCCTTCTTTCTGGAGTATGTAGAAGGTGTGGTAAGGGAAGACACTGGACCAATGAATGTAGATCAACAAGGGACAGACAAGGTAATACTTTGCCTCAGTCTTTGGGGAAACTCCCAGAGGGGCCTCAGGCCCCTACAGTGAATCCAGTTCAGACCTTTCCTGCAATCGTAGAGGAGACCCCTACTCAGAGCAGTTAAATAACCAAATGCCTATTGGAATAAACCAGGATACTCAGAGTAATGGAACAACTGAGACAGAGAGAACAGAAAATTCAGGAGAAACCATAAAGAAAAATTTTTGGAAAACTTCTATAAATGAACAAAGACCAAAATTAACAATAAAAATAAATGGTGTTTTGTTGTCTGGTCTGGTAGACACAGGTGCTGATGTTACCATAATTGCACCAGAATTTTGGCATCCATCTTGGCCTCTTCAGGAGGTAAATGTTCAACTGTTAGGAATTGGAGCATTATCTCAAATGAAACAGTGCAAGATGGCTTGAATGTATAGGCCTAGAAGGACAGAGAGGCAGATTAAAACCATATGTGGCTAATATAGCTATGAACCTGTGGGGTCGAGACCTGTTACAACAATGGAATACTCAGATTAACACCCCTCCAACCTCAGAAATAAATAATAAACTAGCACATGTTTCTGAGAGAAATATTAGAAGGTATTATTCTAATGAGTGGTCAGCAGCCATCCATATTATACAAGAACAGGGCACAAAAACTGATCTCCCAAAGATACCAACATTAAAATGGTTAATAAACAAGCCTGTATGGGTTCATCTATGGCCTTTAACAACAGAGAAACTCCAGGCTTTAGAAGAGCTGGAAGAAGAACAGTTGAATGCTCAGCATACTGAAGAATCTACTAGCCCATGGAATTCTCCTGTATTTGTTATTAAAAAGAAATCTGGTAAATGGAGAATGGTAACAGACCTTAGAGCAATTAACAAAGTAATTCAGCCAATGGGCTCTCTACAATCTGGAATTCCTTTGCCTACTCTGTTACCTAAAGGATGGCCTCTCATAGTTATCGATTTAAAAGACTGTTTCTTTTCAATACCCTTACAAGAAAAAGACAGAGAAAGATTTGCTTTCATGGTGCCTACTTACAATAATTCTCAACTGGTTAAAAGATTTCAAAGGAGATTCCTCCCACAGGGAATGTTGAATAGTCCTACCCTGTGCCAATATTTTGTACAACAGCCCTTGGAAGTGATACATAAAAAAATTTCTTAAATCTATAATTTATCATTATATGGATGATATTTTACTAGCTGACTCAAATGCAGGTACTTTAGAAAGAATGTTTGAAGAAGTAAAGAAAATATTGCCTTGCTGGGGATTACAAATTGCTCCTGAAAAGATACAAAGAGGAGATTCTATTAATTATTTAGGATATAAAATTGAGCTACAAAAAATTAGACCTCAAAAGGTACAAATTAGGAGAGATGGCCTACAGACCCTTAATGTCTTTCAAAGATTATTTAGAGACATTTCTCATATTTGAACTATTGTTGGGGTAAAACATGATGAACTGAATAATTTGTTCAAAACCTTAGAAGGTGACAAGGACTTAAATAGTCCAAGAGAATTATCACCTGAAGCTGCAAAAGAATTAGCCTTGGTAGAAAAGAAAGTACATGAAGGACATGTGGATCGTATTGATCCAAAGCTGGATTGCATTTTGGTTGTTTTGCCTTCTAGGCATTCTCCTACAGGAATATTAATGCAGAGAGAAGATATTATATTGGAATGGGTATTTTTACCAAATAAACCAAATAAAAAATTAAAAACTTATGTGGAAAAAAATCTCTGACTTAATTTTGAAAGGAAATTGAGACTTCATCAATTAGCAGGAATAGACCCAGCAGAAATTGTTGTACCTTTAACTAAAGAGGACATTGAAAAATTATGGACAGAAAGTGAACCTTGGCAAAGAGCTTGCAGTAATTTTTTGGGAGAAATTAATGGCAAATATCCCAAAAGCAATAGAATTGATCTTATAAAGAGAGCTGATTGGATCTTGCCTCAAATTATACGTGAAAAAAAACCATATCTGGAGTTCGGACATTTTATACAGATGCCAACAAACAAGGAAAGGCAGGTTACAAATCAGAAAATTTAAGCCAAGTGGTTCAAAGTCCTTATAATTCAGTTCAAAAATCGGAATTGTATGCTATTCTGTTGGTATTAACAGATTTTTCAGAACCTCTCAACATAGTTACTGACTCTCAGTATGCTGAAAGAGTGGTATTTATTACATATTGAGACTGCAGAATTTATCCCTGATGCTTCAGAATTAACTTCACTATTTATTCAGTTATAGTATACAATCAGAGAAAGGAGTCATCCTTTATATATAACTCACATCCGATCCCATACTGGTCTGCCAGGCCCTCTAGCACAAGGTAATGGTGAGATTGATAAATTATTGATAGGAAATGTGCTGGAGGCCTCAGAATTTCATAAAAACACCATGTCAACAGTAAAGGTTTAAAAAAGGACTTTTCCATAACGTGGCAACAAGCCAAGGAAATTGTAAAGAAATGTCCTACTTGTTCCTTCTACAATCAGACACCATTACCAGCAGGATGTAACCCAAAGGGTACTCAGAGGAATGAAATCTGGCAGATGGATGTGTTTCACTTTGTGGAATTTGGAAAACTGAAATATGTACACCACTATTGATACTTATTCAGGATTTCAATGGGCGACTGCTTTGAGTTCTGAAAAAGCTGATTCTGTAATCACTCATTTGCTAGAAGTTATGGCCATCATGGGTATACCTGCACAAATTAAAACTGACAATGCTCCAGCATATGTCTCTATTAAAATGAAACAGTTTTTTGTTTATTATGATATAAAGCATATTACAGGTATACCACATAATCCTACAGGTCAAGCAGTTATAGAAAGATCCAACAGAACTCTAAAGGACATGATAAATAAACAGAAAGGGGTAACAAAAACCCCCAGAAATAGACTGCACAATGCCCTATTAACTTTGAATTTTCGCAATGCTAATGAGAAAGGAACAACAGCTGCAGAGGACATTGGATAATAGAAAAAAACTACAGAATTAAATCAGCCTATACTTCAAGGATGTGCTGACCTCAGAATGGAAACCAGGGTATGTGTTACATTGGGGACAAGGTTTTGCTTTTGTTTCTTCAGGAGAAGATAAGCTGTGGGTACCATCAAAATTGATAAAAGTTTGATTTCAACAAGAGAAACCTCTTAATTAGAGGAGGTGATAGTTCATCAACCAACATGACCGTCCAGTTTAAACTCACTTATACCATTAATACATGCCTTTTCATTTAATCAGATATAACTTGCCAAAAGGGAACCTCCCCAAAATTAGTCTTGGGGAAGGGTGTTTTTTTTTTTTTTTTTTGGTCTTTTAGGAGAATGAAGGCTAAGGAATCTGAAGAACACTGGACAAATGAGACAAATGAAGAAAAAGTACAAATCATCTGTCCCAGGAAAAAGAGTAAAATGGCCTATTGGTATATCATCTACAAAATTTCATAAATCTTTCTAAATGTTTGTTTCTGCTCTTCTCTAAAAAATTAATACTAATAGTCTTCTTGCAGTCCCAGTTCAATTAAAATTTAAAGCTGACTTTGCAGTTGGAGAATGGCTCTCTCCTCCTTTAACCTCAAGCATGTTGTTAAAAGGAAAATGAAAACTCCCTGTATCATACCAGAAGAAAGAGCCATCTTCTGACATGGGACAGGAGAAAAACCAAATTAATTAAGGGACTATTCTATTATTAATCTCAATTCTTTGATCCTATTTTGATTCTTTAAACTTTCCTTAAAGTATGAATTTTATATCAAAATTTACAAGATATATATGTGTATATATATATATATATATATATATATATATATATAAATAAACTTTGTTAAGATAATAATGGTCATATAGAGTACTAATTAATTCTAGAGAAAAGGCTTTGATTAGCTGCCTATACATGTCTTTGTGTTCAAGTCTCTTTTCAGTTTTCTGCAGGAAATCACAGCCAGGCCTAAATTCAACTGAAATCTCCAGGAAGAAGATGGAGCCCCACAATGACAATTTCACGTGGAAAATAATATCACTAAGCTGACAAACATCATCTACAGATCAGCTTTGGACTACAAAGTGCTTAGAGCAATTCTGAGATGGCTAGCTGAGATGATCCAGTTTCAAAGACTACTTGAATAAGGACTTGAGATAAACCCTGAACTTTGGAATTATGGATAACAAAGAATATAGTCACCTTTCCTAGAATTTGACAATTAACCCAAAATTTTTCTTTTCAGAATAAAGATAACTTTGCCCATACCCAGCAGGAAGCAATTTTAAGAATACGATGCCCACATTCCCAAAGGGATGGTGTGGGGTGGGTGGTTTTTTGGTTTTTTTATGGGTTTTGGGTCTGGGATAGTTTTCATTGTTTAGGAGGGTTGGTTACAAGTTGTTGTTAAGGGTTAGGAAAAGGGCTAGGCAAAAGGTGCTTGTTTAAAAAAAAAAGAAAGAAGAAAAAGACAATTACTAGTTTTAAATACTTTACATTGGATTGGATTGTTTCATATTGCATACAAATTATTACTATTATTGAGATTGAGATTGTTAGAATATGCCATACACATATTTCTAATCTTGCTCAAGATATTGTATTTATACCATTCATTTAACAATGTAATGCAATTTTCTAATCCTTGAATGTTATTATTACCAACTATTAGGATATATAGAAATGAAAGTTAGTGGTTAGACATTACAATTGAACTTGTAGTCATATTAGGTTTGTTTTCAAGATCGAACAGATATATTTTAGATAGACAGGTCATCTTCAAACCCTTCAGAGATCTACAGAATATGGCATTTAAAATGTTTTAATAACTTAGGAATTTTTCTTTTTTGCTATGACTATGAGACATGTCAGCTCCTGGCAGTACCAATCTATTTCAGAGAAAATATGGGCATTGAAGAAACTGCATATGGAGTTAACTTTCATTGTGGCAAAAGTTAGTCACTGGACAACAAAGTATCCTCAAATCAACTGCAGACAAACAGGACAGACAGGACATGAAACCAAGGACTACCGATTCTTGCCAAAACAAGTGTGGTTGTGGCTTTAACAAAAGGCATCTTCTGAAGCCAGGACAATATGGGACCAAAGTGAGGGGCCTTTGCAATTTGTAAAAGGTACTGTGCCCTTTTCTTTAAAGGCAGCTGAACAGGTAGTGGGCCGATGGCTTCTGATGTGCAATGGAACAGCAGATGAAACAGTTATTCTTGAAGAATAACTAAGCTCACCCTTCTCAATAGTAGACTGGCTTTAATAGAGGGATGTGGAGAAGAATGGGATGCTGAGATGAAGCCACATATACACAGCCAATAAAAATGGACAGCTGAACTTAAAAAAAAAATCAACAATTTCCAGAATTTAAAATCCTGAATCATAACATGACACTAATGGAATTCAGGTGTTTCTGGTACATGGACTGCTCTCACCAAATGTGAGGTCAAACCATTGACCTTGTATACATCCTAGTTCACAAATGAGTCTGTCAGATATGCTAAGCCTATAGGCTGAAGATGATGCCCCAACACTGCGGAGAAACCTCAGGTGACTGTCCAGGCAGCTGGCTGTTTCTGTCAACTCACATTTTTTTTTTTTTTTGGAAGCTGCTTGCATGCACTTCCTGTTTTTATTTTTTATTAGGTAGTATTATTTCCTTCTTGGATCTCTGAGGGAGTTGAAGATTAGTTAGTTATAGTTATAATTATCTTTGTTAAGGATTTCAGAAAAACTCACTAAGAGCTGTAAGTGTATAAATTTGAAAGACATTATAAGACAGTTCCGTTAGTAATATAAGTTAGGGTAGAAAATGAATCAGGTACATTTTGGACTTACCAAAATAGAATAGGTAATGGAATTACTTTCTCTGAATTTGTCAAATGTAAATGGACTAGACATTGTTTAGGTATTTATTGTTTGTATATATGGTATATATAGTTATTGTACTTTTGTATATAGTTTTCCTTATATTAGTTATAACTTTTTTCCTTTTTATTAAAATAGAAAAGGGGAAATATAGTGATATTTTATTTGTATTGAAATGTGATTTTATTGTATGTTAATAAAGTTGCCTTGAGGTCAGAGCAAGCCAGAGAAGAAGCTGGGTGGTGGTGGTGGTGGTGGTGGTGGTGGTGGTGGTGGTGGTGGTTCACGCCTTTAATCCCAGCACTTGCGAGGCAGAGCTAGGTAGATCTCTGTGTGTTCAAGGACACAGCCAGCATGGCAGACAGACATCTTTAATCTCAATACCAACCATAGAAGACCTGGAGGTCTGACAGACAGGCAGTGACAAGGAGGTCATGTGGCTGGGTTTACAACCAATGAGAAAGCAGAACAGAAAGTCTATAAAAAAAGACAGGACACACAGAAGTAGGTCTCTTGTGGAGAAGAAAGACAGCAGAAGCAGTGAAGGGTAAGGCTCTCAGCTATTGCTCTGTCCTCTTGGTTTTTAACTCTGCAACTGGCTCTGTGTTTCTTATTTAACAAGACAGTTATATCTACAAAGAAATCCTAGGACTTTTGTGAAACATTTGACAACGGATGATTACCCTCAGTGGAGGCTGACGCCAGGAAGATGTGCCCTTGAGGCTCCAGTAACTAGACAAAGCAGCCAATTGAAATGAAAGTTATGTTGGGGGAGACAGATTTTGGGTGACATCAAGTGAACTGTAAATCCTGCTCCTCCCCAAAGGATTCTACCTCTGAATCTTATAGTATGAGAGTTCATATTAATTTCCTTTTTTTTTTGCCTTATGAGCTTAACAATATTCTTTTTCAAAATTCATTTATTTGATGCTCATTTCTCTCCTACATTTGTCACTCAAAACTGGACTATTCGCAATAAATACAAAAGATGTAAGATGAGTCATGCATGAGAAATGCTCCTCTCCCTTCGGGAGAGGCAGACACGGGGTTCAAAAGCACTTTTCTTGTGATAGATGACTGGACACATTCCACACCTGGTGCTTGGAGGTCACTGAAAGCTAAAGATAACAGGTTATGATGTCTTACAGTTGTGAAGGAGCCTAGAGTTAATCTATGCCAACCACGTCATTCAAATCTAGACTCTGAAGCCAGACTCACTCTAAATCACTAGAAATAGTTCTGAACTGTACTTTATCACTGTTGCATAAAGGTAGTTTTAACAAAACAGTAATAAAAGAAAGGCCAAAGGATGAAATCAACGTCATCCATAATGTCCATCATACAAAAGAAGCCTAAGGCTCTCTTTTTATGAATTGTCTTTTAATTTTAGTGAAGTCATGCTGTTTACGATCTGTTCCTTAACTTAACTCAGTGTTATAGCATTTCCCCACATCATCAGATACTCCTCTATGAAGTTTCATTGGCTGAATAATATATTTGTCCCTCTTCTCAGATAGCTAGGCTATTTCTAATTGTTTAGCTTTCTATACAGTGTGGAGATGGAATTTTTAATAGAGAAATCTTTGTAGCCATCTTGTTTTTTGACACAAGTTCCCAGCCACTGAGTTGTTAAATCCGAGTATATAACATTTTAAGACTCGAACTCACATTGCAGTTTTTTAGACAGCACTAGTAATCAGTTCACAGTGCAACACTCAAGCTTCACTAGCAGGGGCAAGAAGTTCAAGTCAGCTGCCTGCAAGAAGCAGCAGGTATTATGATAGTAGTGGTTATCTTGGGATACAGCCACGAAGCACACATCCTGAGAGGAGGGTGCGGCTATCCAGCCTGTGCTTATTAATGTCTAAGGTCTCATTAAGCCTAAGCAGTGTGTTGGAGAAGAAAAGTTAAAAGCACAAAAGAGTTATCTGCCCTCTAACTCTCTTTACATTCTTAAATCCATTTATTATATCGCCTTCCCCCAGAATCACAGCTGCCAAGCCCAGCCTGAGCACTCATGTCTTTGATCAAACTCTCACATGTCTTTCTGGGTAAAACCATGAAAATCTTCAAGTCTCTTATTATATGACTAATAAGCCCTATTCTGAAAGCCACCTTTCTGGTCACTTGTCCCAATGAATCTGCTCCCACAGACAAAGTCTCTGTTTGCTGAGGGTGATCTATATGATCACATGAGTCTAAAACCATTTTCTCTACCATCTCTACCCATTGCATCCTACCATCTTCACACCTCAAATGCCACCACTTCTTCCAATCTGCCATGCCTACCCAGAAGATCTTTCCTTGTGAGGCACTTGCACCCCTTTGCCTGGTGGGCCTCTTGAAGGTGGAGATACATCTCACAAAGTTGTTTTTTTTCAATCAGTCATCTCTGCCTCCTGTTCACAAGTCACTAAATAAGTGTCTGCCAAGTAGCATTTTGCAGGCTTTAAATTACATCAAATGGCACAAAGGTGAATAATCTTGTGAGATCCTTTTATTACCACTGTTGCATAAAGGTAGCAATAATTTGCTTGATAATGCAAATTATTATCTATATTATCTCCATAATTATTATTATCTCCATAATAATGCTTGATGGAGCTCCCTTTCCTCTGTATGTAACTATGTTGGCCATCCTTTTCCTGGTTCCAACTTTCTTAAGCAGTCCATAGGAGGCTCATTCTTGGTGGATATTGCCAGTTTGTCCTGAATTTTTGGTTTCAAATGCAACCTTTCAGCATTTATGTGGGGTAGAAAGTCTACTTTTTTTCTTGGACAGATTCTGGAAACTGATTTGAAAATTGGACATTATTGTTTATTAAAAAGAAAACACAAACAAGAATGGACTACATCAGTATTCTATCATAGAGGAGGAAGGGGTTCACGAGCACTCACCCCTAACTGAGAAGCAATGGTCAGGTGGGTTCTAGTGGAGGGAGAATCAGTTTTATTTGAGGATGTGGCCCTTGTTAGAGTGGTCATCTGGTGGATGGTCCCATGATCAGGAAGGACTATATGGGCAGCTATGAGAAGCACAAATTGGACTCAATGGATTGATTATTTTTTAAAAAAAGAAGGAAGAGGAGGAGAAGAAGATGGAGACACGAAGTTGGGAGATAAGGAGGTGGGCATAAATCTGGGAGGAATTAGGAGTAAGTGTCAGAGTGGCTATGATAAAAAATACTTTGAATGAAATTCACAAAGGATTAATAAACACTTTTTTTTTTTTTTTTTTTTTTTTTTAGAAAAAGAAGAAAAGAAGTGTAGTAACACAAGCTTTTAACTTCAGCACTCATGATGCAGAGCCAGGTGGATCTCTGTGAGTTTGAAGCCAGCCAGGGTTACACAGTGGGACCCTGCTCAAAAAAAGAAAAAAACTTTGCTAAGCATGAGCCTGAACCTGAGCCAGCATCATCCATGGTTTCTGCTTCAGGTTCATGCTGGAGCTCCTGTCCTGGCTTCCCTCTGGGGTGGGCTGCAACCTCTAAGATGAAATGAACCCTTCCCCCTGCACTGCTCCTAAAATAATACACTACAAGATGTACTAAATAAACACGCTTCTGTTCCTTCACCCTCCACTCCCCCACCCCCGTCCCAAAGCACACATAAACACCTATGTGTCAAATGCAATCCTTCCCTTAACAGTGCTCCATGAAATAAGTCTCTGGTATACAAGGGACACAGAAGCTTTGAAAAGGTTTCAGAACAGCTTGTCCCGGCACCGGGTCCCACACAACAGAGCCTTGTCCCTCTGCTGAATTGCTCTTTGCTCTGACTGAGTCAGCTAAAGAACACTGTCCATGGTTATTTGGACATGCTGTGGGTTGGTATGAGTGAGGCTGATAAACCAGGTAACTGCCAACAAAATATTTTCCCGTACATTTCCTAGACTGTCTCAGAATGCACAATATGCCTAAATGCGGATATAGTCAAAATGATCTTGGAAAAGCATTGCCCTTTCCCGCTCTTCCACAAAGAGCACATCGTCGTCGGTGAGACACCTATCACGTGGTTCTAGTGCCACTGGTTTAGGTCTGAGGTGGACTGAGGAGAGAGAGGTACAAGGGTCATTTGTCACCTCTGCTCTGGGATGCGGATGGTACAGAGGGCAAGTGGGTCTGTGTATAAACATGGGGAGTTCTTGTGCAATGTGCAATAACAAAACCACAGAACAGAAACAGAGAAACGCCAGGGAGGTCTCCGGGGCCACCAAATAATAGACTTCACAAATGTCACAAAGCATGTGGCATGTGAGTGTGGAAAGGATCAACAAAGCTTTGCTAATGGATGGGGCAAAGGACAAAACAGGCAGATAGAGTGCTGTGTACAGAGGTACAGCTGTGTGTACAGAGAATTTCCAGAGCCCAGGGGAACTATTACAGAGACATACAGGGAAAGGTGAGGGAGAGACCCCAGGGGGGCTAATGAGAAAGGTGTGACTGTGCTGGACCCTTCCTCCTCACCACCGGAGACAAAAAATTCCCAAACTGGGATTACCTAACACGGTTAGGGTTGTATTGTGCAAATGCCTCTTGGGAAAGTTCCTCTTGATGTTTGGAAATCCTGAATTGACCCTCCAGACCAGCTGCCTGCTGTGCCCCTGCCCTTGGGACTGCTGGCCTCTGTGGTCATCATCCATGGGTTCCCTTTCAGTTGATTTCAGGTGGTAGACATCGGCCAGAAACCAGAAAATCAGAGAGGGACCAGGGAAGGTCCTTGGTAGCTCTTCAATAGAGCAAGGAGAGAGGGGTGACGAAAAGGATAGGGGAGAGAAGAGGTGAGGAGAAAGAAGAGAGGGGTTGGGGGAAGTGAGGAGAGGAGAGAGAATATAGGAGGAAATAGGGAGCTAGAGGAAGGGAGAAGAGGGGAGATTTTTTTTAAAGCAATTACCTCTTCAAAATGTGGATCCTGGAAGTCTGTTCTGCAGGGCAGGCTACTAAAGATCCAGAAAATAGATGGCAATGGTATCTCCTTACAGGCACTTTTTCCTCCCACGCTTCTGGTTGATTATCCAACCACCTACACTAGCGTCATGTGCTTTATTCAAATGTTCTGATAGAAGTGTCATCATAGGGCTCGAAAGATGGCTCAGCTGTTAAGAGCACCTGCTCCCCTTGCAGAGGACCCAAGATCAGTTCCCAACACCCAAATGATGCTTCATGACCATCTGAAAGCCCAGTCCCAGGGACCTTCTGACCTCTGAGGGCACCAGGCATATATGTGGTACACATACATTCACACAGGCAAAACACTCAGACATAAAATAAATAAATCTAAAAATTGAATAAATGTCAGTCACACTCATAAATGCCTTAATTGGTAACATTAAGTAAAAATACAGTGTTTGGGGGAACTCTGCCCAAGCTGATACACAGGGCTAACCACTGGGCATGCTTATCACATCTGACCCGCTTCCTTCCTGCCAGGCTATAGGTTGGTACTGGCCACACACTGAGTGGGGCCTGCCCTACTCCAGGGTTCTACTTTCAGCCCTCTGTTGTTGTGAACTGCTGTGCCCATCTTCTGTTTCTTTCAGCCCTGCCCACATCTTAGTCTACCTCGCCCACATGATCAGACTTCAGTATTTTAATTGTTTCCTCTCAGCAAGTCTGTATTACCTCAGAGTTGATCACCTGAAGAAAAAAAAGAAAGACTGTGCTGCCAGTCCTTTGGTTCATATGGCTCATCATGTCCTTGATCTGTGTGCTAATATATACAGAGGATAATCAAAAACATTAAATGAATAAATGGACTCATTTTCTCCCACCCATAAGAAACTGACTTTAAAAAAGTTCAACGAGATGGGTCAGTGGGTAAGGGCATTTGCTGCAAAGGCTAATAACCTGAGTTCAATCCCCAAAACTCATGTGGTGGAGAGACTCCCTCTGCCCTGCATAGGCACACTGTGACACACACAGTAAATACACAAATAAATGCAATAGAAAAATTTAAAGTTCACAGGAAGCTAAATTATTAATCCTTGGTCAGAGATTCTCAAAGGGAATATGTATCTCAGAGATGGAAGTTTCTAAAAGTAAAAATAATAAATGTAAAACTTTGATGAGTTCAGCGAGAATAAATTAATTTTTTTGCTTGTTGTGCAAGCCTGAGGATTTGAGTTTGAATCCCCAGCACTCACATGAATTGCCAGGCATGTTGGTGTACACTTGTAATCACAGCACGGAAGAGGTAGACACAAGATCCTTGGAGCTCACTGGTGTAGTTGGAAGTTTTCTTAAGTCCTGCCTGCCCCTTCCCCCTGCAGACCTGCAGATGCTTATAAAATAATCATTCAGAGGCTTAATATTATTTATAACTGCTTGGCCATTAGCTCAGGCTTATTACTAACCATCTCTTACACTTAAATTAACCCATAATTCTTATCTATGTTTAGCCACATGGCTTGGTACCCTTTCTCAGTTCTACCTTGTCATCTTGCTTCCACTGTATCTGGCTGACAACTCCTGACTCTACTCTTCCTCTTCCCAGAATTCTCCTTGTCTGCTCACCCTGCTTATACTTCCTGCCTGGCTACTGGCCAATCAGGATTTTATGAAACCAGTGTACCAAAGCATTGTCCCATAGCATTTCCCCCTTTCTGTCTAATCAAAAAGGAAGGTTTTAACTTTCACATAGTAAAATTACATATAACAGTTATCGAGCAAGAATTACAGTTATAATATCTGCTCTATTTGTATTTGGCAAAATTAAAGAAAATATCATCTATCCTATATTTGTGAGTCTAAAGTTTCATATCTAATTTTCTTTTATCATAACCAAGGAAAATTATAACTATAACTATTTAGTCTTCAATTACATCAAAGACCTTAAAAGGATAGGATATGATATTACCTAAGGAAACAGGAAATGCACTGTAAACAACTTTCAAAATTCTGGAAATGACAGAGACAGCTGCCTGCCTTGACAGTCATCCAAAGTTCCTCTGCAATGTTGGGGCATCCATTCTTTAGCCTGTAGGCCTAGAGTCTCTCAGTCACTTCTCTGTGCCCTGTAGAATGTCTGGCCATTTCTCCTGAAAAGCAGGAACCTGAAGGACCATCTCACCTTGCAAAGTTCAGTGGTTGCCTTTCTATGGGTCCTGTATGTTCAGTTTATACAACATATTGTCAATCAGTCAATGCAAGGGCATCTTTTTGCCCAGTGGCTAACTTTTGCCACAAAGAAAGCAAACTCTATAATGAGTTTAATCAGTGCCATCATTCTCCTCAAAGTAATTGGTGCTGCCAAGAGCAGACGAGCCTCATTATCCAGAAAAGTCTTCATTTTTAAATGCCATATTCTGTATGTCTTTGAAGTGTTTAAAGATTATCTACCTAATTGAAATATATCTATGTATACCTAGAAAACTTAACTAACATAAGTTTGATTATCATAGATGATTAATTATTAATCTGAATTTTTAAATTATACATTACAATTTTAAATGAGCTACACAAACATAATACCTTAAACAAAAGTAGAAATATGCATAAAGTATAACAAAATTAAATTTGTAATAGACTAAAATCTTTAGCAATGTAAAACATTTTAAACAAGTTGTTTCTGTTTAAAAGTAGGTTCAGCCGGGTGGTGGTGGCGCACGCCTTTAATCCCAGCACCCGGGAGGCAGAGCCAGGCGGATCTCTGTGAGTTCGAGGCCAGCCTGGTCTCCAAAGTAAGTTCCAGGAAAGGCGCAAAGCTACACAGAGAAACCCTGTCTCAAAAAACAAAAACAAAAACAAAAGTAGGTTCAATAATCTACCCTTTCATCCTATCATATTTATATTATCCCCCTTCCTTCTTTAGAAAGAGACTGCATTTATAATCAACCCCCTTTAAATAAAAATGAACATTTATAAACAATATTTTGGAAATTTGGGCATAGCTTCTCCTACTACTTCCTGTTGATAGGTGGCACTGGTAATCTTATGAGGATCCTGAGAAAATTAAGAATTATAGTTAAATCTTGGCTGTAGTATCTGTGAGGAGGGATCATCTCAGCCAGTTGCTTTGAAGCTGATTTTGGATGTTGGTTGATCTGAGCCATCATGTTATCGAAGACTTTTCAGGGGGTCTTGGCTGATCAAACCATATAAGTCTAGAAGCAATCCATAGGTTCTCATCTTCTGTGGAAAAAAAAAAACAGAACCTCTTTTCCAAAGCAACATATCCTTAGACACAAGTTTTGATGTCAAGATACCTTTAAAATATACATATTGGTTTAACTGAGTAGCCTTTATAATCAACTATCTCTCTGCAGTTAAACATCCCAAAGACAACATAATCCAGACTCTGTATGATTTCCATCTTTACATGGCTTAATTTTTATATTACTTTTACTGTTTCTCTAAAGACTTTATTGTTTGAAACTATTTCTTTTTGTAACTGTCTATATTCATTTTCCTCTCTCTTCCAAGCCTACATACATTTCTACATGCACTGTAAACCATTTAAAGTCTTACTCCATCTGATTCTGCCTTATTGTGAATCTATTGCTTTAAACTGCAGTGGCTAGTACTGAAGCAGCAGCTTGTTGACAAATTTTTAAATGGTCTTATTAAATAAAAAACATGAAGCCAAATATAGCGGTGAAAACCTGAGAGAGATCAGAGGGATAGGAAAGTCACATGCTAACCTCACCTCACCAACTCCACAAAATCAAGCTACTTCCTGTCTACCCACGCCTATATGCCTTGCTGTTCTGCCATCTCATTTACTCTCTCTGTCCAGCTACACCACTTCCTCTTTCTGCCCAGCTCTGTCACTTACTGTCTGTCTATACAGACCTCCAGACCTCCACGGTTAACTAGTGTTGGAATTTAAGGCATGTGCCACCATGCCTGGCTCTGTTCCCAGTGTGGCCTTGAACTCACATAGATCCAGACAGATCCCTGCCTGCCAAGTGATAGGATTAAAGGTGTGTGCTAATATTGCATGGCTTTTGTTTACTTTATTGGTTGACTTTTTCCCTCTGATCCTCAGTTAATTTTTATTGAAGGACACAATACATCACCACATTTCTCCTTTTTTTGTCTAATAAAATTTTTTTAAAAATTTAAAAAAGGTTATAACTAGTGTAAGAAAACTATATACAATAAGTACAATAACTATATATATAATATATACAAGCACTAAATATATCAACAATGTCTAATCTATTTGCATTTGACAAATTCAGAGAAAATATTTCATTATCTATCCTATTTTGGTGAGTTTAAAATGTACCTAATTCACTTTTTATCCTAACTTATATTACCAACAGAAGAAAACTGTCTTATGATGTCTTTCAAATTCATACACTTAACACCTCTTAGTGAGTTTCTTTTCTGAATTTCTTAATAAGGAAAACTATAACTATAACTATCTAATCTTCAACTCCCTCAGAGACCCAAGAAGGAAATAATATTACCCAGTAAAACAGGAAGTGCAAACAAGCGACTTCCAAAATATATGAGTTATGACAGAAACATCCAGCTTTCTGGACAGTCACTTGAGGTTTCTCTGCACATTGGGGCATCATATTCTGCCCGCCTACAGGCTTAGCATATCTGATAGACTCATTTGTGAAGCAGGATGTATGCAAGGTCTACAGCCAGACCTCACATTCCATGCAAGTATTCCATGTACCAGATAAACTTGAATCCCACCAGTGTTCTGTCATGATTCAGGATTTTAAATTCTGGAAATTCCTGGTGTTTTTGGAATTCAGCTTCCCATTCTTCTCAGCTTATGGTGGGTTCATCTCCTTTATTAAATGCCAGTCTACCATTGAGAGTCTAGACTCTGTCAGGTAGTTACTCCTCCAGGAATAACTATTCCAGCTACTATTCCACTGCACACCAGGAGCCATTGGTCCACTACTGCCTGTTCAGCTGCCTTTGAAGGAAGGGTCACTCTACCTTTTCCAGATTGCAAAGCTACTGCAGCAATGGTGCCATATTGCCCTGGCCTCAGAGGACACCTGTTGTCATTTGTCTTAGCAAGCATTGGTAGCTGTGTGTGTGTGTGTGTGTGTGTGTGTGTGTGTGTGTGTGTGTGTCCTGCTTGCCCATTTTGGATAGCATAATGTCAGCAGTTGATGCAAGGGCACTTTCTTGCCCAGTGGATAACTTTTGCCACAGTGAAAGTAACTCCATGTGGAGGTTCTTCAATGCCCATATCTTCTCTGAAGTAGATTGGTGCTATCAGGAGCCAATATGTCTCACAATCAAAAAAAAAAAAAAAAAAAAAAAAGGAAAAAAAATCTATGTTATTAAAACATCTTAAATGACATATTCTGTAGATCTCTGAAGGGTTTGAAGATGACCTGTTTATCTAAAATATATCTTTTATCAACCTTGAAAACTTACCTAATATGACTACAAGTTCGATTGTAATGTCTAACTACTAACTTTCATTTTTTTGTATCCTAATAGTTGGTAATAGTTAGATGAACTGTATAGGTACAATACCTTGAACAAGATTAGAAATATACATATGGTATTTTCTAACAAAATCAATCTCAAATTTGTATCAATATACATAATTTGTATATAATATACAAAAATCCAATCCAATGTAAAATATTTAAAACTAGTAGTTGCTTTCTAAAAGTAGATTCAGTTATCTACCTTTTAATCTTATATAGGTATATAAAATTTGTACAATCTATACAATTTGTATACAATATACAAAAATCTAATCCAATGTAAAATATTTAAAACTAGTAGTTGCCTTTTTAAAAGTAGATTAAAAAATCTACCTTTTTATCTATATCATATCTATATCCTGTCTTTTTTCTTTTCAGAGTATATTCAATAATCTCCCCTTTATTCTATCATTTCTATATTTTTTTCAGAGTAGATTCAACAATCTACCTCTTATCTATATCTTCTTTTTTTCTTTTTCTTTTTTCTTTTGTTCAAACAAGAACCTTAAATCTAATCTCCTTTGTTTAGTCTTTTTCCTGACCATTACCAATAACAACTTGTAACCAATCATCCTAAACAATGACAATTATCTAAAACCCATTGAAAGACCACAAGACACCTGCCCCACCTCTTGGGAATGTGGGTGTCATGTTCTTAAAATTGCTTTCTGTTGTTTGGGGACAAAGGCATCTTTAGAGGATCCTGAAAAGAAAAAAACGTGGGTTAATTGTCAAGTTCTGTTGTATCATTTGTTGTCCAGTCTGCATAATGCAAAAGTGCAGGGCTTGTCTCAGGTCCTCAGTTGAGTAGTCTGTGTGGCTGGATCATCTCAGCTAGCCATCTCAAAATTGTTAAGCTGATCTTTGGGTGATGTTTGCCAGCTTAGAGGTATTATTATTGTCCATGTAGAATTGTCATTGTGAGGCCTCATCATCTTTTTGGAGACTTCAGATTTACTGTTAGGTCATGATTCCCTGCAGAAAACTGACAGAGACTCCAATACAAAAACATGTATATGCAGCTAAATGAAGCCTTTTTATAGAATTAGTTAGTACTCTGTATGACCATTAAAATCATAACAAAAGTTTTATATATTTTGGTTGTGAGCCTAGCCTTTAATGGCTGAGCTATCCCTCCAGCCCAAAAGTTATATACATATATACATATACATATATATATATATATATATATATATATATATATATATATATATATATATGTTGCTAGCCACAGGAAAATGTAATGGAATTCAGCTACTATCACAATAGTTACAATTTGGAAAAGTCAAGGACTTCTCCAAAGGTCAAGCCATAGCTTAAGAAGTCTTGGTGATAATTTAGCATATGTGTGTGTGTGTGTGTGTGTGTGTGTGTGTGTGTGTGTGTATGTGTGTGTATATTAGCCGGTTCCTAAAATGATTTTCTTGTATGCTTCCAAGAACTCCTAACAGTGTGTTTATCTGAAATGTCTATCAACCATCCAAGGGCAAATGAAACAACACCTGTCTCCTAGGTCAGGAGGATAGCTTTATTTCTTGTGCAATTTAGGGTGAGACCCTTCTTCCTTACAGCCTTACTAATAGACTCCTAATTTCTTACCTAACCACTTCTAGGAATGTAGACGGAGCACATAAATTCCCTTCTTGATATACCAACCAATCATTAGCTCTCTGCTGATCTCCTCCTTTACCACTCCCCTTTTGGGTTGTAAAAGAGAGCCTGGTGGTCATTGCCTGAGAAAAATTCTTACCTGTCTTTGTGACTGGTAAGAATTCAAGCCTGGTGACCTTGCTCTGGGAGAGGATTACTACTGCTTGGGTTTTATAACTGAACACCTCAGAGATTTGGGGGAACTGAGAGGTAGAAGGAGAGAGAGGAGGATTTTTGAAGAGAGAACTTGAAGACAAGACAGAGAAGAGATAAGAGAACAGAAGAACTAGATGGCTAAGAACTGGAGAGGAACGGACTAGATGGGAAGAACTAGATTGAAGGGCTAACAGAGAGCACCAGAGGAACAAGATGGAAGATGAGGAAGAGCCAGATGAGGAAAACAAGATGAGAGAAAAGGAGATGGGAGAGGAGCTGATATGGGAAAGAACTAGATGGATGAGAACCTAGAAGGGGCAGAACCAAGATGAAGGAATTAAGAGAGAACCTAGAGGGGCAGCAACAAATGCAAAGAGAAATCAAGAAAGGAAGGAGCTGGGCTTGAGAGTAGAATATAAGCTTGAAGAGAGAGAACTGACACAGAATAATAAAGTTATGGACTAAGGAGTTTTGTGTACATAGATTCATTTCATATCATCAAAGATTAATTATCAGCTGGTTGTAGATTCTTCCCAGACCCTGGGAGGGGACTATCGAGGGGCTGGACCTCCAATAGTCCCATATATACATATATAAATATAAATTTGATATAAAATTCATACCTTAATGATGGGGTAATGTCTTTCTGTATGCTGTGAATGTGTGTTGTTCTGATTTATTGATAAATAAAACCATTTGGCCTATGGCAAGGCAGCTTAGAAGCAGCTGGGAAATTCAAAGAGAAAGACAGGAAGAAGGCAGGGAGGGAAGCTAGCGAGCCGCCCAAGGAGCAATATGTAATAGGATGCAGGCATATAAAGCCACAGAACACATGGCAATACATAGATTAATAAAAATGGGCTAATTTAAGATATAAGAGCTAGCTAACAGAAGCTTGAGCCGTAGGCCATCCAGTTCATAATTAATATAAACCTGTGTGTGTCTATTTGGGTCTGAGAAGCTGCAGGACTGGTGGGTGAGAGAGATTTGTTCCAACCGCCGGCAGGCTGGGACACAGAAAAGCTCCAACTACAACCCACAGCCAGATATTATGCCAAAAGTGAAAGACCTTGGAACACTGAGCCCTAAGTGAGATGTCTCCATCAAATCCCTCCCCTCAAGACTCAGAGGAACCCGTAGAAGAGGAGGCAGATAAATAGTAAGATCCAGAAGGGATGGAGGACACCAAGAAAACAAGCCCTTCTAAGTCAACAGGGTCAATGCACATATGAACTCAGAGAGCCTGAAACAGCATTCACAGCGCTGTAAGGATCTGCACCTATGGCTGAAAGGAGAAGTGGATATGTCCCCATCCCTAAATCAGAAGCTATCTCCAATAGATAAACACTTGCAAATAACAATTTAGTTTCTTCCAAGGCAGTCTCACTGGGGAAACAAACCACTTTTAAGGGTAGGCTGCATGCCCAGCAGTAGACGGCCAACAGAAAATGACCCAATGGCATCTTAGGAGGTTCCTTATCTCATAAGGTCATTATTTTATTTTATTTTTTAATTTTATCTTATCTTAAATTTTAATTTATTTTATATTTTTTCCTTTTCATGTATATTATGGCTTTCAGTTTAGTGTTTTTATGGGATTCCATAGTATGCAAATGAATGGGTCTCAGCATCTATATGTTTCTTGTGCTTTTTTTTGTCTGTGTTTCTTTCTGTTTTGTCTTATACCAATGTGTTAGTTTTGTTTTATTTTATTATATACTATTAATCCATAGAAGCCTGTTTGTTTTCTTCTAATGAGAGACAGAAAGGGGGTGTATTTGGATGAGAAGGGAGGAACTGGGAGGAGTAGAGGGAGGGGAAACTGTAACCAGGATATATTATGTAAGGGGGGAAAATCCATTTTCAAAGAAAAGGAAAAACAATTCCTTTCCAGTCAGTGTGATTCATCAGGGCAACTCGGTTAAATGGTGCTAATATATAAAACCCCATTTGAAAAGTATTCAACCCAGAAGCAGTCCTTAATTAGGCGCCCTGCCCAGCCTGGGGCAAGAACATGTCAGTGAGTTGGATGAAATCACATACTTACAAGGTTGTGGTGGTAAAAGGTTTGTGTGTGTGGCCACATGATTGCTAGAGAAAATGAAGGTTGACAACGGGTTCTGTGGGCTGAGCCAGAGGAGCTGGAGGAGATGCTGCAAGGCATGGTCCACATGCAGATCTTGTTTCTCAATGGGTTCAAACATGTGGAAACAGGGCAGGTGGGCAGAAGTTGCCGGGAGACATTTCAACGCTTAATGTGGTCAGTGATGGGATGAGATGCAGAGTGAGCTTTCTGCCCCATGTTCGCACAAGTATTCAGGAAGCTGTGCCATTGAAGGTATTCTTTTCACCATTTGGAAAGCTGGGCTAGCCAAGTTACATGCTGCCAGCTCAGAGAGCTGATTACCCCAGTGAGGCACTCATATACTATCAAGGCTATGACTCATCTTTAAGAGATGATTTTTTTCTCCTCTTTCCTCAAAAATATAAACAATACATGCAGAATTTAAATGTTTATTCATAATAACTTAATATTGTTAAAATTACTGTCTTGGCATGAGAAGGATTTTCATTGTTTTACTCATTGTATCCAGTATCATATTGGTTGAACATCGAATATCAACAATAATTTATAATGATAATAGTGAACATGCATAGGTTAAGTGTCAGTCATTGGTCTCAGGACATACTAGCCCATTAAAAAATAGTTACAGCCCTGTGAGCAAGTTTGCAATATTATCCCTAATTTACAGATAAGGGAACAGAGTCACAGTGACATCAAGAGACTCAGATAGGGACAGTGGTCGGTCTCAAACCTGGACAGTTTGTATTTGGACAACCATAGCAACTATTTGTTTCATGGAAAAAAACAAGCTTAGAACTGACTATATGTTAGGTACAATGCCTATAACCCACAATATCTTTAGGGACTGTCTTAGTTAGGGTGACTATTCCTGTAATGAAACACCATGACCAAAAGCAATTTGAGGAGGAAAGAGTTTATTTTCCTTACACCTCCACATCACAGTTCATTATCCATGGAGGTCAGGTCAGGGATTTCAAGCCAGGACCTGGAGGCAGGAGCTAATGCAGAGGCCATGGAGGAGTGCTGCTTACTGGCTTGCTCTTTAGAGATTGCTCAGCCTGGTGTCTTATAGAACTCAGAACCACCAGCCCAGGGGTAGCCCCACCTGGGCTGGGCCCTCCCCATCAATCATTAATTTAGAAAGTGCCCCATAGGCTTGCCCACAGTCCAATCTTAAGGAGATACATTTCCTCCTTTCATATGACTCTAGCTTGTATCAAGTTGACATTAAAAACTAACCGAACAGGGGCCTATGAAAATATTTAACTACTCTTAAATTTAGGAGAAAAATGAAATCATGACATTTGCAATAAAATGGATGAAGCTGGAAGTCATTATTTTAAGTGAAATAAACCACACCATAAAGATAAATACACATGTTTTCTCTCATATGTGGATCCTAGATTTTGATGTGTGAGTCTGGGTCTGGGTCTGAATTGTAAGTCTTGAAACTAGAAAGGGGAAGAAGAGAACTTAAGTGAGGGTGTGTGTATAATGAATACATGTGTCATGAAAGCAAAAGCAGGGCATGGGAAGAGAGGAAGAGAACCATGGGAAGAAAGGGGAGGGATGAATAGCAAAGTATACATGAAAATTCCATCATGAAATCCATTACTTTGTATACTGACTGAAAAGAATAAACCTGGAGCTGAAGAAAATATTTTTATTTCTTTTGTTTTGAAAAACCAAAAACAAAACCAAAAACAAAACCATCTCTATATGGTGAGAGAACCCTAGAGGCCAATACATACCCAGGCAGCTCTACCAGAGAGAATTTCAAACCGGGTTTCTCGGAAAAGGTGGCATTGCAACTAGGATTTGGGGACAGCTGGTTCTTGTTCATCCTTTGCAGTGGCAGCAAAGAAATGGAAAGGCTGGCAGGGACATTTCAGAGATGACAAAATCATTGTCAGCAGCAGCAAGCAGGAAGATGGGAAACAATTGATCCAACCTATGAACCACAATAACACCTAGCATGGCATGATAACTCTAGAATTGCAATAGTGGCACTCATATCTTGGCAGTAACCAACAGCTGTCTAAATTGAACTTAATAAGAGGGAGATCATGTCTTGTGGGAGTCTGCTGGAGTCCAACCCTGACCTGCTCCCACCTTTCAAAGGGTTCTTGGGTGGAGGAGAGAGGAATGAGGAAATACTAGGTAGAAAGATAGAAAGGGACAATAAGAAAGACATAAACACAGGATAGCTTCAGGAGGGCCCTGGGTCAATACCCAGTCACCCAGAGCTTTATTCAAATGTTTTTTTTTTAATAATATGCCAAAGGAAGAGGCAACATGTTGTTAGGTCAACATGCACCATACGGCCAAGTGTACACTTTAAAACACTTGGTACACATGCCAGTGGTCAAATCATCCATTATGCAGTCCTGCTGGATAAAGCAAGTTCAGGTCCTCTGACCCTGAGTAATTTGGGCCCCCACAATGTCTGATACTGGAAACCTAGCCAACTACCTGGAGCTAGTGAGGTCATGAATCTTGGAGGAGAACCTATTACCATCACTTTACTTGGCCAGCATAATTCCTCATGACATTCTAAATATTTATCCTTAGACCCACAGATAAGTGTAGCTTCCACCCCTCATCAGAGAGGCTTCTCTTTGCAATAGATGGAGACCCTTACAGAAAACTACAGCTGATCAAACTGCACTGGACAAGTGTTGTGTGGTGCCCAGCCACAACTGGTGCATCTACAACAAATCTCCTGTACCCGAGACCCTGGGGACATTCAAGAAGAAGGAACAGAGGGTTGTAAAAAAAAGAGCTATAGGCAATTAGTGACTGCTCAGAGAGGGAGAACTGGTCTTCTCTAGGGATGAGCCCCCTGATAGATTACCCTAGCTTACATGATCCTCCCTAAACACATACACATATGAACAGCACTAAACAGACTCTGCAGGTTGTATTTATATATACATATGTGTGTATGTATGTATGTGTGTATGTATGTATATGTGTGTATGTTTGTGTATATGTATGTATGTGTGTGTATGTATGTATATGTGTGTATGTTTGTGTATATGTATGTATGTGTGTGTATGTATGTGTGTATGTATGTATATGTGTGTATGTTTGTGTATATGTATGTATGTGTGTGTATGTATGTGTGTATGTATGTATGTATGTGTGTATGTATGTATATGTGTGTATGTTTGTGTATATGTATGTTTGTGTGTGTATGTATGTGTGTATGTATGTATATGTGTGTATGTTTGTGTATATGTATGTTTGTGTGTGTATGTATGTATATGTATGTATGTATGTGTCTATGTATATATGTATGTATGTATGTGTGTATGTATGTGTGTATGTTTGTGTGTATGTATATGTATGTGTGTATGTATGTATATATGTGTGTATGTATGTGTGTATGTATGACAAGAAGAGGTTATGAAGTTGAGAGGAAGTGGGGAGCATGGAGGAGTTGGAGAGGAGGGACTATAGGGTGGAAACCATGTAAATACAATATCCATTCATGAAAAAAATAGTAAGTATTGGAAAATACTCTCCCTGATCCTACATATTCCAGGAGTGTCTCTATTTATAGATAAGGAATATTTCTCAAAAGAAGTAAGAAGGGGAAGTCAGCTGAAACTCCACCAGACAGGAAGGAATTTATGATGTACAGTTTGGAACCATTTTGCACTGTAAAGTCATCCATGAATTATGAAATTATTAAAAATGCTCCCCTAGGATCAGATAACTAAGAGGGTTGTTTAGAGTCAGGAATGCACCCTCTGGATCATTTCTTAGTAAGCCGATCCCTTGTAATATCATTGTTGGCAACATAGCATGGGCCTACTGTGTGCAGGTATTCCACTAAGTACTTTAAAACAGCGTTTTATTTATTCCAAGAACTTCAGAAAGTCATTGCAATCACCCACGGTCTTGAATGTGCCCATGCTTGTCAATCCACCAAGTGGCACAGGTTTAAAAGCCAGATAGTCAGTTGCCTCTGCCTTTGCTCAGAAGGCACTTGTGGATCTGCTTGGCTAGGACTCCTTTGCCCCCCAGTCTGCCTGCCAGCAATGGGTTCAGCCTTCTGCATGGTCACAATGGCGGAATGCATATTCAAGATTCCTGTGTCCACTGGCTCCTGTTTACACGTCAGCCATGGTAACCAGGCTTCCGGTTCATTTCCTGTGACAATACCATTGCCGCTCCCCACTTTCAGGCACGGCATCAGAATTGGCTGCCCACCCCTCTGTTCCTGCTCCATCATCCCTCTGTTCCTGCTCCACCCATCCCTCTGTTCCTGCTCCACCCATCCCTCTGTTCCTGCTCCACCCATCCCTCTGTTCCTGCTCCATCCATCCCTCTGTTCCTGCTCCACCCATCCCTCTGTTCCTGCTCCATCCATCCCTCTGATCCTGCTCCATCCATCCCTCTGATCCTGCTCCACCATCCCTCTGTTCCTGCTCCATCCATCCCTCCAATCCTGCTCCACCCATCCCTCTGTTCCTGCTCCACCCATCCCTCTGTTCCTGCTCCATCCACCCTTCTGTTCCTGCTCCACCCACCCCTCCACTCCTGCTTCCAGTATATCAGATACTTAAGAACCAAGGCGCCTCCTTCTTTCCCTTGCACAGCTTTCAGGACCCTTGCTTTTGGGCTTTGTCTATTTGCATATTTCTAGATTCTCCTGAGTTTGTCTGCTGACCTAGGCTGACCTGGGCTTCCCCTCATGCAGTACAGGGCTGAGCACTAGAGGTATGCTTATCCCAACTCCAGCCTTCCTCCTTCCAAGCAAGGCCTTCTTAGTATCTCATCTCTTACATTAAAAATAACAAATATTGGGGGGCCGGCGATATGGCTCAGTGGTTAAGAGCACTGGCTGCTCTTCCAGAGGACCCAGGTTCAATTCCCAGCCACATGACAGCTCACAACCACCTGAAACTCGAGTTCCAGGGTACCTAGACCTCACACAGACATACATGCAGGCAAAATACCAATGCACATAAAAACAAATGACTCTTAAGACAAATGTAGACAATATCTCTTTAAAAGGACAGTAGCCACATGCCAAATGCTACCTTTGGTTCTCTGCCCCTGCCCTCTCCACTGTTGTTACCCCCAAAGGGCTTTCCAAGGCTAGAGGGTTGTCCGAATGCTCTTCTCCTCAGCACAAGGGTTACTAGAAACCCATTCAGCTCCATTGGCTTGTGAACAGGTTACAGGCTGCAAAATAATATCAGGTTCTGTGAGACAATGTTGATAGAGTTTAGAAGTCTCAGAATTGGCTTGGTTCTGAAAACCTCCATTTAATCATCTGAAGACAGCCCAACTTCCAGAGCATCAGGTCCCTCTCTCAGGGAACAGAGTTTCCTGAATTCTTAAGAACCTCCCAGCTCACAGGCAGAACCTTTTTGTAGGTCTGATTCACAAAGAAACTGGATCTTCATCAGGAAATTCCACTCTTGGAAAGTGACCACTTTCCCGAGGCTCCTTGTCCCTCTGATCAAATGTTCCCTCTTCCTTGTACATGTCCCAACATTGTGCCATGAGAACACTTCTTTTTCTTTTCTAAAAAAATATATTTTTAATTTCGTGCATAGATGTGTGCATCTGTTGTGTGGATGTTCACGTGTGTGGGTGACCACAGAGGTCATGAGAGTGTTGGATCTCTGGGAGCTGGGCTTACTGATGGCCGTGAGTCACACGTGGTGTAGTTCTGAAAGAGCACCTAGTGCTTTTAACTGCTGAGTCGTCTCTCCAGCTAACACCTCAAAGACACTTTGCCCTCATTGTAGCTGGAGATCTTTTCTCCGGTGCCACCAAGGCCCTGCGGTCCCACAATCCACGGATAAAATAATCACTCAGACATTTATATTACTTAAACTGCTTGGCCATTAGCTCAGGCCTACCATTGTCTAGCTCTTACTCTTATATTTAGCCCATTTCTATTAACCTATACTTTGCCATGTGGCTCGTGGCTTACCAGTACCTTACATCTTCCTTGTCATGGCGGTGGCTGGCAGTGTCTCTCCCCCAGCCTTCACTTCTCCTCCTCCTTGTCCCACCTACCCTATCCTTCCTGTCTGGCTACTGGCCAATCAGCACTTCATTTATTTTAACCAATCAGATCAACACATTTGACATACAGAACATCCCACAGCACCTCATGGTTATCTCCTCTTCACTAGAGTAGATCTCACTCACTCTCTCTCTCTCACTGTCTCTGTCTCTCTGTCTCTGTCTCTCTCTGTCTCTGTCTCTGTCTCTCTCTGTCTCTCTTTGTCTGTCTGTCTCTCTCTCTTTCTCTTTCTCTCTCTCTCTCTCTCTCTCTCTCTCTCTCTCGTGTGTGTGTGTGTGTGTGTGTGTGTGTGTGTGTGTGTGTGTGTGTGTGTGTGTGTGTGTGTGTGTATTTCCTAGCATTGCCTCATTTGATGCAGTAACCATGCCAGTGAACGAACTGGAGCTCGGAAAGACAGACAAGGTTGGCAGGAATAAGATACAATCAGCATAAATGCCATTTATACTGGTCCACTGGTGTTGTTATAAGAATTATAGATTTGGAGAAGCATGAGGTAAAAAGTATCATTGAATATGTGATACAGTGTGAAGAAATGCTTTGTAAGGGGCAGCAAATGGGTCAGATTCTGGGGATTTCATTAATAATTTCTACAATATATACCTTTAATTAAAAAAACTTAGTTTTTTTTATATGTATGAGTGTTTGCCTACATGTATGTATGCACACCACATACATGCCTGGTGCCTGGAAGGTCAGAAGAGAATACTAGATCCCCTGGAACTGGAGTTTAATTTTTGAGCCACCATGTGGGTGCTGGGAAACGAACCCAGGTCATTTGCAAGAACAAGTGCTCTTCATGGCTGAGCCGTCTCTCCAGTCCCCAATTTACACCTTAAAAACTTACAGTTAGGCAAAGGATGCAGTGATCTGAACTTGTCCTTATACAAGGGAGCAACTTTTATTAGGTCTTGATGTGGTTGGAAAGAAAACGGCCTCCAGAGGAGTGGCACCATTGGGAGGCGTGGCCTTGTTGGAGTGGGTGTGGTCTTTTTAGAGGAAGTGTGTCACTGCGAGGGGAGGAGCTTGAGGTCTCTTTTCTCAAGATTCAGTCAATGTGGCCATCAGTCAACTGCCTGTTGCCTGCCTATGAAGATGTAAGGACTCTCAGCTCCAACACCACGTCTGCCTGCATGCCTCCATGTTCCCCTCCATGCTGATGATGGACTGAACCTCTGAAACCATAAGTGAGCCCCCTCAATTAAATGTCTTCCATGTAAGAGGTGCCATGGTCATAGTGTCTCTTCACAGCAGTGGAAAGCCTGACTCAGACACGTCTGTTAAAACATAGCCCTCATATTAGATTCTTTCTTTGTATTAAAAAGTTTTTCCAGCCAGGTGGTGATGGCATGTGTCTTTAATCCCAGCACTTGGGAGGCAGAGACAGGTAGATATCTGAGTTCCAGGCCAGCCTGGTCTACAAAGCAAGTTCCAGGACATCCAGGGCTACACAGAGAAACAAAGAAACAACGAAAAAAAGCTTTTTGTCCTAGTATTTGTTTGTTTAGGAGTTTAACAGACAATGAACAAATAGTAAATGTCTGTCTGTACACTCAGTTGGAGCCCGAGTTACTAACATACCTGGTTGTAACATTTGCACAGGGTGATGAGACGCCTTCACCTACATGCAGTGTCCTCCAGAGGAACAACATGGACTGAAAACTCCCAAAGAGGACTTGATTTTAAGGAATCTTGGAGACTCAGAAGCCCAAAATGAAACATACCTGGAGGGCATGCTCTCAAGTCAGACTACAGACAGCTGTCCCAGAGAGCACAAGCAACTCTGGACTTAAAATATTTAGAAAATGTGGTGGTATTGTGTTCTCCACAATATTGTGCACCCTAATAAACTTATCTGGGGTCAGAGAACAGATAGCCACTAGATACAGAGCCACAAATGGTGGCTAGAAAATGGGAAGAGTAAGCCATAGCAGAAGTTGGGCGGTGGTGGTGCATGCCTTCAATCCCAGCACTTGGGAGGCAGAGCTATCTGGGTCTCTGAGTTCAAGGCCACTTTAGAAACAGCTAAGCATGGTGACCCATGCCTTTAATCCCAGGAACCCAACCTTTAATCCCAGGGAGTGGGGGCAGAAAGAGAAAGGTATATAAGGCGTGAGGACCAGGAACTAGAGGAGTAAAGCATGTAGTTACTTAAGCATTTGGTTGGTTAAGTGTTCAGGCTTTGGAGCAACACAGTTCAGCTGAGATTCATGTGGAGGAGGACTCAGAAGCTTCCAGCCTGAGGAAACAGGATCACCTGAGGAACTAGCAAGGTGAGATAGCTGTGGCTTGTTCTGCTTCTCTGATCTTCCAGCATTCACCCCAATAACTGGCCTCAGGTTTGAGTTTCATTAATAAGAACACTTAAGATTCATGCTACAAGAAAATAAATCAAAGAACACTCCATGATGGTCTACTGAAGCCCATGAGGAAAACACCCCCAAAGGATGCTGGGCGTTAGAATTACCAGATAAAAATATAAAATGCTGGCAGAATAAAAGTGATGGAGAAAGAAGAGGTTCTAATATGACCAGTTATGAAAAAGTACCAAATGAGCTCATTTTAAAATTGAAAAATATGAAAAGAAGCCAAAAAAAAAAACAAAAAAAAAACAAAACAAAACAAAAAACCAACCCCACAAACAGCAGTGTTGTCCTAACAGGTACCAAAACGAAGAAGATGTGACTGCAAACAGGCAACTCACCCAGAACCCGCTGTTCAGCAAGGAGATAGCAGCCATCTTTGGAGTTTAGAATACTATCAAAGGCAAACGAGGACCCAGAAAAGCTTCATATCCATGAAGAGGGACTTCATATCCATGACTGGATGGAGGCTGCTGTGGAAGGGCGCTAGGGTTGGACTAACTGAAGTGGGCACCGTTGTGTGACAGAATTAGATGCACATCTGGTCTTCTCTGCTTGGTGCTCACAGGAAGCCAAGGCGAAAACTGCGAAGTTGACCATCCCTGAACAAGTCTTGACTGCTGGGGACAGAGCTCTGTAGAGGCTGTGGCAGGGACTCTGTGGCCTCACTTGGCTCAGAATTGTTATGTCCTCTGGCCTGTCCTCAGGATACTCAGTCTCTTTCTGTGGAAGATTCCACTGCTTAAGTTCACCTTGAGAGTTAGGATTTCAACACAGAAAGTTGGAGGGATGTAAACATTTGAGCTATAGCAGCATTATTTACATTCAAGGCAACTCACTCGTGTACGTTTGATGAATTTAGAGTTATATATCATTTTGAAACAGCCCTAATATAGAGATAGCAACTATTTCCCACACTGAAAAATCCTTTTCTTTCCTTTTTTTGTTGCTTGGGACTTGTTGGGCTTTTATGTCTGACTCATCTACTAATCCTGACAAACTTTCAGCTCTTATTTCTTTGAATATTTCAAGTTGTCCTTATCTCTCCTGCTTCATTTTAGAAATACAAACCTCCACGCCTCACCCATTCTTTTCCATATCTCTTGGTCTTTTGGGCCACATTCTAAGTACTTTTATTTTATATACTGGTCTTCAACACTCACCAGATCTTCAAAGAAAGAGACTGGATATCCAAAGGACAAAGGTAGAAAGGTAAATCTTTCTTTCAATGAAAAGAATTGCTTCCATTTTTATATTTTCTTGCTTTCTCAATACAGAAGCTTTCTAACACAATTTGAGAAGCAATATAGTACAGGCAGCTATTTTACATTTTTGTTCGTTTGGAAGGAAACTGGTAGGCATCTAGTTACTATTTATTACTTTGCAGTATAAGATTTAAAACAACAAAAGTTAGCATTTTTACGCTTTCAGCAATAAAACTTCAGAATGATGAAAGCATTTCAAAAAATTAACTCACAAAGTTGTCTTCCCATACCATATATTTTTAATCCCAGCACTTAGGAGGCAGAGGCAGGTGCATATCTGTGAATTCAAGGCCAACCTGGTCTACATATCAAGTTCCAGTACAGCCAGTACTATATAATAGGGACACTGTGTCTCAAAGAAAACGCAAAAAGTCAAAACAAAACAAAACAAAACAAAAAACCAAACCAACCAAACAAACAAACATACAAAAAAACAAAAGCAAAAATAAATCGTTTGAAAGGAAGAGTTGTATTGAGTTTTCCATCCCATCATACATGTTGCAAAGAAAAAGGAAAGAAAGAAGGTAAGATCTCACTGTCAGTTCTCATGGATGGACACTCACTAATTAGATCCCAGCCAGACATCATTTGTGATAGAAAATGATTATCAAAGTAGACAGTGATGGAATCTTTTGCATTTGGCTCATGAATATTTATTTGTGCCTTATCTTTTCAGCTACTACATACATTAAAAGAAAAAACAACAAGTATAGATGAATAGACCAGGGATGGGATTGAAAATCCAAAATTAAACTAACTCGTTTACGACATGTTGATTTTTGACAATAAACAGAATAACCCTATTGGGGGGATGTTTTCAACAGTTGAGACAACTGGCTATACCTACTTAAAGAACTGAACTGAATCTCTGTCATATATGATGGGAAATTTAACTCCAAATGGACCAAGGACCAAAATGTAAGCTACAATGCTAAAACATTCAGAAGAAAACACATATGCTGATCTCTGCAGTTTTGAAGAATTAGGCGATAGTGTTTTAGATGTCATGAAAAGTAAAATCAACCAAAGAAAAATAATGAATAAACTGGACTTCATCAAAGTAAAAAAAAAAATGAGGCAAGGTGTGGTGGTGTATACCTGTAATTTAAGCACTTAAGAGGCTGAAACAGGAGGATTGCTACAAGTTGAATGCCATATAACAACAAGAAGTATCGATAGATAACAAGACCCTGTCTCAAAAAATGTTTGTGAAAATTTCCAAGAAAGATTGTGGTTGGGGAGATGGCTCAGCAGTTAGAGCAGTGGTTGCTCTTCTAGAGGACCCAGGTTCAGTTCTCAGCACCCACATGGCAGCTCACAACCATCTGCAACTCCAGTTCCAGGAGATCTAATGCCCTCTTCTAGCCTCTGAGGGCACCAGACACATATGTAGTGCATAGACATACACACAAACAAAAGACTTAAAAATATAAAATAAAATAATTTTTAAAAAGGTTTGTGTTTAAAGGCCACTATGAAAAAAGTAAAAGCCACAGAAGAGCATAAATCATAATTGATAGGGTGTAGTATCAAAATTAGAAACTATACAAAGAACTCTAACTACTCAATAGTAGGAAAACTACTCAACCAAAAATTAAACAAAGAATTTGAGAGAGCATTTAACCAAAGATGCTAAACAAATTCCCAGGCACATGATAAGTTCCTCAAAGTCATTAGTAATTTGAGAAATGTACATCAAAACCACAATGAGATACCATTCACAACCATCAAGATGATAATAATCAAATAGACAGATAATGGCAAATGTTGACATGGATTTGGAGAAACTGGAGCCCTCATACATTGCTGGGGGGAGGGTTTATAAAAAGCTGCAGTCCCTTTGCAAAAAGTGTGGCAGTTTCTCAAACAATTAAACATTCAGTTAGTACATGGGCTAGCAATGCTACTCTTAATACAGAAAATAAATGAAAACAAAAATCTGAAAATATTCAAATCACAATATTCTTTATCTGTCCAAAGCAGAAGCAGCCCAAATATCCATCAGTTGATTAAGAGGTGAATAACATGTGGTATATCCATTCATTGGAACATTATTTGGGCATAAAGAGTAATGAAGTACACATACACACTACTATAACACAGATAAATCTTAATATAACGTTAAAGAAGCAAGACACATCTGTATCATTGCACTTGCATGAAATGTTCAGCAAACCCATAGAGACAGAAATGATGACTGGTCACTAGAAGGTGGGAGTGGAAGAGAGTTTGGGATGACTACTCATGAGTGTGGGTTTCTTTCTTTTTCTTTTCTTTTCTTTTTAAGATTTATTTATTTATTATGTATACAGCATGTATGACTGCAGGCCAGAAGAGGGCATCAGATCTCATTACCGATGGTTGTGAGCCACCATGTGGTTGCTGGGAATTGAACTCAGGACCTCTGGAAGAACAGTCAGTGCTCTTAACCTCTGAGCCATCTCTCCAGCCCTGAGTGTGGGTTTCTTTTGAGGTTAAGAAAAACACTGCAAAATTTGGTAGTGATAATGTGAGTATAATTTTGTAAGTATAGAAAAAAAAAAACCACTGAAATAAAACCTTAATAAAATTTAAAAAATGGTATTACAATAAATCAAATCAGTCTAAACCAAATTTGGTCTTGAACCAAAGACTGATTTTTTGAGTAAGTCTATTTCATCATATTACTATTTGCTAAAGAAGAGAAGTTTGTGCTGACCCTAATTTAAATGGGCTTTTAAGATGGTATAATGTTTACCTTATCCTTTAAATGTGGCCTGCTCTCCACTATACATAAAACACTCACATTTTATTTGTTTTTGATTTCTATTTAATTTTTCACAGAGGATATCATGTAACCAAGGCTGGCCACGAGCTCACTGGATATCTGAGGATGACCTTGAACTCCTGATTCTTTTGCTACTACCTCCTGAGCACTATGATTATCAGTATGCACCTATAATTTTATGCCATGCTGGAGGCTGAAGCCAGGGCTTCAGGCAAGTTAGGCAAGCACTCTACCATCTGATCTACATCTCTATCCCCACATTTTATATAACATATAGTATCAGTGAAACAATATAGCAATATAATTTCTAGTACATAGGAGATGCATGTATAAGGTTTCCCACTGATGGGAGATAAGAGCCACAAAAGGTTTGAGACCATTTTGCCAATGGCTTGTCAAGCGAGAGGAAAAATCTTGGAGAGATTGCCATCAGCAGGGGTTAGTGACACACCAAATTTATCTCATATATCCTGAGATAATTTATGTATATAATAAAAATAAACCTGAGTGTCTCTATTGAAAATTTTGTATGCATACTTTATTAATTTGTCACTCAATTTAATTCATCCTGTGCTGACAACTTAGTAAGTTTCCAATCCCTGTTTCCACAGAGGAGGGTCACACCTCACATACCATGTACTGAAATAAATCCTTTGAGGATAATGACGGTATAGTTTTCTTCAGCCATGTCGCTGACTGCTAGCCAGGTCCTGGCACCCTTTCCCAATTCAGCCTCAATCATAGACGTCGTTGTCTGGGCCAATGTCTGGTCTCTTTCACCAGCTTGCCCTGGAAAAAGACACTGGTGTCCCTGTAGTCTGTGGTCTGTCTCCTCAAATGTTTGTCTGACCTCGTTATCCAGAACAGTCTCCAAGTGTAGCCTGCCTCACAGCACTGAGTCTGCAAAAGGCCAGGGTACTCCCTTTAAAGTGACAAAGCAAAATAGAACCATCTGTCTTGCCAGGCCTGGAAAATACCAGGGCCAGATTGCTCTGGTTTTAAAGAAAATTTATAAGCGGGGCTCTGGCCACAACCCTGAAAGATTGCTGGGAAAACTTTAATACAATATTCAAAAGCCCAGAGGAAAGCCTGCTTTGCTGCTGGTTTTCCTGCTTGCTGGTGCTCTGCAGGAGGAGCTTGGTCCTGTATGAGTGGCACCCAGAATTAGGGCAGCCAGCCTCTTAGCCAACACTCAAGTGTTCTCTTTGTCATGGTGCTGTGGCAGGAAGTATGTCCAGAGAACTCCCATTACAATTCTCTATCTGTGGAGAGAGAGCTCAGCGACAGAGAGCACTGGCTGCCCTTCCAGAAGACGTGAGTTTGAGCCTCAGAACTCTCACATCAGTTCACAATTGTCTGTAACTTCCGTCCCATGGGATCCAAGGGCAGCAGGCACTCCCATGATTCACAAACACTCAGGTAGACAAAATACCCATACACAAAACAATAAAATTAAGGTAATATAAAATAGATCTTAATTTAAAAAAAAAACATCTGTATCTGTTCCCTGTCCCGGGAAGCCCCTCATGGCTCTGATCTTTGCTGTGCCCATCTCACAGATGGAGGCAATGGGAAGCAGCTGCTATGCAAATAACATGAGAGAGCGTGTTGAAAAACAGCACCTTGCTTGGGACACAGTAGGCATTCAAGGAATGCTGTATCTGGTGTGGGAACCAGAGAGATCAGCTCTGAAATGGATTCTCCTTTGTATGCCAGAAGTGACACAGCTGAAGCTATATGTACAGCTTATTGATGGGTACACAGCTACATAGCCTTTCTCGTAGAGGAAGCCTGGATTTTATTCACATGGTGTTTGAGCATTAGACTCCCTGCAGGCAGAAGCTGAGATAAGACTTGTGTGTATATGTTTATTTACAAATCGACCCTGGGAGAGTGGATCAGAGAGGATGTATTATCAAGCTTACCACTATGACCTGGGCCCCTCCCCCTCATCCCTAGGACGGTCCCGGAAGTGTGCTTTGATGGCTGGGATGCAGGAGTGTTTTCTGTTTGCCATCCTGCCCTGGGCAAATATTTCTTTGTGAACTGACCATATCCAGCAGCTGATTCAGCACCTACTGGTACAATGTTGCTTCAGGGAAGCAAGGGAGAGAAAGCAAGTGCATGGACTTGGGAAGGAACAGAGAACAGGTCGGTCAGGACCAGGTAAAAGTTTGCAGTGCTGAATTGAATGCAAACGGGAAAGGTGGAGGCTCTTTGTCTACAGATGATTAAGAATTTCAAAGTGGTATCGGCACAATGCTAGTCGAAACACAGGCCTTCTTAAATGAGGGGCCATATGCTCCAAGAAGCCAGGCCTGACTCCAGCCCTGGCTGAGATTCAAAGCAAGGCCAAAGACCAGAAATGTCAGACACAGGTGGAGATGTGCCCAGCGTGGGAGGTTGAACTAAAATGAGTCTGAGCCCATTAGGGTGATCTCATTCCCTTCTTACAGTGATTGGCTGGCATTAGTCATGTTTTAGTAAGATGTAACTGGGAAGCCTAGTCAAGCATGCTATGTGCAGAGGCAAGCCACATAAAGACTTTTTTTTTTTTGCTTCCTTCTCTCTCTGCTGTTATAAATGCTGTCCTGTGAGGACATGATAGTGGGGACTATTGCGTAGCCATGAGCTATCCCTGCTACAGAGGTGTAGAAAGGAATGTGGCTGGGGAGCTTGAAGAATTCTAAGTTGCTGGTCCACCCCAAGAGCACTACTTTGTATCAATGAAGACCAATAACTATTTTAAGGGCCAAGTCACCAGCAACTAGAAACATTTCTAACTCATGCAAGCCCCCCCTCACTGGTACATTCCCACACTCCTTGAGGCACAGTATGTATGTCTGTCTGTAGACCCGCTTAGGTCAGGGCAGACAGAGTTAAGCAAATTGTCAATGTCATTAATTGAGCAAAAGAAAGCTACATCAGAGTCACTTTCACTCTCCATATAATGTGTCCTTGCCTCTAGATACTTGCCAGTGTTCCCCACAGAGAGGAATGTAAGAGAGGGAATGGCCTTTTGTCCCCTCTGCCCACCAGGGGGTGACTTAAGCTGCAATTGGCTTTAACTGTGAAGATTGAATCATTTAGGTAGGGGATACTGGCCCATTTGTCTGGCAGAGGACTCCACCTGACTTTAAGGAATTGTTTAGCCTCCTGTGTGAACCTTGGTGAAACCAATTCAGAGCCAAAGAACCTGGATCTCCCTTAGCCAAGGTTTGGACACCAGTCCAGAGGCCTATTGGATTCTGTCTCCACAAACCATTAATCTCAACTGCAGCACTCTGAATAGACCATCCACTCTTGCTGGGTAGATTCTGCTTTGTCCTGGGTTCTTGAAGGTCAAGCTCAAGAATCTGTTATGTATTCCAGTTCTTACCACATTCAGACACACATGAACACATGCATGCTCTCTCTCTCTCTCTCTCTCTCTCTCTCTCTCTCTCTCTCTCTCACTCACACACACACACACACACACACACACACACACACACACAGTTGCTCTCAGGCCTGTGAAGCACCCCTCCCAAAAAAAAAAAAATCAAAGGGCAAGCTTCAGATCTGAAATGTGAAGGAAACAGAAAAGGGTTGATTCAACCCTTTTCATTTCCTGTGTACTCTGGTGTTAATGGAGGGCACGGCAGTACACTGATTGCAAAACTGGCCCCAATTGCCCTAACTTCCCTTTGCAATGTGACTTTTAGTCCCTACCCACAAAAAAGTTGAATTTATTTCTACCTCCTTGAAAATGGTCAGCCTTGGGATATGCTGTCTATGACCAAATGTGGATGTATGTGTATATGTATGTGTATATATATATAGTTTCAAGTCTATCTTTCAGTGTCCTGTAACTACCCTGTGAACAAACACCTGCTAGCCTGCTGAACAAGAGACATGGAACAGAATTGAGTCATTTATAACCATCCCTACTAGGCTCTAACACTGTGAGTAACTCCAACCCTAGACCAGAAAAGTGGCCTATGAATGAACTCCAGCTGACTGAAGATTCATGAGGTTGTCTACCCACAGTGACTAGAACCATACAGTTGGTTGATAAACTCTCAAGCAAAAATTAGTCACTATTTTGACCCTGTTGAGTTTAGGATAGTTTGTTACGCAGCAGTAGCTAACAGCATGTAAGAGTCAAAGGACACTGAGGCTCAGCCAGCTAGCTTGTTGGGGATTTATCACATATTCTGCTTGTGTGATGTCTTACTGAGATTTTCAAATGCCATTTATGCCTTTGTTTGTTTTTAAAAAATAATGTGTCATCTCTACCTGCACATATTAGAAACACAAAGCTTTAGATGATTGTTCTGTGTAAACGACAATTGGAAACCATACCTAATACAAGAATGTTTGTGTTTTTCTGGCAGTAGCTGAGCCATGAACTAACCCGTGTTTACAGAGGTCACTATAGACTTTAAGCCAGGACTGTTCCTACCAGGGTTTACCGTACTGTTTATCCAGGGTTTGATAACATTCAACAGTTATTTATGCCTGCCAGAGCAAGCCTTGTGGTGCTATTTCAGACCAGAATAATCTTACATTTTTGAGTCAAACTAAAACACATCCCCCATCCAACACACTGGGAAATCTTGATTCAGTTCTAAGATTACTTAGGAAAATGTATGAATAACCATGTATAAAGAGGGGGCCTGTCAGAATCAGCATGATTCAGTGAAGCCATTCACATCATAAACAAGGACAAAGTTTGATTAATGGATGTGTTTGATCCCCCCCTCCTCGGGTTTTAAAATAAACTTTGGAAAAGCTGTACTTAAACCTCATAGGTTAGAACAGTAACTTCTATGGTATATTCAGTATTTAACCATCATTTTTATTGCACAAACATTTCTAATAAAATGTAATTTTGAAATGTCATTAACAACTTTACTTGCGGTTTGGGAGGATCTAGAAATGTTTTTAGTGATTTGTTTGAATCATATACTGCCCCAAACAGAATGAAAATCCACTTGTGAAACAGGTTTCCCCACAAACATACAACTGCCCCAGCATCTTGAGTTATAATGCCAAACAGGCACCTGGCTTCTTGGTAAGTCTGTTTACACTATTGACATCTTGGCAGAACAACTTTTTCTGAAACTTAAAGAAAAATAAATAACCCATCAAGTTGCTTAAGGCTAACCGTTAGCACTGTCAATCTGTTGTTAGCAAAGCCCTTCGCCCAGGGTGAGGGAAGATAAAAGTTGCTCACACATCGCTAAGAAACTTCTGGCAAAGTAAACTGTTCTGTATTTTCCCCTCTCTATCCACAGTATTTCAAAATCTCCAGACAGATGCTAATCTATCTATGGTTATTACAAAATGTTTTACCTCTGGGAAAAAAGAAAGGAACAGATCAAACAGTAAGGAAATCTTTAACGAATAAGATGTCCCTGTGCAGGGCTTAGGGAGAAATGGAAAGTAAGGTCAACCATAATGTAACTGTCAAAGCACTGGTACATTTTATTTTTCTGACCTTGTCCTGCAGTTGGATGCTTCTCTAGCAGTAAACCTAAATAAATACTCATTGGGTCTAATTGGAGCCAGTTTTTCCGAGTTTGGTTTTTAGTCTGTATTGAGCAACCATCTAGCAAAACATGGGACTTTTAGAAGCTCTGGTGTCTTCCACCTCACATCTAGGTGCAGGTGCAGACTACAGTTCCTATAGTTAAATCTCTTCCAAAGCAAATACAGCTCAGCCTGATTTCAGAACTCAGATTTCCAGCGGCAAAGGCCAGCTCTACCTTACTTGTTGCCACTCTTGCCTCATTATTTATCCTTGAGATTAGAAACCTGTAGCTGTCAGAAGCCATGGCCAGCTGTTCTGTGTTCTGTCTTGTCTGTCTGGTCATATTTCCATCTCCAAAACAATGTCTAAGGCTCACTGCTGAGGTCTGAAGGGGAAAAATAAAGAAGGTAACTTCCCAGCTCTTCTCAAAAGGGATGTCTGTTAGTACTTTCTAAGACAGCCGTTCTCAACCTGTGGGCCACAACCCTTTGGGGGCGAATGACTCTTTCACAGGGGTCGCATATCAGATGTCCTGCATATCAGATATTTACGTTACAATTCATAACAGTAGTAAACTTACAGTTCTGAAGTAGCAACAAAATAATTTTATGGTCGGAGGTGTTTTATTAAAGGGTCGCAGCATTAGGAAGGTTTAGAACCACTCCTTTTGCGTCCAAACACTACCGTTTTGCAAAGGTGGAAAACAGGTAAAGTGGAGAGCAGTCTTGAAGCTGCTCCCACTAGAAGCATCTAGCACTTGGGGCATTGTTCTAATTCAGTGAATTCATGAACAAACTTTTGTTTGTTGGTTTGGTCTCTGCACATGCTGGGCTGGGAGGCAAGTATCCCAGTGAGGAGATCCTAGGAGTCCTCAAATAAAATAATCAGGTGGGAGTACAAGCCAGGAGACAACAGAAACCTTTGAATTAAAAAGCATGCCATGACACTAGAACTTAATAGCAACAGTAAGTGGAAAGTATAATTATAAAATTTTAAAAATTAATAGATGATGTTAGTAGCAGGTCCTGCACTGCTGGAGACTGAATGATTAACTAGATAGTCAAAGCATAGCTTCTAGAATACAGCCAAAAGAGAATGAAAATACAACCACTACCCCTGCCCCAAATTCCATAGTATTAGAGACAGAGTGCACATCTTAAAAGCTGTGGGAAGGAAAAGACATACTTAAAGGCAGGAAGAATGCAGTGGATGGTGGTGGCGCACGCCTTTAGTCCCAGCACTCGGGAGGCAGAGGCAGGTGGAGCTCTGTGAGTTTGAGGCCAGCCTGGTCTTCAAAGCAAGTTCCAGAAAAGCCAGTGCTACACAGAGAAATCGTGTCTCTCGGAACAAAAACAAAACAAAAAAGCAAGAATAACGCTATTACCAGAAGCATGGGAGACCCAACATCAGCACACTAAAAGAAAGTAATTTTGGATCTAGGACTCCCTCTACCCAGTCAAATTATCATCCAACTGTAAGAATAAAAGATATTTCAGTCATACATATTCATACAACAAAGCTGGTCAATGATGGTGCATACCTTTCATCTCAGCACTTGGAAGGCAGGCAGATCTCTGTGAGTTCAAGGCCAGAGGAACCCAGCTGCCCCCAAACCCCCCCCCCCCAAAAAAACCCCATAGAACAGTTATCATCTAAATATTCTGTCTGAAAGATTATGTTCAGGAGGGAAAGAAATGAATTTAAAGGAAAAGAGCAGAAGTCACTGTGAGAAAACATCATTAAGAAGCCAGCAGTGAGGCCGGAGTGATGGTTCAGTCTGTAAAGGTGCCTGCTTCTGAGCCTGAGGACCTGAGTTCCATCCCCGGGTCCACAGGAACAGACTCTGGCGAGGTGCCCTCAGACCCCTACGCGTGCACCAGGGCACATGTGTGTGCTCACTCGTTCTCATTCTCTGTTTCTCTATCTGTCACAAAAGAATAAAATGCAGCTTTTAAAATTAAAAAGAAAAAGAATATAGCAGTAAATCTAAGTGAATAATACAGATGAACAATTATGAGCTTAAAAATGAACTGGAACCAACATTTCAGAAAGCGTTAGCAGGACGCTGGGGAGCAAAGTGGCCTGTGCAGAGAGAGGTCTTTACCACTTGAATAGATATTTAGACACTGGTGAAAGTCAACATTTAATTCCGTTTTAAATGTTCAAAGGAGACATTTGCATATACTCATATATAAAACAACAGAAGAAGAAAATATATGTAAAAGTTAATAATATAAAAAAAATGCAGCAGAAGTCAGGACAAGGAGAAAAAGCCATGAAATGACAGAGACGCAGTCATGGAACAAGTTGGAACCAGCAACAGTCTGGAAGGAGGTGAACTGCAAGCCTGAACTGTCCCAGCTGTGAGTCATCCTTTGCCAGAAGCATCTCTAGGGGATTTTAAGGCAGCATCCCAGGCAACTTAGCCTCCTCAACCATCTAGTGTGTGCACAGCTTGACTTCTTCCTCCTGGGTATCCGTTTCTACAATGTGTTCAATTTTCTTTCTTAAGAATTCCATAGCCGGGCAGTGGTGGCTCACGCCTTTAATCCCAGCACGCGGGAGGCAGAGGCAAGCGGATCTTTGTGAGTTCGAGGCCAGCCTGGTCTACCGAGCGAGATCCAGGAAAGGCGCAAAGCTACACAGAGAAACCCTGTCTCGAAAAACCATAAAAAAAAAAAAAAAGAAGAAGAATTCCAGCACACAAATAAAAAGAAATAAAAATCTAAAGGATTGCCTTGTGAAGCTCTCTCACCCCACTGCCTTCAACATCCTGATTTTGTGAGCCGTCAGATCTTTACTAGAAAAAACAAAACAAAAAGAAACAGAAAAATATGGATTTTTACCAGTGAAACAATTTGCCTCTTTGGATGTGGTTCTTAGTAGAGCCATGCATAAAGATATATTCTGAGCTCTGGCTTCCCAAGTTGCTTAACATATATGAACCTCAGATTAGCGTGTGTAGAATGGTGTGATTCCATTTAGAATGTCATTAATTCAGCATCCTGGGCAGACATTGCCTATCATCATTAGGCTTACTGGGAACTCACACATCCATCCCTCAGTTTGCAAAGCATATTAGCTAGCTAAGCTCTTCAAAAAAATCACTACAAATTTCGAAACTTACGAATTTTTATGTCGTAAGTTCTGTAAATCAGCAGTCTAGACTAGGCTTTGCTGATAGCCTCAGCGCACAAAGAACATTCATGAAGCAAAGCAACGGCCCCCACAGCTAATACCTATTGAGTTCTTTCTATATCCCGAGTGCACCAGATGCATTCTTTACATTATTTTTGTTTTAATCATCACAAAAATTAACAGATTGAAGTTTCAAAAGATAAAATGCTATATCCTACACACAGGTAATCAATGGCTAATCTGGAACTCTAGCCTAGGCCTGTGTGACTCAGAAGCTCTCCTGGACACTACTATTATCATTCACTTTTAGCAGATTAAAGATTAAATGAAGTAGGGCACACCACTCCGAAAGTAACAGGCAACCCCCCCTTAGAACACGGTGGCTCCCCACGCTAGAGTGGGTGAGTGTATTCATTCTCTTACTGCATTCTATACTTTGTTCTCATATCTCTTTCTTGCATTTTTCTTTATTTCCAGGTGGGACTTCTTCCTATTTTTATTGGTGATATTCCTTTGAAAAAGAGCAAAAAGACAACCTACCAAGTGAGAGAAAGTATTGGTGAATTATATATCTGATACATTGTTAATACTCATATATATAAGGAGCATCTACACTCAACAAAATCAACTCAACTTAAAAGTGGGAACAAGTGTCATATAGCCTTTTCTCCAAAGAACATGTATACGCATATAGGGAGCTCAACAGCATTAGGAATTGGGCAATTGTAATCAAAATCCTAATGAGAGGCCACCGCCCCTCCGCAGATAGCATAATATAAAAGGTAGGCAATAACAAAGGTCACTTTCTGGGGGAGACATAAACAATACCTCCCCACCCCCCTAAGATCCGGATAACAGACCAAAGTATATGCCATCAACATTCACTTTGGGGCACCAGTAAATTCACTGGGCTTTCTTAAAGAGCATAGGTGAGGGGTTACTTACAGGAGTACAAGGTTCCCCCTACAAAAAACGGCACTAAAATGCTTTTACCCAGCAGGAATGATAGCTTTTTGTATATCTACATAGAAAGAACCCCTTCTTTACTAGCCCTTCTTCATCTACATATTCTAGCCCTTCCCCAAGACCCCAGAGGCCACAAGCAATTAGGACAAAAATTGCAAACAAGTGTTTGGGAGAGGTAGCTGGATACTCAGGGAGTGTCCCGCGATCCTCTCCGTCCCCTCTTTCTATGAGAGAAGTTCCAAAGTCAACAAGCCCAGCAGAAATGATCTTTACCAATGATCTTTTTCAAACTGAACTCCTGAAGGTGTTGGCAGTTTGGTTCAGAGAATAATTCTACACAGCAGTGGGTGCATATGCAGAGAAACTGGAAATCTTGTACACAGCTGATGGGAAGGTGAAAGGGTGCTACCACGTTTAGTCTGTTCCTCACAGTTAGTCATCTGACTCAGCAATTTACCTTTAGGAATTTACTCAAGTTGAAAACAAGGACTTGGGTATCTCTTTGTAGAGCAGTGTTTACAGCGGCAATATTTTAGTCAAAAGTGAAAACAACCCCATGTCTATCAGCAGATGAATAGACAAGCTCAATGTGGTCATCCACACAGCAGAAGGTCACTCAGTCATGAAGAAAAAACTCTTACGGTGCTACATGAATGAACCTTGAAAACACAGGAAATAAAGTAGACACACTATGAAAATCTGTGCAGATTTCTTTTGTGTAAAATATGAAATATTTAGACTAGGAAAATTAATGAGGGCAGAAAGATTAGAATTTTCTAAGCAAAAATAGATAATTATCGCTTAATAATCCGAATTTCTGTTTGGGCCAATGAAAGTTTTGGAAATCATGTCACGACTTTAACTACTTTGGTGTGGTAGTTTGAATGTAATTGGCCCCATAAGCTTATAGGGAGTGGTACTTGTAGGAGGTGTGGCCTTGCTGGAATAGGTATGGCCTTGTTGGAGGAAGGTTTCCCTGTGACCTCCACTTGTGCATTATAATGTGCATAGTCTCTCCCACTCACACAAAACTTCAGAAATGGTTTCAATGGCAAATTAATGCATGTGGTGTATATGTGTGTGCACATGTTTGTGTGTGCACATGTGGCAGTAGTGAGCACTTGTGTGTACCTGAAGAAGCCAAAGCTCAGTGTTGGGATGTCTTTCTGAATCACCCTCCACCTTATTTTCTGAGGCAGGACCTCTTACTGAACTTGGAGCTTATGTTTTCAGCTAGACTGGCTGGCTAGTGAAATCCAGGTATCCTCCTGCCTCTGGCCACCCCACCAAATGGAGTTACAGATGCTCAGTCATGCCTGAGATTTTACATGGCTGCTGAGAATTGGAACTGGGGTTCTTATGCTCACATAGCAAGCACTTCACCCACTGAAACAACTTCCCAACCCCTATCAGTGATAAATTATATACCATTCATGTTTTACTCTAATAAGAAAACAGGGAAAATAGACTCAGAGATGAGTCTTACAACAGAGAAACTGGGTTAAAGCAGTCTGTCTTTACTAAGTCTGAGATGACCAGAGGAGATGGCCCAGTTTTGCTGGTTCAGGGGTTTGCAGGGGACAGGGCACTGGCTGTTCCTTTCTGTCTAGTGATCCTCACACGGTCCTATCAGTTCTCAGCCTCTTCCATTTTCCATGTCAAAAGAATCAAGTAATACTGGAGTGTCCATCATTTTACAAAGTTCTCAACAATGTCAAAATGTTCATTCTGACTAGAGGCCTTCTCTACCCTGCACAATATTATCACAATAAATAATGCATGATGTTGCTTATAACAGCACAGAGCTGGTACTTCCAGCTGGGTTGAAAGATACAATCCAGAGGTGGTGACTGACATCTTGGTTCTTTATTTTGTTTTCAGGGCTGGGGACTAAACCCAGGTCCATGTGCATGCTAGGCAAGCACTTTTCCACTTATAGATCCAGGCATAGAAGACTATTTCTCAAATGGGCTCTCATATTTCTTAGCTGATCAGTTCTTACCTTAGTAGATAGGAGTCCCGATTTTGAGTTTTGTCCTATATGTGTAGACGTAACCATCTTGTTAAATAAAAAACACAGAGCCAAACACAGAGTTAATAGCCAAGAGGTCAGTATTGGTGAACTTATTAAGGCCACTCCACGTAGTTAAAAGGGAGGTTTATTTTGTGGGGTAACTTACAAATGAAGGGATGGGTTGTAGGGTCTGGTAAAGGTATGGCTCAGTCTGGCGGTGTTCTCTGGAGAACTCTGCTCAGTCTACCTTCAGCGTCCAGGGTCCTGGAACCAAGTGAGACCTCCTCTCCATCCTGGGTCTTCTGCTTTCTTCCTCTGCCCCGCCTTGTGGGTGTGACCATTACCGAAGCCTCAATGGGGGTTGGAACTTCCAGGCTAATGCTGGGATGGCTACCCACTACAGGTCAGAGCAATAGCTGAGAGCTGAAAACCTTACCCTTCACTGCTGCTGCTATCTTTCCTCTCCGCAAGAGGCCTGCTTCCTGTGTCCTGTATTTTATATAGACTTTCTGTTCTGCCTTCTCATTGGTTGTAAAGCCAGCCACATGATCTCCTCCTCACTGCCTGTCTGTACAGACCTCCAGGTCTTCTATGGTTGGTATTGAGATTAAAGGCATGTGTCGCCATGCTGGCTGTGTCCTTGAACACACAGAGATCTACCTAGCTCTGCCTCCCAAGTGCTGGGATTAAGGGTGTGTGCCACCACCACCCAGCTTCTGCTATAGCTTGCTCTGACCCCAAGGCAACTTTATTAACATACAAATAAAATCACATTTCAGTACAAATAAAATACCACCATACAGCTGATTTGAATCTTGAAGTCTTTAATTTTATATTACTCCATTATCCTAGGGTTTCTATTGTGATGAAACACCATGACCAAAAAGCAATTTGAAAAGGAAAGAGTTTATTTGACTTCCATTTCCATATCACTGTTCATCATCAGAAAAAAATCAGGACAGGAACTCAAATAGGGCAGGAACCTGAAGGCAGGAGCAGAGGCCATGGATAAGTACTGCTTACTGGCTTGCTCCCCATGGCTTGTTCAGCCTACTTTCTTTAGAACCCAGGACCACCAGCCCAAAGATAACCCCATCCACAATGGGCTTGGCCCTCTCCCATCAATCACTAGTTAAGAAAATGTCTTACAGCCAAATCTTATGGAGACATTTTCTCCATTAAGGGTCCCTTCTTTCAGATGACTCTAGCTTGTGTCAAGCTGACTTAAAACTATTCAGCACACCCATGTTCTTAAGCATCTTTTCAGTTGGACATGGAGGTACATGCCTGCAATCCTAGCACATGGGCAATGAAGATCACAGGACTACCACAAGTTCCAAGACAGCCTGAGTTGCATAGAGTACACCAGGGCAGCCTGGGCTACAGCAGGAGAACATGACTAAGAAACAAAGCATCCTTTTTAGAAAAACTTCCTGTAGTTTCAGGTCTGCAATGTACTTGGTGTTTCATATTCATGGATGAAGACAGAGAAAGACACTCAAGTTCAACTATATGGGCGTTCCATACTTCCTCCTGCTCACTAATAACTGAGCCTTAAAAACATTAATTTGATTCCCTTTCAGCTCATGTGTGAAATCAGTTATGCCCTTGTCCTTGTTGGACTTTTCTCAACCTGATACAACCTAGTATTATTTGGAGAAAAGGGACATCAATTGAGATAATGCCTCTATCAGATTGCCTGTGGGCACATTTTCTTGATTAACTACTGAGGTAGAAGGACCCAGACCATTTTTGGTGGTATTTCCCTGGACAGGTCATCTTGGGTTGTATAAGAAAGCAATTGAGAGAGGGGGCCCTGCTCCTTGCCTGGGCAAAACAGCAGAGCTGGCCCTGGTGATAAGAGTGAGGGATGTCCAGATCTGAGGGCCTGAGAGTAGCAGAACTGGCCTTGATCCTTGCTGTAGGCGGCAGTGGGTGAGCTAGTCTGGGCTGTGCTGGAGAGCTCATCCATGTAGTGACAATGAGGGAAAGCTAGCAACCTGACCAGCCCAGCTACCACCCAGGCCCAGAACCAGGGCTATGAGCTGGCTCCACCAAATCTGTTGGAGCATGTAAAGGGGATGAACCTACAGATCCAAAACAGCAGGCTCTCCACGACACAGGACAACAACAGGATATCCAAGAGGAGCCCAGGGAGAGCCCATTGTCAGCAGTGTGGCAGAAACCAGAGGCCTCCAGACAGCCCAATGAATCATGGCAATGAACACATGTAAGTAAAGGCGAGCAGACTAAGGAGTAAGCTGTGTGTCCCAACGGGCCAAACTACAGCTTCCACAAGATGATATTCTCCTTCTTCTTCTTCTTCTTCTTCTTCTTCTTCTTCTTCTTCTTCTTCTTCTTCTTCTTCTTCTTCTTCTTCTTCTTCTTCTTCTTCTTCCTCTTCTCTTTCTTCTTCTTCTTCTCCTCCTTCTTCTTCTTCTTCTTCTTCTTCTTCTTCTTCTTCTTCTTCTTCTTCTTCTCTTTCTTCTTCTTCTTCTTCTTCTTCTTCTTCTTCTTCTTCTTCTTCTTCTTCTTTTTCTTCTTATTTGTTTGTTTTTATTTTCTTTTAAATTTGGTTTTGTTTGGGGTGGGGGGAGTTTGCAAGGGCAGAGAGTAGATGAGAGGGGACAGGGAGATAAGTGGATTGGGATGCATTATGTGAAATCCACAAAGAATCAAAAAAGTAAAAAAAAAAATAAAAAGAAAGAAAGAAAAAGAAAGCAGGCTTAGCAAGCCATGGGGAGCAAGCCAGTAAGCAGCATCTCTTCTCTTCAATTTCTGCCTCCTTCTTCTTGTCCTGACTTCCCTTCATAAAAATAAACTTTTCCCTCCCTAACTTGTTTTTGGTCCTTATCACAGCAACAGAAAGTGTTTTAACACACTCTCCTTTTCTTCTTTGGGAATAATGAGGAGAAAGTCTCTGATGTCATACTTTAAGCTTACAAAATTAAAGCCAAAATCAAACATGGAATATGTGCTACTTATCCAGTCTTTTCATGGCTAGTTTGACTGAGACCATTAGATAGTCATAAAGCAAATCTGGTCTAGAGAGCCTGTTTGCAGGATCTCCCTCCCTACGATGTCCAAGCAGAGGCTGTGCTCATCAGCCTTCCTTGCAAAGGCTTGGTCACATTTCTCTCTCTCCTCACACTCCCCCCAGGGCCTGCTCTAGACCATGTGGAGGGTGAAAGTGCTCCCTTTGTGAACTCTGCTCTACCCTCAGCCCCCAAAGAACCCCCAACCATGTATCACTCACAATCGCTGTGGCACAGTTGCGGATTATCCTCTCTCAGGAGGCTTTTGGTCTTTGTGTGGGAGAGCTATATCTTATAGAAGTGTTCGTCTCAAGGTCTGGCTCAGCAAATATTTGGTCAGTGAATGAATTGGGCCACACATCCGTGCTTCCATCCACCATTCACCCCTCACCTCGTCTTGCATCCCCTTCTCCCAACCTTTCAGATGTCAACCTGACCCTGCTCTAAGTTAAATTATCCATTCAAACTGGTCTCGTCTTCAGGGCCTAAGTCCTGCACATTTCTTCCGCAGACTTCTCTAACTGCTCCACCTCTGGTGACCTCCTCCTCCTTTGGTAACTGTTACCACTGTCCCTTGCCTCGTTATCATTATTTTCCTGTATCAATGGTTGTTAAACAGTGACACAGCACTTTTTACGGATTAGAAAATTGTGTGCTCTGTGGGTAGATGCACCTTGCCCCAGGAGGTATGGCTTTAGGGGAGAGAACAGACTAATTCCAGCCCTCAGTCACCTGTTAGCTGTGTGCTCTTGGGTAGTGGACCATTTGCACACCAGATAAAGAAGTCCTGATACAGAATCTCCTGTACCAGACCACAGCCAGGACAGGGACTTTTTTTGACAACCCTCCTAACCACCCTCACAGACAGCTTTTACATTTTGTTTTGTTTTGTTTGCAGCCCATTTTTTTATTCTAACCTTTTCTCCCTTATATCCTCCTTTGTGCATGACAATCAATGGTGTCATTGATTAGTCAACGTTTTCTAGGCAGGGTCTCTATGTAGTCCAGTCTGGTCTCAGACTGTAACTGTGGGAGTTTCAGGTACACCACACCCAGTTTCATTTGTTGGTTATTGCTAATTATTAAGTTTCTGATTAAGTGGGATAATTTTGGGAAATACATTACCTGTAAAACTGATTAAAAAAATTATTGTGAAATTATCATGCTAATTGTCTTTGTGACAGCTTTATTGAGTTTTATTCTTCTATTATAAAGTTCATTTTCTAAAGTACACAGTTCAGTGGCTTTAGCATGCTCCCAGAGTCATAGAACCATTGTACAATTTTTAAATATTTTCTAACCCAGAAAGAAACCTTAAACATTTCTTACCCCATCCCTGAGAGATCCTAGCAACTACTAAACTTCCTGGATATTTGTGTATGGACTTGTCTACTCTGAGCTTTCATATAAATGGAGCCATACAGTATATGGTAATGTAAGCCTACAAAATACTTCTGGGTATTGTGGTCCATGCTATAATGTGATTAGTCAGGAGACTGAGGCAGGAGGATTGTCAGGAATTGGAGATCAGCCTGGGAAACATAGTGAGAACCTGTTTCAAGTGCGTGTATACACACACACACACACACACACACACACACACACACACAGAGTTGACAGTTACTAAGGAAGACTCTCACCATCAAACACTGGCTTCCATTTGCATATGCACACATGTGTATGCACTCTCATATACATGCATGAATGTGTGCACACCTACACAAAGTGAAATACTTGAAAAGCCTTGAGTCCTAATTCCTGCCATGGACACAGCAAGGAAGCGAGAAGGAACTGGCCCTATTTGGTGTTCAGGGTCTAGCTTGCCACAGAAATTGGCCTGTATGCTCCCAGACCCTGAAGGCAGATAAGTTTGAAGCCACTGATTTGAGTTATTTTGGTCCCCATCATTTATCCTCTCTGAAAGCAAATATACCAAGTAACTGAATAATAGTTTCATCTCTGTATCCTTGGTACCCCACAAAAAGATAGGGCCAATGTGGGGAATTAGCTTAAGAGTTGAGTGGATGAGGTCCTAATCCCACAGGCTCTTAAATGCTGTGGTCATTTAACTTTTGGACTCTTATGTTAACATGGGGCATTATAGAGACAACACCAATTCTCTTTGCAAATTCAAAAATATCTGTATTAATTCTGTCTCCTGATTTCCAAGCAGGTGCCTCCTGACTAGTGGTGGCCCTTCCTATTGGACAGTGTCAGCCCATAATTTCTTCACCAGTTTCATCAGAAATGCTTTTAGCCAGGTGTTCTAAGGAATTCTCATGTGAGGTTAAGGCCATCTGATTACTATTTTACTATAATCGATTTCAGGAACTTTACAATGTTACCCTTGTACCTTGATCAACCCAATGAAGAGTGGTAGTCAGTGTTACCTAGCAGAAGCAAATTAGAACGTAGGAAAAGTTTCTGAGTCCCTACAAGAAACATTTCTGTTGAGTCTAAGGCCCGGGTCCTTGAGGGCAGAAACCAAGGCACAGGGGTCACTCTCCCAGCCTCTCCGATTATAATACTGTGAGTGGGCACAAGCCTGTCATTCCAGCTACATTGGAGGCTGCAGCAGCAGAATGAATGTTCAAGGCCAGCTTGGGCTGCAGGGTGAACTCATGACTAGTCTGAGTCACTTGCTGGGGTTTTAATGGTTTTAAAAGGGATAGCTTGGTGGTAAAGCACTTGCCTAGGTTGCATAAGGTTCTAGGTTCAAACCCCAGTACCTCCCAATCCCAAAGAACACCTCACAAAAACAGTGGAAAGACAGGAAACAGTTACAGTAGTATAAAACCTGGAAATGGTCTTCAGCCATCTACCAGGTGTGAACCTCCAATGTGGGTGTTGTGCTGGGGAATGTCTTTCTGTATGCTGTGAATATGTGTTGCTCTGATTGGTTGATAAATAAAGCTGCATTGGCCTATGCTTAGAGGCAGGCGGAAATCCTAGCAGATAGACAGGAAGAGAAAGGTGAGGTAGAGAGACACCAGCCTGCCGCCTAAGGAACAACATGCCAGCAGACCAGTAAGCCATGGAATATGTGGCAAAATATAGATTAATAGAAATGGGCTGAGTTAAGTTATAAGGGCTAGCTAGCAAGAAGCCTACCATATGCCATGCAACTGGTAATTAATATAAGACTCTGAGTAATTATTTATAAGTGTCTGTGGGACTGCGGGCCGGGTGGGAGCGGAGAAACCTTCCAACTACAGTGTTGGGAACCGAATGTGGGTCCTCTGTGGGAGTGGTTTGCAGTCTTGTCTGCTGAGTTCTCTCTCCAGCCTCCACATTTTGAGAATTCTTTATATAAATAAGTACTCAGGCACTTTGTTTATAGATAAAAGTAAATATTTATAAATATGTTCTCTCAGTTGTTCAGGTTCAGAAGGAGTTTTTAAAATATATTTTTTAATTCTTTTAGAGATCTTAACATCCTTACGTCATCCCCTTCCGTCCCTCTGGACCCTCCCATTTATACCCCCTCTCTTTCAGATTATTGATCTCTTTTTCTTTAATTGCTGTTATATACATAGATAGACATATACGTGTGTGTTCCTAAATGCATAACTACACCCCCTCGGTCTGTGTAACATTACTCGTCTATATTTTCAGGGCTGACCATTTGATTGGATAACCAGTCGGTGCAGTCTTCCCTGGAGAAGACTTTCTCCACTGTCAGATCCTTAGTTGGTGCTTGTTTAGGGGTTGAGGCCTCATTACCTCTGCCCCATCCTCGTCAGCATGCCTATTGGTATTTACTTACTCAGTTCATGGTTTTGGCAGCCATGTTGGAGAGACTTCATGGGTGTAGCTTCTGACATCTTTAAGGAGACACAATCTCACAGCGAACTTCCTGTACCTCTGGCTCCAACACTCTTCTTTCTGCAATGGTCCCTGGGCCTCAGGTACAGGAGCTGTTGTGTAGATGTATCAGTTGGGACTGTGCCCCATAACCCTGCATTTTGATCAGCTGTAGTTCCGTGATGGTCTCTATGTGTTGCAAAGAGAAGTTTCTTTGGTGAGGAGTAACAAATATACTTATCTGTGGGTATAAGGGCAACTGTTCAGGATGTAGTTATGAATTACACTGGATTAGTAAAGTGTCAGTTGCAGGTTCTCCTCCAAGAACCCTGACTTCATTGACCCTGGGTAGTTGGCAGGGTTTCCAGTACCAGGCATGACTTCCTGTTGTTGAGCAGGTCTGAGGTTCAATCACTGAGGCGTTGGTTACCACCAAAGTATGAATGCCACTGCTGCACCTTCAATGTTATCATGCCATGCTGGTCACTGCTGCGGTTTTTTGTTCTTCCACTATTTCAAAACACCAAAAGTGCTTTGAATCTACTCCTGTTTCCCTTCATTTTTTATACAGGTAGTGGCATTTTTATAAACACTGCTTGACATTGGTTTTGTTTTTGTTGTTGTTGTTGTTTAATATTGTAGCACCTGCTTCACACCAGAGCACTGAGGGCTTCCTTATTTCTCAATGGACATAGATCATTGTATGTATGTGGCATATTTATTCAACCAGTCCCATACTGACAGACACTCTTACTTTTTCTGTTACAATTTAAAATCTTGAGTGCAGCACATTGCTCTGCTGTCAAGGTACCAGTGTTTCGTATTTTTGGCACTGTGATTTTGGGGTAAATTTCTAAAAGTGCGAATACTGGGATAAAGGGTATATGCAGACACAATATTGCTAGTAATCAGTAAATTCCCTTCCTGGATTATTTTGCATTTCCATCAGGAGTGTGCCACAGAGCTGTTTTTCTGTAAGCTTGCCTATAAAACATGTTGTTAAGCGTTTGCACCTTGCCCTCTGACAGAGAAGTGGTACCTCAGTGTTGTTATAATTCCTACCTCTTACTTTGAAGGAGGCCACTCTTCATGGCATATGTTTAAGGAAAATAGAAATAAACTTAAATTCAGATGTATGGTGGTGTGTTCTTATTTTCAAAATGGTGAGATGCGTATCCATTGAGGTAAAGGATGTGGCCAAGGTGTTTCATAGAAAAACTCCTAGAAAGCTTTAGTTGGAAGATTGCATGGAGGGAAAAATGTCTCTGTGTTGATCTCTTCTGTCGTTGTTACAAAATACCTGAGCAAATCAATTTGTAGTAGGAAGTAATTTGCTTTAGCTAGCCGCCATTCCAGAGGTGTCATCCCATGGTGGGTGAGCATCATCGGAATGGGCTTGTGGTGAGGCAGACCATGATGGAGGCAGAAGCACATGACCAAAGAGACTGCTCCTCTCACAGCGGCTGGCTGGGGACAAGAAGTCCCCTCCGCAGAGACACCTTTGTGGCCAGATCCACTTCTGGAAAGCTGCTCAGCTATGAATTCATCAGTGGATTAATACATTGATGAGGTCAGGGCCCTCAGGAACCAAACACCTCCCACCAGCTGAGCAGCAAGCGAGCCTTCAGCACATACCACTTTGGGCCATTTTAGATGCAAGCCATGACAGTATCCTTCAGCGTCCTCAAAGGTGTCCCTATAGGGACATGCACTCATGGACGTTTTCACCTTCAGCAGTGTGTCACACTCAAACACAAAATTTGAAAAGAAGAGAAAAAGAAACAAAGATGTGGGTTTCACAGATCTATTCCAGATACTTGGATCTGGAGACTGTGGAGTAAGGCCTTCAAGGATGTGTTTTTGACATGTCCTGTGTGTTGTGTATATGTGTGTGTGTGTGTTTGTATGTGTGTTTGTATGTGTATGGTGTGTGTGTGTTTGTATGTATATGTGTGTGTTTGTGTGTGTGTGGTATGTATGTTTGTATGTGTATGTTTGTGTATACATGTTTTTGTATGTGTTTGTGTATGTGGTATGTATGTATGTATGTATGTATGTGTGTTTTTTGTGTGTGTGCTTGTGTATGTGATATGTATATATGTGTGTGTATGTGTGTGGTATGTATGTGTATGTGTGTATGTCTAGATATGTGTGTGTTTGTGTGCATATGTGATATTTTTGTATGTGTGGTACGTATATGTTTGTGTGTGTGCTTGTGTGTGTGGTATGTATATGTTCGTATGTGTATGTGTGTGTTGTTTGTATGCATGTGTGTGGTGTGTTTGTGTGTGTGTGGTGTGTCTGTGTGTGTTTGTATGTATATGTGTGTTTGTGTGTGTTATGTATATGTGGTTTGTATGTGTATGTATGTGTGTGTATGCATGTGTGTTTGTGTGCATATGTGGTGTGTTTGTGTGTGTATATATGTGTGTGTGATGGTTGCTTTACTTTTTTAAGCTGCAGTGATTCTGTTCAGGCAAGCTTGAAAATAAAGCACATAGTTGACAAATACTAATTGGGTCCCTACTAAGTGCCAGGCAATGAGCTGGCTGATAGGTGTTGGAAACACAATAGTAACAAGACCAACAGCTCCTGCAGCCCTGGACTATAGACAGATGGAGCAGAAATATTTAATAAACTCACTCCAAGCTTTCAGAAATCCATTTATTTCAGTCCCGTGAAAGGACTTGGGCTGAGACAGCAGCAACAGAAAGGAATGCTTCTTGGTAGGCTGCTACGGAAGGTCTCCCAGAGATGGTACTTCAGCTGCCTGACAGAATCAAAATGGGCTTTGAGGCTGGCTAAACCTTCACTTTTAAGGGTTTATGGGAGGCTTGAGTAGAATTACCGTAAAGCACTGTGCTCCGAGTGGGTCCACAGTGAATGGCAGCAGCGTTGATGGTGAGGAAGAGGACCATGATTTCCTGCTCAGCCAGACCTTCCTTTCTCGGCCCATTTTGGACTAAGGAATTCCATCAAACCTTTCATGGTGAGCCCAGCCCATTCTGATTCATTCATTTTCAAATGATAAGTGGACCCTCCTGTTTGCCAGGTACCGGGGATGCTGTGATGTAAACAGCCTTCCTTCATGGATCATGATTCAGGAAGTGATGCAATATAAAAAAAAATAAATGTCAGTGCTTCTTCTCTAGATTTAAAACAGGATTGTAAGCCTTTGTGAAGAGAAGACTTACCCTTCTCGGCACTTCTTTCCTTAGTTTAAGGTACAGACTAAGAGTATGGGACTTTTAGCTGATTTAACCTGCAGCATCTATCATCAGCTAAGAGACTGAGACCTGGCTGTGCTCTTGGCCAGCAACTGTATTCTTCTAGTCTGATAAAAACGTCTAAGTTGATGTTACACTTTTGATCCCACTACCATGACCCATGGTTCCTACAAATGTGGCACATTTTGTTGGTGGGGGTGCTACCAACCAACTTGAAGAAAACTCTTTTTAAGATAGTATGTTCCTTATGCTTGAGGAACTTCAGAATTCTAACACTAATAGATAACCTTTGCCTACTGCTCCCATAAGTCCCTCTTAGATACATGCTGTGCAAAGTCTGTTATTTTGTTCAAAACTCTTATTTATTTCAAGTCAGTATCCCCTGGTCTGAAAATACTCATCATACCAACTTAAAACATGGTTCACTTATTGTTATTAATTATTGGACAAGTACTACAGGGTACCAGTTAAATTTTAATTTCAGATAAATAAATATTTGGTATATCTGCCATGTGATATTTGGGGCATGCTTATGTTAAAGATTGTTTCCTAAAAACAAAATTTAAATAGCTGTCTTATATTTTTTATTTGCTAACTTTTTGTCTTAATTGTTAGACATCTTTACTTATGGTGTCTTTTGGCACTCATAGAAAGCTATACAAAATATTCACGATAGTTTTGTAAATATGAAAACAAAGGCTCAGAGATGGCAATGATGTCAAGAATATATAGCTGGTGTGCAGTAGAATCAGGATTCAGTGCTGTCCAAACACAAAAGCAACTGTTTCTATACTTCTGCTCTTCTCAAAACACAGCTCTTTATCATGCTGTAGGTCAGTACCAGATGCTATTCTCTCTGGGTGATCAACACTTGACCTTCATAGTTCAGCCCACCAGATGCCTTGAGAATCATTCACTGACCACCCCAAGAAGAATTCTCTAATCACCACCACTGCAGCACTTGCACAGTGTACTGATCATATTCCAAAGTGCCTCTGTCCCTAGGAGGCCATGGGTGTCCTGAAATAGAGACAGTCTCCTGGGTTCCCACTGCCTAGTATGGGAGAGCTCAGAGAAGGGATGAGCCCTAATTCTTGGCATCGGGTATTAAAGCATGCATGGATGTGGGGGGTACTGACTGAGACAGTGGCTCTCCGTCTATGCAGAACATCATTAGAGAGAAGGTATTAGAAACTGGCCTCGTTCTCAGAAACCATAATCTGTTTGTTATTTAATTTGGGAACTACTCTACTAATTACATTTTTGTGTTGCTATTTTGCTGTGACCTTTGACACAGTTGTAACTTGTATTATTGCCTCATTATCTTGAATGAAACATCTGAGGATGAATCAGCATTAGTTCACATTCATAAATATCCTGAAGGCAAGGAGGGCAAAACAAGGAAGCCTGAACTCTAACTCAGTGAATCAGAAAAGTCATTTGAAAAAGCCAAGACTCTCTCCTGCCATCCTCCCCGAGATGATCCCTCCTGTTTCCAAGAAAGAGAGTCCTGGGAAAGACAGCTGGAATCAGAAGCATCCCTGGGACCAGATAGAAACCCAACACAATGGAAAATCCCAGGAATCTATGAGGGCTACCCTAGCTAAGACTCCTAGCAATGGGAGATATGGAGCCTGAGCCTCCATTTTCTGTAACCAGGCAAGACTTCCAGTAGAGGGATTGGGACCCCCAACTCAGTCTCATAACCTTTCCCCAACTTGCCCTGCCTACAAGATGTGTTGGGGTATAGGTGGCACGGACATTATGGGAATGGATGGCCAACCAGTGACTGGTCCCGCTGGAGACCCATACCATCAGAGGAAGCTCACCTCTGACACTGCCTAGAGGGCTATACTCAGGGATTGGTGACTACCCCAATTGTCATCAGAGAGGCTTTATCCAGCAACTGATGGAAACAGATGCAGAGACCCACAGCCAAACATTTGGTGGACTTCAGGGAATCCTGTGGAAGAGGGGGCAGAAGGATTGTGGGAGCCAGAAAGGCCAAGGACACCACAAGAAAACCCACAAAATCAACTAATCGGGCCTAATAGGGGCTCACAGAGACTGAACTGCCCACTAGAGAGTTTGCATGAGAATGACTTAGGCCCTCTACACATGTTACAATTGTGTAGCTTGGTCCTCTTGTGGGATTCCTAACAGTGGGAACAGGGGCTGTCTCTGACTCTGTTACCTGCTTTTGGGACCCTTTCCCTCTTCTGGGTTGCCTCATCCGGCCTTAGTAGGAGAGGAGATGCCTAGTCTTACTGCAACTTGATATGCTATGGCTGGCAGATATGGGAGGCCTGCCCTTTTCTGAAGAGAAAGGAGGAGGAGTGGATGCCAGGGTTGGGGGGGGTGAGGGGATAGGGTGGAATGGGTGAAGGAGACCTGGAGGAGAGGAGGTGGGGGCAGGGAGAACTGTGATTGGGCTGGAACAAGCCTTGCCTTAGAACACTCTCTCAACAGAAGATAGTTGTGTGGCATTAGATTTGGAAACCTTATTTATTCCAGTTGGTAAAGGTATTTGCAGAAAGTGTTTGGCATCAAGGGGCCTTTCCTGAAGGTACCGTCATGAGTGCTTAATCCTGACAAGATGAAAAGTTCACTTTGTCCTTTCTGTGGTTAAAAGAACAGGCCCTGACTGCTTTCAAAATGTTATTTCAAGGTGAATGTATTACACATGCCTTACTTTGCTTCTCTCTGATTTACCACAGTTTGTTCAGTTACATTTTCATGAATTAATCAGGAGCAAATTTGAACAAGAACATGTGAATAACCTCCTGTAAATGAGTTTTATAACAAGAGTGTACTAAACTATTTTCTAAAATTACTTGTGCACATTGGGAATCTTTCTGTAGCTTTGTGTTTTGTATGCTCTGGATTCATAACTGGACTTTGACAAATAGTAAACTTTGTCAATACCTAAAATTTAAAAGAAAATGGCAGAATTAAAAGCAAACAAAACTGAAAAAAAATTATTAAGCTAATGCCCTTCCCAAAATGACATACATGCCACAGAGGAGGGTATTTATGCTGATCAATAAGGAATGACTGACAATCTATGACAGATTTAGATGATTTCTATTGGTACAAACAATGGCTAAATGTAGTTAGAGTTTTCCTGCCTGGCCCACAGTCAGGACAAATCTCTCTCACCCGCCAGGCCCATAGACGCTCAGAACCAACCAAGTAAACACATAGAGACTTACATTGTTTACAAACTGTATGGCCGTGGCGGGCTTCTTGTTATCTACTTCTTCTATCTTAAATTAACCCATTTCTATTAATCTATACTTTGCCACGTGGCTTGTGGCTTACCATTACCTTACATCCTCCTTGTCATGGCGGTGACTGGTGGTGTCTCTCTCCGCCTTCCACTTCCCAGAATTCTCTTCTCTCTTGTCCCGCCTATACTTCCTGCCCGGACACTGGCCAAACAGCATTTTATTTATACAGAGCGATATCCACAGCAGCTAAACCCAGTGGCCCCTCTCTTTAGTTGGAGGACAGAATACAAACAATCCACTCAGCAACATGCCGAATATAGTCTGTCACATCAAGGAAATGTTTGCTATGTCACTTGTCGGAATGAGCAAAGCTTGGGGTCAGAAAGAAGTCTAACTGTAGAATACCAAACTTCGAACCTGAGGTGTAGCTCTGCCCTTTGAGGCAGAGGAACTTCCTTCTGTCTCAGAAACAGCCAGGCTGGCCAGGGTGTGCACCCAACGGCCAGAGAGTCAAGCAAGGCTTGGTTGGCTGTGAACTGTCTCCTACCCCTGACTCTTTTTGATTTTGGACAAGGTACTTTTCCCTCAGTCCCATTTTCTTCACTTCTAAGTGGAGGTGATAGGAGTGTCTACCTCAGAGACTGTGGATGCAATGTGGATGAATGGGACAGTAGGCGAAGGGCTCAGCCTGGGGGCCCAGCACACTGGAAGCACATACAGTGTGTGGACGCCCCTTGCTAGTCTTCTTGCCTGTCAGTACTGCATAGATAAATGAACAGTAAGTTATATGCACACAGACAAAGTTTTGGCTTCTGACCACAGCTTTTCCATAGACGGATTTCCATGAATAATTTCAGTTCTATTAAAGGAACAGAGATTTCTAGACAGAGAGATGGGTGGAGGAACTCACAACTTCAAATGCTTCTGTCTTAATCTTCCGGTTGCTTTGGATCCCCTTCTAATGTAACACTTTTTTTTTTTTTTTTTTTTTTGGTTTTCCGAGACAGGGTTTCTCTGTGTAGCTTTGTGCCTTTCCTGGAACTCGCTTTGGAGACCAGGCTGTCCTCAAACTCACAGAGATCCGCCTGCCTCTGCCTCCCGACTGCTGGGATTAAAGGCGTTCGCCACCACCGCCTGGCCTAATGTAACACTCTTGAAGGAAACAGCAACTGCACAGAGGCAAGGCCATTGCCTGTTGGGAGGCTCGGGGCTTGCCCCTTCACAGGCCTGAGGAGCCGGGCAGCCTTGTACAGACCTTTTTCACCTGGCTGAATGAAAGCCTGGGGCTGGGTCAATGGAGCTTTGTCAGCCTTGACCTTTCAAAGCCATACCTGTTTGTTAGGATCTGATCATTTTAAAAGGAAAAAAAAAAAAAATAGAACAAAGGTGGGTAGGGACTAGGGAGCATTATGAACTTAGCGAAGAACCTGTTTATTCCAGGCAACATGTTCCTCATTTGGCACTCAGCTAGTCCAGGCATTCTGTGGAGGTGAAGGCCAGCAAGCCTCCAGTCTGCTAGCCTGGGTAAAGAGAGAGAAAAAGAGAGCCAACAACAACCACCTTGTTTAGGTGCAGACATTTAACTCATCCAATCCATTCAATCCATTCCCTTGAGCCTCTGTTATATGGTGGGCCCTTGCACATACGGAAAGCCTACTCAATTCAAAAGCTTTATTCCCAGGATTCAAGCCTATGGTGGTGAGCCTTAAAGCAGCCCCCTCCTCTGCTGGAGTCATCTTCTTGTCAGTTCCTGGCTTTGAACTTGGCTTTGTTTCCTTCAGAGGGTAGGTGGAAGCTGAAGTGGTGTGTGTGTGTGTGTGTGTGTGTGTGTGTGTGTGTGTGTGTCCTCTGTCATTTTCCCCATTCCTCAGAGCTGGGTCACAAAGCAGGGACTCTGCTGATCCAAGTTACCATCCCTCTACTGAGTCTTTATCAAGCCCAAGGTCCTGACACTCTGCTCTCATTTGGCCCAAGGTTAAAAAAGGAAGGAAGGAACAGAGGGAGGAAGAGAGGGGAGGAAGGAAAATTAGCAGCTGATACCAACTAAGGAAAATAAAACCAACTAGTTGGCACAAAACACTTGGGAGTTGGGTAGCCAGCCACCTGGGCTCCTCTGCTGTGGGAAATGGTTGGCTGCCTCTCACGAGAAGCAGGAATGCTTTCAGCACAGGATTATCCAGATTCATAACAATGCACTCAGTGTCCAGAGCCAGGTGGAGGCCTAGCCACAGACAAAAGGAGCCCACCAGACATTTCTTTACAAACCAGCCCCAAGCACCAGTTATACCAGCATAGGTCCCAACTGAGGGCCAAGGTTTGGTGCTCAGAGGGCTTCTGGCTCATGCAAGAGCCCAAACCTTGAGCTGTTCCTTTAAATTCCTGACAAGCCTTAAAGCTTAAATCAGATTATAACAACAGGTGTGTTTTTATTGGGAGTTTGAAATTGAACCAATTCAATCAATCGGGATCTTTTGTGTTCAAACACAAAGGCTAGAATTCAAAGAAAAACATCCAGATCTCACAATTCAAGGGTTCTGTGTGTGTTCCTCTTTGGAACTTTTTTCATTTTTCAGAAGAGAATAAAAAGATGAGAGGCTAAGAGGAGGTAAATTGGCTCCTCAAGTCACACAGCTGGTTTGCTGCAGGGGACACATGGGACCCATACCCTCCCTATCGTTGATGGCTGGTGTTTTAAGCAACTCTCCACACTGGCTCTTAGCATGTCATAGCAGAAGCCTGATTTCTTTAATCACCTGGAAAAAAACAAAAACAAAAACAAAAAAAACCCTCCACCTCATCACTTTCCTAAAAGCTTCATGTTTTGTGGATTTTAACAATTATTTATTAGTTGGTTTAATTATTAAGTAAAAAGCAACTTTTTTTTTTTAAAACTAGCCAAGCTCTTACTTGATCCTGTGGTCATTTTTTTATGCTGCAAAAAGCACCCCATGACTGTCACCTCTTCTGGGTATAGGGCAGGCACAGGTTTATTTAATTATTGCTCTCTGAGGTCATCTCGGCCATACTAAACACTTCTTTCTCAATTTCTACCCTTTGCTCTTTGTGTAAGATTCAACTTCCATATCAGAGAAGTTGTACTCTCAGAATCTTATCTGGTTTTATGTACGGAATTTCATACTATGGCACATGAGCCAGCTTTGCCCTCTGTGAAGATTAGAGAGATTTTCACAGCTTTCTAGAATGGGTGTATATGGCATGCCAAGGATTAGATATCTTGATGCTCTGCCAAGTGAGACAGAAAGTAAAGGTTCAAAGTCTCCTACCCTCCAAATTAGCCAAGTGAACATGGATACAGTCATAGGTTATAGGGTAAATATATTTAGAATTAAAAGGCTTTAAGAAACTTTTTTTTTCCCAGATGGATAAACTTGAGTTAATAGAAATTCAATAATGCTTACTCTCATTTGGAAGGACACAAAATTTAAAATGAATCAATTGGACTTTGGTTAAGATGATACAATAAGTCAGACATGTAGGCACACACCTATAATGCAGCTCTAGGGAAGATTGTGTGTGTGTGTGTGTGTGTATGTGTGTATATGTGTGTGTGTCGGGGGGGGGGGCATCTCTTAAATCTATGAGTTTGAAACCAGCTTGGGCAACATATCAATAGCTCATCTCAAAAAGGAAAATTAAACATAAATAAGGACTGGGGGATAGCTCAGCTGGACAAATGCTAGATAAATAGAAAGGCAATTACTCAGAGAGCACCAGACAGAGGCAAGGGATTAAAAAGTACAGAAAAGCAGCAAAGAGGCTGATGTGGGATGGGGAGATGGCTCAGTATTCAAAGTGTTTCCCACACAAGTGTGAGGATGGGAATCTGGAGTCCCAGAAGCCGTAGATGCTGGGTGGCTGTGGAGAACCACTTGTAATGCCTGTGTTTGAAGGTAGAGACGGGGATCCTCAGAGTGAGCTGGCTATTCACATTAGCAATACTGATGCGCTCTGGGTTCATTTGAGACCCCGCCTCAGTGAATAAGGCCAAGCGGGATGAAGGAAGACTCTCAGTGTCGGCCCTGGGCCTCCACATGCACGAGAACACATGCACAAACACGTATACCTATGAGGGAAAAAAAGGGTAGCATACTGAAAGGACCCGACATATATCTAAGAGTCACACAAAAGGGAAATGTAAGAGATGGCTGAAAAATATTTCAAGAAAGAGAAACTGGGAAGTTTCCAGAATTGGAACTTTCAAGCATACCCTCCCACCCTAGGTTAAAGATGATTCTGTAATCCAGAATCTCAAGGATAAAGAGTAAAGTCTGAAAGTTCTAACAGGGGACAAATCAATACAAGGAACACAAATAATCAAACTGAAACAAGCAACCAGGCACACCAGGAAAGATGTTATAATAACAGCTGCTGGGGAGGGACATCGGTTTCCTTAGTCATCAAAGAAATGCAAATTCCACCTTCTTTGAGGGACCTCAGCACATCTCAAGAATGGTTAGAAAGAAGAAATATAAAATGTAGGGCAGTGGAGGAAGCCCAGAGTGTGGGACGTCCTGAGTGAAAGTGTGTTGTAGACACAGGCACAGCCATGACAAGGACCCTACAGCCGTAGATCCATGGGAAAATGGCAAGCCTTCCTCCTCCTCCTCCTCCTCCTCCTCCTCCTCCTCCTCCTCCTCCTTCTCCTTCTTCTTCTCTCTCTCTCTCTCTCTCTCTCTCTCTCTCTCTCTCTCTCTCTCTCTCTGTAGACAGTGTGCGCAGAAAATGTCCACCCTAGCTTTCTCTTCCTGGATAATTACAGCCTGAACGCTGCTCCCCTACAGAGACTGCTCCTATCCTATCAAGATTAGCGGAACCTGCCCCCTTGATTCAGCTCTAAGCACAAACCTGTTTGTAGTCACCCTGTCGCCTTGCTCAGCTGTATGCAATGACTCTACCTCTCTGTTCAGTTCTGTGTCATTAACACACTGAGCTCTTTGGGTGCTGAGGTTTCTCCATCAAAGAGTCCAGTCCATCTGAACCCAGCTTTCTGTCTATGTGTTGGTGTGTCTTCCTTTTCTTCAATCCCACTCCCCCAGTCAGGTCCCTCCTTGGAGCTGTGCTGGGCATGGCAACCAAATGCTGGTAGAATGGGCATCAGATGGAACTTTCACATATTGGTGGAGGCAGTACACCTGACATACTGTTTTTGGGAAAGTATTTAGCAATATAGAGATTACCTTCCTAATTTTCCTTACCCAAAGTGCTGAGACCAGACAATTTCAGATTCTGGATCTTTCTTCCTCAGATTTTGGAATACTGCATATCCATAAGGCAAGTGTTCATGGGGATCCATGCCTAAATACAAAACTTATTTGTTTCATATACACATAAGCAGAAGGTAATTCTATAAAGTTTTAGGGTGCCTTGGGTTTCACTGTGACCCATTACATAAGGTCTAATGTGAAATTTCTACTTGTGATGTTCTATCGGCACTCAGAATTTGGAGCATGTCAGATTTTGAGTTTCTGTATAGCAAAAATGAACATATATTTTCTCTACAACCTCTAAATTCCATTCTGAATAGAATTGTATGCATAGAAAATGCACACAAAAGTTCACTAAAAGAATATTACTATTCTGGGAGCCAAAAACTTTACCCTAATGTCCATCAAGATAATAAATTGCATTAGTATAATGGAATAGAAGAATTAATGAAAAACTCATGAAACGGCACAAATCCATGAAGATAATGCTGATTAAAAGAAACCATAAACTTGGAGAAAATATTTGTAAAATAACTGGTAAAGAATTTATAGCCTGAATATATAAAGAACACTTATGTCTCAACACTAATGAACAATCCACTTTAAAAGGAGACAAAATAAGGTTAGGAGTGGTGATACGTGCCTGCAATCCCAGCACTGAAGTGACTGGGACAAGAGGATCCAAGTCCAAGGCTAGCCTGGACTACTGGACCCTGTATCAAAAAGAAGGTGGGTGCGGGGAGCCAAAATATTTGAACAGGATCTTTATCAGAAAAAAGTGGAATTTGGAGGCTTTTTTGGCCCATTTGCATAGCACAGGCTTTCCTGTGCATGTCTGTTGCATGTAAGTCTTCATACAATGTCACATATCACATTAGCATCTTAACTCTCCACCCAGGATGTACATTTTATTATTTTAGTGCATCATAATATTATATTAGGCCACCTGCTGACAGTCTGGAGTGGCCCTGTGCTTGTACCTGCCTCTGCAGCCTGATGTAGTTAGCGCTAGCCGGGGACGTTTCTAGCCTTTTGACTTGTCTCCTGCCCTGTTCACCCACCTCAGATGTCTTCTTCATCAACATAAAGCCCCATGTGGGGCCACATATTAGGTGGTAGAGGTGCTGCTGGGAAAACGAGTTTTATAATTCAAGTCCCTATAATTATTGGGAAATGATTTTAACAGTGTCTGTAACAGGACTCTGCTGGTCAAACAGTGGGGGGTGGTGTGGCATTTACTGTAACACACACAGGTACTGCAATGGGCAGAGGGGCATTCTCCATTATGTGGGAATGGGGTGGGGTGGAGATCATTGACACGGGCCAATATATACAAGATATGACAAGTTGGTGACAAAGCCCTGGCTTTTCCATCCTCCTTAAAATTCTGCATCCTGGCTCTCTGGTAAACCATCTACCAGCTGCCACTGCTGTGCTCAACTAACCTGCTTTATAGAATCAGCAGTTGAGTGTCAGGAGTGGGGCTGTGAGGTCTGGCCTAAGTAGATGACAGCTGTGTAGATCAAATATAGACATCTTCCTTCTCTGAGAATTCTCCTGAGGACATATAAACACAGGGATAAGGCCTAATTAACAATGTACAGTATGCACATAAAATACATGAGTTCCCGTCTTATTTTATCTCTGCTTAATCTCATGCCAGGTTCATAGTTACTGCCCTAACAGGTTTGTTATAAAACCAATAAAAGGGAAAATAAGCCTGCGCTGTAACTTAGCTGTATCTGGAATTAAAGCAAGGTATGGATTGCACCTTGCTTGAAAAGTTCCAACAAAGTGTGAGTCGGGTCTTGCTTTGAAAAACTTCAGAGACAATTCTATGATATGATTTAATACAGAATCTGTAGACCTGGGACAGTAAGATGGCTCCGATGGTAAAGGCACTGGCAGCCAAGCCCAGCCATGAGTTCCAACCTCGAGACTCACATGGTGGAAAGAGAAAACCAGTTCCCATAAGCTATCCTTTGACTTCCACATGTGCATAATGCCCCCCCCCCCCACAACAAGTAAGTAAGTGTAATTAAAACAGTCAAGGAGCCTATCCCACTCCTTGAGAAGCTGAAAAAGCCTTCTGGACTAGGTACATGGCACACTCAGCTGTCTTGTCCCCTTGGGGAGACAGAAGAAACTGAAGAGGCCGCAATGCGGTTCTGGTCGTTGCTGTGGAATATTCCTTTACACTGTGTGAAGATGTGTCACTGTGATTGGTTTAATAAAGAGCTAAATGGCCATTAGATAGGCAGGAAAAGGAGGAGGAAGTTAGGCAAGACTTCTGGGGACTCTGGGAAGAAGAAAGGAGGGGTCACCAGCCAGATGGAGAGGAAGCAAGATGGGCAGTACAGGGTAAAAGTAACCGTGCCATGTAAAAGAATGTAGATTAAAAGATATGGGTTAATTTAAGTCCTAAGCACTAGTTAGGAACAAGCCTAAACTAAGGCTGAGCTTTCATAATTAATAATAAGTCTCTAGGTCATTTTTTTGTGAGCTGGTGGCCCAAAGAAAAATCCATCTACAGATTATACTTTGCTTTTGCCTTCTATTTCCTACACCTTCTTGGTCTTAGAAATTACAGCCAATAGTTCCAGGGGCAAAGGTCAGCAGCATCTGGAGAACATGTTTATTGCAGTGATGAACCAAAAAAGTAGAGTAGCTCACAATTAGTCTGCGTCCCGAAAACAGCCTGTACACCACAGAGCCGCAAATCAATGTATCCTAACTCCACTTCTAGCCCTGAGGATGAAGTAGGAAAATTTATCTTCATATGCTCCAATGCTTATTGGGTGTCGGTATGTCTCCTAGCCAGTGCTATTCTTTTTTTTTTTTTTTTTTTTTTTTGCCAGAGCTGAGGACTGAACCCAGGGCCTTGAGCTTGCTAGGCAAGCGCTCTACCACTGAGCTAAATCCTCAACCCCTTGTGCTATTCTTTAATACACAGAATTTACTTAATAATCTAACACCACATCAATCAGTGGGTAGGAGAATTACAAAGTATGTTATTACATTACCTGAGATGGTTCCCTTGGGACTGGCTTTTGCAATATGTGTTTGAGCAAATACCAGTGAACACAGGCATCCATCTAGAAAAGTGCTTACAAAATGCATAGTAATCAGAGGTTTCAGTTGGTGGAAAGGGGTTTCTGAAGTATTTTGTAGGGCTGTGAGCCATGCTTTTAGCCTTTCCCTCCCTCCCTCCCTCCCTCCATCCCTCCTTTCCTTCCTTCCTCTCTTTCTTTTTTAAAGAGTGAGATTGCTGCAGAATGCTGTCCTGTGAACATCGTTGTTAGTATCTGCATCAGCAGCTTGGAGGAATGGCAAGAGACTGGGCCTGCTCTCATTAGGAGGCAGGGGGCGGGGCATCAGAGGGGGCAGGGCATCAAAGACTTACCAGAGTCCAGCCATGCCCCACCTCCTGAACATCACCCCCCTCCCCAAACCACCCCCCTCACACCCCTCCCTACCCCTCCACCCCCCCCACCCCCGTGTAATTGTGCCCAGATGCACATGGTTTCAGGAAGTGCTACCATGGACAGGAGGTAAATAGTTAACCAAAGGGGCCTCTTTGCAGCTTTTGAAGGTTGTCACCTAAGCTTAGTTGGGACTTCTGGTGACCCAGGTGTTTTTGGGTTGTCCATGTTCCATTGCGGAAGTCTGATAAACTCAATGGTTCACAAAGCCAGACTCAGTGGAATCATTCCTTTGGTCCATTATTGATAACCTATAGTGGTGACTACATACACTCCAGGAAACATTCCCTCCACTAAGGCTAACAGCAGTTTGGACTATTTGAAAAGGTGCTAACGATTTTCTGACCTCCAGTAGATGTCTGAAACAAAAGTTAAAAGATTTGAAAAGTTTCTGTGTGTGGTCCAGACAACTTGATTCTCTTTCCTAGAAAACACCTGAATCCTTGCAACAGGGTTAGAGGATGTAGAACTCACCAAGGTCACCATATATAAGCACATCTGGGAGTGTTCTGTGTTTGGCTCAACAAGGAGAGGGAAAAGAGAGTTGTTTTATTTCCCGCCTTTTCAATGACCTGTCCCAGAAATGGTGTCACTTTAATTCAGTCACGTGGTACTGAAGATGCCAATAAAAGCTTGTGAGATTCAGGGACTTCCCCCAGCCTACAGCACTTGGTTAGATTAAGGGCACTACAATTCTACATCTAGATAGGCCAACTAGAAAAGCAGCATGCCCCAGCCTGATCCCTGCATGCAATTATGAACAGCTTCTGAAAGCATCACTAACTACTGCTCTGTTCTGCCTTCTGAGGAAGAAGAGAGAAAGAAAGAGCCCCTCAAGGTGGTGGGGAGTACTGAAAGAGACTACTGAAAAGTGTGTATGTGGTGGTGTGTGTGGGTGGGGGTTGGGAGTCAGATAAAAACCTGGCACAAGGGAATCTCCCAGGAATCTACAAGGATGACTGCAGCTTAGACTCCCAGCAATAGTGGATATGTAGCCCGAACTGGCCTTCTCCTGTGACCAGACTGGTGTCTAGCCTAACTGTCATCAGAGAGGCTTCATCCAGCAACTGATGGAAACAGATGCAGACCCACAGCCAAACTTTAGACTGAGTTCAGGGAATCCTGCAGAAGAGGGGAAGAAAGGATTGTAGGAGCCAGAGGGATCAAATACACCACAAAAAAACCTCACAGAATCAACTAACCTGGGCTCATAGGGGCTCACAGAGACTGAACCAACAACCAGAGAGCCTTCATGGGACTGACTTAGGCACTCTGCATATATGTTACAGTTGTGTAGCTTGGTTCTTTTGTGGGACTCCTAACAGTGGGAGCAGGGGCTGTCTCTGACTCTTTCAGTGGCTTTGGACCCTACTCCTCATACTGGGCCACCTTGACCAGCCTTAATAATGGGGAGGTGCAAATCTTACTGCAACTCGACATGTCATGTTTTGTTGATACTCACAGGGGACCTGCTGTTTCCTAAACAGAAAGGGAGGAGGGATGGAATTGGGGGGGTGGAAATGGGAATGGGGTCGGATTGGGGGAGAGGCCGTGAGTAGAGGAGGGAGGGGAAACTGAGACCAGGATGTAAAAGAAGAAGATAAATAAATTTATTTAAAAAAAATACCTGAAACAAACAAACAGAAGATCCCCTCAAGGAAAGGACACCAGTAGACAAACCCCTAGGATTCAAAGGAGGACATTCAGAATCAAACAGCCTTTCCTAGCTGTAAATATATCTAGTGATGGATTTCACCCATGTATGCTTAGACAGCCAAGGCTGCTGCTGCTTCTTCTTGTTCTTGTTCTCGTTCTCGTTCTCGTTCTCCTTCTCCTTCTCCTTCTCCTTCTTCTTCTTCTTCTTCTTCTTCTTCTTCTTTCCCGACAGGGTTTCTCTGTGTCACTTTGCGCTTTTCCTGGAACTCACTCTGTAGCCCAGGCTGGCCTCGAACTCACAGAGATCCTCCTGCCTCTGCCTCCCAAGTGGTAGGATTCAAGGCGTGCGCTACCTCCGCCCAGCTCAGCTATAGCTTCTTACACTGTGGGCAGCTACAGGACCGGAAGGTCACATAACTGAATGTGAGGAGCGAGCTGCCAAAAAAAAATCAGCAACAGTAAAAGGTTTCTGAAAATGCAGACAAAATTAATAAAAAAAAAATCAAATGTGCAACAACACATCTAAGATGATTCTAGTACATGTGCCTCTGCACAGCCCCACACACAAGCACACACATCCTGCCACGCCACCCAGCACCAAGGGACAGTCTTAAGCTCCTCAGTTCAGATCTGAGACAGCTGTGCATTATGAACTGCGCTGTTTTCACTGCACACGTTAAGTTTTCTGTTTAGAGTAACATAATGGGCTAATGGCAAACGAAGTCTTAGGAACTCTTGTCCATACCATATAAGGTATCAAATTCATATATCTTTGGACTGTATTGTGTTAGAATGTTTGGTTTTCAGAATTACTGTTTCTCAGTTGCTGAACTGCATTTCATGAAAGATTGTTAAATGAAGTTTGGCTTGGGATAAAGACAGAATTTCCAGCAACTTCTGAAGTAGCCTTAAAAATACTACTACCATTTTATGCAAAGCATAGTTCTCAGCATTAACTATCCAATCAAAATATTGATTAACTGAGAAATATTGACAGTGCCCTACATTCTGCAGTATCAAATGTTCAGCCACAATTTTAATTATGTAAAAAGAATCGCATCTATCTTACTAGGTTCAATTTGTTTTTTAATAAATTATAGAATTATATGTTTACCCAAGAACCATTTTCTTATCAGAAAATGTTTGATTTTTATACCTTTATTAAATACTTACATGCTGGGACTACATAAAAACTTCTTGGGAAAAGATTAATATGCCTTGATATCACCTACATGAAAATTAGACCATTGAGCTGGGCATGGTGGCACATGCCTATAATCCTAACACTCAGAGGCTGAGACCGTAGGACTGCTAAGAAGTTGAGGCCAACCTGACTACTTAGTAAATGTTAGGCCAGCCAGGGACACACAGAAGACCATCTCAAAAACCCAACCCAAACCAAACCAACCAACCAAATGAATGAACAAAAAGCCCTGAGGGTTTTTCCCCCCAGACCATTTGTTGAAAAAGTTTCTCAAAGCATTTTGTGTATGTACAGCTTCATGTGTGCATGTGTGCATGAATGCATGTGTGTAGAGGGGAGTCAGAGGATGGTATTGAGTGTCTTTCCCAAAGGATGTCCACCTTATATCTTGAGATAGTCTCTCACTGAACCTGAAGCTCAGGGGTTCAGCTAGCTAGGGGATCCTCGAGCTCTGGGGACAGACGGACCCAGCACTGGAATTACACATGTGTGCCAATGTGCCTTTGACATGGGTGCCATAGATCCAAACTCAGATCCTAGTGATAGTGCAGCAAGCACAATGGATGGGGATGGAGCCCGAGCCTTCTCTCCGTCCCCAGCGTCCCCACTGTTAATGTCTAGGCAAGAGCTGGCGTTGGCGTTGGCTGCTGGCAGTACTCTAGTCACTGTCTGCTGCTCTCTTGCAGTGTACCCAACAACCCATTCTTAAAAAAAGGAAGGGACGAAGAAAGAAAAGGACAAGAGAATCAGGATTAAACTTGGTAGAATGAACTCTGAGAAAGCGAGACTTTCACTCCAATTTCATTTTCCACATTAGCTGTTTTACATATAACTAATAAAATAACTAGTTTAAGTTCCCTGACTATAAAAGACTGCCCAACTAAGAGGCTGTTATTTTAATTAATAAACATTTCTTGGTTTTAGTACCATAAAAAATGTGGACGCAAAATGCTTAGATCTATGATTAAAATCTGGGATTACACAAAAGATACTATTTTAAGGTTGGTTTTGTAAATAATAATCTTTGTGTCTTAAAACTCAATTTCAGTAATTAAAAAAACAACCCCACTAATGCATTTCATTTATATTTGTAGAAAAACAAGCCCAGAATTTCCCCTCCTGTCTGTTTCCTTCCTGCTTCTTCATGCCTCTGATGCCAGCTGAAGTTGCTAGAACAATGAGAATGAGTTGAGAGAATGGAGCAGGTGTTCTGACATTTTTCTTCTTCACATGAAATCTGAGGCTGATCCCTCTGTACTTTCTAACCCACCTGTGAGGGTCCTGACAATCTTCCCAGCTCTGTGATCATTATGATTTCAAACTCACCAATGTAACCATCCTTCCTCACCACAGTTAGGAAACAGGTGATGACTGGAGATGGCCTGATAGGGACCTGGCATTTGCGTCATAGGTGCCCTGGCGGTCACCTGGAAAGATGGAACAGTAAAAACCACGTAAAGTTACCCTCCTTTCTAATGACCATGTATGAAGAAGGAGAGAAATCTCTTCCTGCTTTGGACCTACTGCATAAAACAACTGCTCTCAGACATAAGTAAGTTAGAGATTAATGGACTGGAGGGTGATTGTAAGTGAAACAGGCTACCAGATGTTTAGAAGAAAAAAATATCTGAATCAAGAGAATGGCTAAGAGACAATTAAGTGATCTGTGACAGATTCAGGATCATAGTCACATGCAACAAGTTATGACATTATGAATGCTCATTTTCGACTTATTTTTGGCAAAAGGCAGTCAAGTTCCAAGTGTCATTAGTGAACCACCTGAAATACTACCTTAGGGAAAAGTGTTCCAAAATTTCCTACTTGATATTCTGGGTCAGCTGTTTAACTCTAAAACCTTTCAGGGTGTGGACCGGTTCTGCGGTTATGACCGGATGCCATGGAATTGTGAGTGGCTTATGCTGGGAGAGGACTAGGCAGTCTTTTCTTCACATGCTCACTTTTGCTTCTAGCATCATAGTGAAGATCAGGATTATATAGAGGAAGTTTCAAGTGCATGTCAGGGACCAGCAACTTCAAAATGATCATAGGATCAAAAAAGGAAGTGCAGCACAATGCACACATGCAGTTATTGATTAGAAGATAGCTAATGTCAGCGTGTCTGATTAATCAATAACACTTCAAAACAACAATCATTAAATTTTGGCTTAACTAAACTGGACCTTCTTAGCCAAATATGATTTTCAGTGTTCAGTTCTTCATATATCTCAGGCAGGACTTCCAATTCTTGTCAGATTCTTTTTCAGGAGTTTCCCAAATGAGAATAACATCAGATAAATGTGACAACTGCAGTATTAATAAACATGGACATTGCTTGCCTGCTAACCTCAGATATTAATATGCCATGTGTCTTTACATGGTTGAAATTGACTATAGTCCTATTTAACAATGAACCATAACAATTCCTATCACAGATTCATGATCTTTGATATTTCACAAAGTTGTTCTAAGAATCCCAAGTTATTTAGCTAGCAAAAGACACCAAGCACACTTGCTCTTCTGGTAACACCTTTGGATAAAAGAACGAGGTTGATTCATCTTTACATGGCCATAGGGTAAACATAGTGTTTGAACATAGAATGTCATCAGCAGGTGAAGGTGGGTGCTACCAACCCTGGCCACTGGAGCACCGTCCCTAGCAAGTTGTTCTTTGACTTCCATATGCATGTTGTACACACAGGCTGTTTTAGGGTTCTATTGCTGTGAAGAGACACCATGACCAAGGAAACTCTTTTTACTTATATATTTTATTTTATTTTATTTTTTTGAGACAAGCTTTGTGTGTGTGTGTGTGTGTGTGTGTGTGTGTGTGTGTGTGTGTGTAGCCTTGGCTGTCTTGAAACTAGCTCTGTAGACCAGGCTGACCTTGAACTCACACAGATGCACCTGCCTCTGCCTTCTGAGTGCTGGGATTAAAGGCGTGTGCCACCACCGCCTGGCCAAGACAACTCTTATAAAGGAAAACATTTAATTGGGGCTGGCTTACAGGTTCAGAGGTTTAGTCCATTATCATCATGGCGGAAAGCATGGTGGCATGCAGGAAGATAAGGTCTTGGAAAGGCAGCTGAGAGTTCTACATCTGGATCCATAGGTAGCAGGAAGAGACAGTGAGCCATGAGTCCTGGCTTGAGCATCTGAAACCTCAAAGCCCACCCCCAGTGACACATTTCTTCCAACAAGGCCACTCCTCCTAATAGTGCCACTCCCTGTGGTCCTATGGGAGCTATTTTCATTCAGACCACCACACAGGTACATACATAAAATAAATGTAAAGTATAAAAATTCTAATTGGCACCAAAGATCAGGACCAACAAGTCTTAGGGAAAAACTCCCACCAGTTAAATCACTCATTCAAGAACACACACATGCTATGACTCCTTTCCATGAAACCATTTTCAACAAACTGTCAACAGTTTTCAGTTAGGCATGGCATGGAGAATACTCTGGGCAGTGGATGAGGAAACCTGGATTGAGGAAGCATACAAGTCCTCAGAACTGCTCTTCTCTGGTTGGGATCTGGTTACAATGTTCATTTGGTAAAACAGGAGGGGAGGAGTGCTCATTATTTTACTTCCACATCTACATAGTTAGAGGTTTGGAAACTCCAGAGTGTTGCAGCCATCAGTGAGAGTATAACGTTCCAGCTGTACTTGCTGTGACAACTAACCCCTGCTTCATGAGCAGCATTTTGAGACCAATGACCTCCATTGAAGTCTTGATTATTTAGAGTTTAATAAAATTCGTTTCCATATTTAAGTGAAAAAATACAAAGCACCACTTTAAGCTAAATTCCTAATGCTTCCATCTAATTTATCTGCTCTAATTTACAAATGCAATTATTTCCCTCTTGTATTTAATTCAGCCATTTACCATGAACGCCAGATGGCATGGTTTCACCTCAAAAGTGCAAAATATACTCTCACTTATAGTAGCCACAGAAAACTCTTCTTGAAGAACTCAGGTCTAATGAGACAGAAAACTGCCTGGAAAGGCACTCAGTAGTATGCTAACACTGAGCAGTATGTTAACAGCCTGGGACATTCTGTAAGAAAAGAACCCTGAGGTGATTCTGAAGCCAGCATCCTTTTGCACCATCAATGCTAACATCTGTCTTAGTTACTGTTCTATGGCTGTGCAGAGACACCATGACCATGAGGCAGCTTATCAAAGGAAGTATTGAATTGGGGGCTGGCTTACAGTTTCAGTGTTAGTCTATGACAATCATGGTGGGGAACATGGTGATAGGCAGGCGTGGTTCTGGACCAGTAGAGCTGAGAGTTTACATCTTATCCAAAGCTGGAGGCACAGAGACAGAGTAGGCTTAGTGTGGGCTTTTGAAACCTCAAAGCCTACTCCTAGTGACATGCTTCCTCCAACTAGGAACCAAACATTCAATTATATGAGACTGTGGGGACTATTTTCATTCAAGGCTAACCTTCTTTGCAGGATCTGTGTTCTGGAAGAAGAGGTAAATGAATCTATATCATGTCTGTATTGGGCAGATCCTCTTGTGAATGTGTGCGGTAACACACTAGAATGGCTTATAGAACCTGTTTCTGCTCAGGGTACAAAGCCTGATGCTTCAGCAGTCCTAATACAGTGCTGAAGGATCAGATGAGTCCCTGGGAAGTTGCCAGTCTTCAATCCATGTTGGAAGTCCGAAGATGCTGGTGTCTGATGTTGCTGAAGGACGTACCAGCCGCAGCCGAAGCAATAGCCATACTCACCAGCAAGGCAGGCAAGACTTCCTTCCTCCCAGTCTCTTTACAGCTGATGCTGGAGAGGGCCACCCACCCTGGGGGTCTTTCCCATGCTAATCTTCCTGGAAGGACCTCCTAGGCACGTCCACAGGCATGACTCCTATTTGTTAACATTAACCATTCAGTGGCCAGCTCTGAATACTTGCTATTCGAGAATAATTTAGTTTCTGAAAATGCTTTGCACAGCATGAATATCATATTTAAAGCCCACTAGCGCTGGCTTGTTTCTTTAATTACTCATCAGTAGTACTACTTTTAGCCAAAAAGAAAAAAAGAAAAGAAAAGAAAATTACATTCAAAAAGGTATTGGCAATGTCACACAATCTGGTGATTCATTTAATTTTAAACATGCCTCTAGTTATATATTTAAATTTTACTACTTGAATGTGTACATGTGTGTACACACGTGTGTGCACACGCATGTATGTACACACGTGGAGGTGAGAGGATAACTTGTGGGAGTCTGTTATCTCCTACCATGTGACTCCAGAGGATCAAACTAAAGTTGTCAGGCAGGCGTCTTTATCCACTGAGCCATCTTGCTGGCCCCTCTAGTTATAGTTTACAAAACAGGTAGAGGAGGGTTTACTTTCAAAAGACAGCATTAAGAATCTTTTCACTGTGTCCCAAATTAGTGCATAGACTCACTTTTCACTGTGACCCTAAATTAGTGCATACTCACTTTTCATTGTATTCCTCAATTAGTGCATAGCCTCACTTTTAACTGTATCTCTAAATTAGTGTACCATTTCTTTGACCAAAAATGGTATTCATTTTTTTTTTCTTTTACTAGTGGAAATGTGGCTGAAAATGTCCTCAGGCACATCACAGGTGATGGTGTCCAGATAGATACATGCATGGCCTTACTGTGGATTTATTTTCATAGGATTTCTTTCCTCAAAAGTAAACTATAAAATTATGCAGCAGATTATACTAAGTTGAGATTTAACTGATATGCTTTGATAAGATTAACCATATATCTCAACAAAAAACAAACCCTCTCTTTGAAAGGCATCATCTTTAAAGTGAACACGAGTTAGAAGCACCAGCATTAAGACAGTCCATCCACTTGAAGAAACAAGGCTTATCTCTCCAAGCCAAACACATGGAACTCCAACCCCTTACCATCAATGACTGCATGAAGAAATAAATGCCTTGGTAGTAAAGTCACAGGAACTCTGTATTGTAGCGAACACTTCTGTGAAACAGGTTTGACTTTACACAATTAAATCATCCAGAATAGTCTTTATTTAAAAAAAGAAAAATCCAAACCACCAAAAGATACACTTTATGTAATAACAGAATACAAAAAGGAAAGCCAGGATGGAAAGAAAAAGACAGCAGGCAATAAACGTAAGAAACCATGGCGTCTCAGCCTACTGTGCCCACCATCATCACTACACACCCGAGACAGGCCTGATGGAATCAAGAGGGGCCTACTGGAGGCTGAAGGAGATCACTGATCAAGTGCTTAAATATTTTTATAAATAATATTAACACAAATATCCCACACAGAAATCCTATGAAAATAAATCCACAGTCTTGCTTCAGCCTGCTTCTTAGTATCAAGTCAGATTCCCTCTCTATGGATATTATATTAGACTTTCTTCTGAAGTCAGGCTCACTCCCACTTCACCACGTTCATGACTAAGTGACGTCATTTGTGCTAGCAGGTTCGTACATGAAGGCAAAGGAAGGAATCAACATGATCACTGAAGTCCCTGACTTAATCAATTACAGATCATCCAGCTGACACTGTGCTTTGGTATCCAACATTTCTCAAGTGTCTCTTTCTAAGAATGGTCCAGCCCAGTGAGTTTCTTAGGTTAAGGTAGGGCAGTTTCAGCTCTGCAAACACTTGCCGGGCTGCTGCTTCCTTACATTGGTTTTGGCCCCAAAGAGAGCTGCTCCAGGGAAAGTCATGTCCTACCCGTGTGTCCAGATCCTAAAAGAAACTATTATTTTCTGTGAAAAGACAGACGTACCAAGCAATCTATGGCTATTTCTCTATGTAGCCTTGGCTGGCCAGGAACTCACTATGTAGATCAGGCTAGCCTTGAACTTACAGAGATCCTCTTGCCTACCTCCAGAGTGCTAGAATTAAAGTTGTACATCATCACACCAAGGCCTTGAAAGCTTTTTCAATCAAGAAGTTGCCTACCTATTGCAAACACAACCACCCCTCAGGAAAGCACTGTGGAAGTGAGACTGTCCCCAGGCTCTCAGAGCTCATCAGATGTGATGTTCACCTTGGATAGGTGACATTCTTTACTGGTCTGACAACTCTGAAGAATGTCCTTGTAGTGGTTCTTCAGATCCTCATACAAAGTAACGGTTTCTTGTGAGTGGGCCAATGGTAACACTTTTTCGTTCAGCAGCATCTGTACTTGGAATTCTTCTTGAGGGGTCTTCGCATTTTCACAATGGTAAAGCACAAATATTAGGTTTGCGGCATAGGGTACGATGCGACCACTTCGGAACTGGCGATGGACTTGCTCCTTAAAATTATGCGCTGTCAGGGGCTCCTTGTCTTTGAAGTAGCCCATGAGGGAGAGCAGGGGCAGGAGGGTCTCTGCATGACCAAACTGGAGGATGACTGGAGAAGAAACCGGCTGAGACCTTAAACGAGAAATCGAAGGGAAAACTTATTCATGCCATAAGAAATAATATTACACTTAGTGGTACCTAATTTTCTCATTTTAAAATGTAATCCCATCTTTAATTTTTTTTAATTATTATTACATTTAGTGTGTAAGTTAGCGGAGGCTCACTAATGCTGTGGAATGTTCCTTTACACTGTGTGAATATATATCACTGTGATTGGTTTAATAAAGAAGCCAATAGCTGGGCAGAATAAGGCTGGCAGGAGAGCCATTCTAAGAGAATGCTGGGAGGAAGAAGGGTGGAGTCTGGAGTTGCCAGCCAGGCACAGAGAGGACCGGAGATGAATGTGCCATGTTAATAAAGGTACCACCACGTGGCAGGGCATAAATAAGAAATATGGGTTAACTTAAAATTTAAGAGCTAGTTAGTAATAAGCTAAGCTATTGGCTGAGCATTTATAATTAATAAAAGTCTCAGTGTGTTGAGAGCGGCTGCAGGAACCCTCCACCTTCACACTAATGCCACAGCATGGAGTGTGACAAATGCCAGGAGCCGGTCCCTTCCTTCACACTAATGCCACAGCATGGAGGTCAGAGGACAAATGCCAGGAGCCGGTCCTCTCCTTCCATGTGGGTCCAGACTGAACTTGATGGTGAGGCTTGGTAGGCAAGCACCCTTACCCACTTAGCCATCTCGATGACTCCTATTTTAAAAAAGTTCTTTATATAAGTAACTCAAGCATATGGCTGAAATTCTGTGTGAGTAAACATCGAGGTCTAGGAATTAGGACATCCAGAGAGCTGCAGATCTGTCTAAAGTAGAACACATGACCACTCTGCTGAGAAGCCCCTGAAGTGCTCACTTTGGTACTGGCCTGCCTTTCTGTGAGGCGCTGGGTGAGGCCGGGAGTGACTCATGGAGCACTCCCCAGTGAATGAAGGCACTTAAGGTGTTGTCCCTTACCTTTTCAAGCTTTCTTTGTCTCAGTGTGTATTTTTTCATTTGTGTGTGCATATACACGTGTGTGCACCTCCGCACACACGTAGAAGCCAGGAGAAGGTGCTGAGTGTCAGCCTCTGCCATTTTCCTTTGAGACTAGAGGTCTTTCCCCAAAGGCTACCATTTTTTGGTGAGGCCAGAACCCAGCAGAATCCAGTAATTCACCTGTTCCTGTCTCTCTAGAGCTGAAGTGACAGGCATTTGTGAAGTAAATACAATAACACACATGCATATACATGTTGGAAGGAGAGATCAAAAGAGCTGAGCATAAATTATGAGTTCAAGGTCCTGTTAAACACATCCAAACTATAGAAGAAATTAAACCTAGGTTGTGATCCATTTGAACTGGAGTTTGAACCTAAGAACACAAGTGTTCTATCACTGAGCTTGCTATAATCCCAGCCCCTGACCCAGATTTTAAATCTGAAGATTCTTTATGCTTAAATAAAAAAAAAATGTAAGTCTCATCTTCTTCTTTTGTCTCCCTTGATACCAATAATATTGTAAGATCATGACGTTTTCAGAAGGAAGTTAAGGAAAATGGTGCTTTAAAAGGTTTACTGTGGGGCTAGAGAGTGCAGTGAAGAGCACACACTAACTACTCTTGTAGAGGGCCCAAGTTTGGTTTCCAACATCCATATCAGGTGGCTCCCAACTGCCTGTAACTCCAGCTCCAGGGGCTCTGATGCCCTTTCTGGCATGCATGTGTGCACATACACACACATATAAAAATTAAAAGTAACTTTTAAAAAAAGATTAAAAGTTTTTAAAAGGTTTATTGAGTATTTTATGAACAATCAAACTGTTTATATATTAGATTCATAAAAGGAAGCCATGCAAACCACAAATAAATTACTGTTTTCTGGGATTTGATTGAATTTTAAAGTAACATATTTTTCTATAAATATTTATTTATAGAAAAAATATTATGAAATAATTTCAAAAATTATTCCAGTGGCCCCAATGCCCACTTCTGGCCTCCATGGACACTGCACATATGTGGTATACATACATACATGCAAGCAAAACTTACACATAAATAAAAATTTAAATTTAAGACAGTTTGCAACAGGAAGGAAAAGTCCTAGTTTTTATAAATGCCACAATACATCCTCTAACATAGAACACTGAAAAAGTTTGCGGGGGCTGGAGAGATGGCTCAGTGGTTAAGAGCACTGACTGCTCTTCCAGAGGTCCTGAGTTCACATGGTGGCTCACAACCATCTGTAATGAGATCTGGCGCCCTCTTCTGGCCTGAAGTCATACATGCAGGCAGAATACTATATACTTAAAAAATAAAATAAAAAAAAAAGGAGTTGCCTTAAAAAAGAAAAGGTTTGCAATATATGAAAAACAGAACTTTAAATTTCTGGCTAATATGCCAGCACAACAAAACAAAGATAATTACAATTATAGCTAAAGGTAAAGATGTTTCTAATTCCTCACAAACAGTCTAAAAAACTAAATGACAATCATCAAAAGCAGTTAGAACATGATTTTGCTAATTCCAAATGTGCTTGTAGGAAATAATAACTATTTAATAGTTTATATATTCTATAGTAACCTAGTAAAGATACTTTAAATTTATAAAACAATGTCAAATAAGAAAGGAGGAATACGCATCATTTCATGTGTGATATTTTACTGTGGCTCAAAGCATCCAGCCTAAAGCAGATGTTCCTATAACCAGGAAAAAGGGAACAAGGTGATGCTGCTCATATTAAAATAAAAGGTCCCAAATAAAACGGTCACATTCAATTTTGCAAGATGTGATAAGGAACAGTCTTTTCTAAGATGCCCTGGGCTGATCTGCTAGGTGTGGCAGAAGTATCACCCATGCCAAGTGCTAGGCACCACACTCAGTGCTCACGAGGGTTGGGATGAGGAGAAAGGCAGGTAAGATGAGGAAATATATTTCTGGCTCGCACAGATAGTAGCATCTAACTGTTGAAATTCTCCATTTGAGGAGGAGGTCAGTGTCTGGAGAGCACTGTGTACATACTGCTTCCTGCCCTGACAACAGAACAAAGTGCTGCATCTGGCTTGCACTGAGAATGCAGGGTTACATTTGTGTTCTCTGTATACAGGAATACACTGGACTCACTCTATAGACCAGTCCAGCCTCAAACTCACAGAGATTAGCCTGCCTCTGCCTCCCAAGTGCTAGGATTAAAGAAAGGCATGTATTACTATATAGGCCATAAAGTTAAATATTTTAAAAGATTGGTTTCCTTCTGGTAGAATATACCTGAACATTAAAAGTAAACTTGTGGCTTGCTATCCTGTCTCTGGATGCAAGCTCATGCCATTTAAGCCTTTTCAAACTTGAGCACCTGCTGAACTGAGTACAGGAGAAGGCAGGGCCCCTGCAGCTGAAAACTGAGGGCACAACGATGTATTCAGCAAGTCAGACCCAATGACGATAAGCCATTTCCTGTGCAGAGCTGCTGGACTGCACTATAGCAATAAAACAGCAGAGCAGCAAATCAATGTGTGCCCTAAGGGCTGGGGCGCTGCAGCAGCAGGGGTCATAGGTCATACACATTAGTGATGCAAGGGGTTCGAGTCTGGGAGGCTGGTTCAGGTGGTGGTCTTTCTAAAACATAAGTGTATCACACTACACTGAAGACAAACACCATGTCAAGTGTCACACTCACTTGACTGAGTAACATACTGTGAAATTCCCCAGATACCCCAAAGCACCAACCCTAAGGTAGAATTTTGGGTACCCCATGACTTACAATCATACAATCAGAGCCAAAACAACTAAAAAAATGACGTGGAAAAAACCTTAACTTCCTCTCCTATAAGAAAATACTTGCATAACAAGTAGAACTCACTTAGGAAATCAGGCACCCGTTTACTTTCAAACTACTGCTGATTTAAAATAATTTCAAACCAGCTTCCATCTGGGAATGAAACAGTATGCCACCTGCTAGCTCAGGAAGAGCACAGGGGGTCAGTGCCTGGTCTCCTGGCTCTTAGTCTACAAGTCTGAATCCGCCAGTTTCAAAAGCATGCCCATGTCAAGTCACAGGGAGTAAGGTGATGGCTTAAGTTCCTACATTATCAGAAATTCTTCCATGCCCATCTCAAATCACTGGGAGTAAGACTATGGCTTAAGTTCCTACACTGGCAGAAATTCTCCCAAGGATTGATAAAATGCAAGGACCATCAACCTAGGATTTTTACTCAGAAGTAGCATACAGTAAGAAAACAAAAGTGTTAAGAATTTCTTGTTTCTCCTTGTGTGGTTAAACCTGGGGCTCTGTGTGCATAAGGCAAACGTCCTACCACTACTGTATTCTTCCAGACCTCTTCTCACTTTGACTTTAGAGATGGGGTCTCACCATACAGCCCATTATCTCCTGGAATTCACTATTTACCTCAGGCTGGTACCTAATTTTTTTTTTTTTTTAATCATTCTGCCTCAATTTCTCTAGTGCTGGGATTACAGTTAGGTACTACCATGTATGATTAACACAGACACAGACACACACAGACACACACAGACACACACAGACACACACACAGACACAGACACACACACACACACACACACACACACACACACCCTACACCTTCTTCTTGTTTTTTCATTTCAAACACAGCATTGAAAGAGTTTAATAGATGGCTAGCTTGAGGTTTTAAGGGTAAGAAGGCGAACTTGGCCTACTTTCAATTAAGCTGTAACCTGAAGAGTTGGGTCTCTAACGTGATCCTTCTGAGTTAGCCGCTTGCGTGCTGGGGTTGCTGGGAATTTGTCACCATGACAGACTGGGCCACTGACTCTCAACTGCATTTCCATTAATAATAGCTTAGAACATAAACTGCTTGAGTCTCAGACATACATTTTTCTTCATTATTTTGTTTCAGATAGCCTGAATTCAACTTGGATATCATTGGAGATTTAAGTAAAATAAACCAATAGAGATAACAAAGCAAAATCTACCCTTCAATGCTCTTCAAGAGCATAGCTCTCTTCCTCAAGGTTCCTAAGAAAGCATAAGAAAAGCATTTAAATCAGTTTTGGGCTATAAAATTCAAATCAACTTAGATAATTTTTTTTTTAGTTATTTTAAAATCATAAAGTTCAAAATTAAGAGTCCCTTTACAACTAAGAATAGCAGAATGTTTTCCTTCACTTATAAACAAGAGGATGTGGCACTATATAAACTGATTTCTACTTTATCATTTAAAACTTGATTGGTAAAAATATCAGATACACATAGACTTCCATGGAAACATCCATGTCAAAAAGGGACACCCCCCCTCCAGCAAGGGTTAATGCTGTCCTTAAACAGCGGCCCATGCTAACATCTGCCTGCCCTTTTATAAGACTTACTTAAATGTCTGTTTAGGGGGATATATTTAAGTAATAGAAGCATTCAATGGAAAAAAAGTAGCATGCTTCTCTTCTAAATTACACCTGAGCAGCAAATGTGTGTGTGGTGGGTGGGGGAGGTATGTGAAGGTTCCTCAACTGTGGGAGGCTGGATGAGTTGTGCAATTTGTGCACGTGTGTACAAAGTACTCTTTCCTGTGTACATACCATGTTTTCTTCATCATCATGTCCCATCTTCTCCTACTCCCTCTGTCTTTCTTCCCACCATTTCCCTTCCTGTTTTCTCATCTTTCAGTTTGCTTTGTGTTCACGACCCTCTGAGTTGTACCAAGGTTGCCAGCAGAAGCATGGGTGAGGGGTGAGCCCGCGTACCTCAACAGTGGCTACACTCCTGAAGAGAATGCCTCCCTACCCACCAGCCTTTAACTGCCAACAGCTTCCAGGGAGAGATGTGGCCTCGTGAGCACTTCAAACATCTTCAAATATCCAAGAGTATATCATCTGATTTTATCAGAAGCCATTAAAAGTCTGCACACAGTTTTGAAAGTCTCTGACTTTTTAAAAGAGGATATTTCCTTTGGCTCATGTTTCACAGAGTTTAGTCATCTCCAGTCCCCGGATGAGGCAACTGGACAGAACCCTGTGGCACCAGGACCTGGTGGAGTAGAGCTGTTCACTTCACAGCCAATCAGGAAGCAGAAACAAAGGGTAAATCAGTAACTCCTATAAGGAAGCAATTAAGGTTCATTTCTAAGAACATACTGCCATTGTTCCAAGCACTAAAACTGAATAGTAAACCTTAGGGAGTTCAATCTAGTTCTAAGCTATCTCCTGGGAATTGGTTGGCTCCAATTCATACAGGCCCAAACACTCTATGAAAGCACCAAAAGCCCCATTTCTGCCTAGACTGCATCCTGAGGATAGCATGAGAATCTGTCTGGATGTCATTTTTGACCTTCTCTGAGTCACAGTTCCAGAGCTAGTCTATGGTGAAGCCCAATACTGGCAATGCAAATGGGAGTAAATGTGCCTGTGTGTGAATGAGGGAAGATCTCGATCTCTCTCTCTCTCTCTCTCTCTCTCTCTCTCTCTCTCTCTCTCTCTCTCTCTCACTCACACACACACACACACACACACACACACACACACAGGAGGGGGCTTGTTGGGAAGAAGGGTTCAGTGGGAAGGGGAAGAGACCAGAGAGGGTAATGGAATGAATATGCAGAAGAGATATCATATACATGTATTAATATCAGTTAAGGTTGTTTGCATGACCATGGACATGGGACTGTAGGATTATGGGGGCATAGGCCCCTTCCAATGACTACATCACTGAAGAATGTTCCCGGACCCCCAGCAGCCACTAGCTGACCATAGCTCCTCAGTTACAGGTGGACTCTCATGCTCTACCTTATTTTTGACACAGGACTGCTCGCTGAACCCAGGAATCTATCTGTCTCTGCCTCCATAATGGAGGTTGTTGAAGTGTGCTGACACGTCCTGCTGTTTACACAGGTGCTAGGGATTTAAGTGCACATCTGCATGCTTGCACAGCAAACACTTTCCTTGATGAACTATCCTCCTCCTGGCTTCTACACAAACCTAGTAAATCAGATCTCAGAAATAAGTCCAGGGCAGTCAGTGGGTTTCCTTATGTTACCCAGGAAGAAGATGGCTCTACAAATGACACCCTGATTCTACTTATATAAATCAGTGAAGATTTTAAATCTTCAACCAAAACCAAAATTTAATCAGAAGTCTAAAATTACATCAAGAAATGAGACTATGTATATGTTCAAAATGGGTAAAATGCCTTAAGTAATTTGAAATGCTCAGGAAGAAAAACTAATAATGGCATGTTTTCCCCCAAATGCACTCAGCTACTCTTTCTAAGCTCTTAATTTATGTTTCACATGCAAATGGCATTACACAAACTCTGCTTCCAAATACGATCTAGGTATATCAGATGGAGCTTGGGGCAAATCTCACCACTTGCACGGTTATGTAAGAGCACAAACACATGGCTGGAACTGCCAGAGCTACAAGAAGCTTTGAAAAGAAAATTAACACAATACAATTTGTTTACAAGTCTTCTTATACATTTGACTGCAGTACAGTCTCTGGAGAAGCATGCATTTGACAATGGAAACCTAGGACTAAAAATGGCTCGAACATATTTTTTTCTTAAGTAAAACCAGGTAGAAATTAAGCTCCAAGGTAGAATGGGGGCAAGGCTACTGTCATCCTCCCTACTAGTCTTAGGAAGCGGGAAGAATTACATGAAACATAAAAAATTACATGTTTGCAGACAGACAACAGAGTGAGAGAGAAAGCAGGCAATCCTGAGATGAGTGGAGAGCTCGCCCACCAGCTGCCCCAGCTGGCTGCCTAGAGCTGGCAGACTGTGGTGGAGGGCGGGAGAGCACACAGGGCAAGGCAATCCTGAGGTGAGTGAGAATCCAGAGAGGTAACGCTGGAACTCACGAGCAGATTCCAGGGAAGAGAGCTACAGGGAAGGGAGCTGGGGAGTCCAGAGGCTGCTCGAAATGTCAGCTGCTGCTACACAGAGCCACACATCCAGATCTGGAGGAAAGGATCAGCAAGAGACATTCCCACCTGGGAAAAACTCAAATCCATAGGAAAATCTCCCTGGTGGGACAATTCAGCTCAAGAGACATCAATAAAAAACAAAAGAGGGCCAGAGAGATGGCTCACAGTTAAGAGTGTTTCTTGCTCTTCCAGAAGAACTGGGTCTGTTCCCAACACCCATGCTGAGTAGCTCACAATGCATGTAATTCCAGCTCCAAGGGATCCAACTCCCTCTTCTGCCATCTGCAGGAACCTACATTCATCCACATACACACATATAACTAAAAATAAAATAAATTTTAAAAAAGAGACAGTGCTAATGATTTAGTGGGTATACACACATGTGGAATTCAGCAAGTTGTACACTACATATACAAAGATGACTGTATATTATGTTAACTACAATTGAACAATAAAGAGATAAAGCAAACTCCAGCTATCCAAAGTCACATGATCAGAACTGTCCCTTAGGAAAGAGACATACTGGTGTGGAGTTAATAAGACCCAGCTCACTGGAAGCCTTACAGGCAGTTGCTGAGATCTGGGAGGGGAGCTGAGGAGGTGTATCAGTTAGTGAAGTGTTGCTTAGCTCCCCAGCACCCACATAAGAAGCTGTGTGTGGCGGTGTGCATCTGTACCTCCAGAACTGGGCGCAGACACAAGAATATCCCTAGTGCTCACGGGCCAACCAGTCTAGCCAACCTGTGAGAGCCTACCTTAAAAAGCAGGACGGGGAACAGTGGAGGAAGACACTTAACATTGGAGGCTGACCTCCACACACATGCTCACATCTGTGCACAGACATGTACTTACACACCTACTACACACATATACATAGAAAATAATTCAATGTTTTTTAAATCTAGGAAAAAAGAGGTATTAGCTTAAATTGAGGTTAGTTGCAATGAAGATAAAGAAAATGTAAAGAATTAGAAAGTATAAAAAATGTAAGTTGGAAGGTTAAAACAGCCAAGAAGACGGCTCGGAGGGTAAAGGCTCTTGCTTCCAAGTCTCACAACCTGAATTTGGCACCTGGAATCTACATGGTTGGAGAGAATAGACTCTCTCAAGTTATCCTCTGGACTCCACACACATGCTGTGATACACACTCATGTGCAAACACATACACGCACACACACGCACCTGTACACACGAACATAGGTAAATAAATAACTAAATATAATTTTAAAAACCCCAAAGGCAATGACTAGATATAGAAAGTGAGAGTTGGAATCCATAATGACATGTGGTCTTCAGATTGGGTGTCTGTCTGGGAGGCTGATGTGGCACTAGAATAAGTAGTACAGGAGAAAAAGCAACATTGCAGGTGAGCCATTATCTACACCACATTCTACATCATACACACACACAGCACTAACTATGCAAGGCATCGAGTTAGTCACTGAAGACAGAGCAGTATACTGAAAATGTCTTAGACTCACACAGAATAACAGTGAAAACTTACCTAACAAAACAAAACAACAAACCAGTTACACATACAAATCTGAACTGAAGAAGTAGCCACGTTGTTTACTCTCCCTTATTTAGCCCATAATCTTTCAATATCTAGCACTAAAAAGATCATGGACTTTTAAAAATGACCTAGAACATGAACACATTCCTAAGAACTTTAAGAGATTATGTCTCCCCTGTTTTAATGAGTAAATTGACAAAAACAGTACAAATTGATTGTACCCCTATACAGGGGTGGCATGGCACAGTGGTTTCAATGCTACCATCTAACATTAAAAGAATTACACAACCTACAAAAATAACCCTATTAATTACAAAATCTGAAATGCCCAAGGCATAAGGGACCACCAAAAGATATACATTACTACTGAGTAGATACTTTGAATGGATTTGCTCAGTCACATAGATGTTTAATGTCAGAAATGTTCTCCAGAAAGGGTATTATTTTACATTTCTATCAGCCATGAAAGAGGTTGATTTCCCCTCTTATTCCCCCCAGTTTAGGGCGTATATTAGTGGTACTTCCTGTGGCATTGATATCCATGATAATGGACGATGGAAAATGCTGGTGAATATTTTTCATATGCTCACTTGCCATCCATATAGCTTCTTAAATGAAGTCTGCTTAAATCTTTGCTCTTTTTTTTTTTTTAAATTTGGGAGGAGGCATAATGGGTATTTAACACAGGACTTATTAAGTACAGATTGCACCACTATACCTGTAACCCTTTTTATACTTTTTTAAAAAAACAGATTCTTTTATTAAGTAAGATACAATTCTCTATATATTCTGGATTCAAATTCTCATACACATGTAAGTTTTGCAAATATTTTCTGTTTCCCAAATAGTACTCTTTGAGAATAGTTTAAAATGTAATAAACTTATTTTATGAAATTTTACTAATGGATCATATTTTGGGTGTTACATTTAAGAACGCCTCACTCAATCCAAGATCATGAATGTTTTCTTCTGAGAGTCTAATCTTTTGTAATTAGATCATTGCTCTTATTTTCTTTCCAAAAGATTTATGGTTTTAGGCTGTACATTAAAATCTATGACTTCTTATTTATAGTGGGAAAGGTCTAAGTATCTTATTTTTTAACACAGATGTCCAACTGTCCCAGCATCATCTACTAAAAATGTGGTCCTTTTCCCATAGTATTGCCTTGGCATCTTTTGTTGAAAAGCAATTTAACACACATAGTTGTTCTTCAGTATTCATGGGGAATTGGTTCTAGGACTCCCCCATGGAAACCCACATATAAAATGATGTAATATTTACATATGATCTATGTTTATCCTGCCATACACTTTAAATTATCTCCAGATTATTTCTAATGGCTATGTAAAGATTAATATTCAGTATTATTCAGAGAATAATGACAAATAAAACCTGCATATATTCAGTGCCCATATGAATTTACACATGTAGTTAACTAAATACTGAGGAGGGAAACCCATGGATATAGATGGCCTACTATATATGAGCTTATTTCATGATGTTACTGTATCCCTTGATCTATCTGACTATATTATGTCTGAGGGTATCTTTTTGAGGCAGGACTTTGTTATGTAACCCAGGATGACCCTCCAACTCATAATTCTGCCTCAGCCTCCAAGTGCTGGGATTCTAGGAGCATACCAACACACCAGGCTTTCTGTAGGTTCTGATAGAAGTATGACAAATCCTTTTGCTCTTTTTCAAACTTATTTTTATTTCTATAGATCCTTTAAATTCCTGTGTAAATTCTGGGACTTCTTAATTTCTACAAAGAAACTTGTGGGATTTTGATAAGAATTCCACTCAACCATAGCCAGGTGCGGTAGTGCATGCCTTTAATCACCATCACTTGGGAGGCAGGGACTGTGAGTTCAAGACCAGCCTGCTCTACATAGTGAGTTCTAGGATAGCTAGAGCTACATAATAAACAGACTGTGTCTCAGAAAGAAAGAAAAACAAAACAAAACAAAAAAACCCAAAGAATTCTACTCAACCAATAATTGAGTCTTGCAATTCATAAATACGCTATGCCTTGCAATTTTGGGGGTTATTTGGAATTTCTCTCTTTGTACTGTCTTGAATTTTCAGTATACAGAAATTCTCATTTATTTTAAAACACTACTGATAAAATTTTATTACTTAAGCTTTGAACTAGAATTAAATTATAATAGCAAGCCTTACAAAGTTATTTAAGAGCCTCCTGATGTAATTATAAATTTATCATCCCTTAGACTCAACATTGAGCCAATGAACAATGACCAGCCAGGAAAGGTCTGTTATCTCATAAAGCCAGAAGCCATTCAGAAAGTCAAACAGGAAAACATTAGCTCTTATCATTAGTTTTATCTTTATTTGAAATCCCCACAGAAACTTCTGGTTGGACCAGCTAGATGGCTCAGCTGGTAACAGAACTTGGCACCAAGCCTGATGATCCGAGGTTAATACCTGGAACTCATATGATGGAAGAGAAAATCAACTCCTGCAATTCATCCCTTGGTATCTGCACAATAAATAAATAAATATACACATGCCATTTTTTTTTTTTTTAATGTTTCTGGTAGCAGAAACCAAATAGTTAACCTAGTTGAGGGTTTTTTTAGGGTTTTTCCCCCTTAACTCCAGTCAAACCCAAGAACATTTTACGAATTAATGCTGGGTCCATAAATAAAATGCACTGGTCTGAACAAAACGTACTATTTGAACTACCGTGAAACAGACCATCTCCAGCTTCTGCTGCCCTATTTTGGTCAACATCTGTAAATATGTATCTGTCAAATGAAACAGAGTTGAGGGTCTAGCAAATATTTCTATCATGAAACTTTAATTTTGTTTGCTTGTTTTTGGTGCTAGAGACCTCACACTTGGCATGCACTCTACCACTGAGCTACATCCTCAAGCCCATAAGAACTTATAAACTTGTAAAAACAACTTTTAAAGTATGAATGTTAACAAAAGCTTTGTTTCCTCAAATGAGAGATTCGCTTTTAAAGTAAAAGCATTTTGCATATTCATGTCAGGAGCTATTTTGAAACACAAACTACAAAGAACTCAAGTGCCACCAAGAAGTGAAGATGGTTAAAACTGATACACACTCACAGCATGGACGACCTCACTGCATGCAGTACCTATGTAATTACAGAACTCTTACTAGACATGCAATGGTGAGAGGGAAAAAAACAAGTCTAATACACAGTATGACCTAATAAAACTAGCATACTGATTGGGCAGTATCAATTACCCTGTATTTTTTAAACACACAAAAATCAATGCATTCTAAGATATTCTCCAGAAGATTATGAACAAGTTGCAAATGAATGCCACATCTTTAAAGATGTTTTTACCTTTGCTTCTGCTCCACTGCCTTGTCCAGGTGTAGAAAGATATCCTGAAACAGGGTGCAGCTTGATCGGCTGTTAATGGTATAGCCATAACTTCGTTTCCAATACTGTTTTAGATCGTTTAAATATTCCAGGACCTAAACAGGAACATTTCAAAAGTCATTTCTAATACAGTTCCAGAAATGTAACAGATTTCCTGACTAATAAGAATTCTCAGAAGAGTTAGTCAAAGCTTAGGAGCAGAGTTAGGTCAGTGTGCTGAGCTCCAAACAAAACACATTGAAGTCAGCCAAAAGGAAAAAGTTACTACAATGTACAGACAGGTTCAACATAAAAGGAAATAGGTGAAAATATATTAAGTCAACTCAGATATAAAACAATAGAATTAGGAATAAAAACAGTAGCAAATTACCATTACAAAAAAAAAAATCACCCTGTGCATACTCTTTTTTTTTTTTTAACAATTTATTTATTATGTATACAGCAAGTATGACCAGAAGAGGGCACCAGATCTCATTACAGATGGTTGTGAGCCACCCTGTGGTTGCTGGGAATTGAACTCAGGACCTCTGGAAGAGCAGTCAGTGCTCTTAATTTCTGAGTCATCTCTCCAGCCCCCCTGTGCACACTCTTAACATGTCATAAAAAACTTGAAAGTGCAATTACAACAGACTTCTATAGCAAAGTATAAGCTCCCTGACTTGGGAAAATCTGAGCAAACAAAAACTAGAGTCAAAGACCTAAAGAGAAGTTGGGTCTTTAAGTGCTGAGGGGCAGGTTTACCAGATGGCAGATCTGGATAATGAGAATGACTTTTATAGGAAAATCTTAAACACAAAAGCTGACCACAGAACAGGAAAGGCAGATGCATTTAAACAGAAGAGGGTGCTGAGCTGTCAAACAGGCAACAGCGGGCTCTGCAGCCTCGCTTTTGTAAGACCTGCCTGGCTGCTGCTAAACCGACTCTGGGTGACTTCTATTTTAACTATGCCATCTCAAAAGGAGAGCGTACATTAACATCTTTGGTTCTATGTGCTTAACCTACACCAGTATTTTCAGTTCTAAGCAAATATCTGACATAAAACAATTGTTTGCTAACTAACAGCACAAGTGGTTCAACATTTCACAAAGTCCTGTATAAATGAAAAAGTCCACAAGTCTCAGAATTGTGTAAATGTCTCTTCATTTAAAATCTGTTATGCATTGTGTGTGAGTGTGTGTGCGTGCGTACACATGCACAGAAGCACACATCTTTGAATGGGCAGGTAGGTGTATGCCAAGAGTGGAGGTCAGAGGACAACTTGCAGGGGGTGGCTCTCTCCTTCTACCACATAGACGCCAGGAGATCAAACTCACATTGTCAGGCTTGGCAGCAAGCACCTTTACTAGCTGAACCATCTCATCAAGCCATCAATTTTAATTTTTCAAACATTTCAAGGGAGAATTTCAAACATAAAAAAATATACAACAGTAGTATGATAATCCCATGTGTACCCATCAGCCAACTTCACCAGTAATCAACATTTAGTCAATTCTGTTTCAACTATGCTCTAGTTACTAACTAGGTATCCTCAAGTAAATCCCTCATACAATTCTATTTCATCTGTAAATACTTCACTAAGTAAACTTACTGCATAGTGTAAGTTCTAAGTTGTAAGAAACAAAATTATTTTTAATCAAGTTACTGAAAAGCAAACACAGAACACTTAAAAGACACCCTTATATATTTTTTGCTTTAATTAAGAAAAGGATGTGCACAAGTGTGCGCTAGAATGATTTGTGTGTATGCGCGTGTGTGTGTGTGTGTGTGTGTGTGTGTGTGTGTGTGTGTACCATGTATGAGCAGGAGCCTTTGGAGGTAAGAAGGAGGCATTAGATCCTGAGATTTGGAGTTAAAGAAGGTTGTGAGCCACAATGTGGATGAATCTGAGTCCTCTGCAGGCACTGCAAGCGCTCTTAATTGCTGGGCCATCTCTCCAGCCACAAGGTATTTCGAATGAAAAATTTAACTAATTCCCTTTATATACCTACATACATATATAGACTCTTAATTTATTTGAACATGTATTTCAAATTGTCAAGTCATGCTGCTTAAACCAGTTCTTTGATTACACAGAGCAAAAGGTATACCCACAACACACAAACCTGGCAGGCAACATTTTCATCAAATGACAAAACATATCAAGGATGTGACAAACTGACATAGTTCTTTGTAATGGGATACGTTTAGAAGTATCTCAAGTAGAATTCTTGTCAAAAATGTTTAATCTGAATTTATGTAAGTCAAAAGTCAGGAACATCCAAGACATTTTGCAGGAAAAAGAAGTCTAGATACCTACAGGATGCCGATGCAGGATGTCAGTGCCTAACAGATGAAAGAAAGCTGGAGTGCTTTTCTAGCCTAAAGGAGGTTAAATAGACATGCCACCAAACAGGATCAGTGATCCTTTATGAGACGCTGAATTTAAGAAGAACAGCTGTAGAGGGCCTCATTAAGACACCCATGAAAATTGTGAGTTGGGTTGTTATATGTTATCATTATGATATACACTACAGATTCTAAAAATATGGTACAAATGGTTATATATTTATGGTCTTGTAGGAGGATGATCTTGTTCAGACATACAAGTGCTCATTATGTTATTCTCATAGTGTCCACCAGTGTGAAAATTTTCAGATCAGATAAAAGGGAGGACTCACAAGCAATAAGAGATGTGTAATTATAAAAGGAAAAAGACAAGTCTTTAACATTAAAAAGTCCTGGGAGCATCTTGACACACACAGCATTTAACAAACATGGTGTCAGATTTTTGCCATACATCAATTACATACCAGTAGAAAAAAGGATGTACAGAAAGCAAGAGTAAAATGTTTGAGAGAAGAAGAAGTGAACAAGGGAGGGTGAGGGCAGCACTCCCAGGGGAGGAGACATGGGTCAGCAGAGGCAAGTCATGGCTACCTCAAGGGAAGCAGTGGACACTGTCAGCCTTTACAAAGGACCACATGGACAAGGCCACTCAGAACAGGAAGGAACAGGCAGCCAAGTCAATTACATCCTAAATGTTTCAAAACTACAGTAACCCAGGCACCTAAGTTCAGTTATTTTATGTATTTACTAATATTTATATAATATTGAAAACCATCTCAGTTATGATTTCTCCCCGGACCCAAGTAGTGTGAGTAGGGAGGAAAGATGATGCTTTGACGTACGAGAATGGCGACCAGAAACTTCTTTGTATTTATACTGGTAAAATTATTATTATTTTAAAATTATATTTGTGTTTTAATTTTATACATCAGCCATGGGTTCCCCCTCCCGCCCCCACCCCTACCTTCCCCCCATCCCCTCCCCTCCATTCCCATCTCCTCCAGGGCCAAGACTCCCCTGGGGATTCAGCTCAACCTGGTGGATTCAGTACAGGCAGGTCCAGTCCCCTCCTTCCAGGCTGAGCAAAGTGTCCCTGTGTAAGCCCAAGGTTCCAAACAGCGAGCTCATGCACTAAGGACGGGTCCGGGTCCCACAGACTGGGTGCCTCCCAAACAGTTCAAGCTATTCAATCTCTCACTTATCCAGAGGGCCTGATCCAGTTGGGGACTCCACAGCTTTTGGTTCATAATTCATGTATTTCCATTAGTTTGGCTATTTGTCCCTGTGCTTTTCCAATTTTGGTCTCAACAATTCACACTCTTACAGTCAGTCCCTCCTCTTTCTCAACAATTGGACTCCTGGAGCTCCACCTGGGGCCTGGCCGAGGATCTCTACATCTACTTCCATCAGTTATTGGATGAGATTTCTAGCACGACAGTTAGGGTGTTTGGCCATCTCATCACCAGACTAGGTCAGATGAGGCTTATAAACACCTTCAGCAACATAGCAGTATACAAGATCAACTCAAAAAAATCAGTAGCCCTCCTATATACAATAGACAAACAGGCTGAGAAGGAAATCAGAGATACATCACCCTTTACAATAGCCATAAAAGATATAAAATACCTTGGGGTTACTCTAACTAAGCATGTGAAGGACCTATATGACAAGAACTTTAAGTCCCTGAAAAAAGAAATTGAAGATGTCAGAAAATGGAGAGATCTCCCATGCCGATGAATAGGCAGAATTAACATAGTAAAAATGGCGATCTTACCAAAAGCAATCTACAGATTCAATGCAATCCCCATCAAATTACCAACACAATTCTTCACAGACCTGAAAAGAATAATACTCAACTTCATATGGCAAAACAAAAAACCCAGGGTAGCCAAAAGAATCCTGTACAATAAAACAACCTCTGGAGGCATCACAATCCCCGACCTCAAGCTGTACTATAGAGCTATAGTAATAAAAATAGCTTGGTACTGGCATAAAAACCGACATGTGGACCAATGGCATCGAATTGAAGACCCTGACATTAACCCGCACACCTATGACAAAGAAGCCAAAAATGTACAATGGAAAAAAGAAAGCATCTTCAACAAATGGTGCTGGCATAACTGGATGTCAACATGTAGAAGGCTGCAAATAGATCCATATCTGTCACAGTGCACAAAACTTAACTCCAAGTGGATCAAAGACCTCAACATAAATCCAGGTACTCTGAACTTGATAGAAGAGAAAGTAGTCTTGAACATATTGGCACCAGAGATCACTTTCGAAATATAATACCAGTAGTACAGACACTGAGAGAAACAATCAATCAATGGGACCTGTTGAAACTGAGAAGCTTTTGTAGAGCAAAGGACACGGTCAGCAAGACAAAGCGACAGCCCTACAGAATGGGAAAAGGTCTTCACCAACCCCACATCTGACAGAGGGCTCATATCCAGAATATATAAAGAACTCAAGAAATTAGACATAAAAATGCCCAACAGTACAATTAAGAAATGGGCTATAGAACTAAACAGAGAATTCTCAACAGAGGAAGCTCAAATGGCTGAGAGACATTTAAGGAATTGCTCAACATCCCTAATCATCAGGGAAATGCAAATCAAAATGACTCTGAGATAGCACATTACACCTGTAAGAAGGGCTAAGATCAAAAACATTGAAGACAGCTTATGCTGGAGAGGATGTGGAGCAAGGGGAACTCTCCTCCACTGCTGGTGGGAATGCAGACTTGTACAGCCACTTTGGAAATCAATATGGCGCTTCCTTAGAAAATTGGGAATCCATCTCCCCCAAGACCCACCTATAGCACTCTTGGGCATATACCCAAGGAATGCTCAATCATACCAAAAGGGCATTTGCTAAGCTATGTTCATATCAGCATTGTTTGTAATGGCCAGAACCTGGAAACAACCTAAATGCCCTTCAACTGAAGACATATGTACATAGTCAAACCCATTATTTTGCAGCTAACTGAAAAAAAACTTAAAACATGAAATGGGACTGGGAAGGTGGTATAGACTCAGGCAGGTCTGTGGGAAAAACATTTTCTCTGAGGCTAACTCGGCTTTATACCGGCCCTGCCAATTCTCCCAGCAGTAGGTATTTAATGAGTTTGGAGCCCAGTACAGGTTATAGGGAGATGAGAAAAAGTAGGTCATCCAGCAGTGACTCAGAGCACAAAGAGGAATAATGAACACCCATCTACTCTGGCACTCAGCACCTTACAGTGGCCTTCACTCCTCCCAACTCTCCCACGAGCCCCTCCAGCACTGGTCCAAGAACCATGGCATAACCTTTGACCTGCTGCTGGTCACCTAAGCCTCCACAAGACAAAATGAAGCACCTTCATGTTTAGTAAGGAGCATATTTCTTTAGAATTTAAGTAAGTTGGGAGCAATGCTCAATTCCCATATGAAACACAGATGTTTTATGTAATAAGGAGTAACTAAGGTCCAGAAGTCTATAATCCCGGACAATACAAAATATTCCCCTAATTCACCCTTTTTAGACCTCAGCACTCAAGAGTCAGGCAACATCCAGCTCCCTTAAAGTCATCAGAGGGCTTCTGCACTCCTTCAAAGTCCACATGTCAGGTGAGCAGGGGAAATGAAATAGCTAGAAACTGTGGTACACCACTGCCACCACCAGGTGGAACCAGGCGCCTCTCAGTCAAATGATTAGCCCTCAATTTCTCATGAATTTGATGAACACATGGGATGAGTTAGGTCTGTGGAAAATGGTCCTCTCTGAACATAACTCGGTTTTGCATTAGCCCTCTGCCAGAACTGGGTTTCTAACTGGGATGGGATGGGGAACACTTAGAAATCAATTACCATGAAAGGAATGTTTTTCTGAGTTCTATGAACCTAAATTATTTACCTACTTAAGCATCCATCCCTCCTTACTTAGGAAAACTGGGAGGTAGTCACAGGCAGTTTATATCCCCTAATCTTACAAACACTGCTTTAAGTAAACAACAAAAAATTCAATTAATGACTAAAAACCACAAGGGAAAAAAACACAAACGAAACTTACCTTTGCATCCTCTACATCAAACACATCACACCAGGGAGAGTGGACACCTTTAATTGCCAGGTCAAATGAACAGGTGAAAAAAGCTACCTGAATTAAGTCTGGGGGAGAAAACAGGTAAAATTTGTGGGTTACTAGCGTCTCTAGTTTTTAAAGACTACATACCCATAGAATATGATGAGCACAGTTACACACACAGCTGAAAAAACTGAGAATTTCTGGAGACAAGACTATCAGAGGATCAAGGCTTGCCCCGTGCAATGCAAAGTGACAACCGCAACCACCAGAAGAAACCGCCAGGGGGACATTTCTGTCCAATGAGACTACGAAGCAGTCTGGAAACGGCAGTTTTTAAAGTTTTTAAACCTAGCTGGCTTCTAAGTGCAAGTTGCGTAGCAAACCCAACTAAAGGTTAACCCAATGACTTATTAAACAGAACTCCACATCTTTAGAAGGGTAGGAAAGGTGTGCCAAAGTTTTAAGTGTTTTAGTCCTCACGTGAACATTAATAATGATAGCATTTTTACTATCAGTTTTTAAAATTATAAAACCCCTCATATGATAATTATTAAGTGCATAAATGGAGACATAAAATGTGAGAGAAGACCATAGAAGACTGAAAGGAAGAACAGAGTGAAGGGGCAGGAGAAAGATGAAGACCCCAAGCAGAGGCAGAGGAAAGGACACTCCACACTAACAAGGAGAGAAAGCTTGGTAATGTGGTAATAAGACCCATTTTCCAGACTTAACCCAAGAAATTTCAGCAGATTTCAGATAAGGTGCCAGGGATGGTTATACTGCTCACTGCTTTACTTTAAACACAAACAGGTACTAAGAAAGGGATACGTGAATTAGAACTTGGGCTACAAAAGAGGCCTTGCTCAAGAGCAGCCGAACACCAGGTTCTCTAGTAAACAAGTGGGAACGTCTAAAGCTGGAGAGGTCAGGGGGAGAAGGGATGAGGTGTCAACTGCAGGGGCTGCTACTGTTACTCTGATTTGTGGTTCATTTTACTGTTGTTTTTTTTTTTTCCTTTCCCAAAGGAAAATGAGACCAAGATTAATTAATTGATATTATACACATTCCATATCAGTTCAGTTTAAAGAATTCCTGAGGCAATACATTTAACAAAACAATACATTTTGGGGTTGGAAAGATGGACCAGCAGTTAAAAGCCTTAGCTGCTCTTATAGAGGACCCAGGTTCTATTCCCAGCACCCACATGAAAACTCACAATGCTCTGTAATCAGTTCCAGAGGATCTGACCCCCTCTTCTGGCCAATCATGGGCGCCACCAGGCAACACATGTGGTATACACACACACACACACACACACACACACACACACACACACACACACACTTGCAGGCAAACACTCACACACATTAAATAAAAATCTTTTTAAAAAGATTTATATTTATATTTCATTAAGACTATACATAAAAGCCACTGGAAACTTTGGCTTCTAAAAGAGGAAGGTTTTATAATCGCAACACCTAATAAAACAGAGTGGCTTGCTAACACTGTGCATGTCTGATGACATGACATGGTTCATTTGGAGTCTCAGTTCTAGCTCTTAAACAATGACGTAGTGTAGGTGTAGTCTAACCAGAAAACAAATGACAGAACAAACGAACAAAACCACTTCACCAAGCCAGGTATAGAAGACTTTAACATTCCCCTCCCAACAACACCTTCTTCTTCTAGTCTTTTGGAAACTGACTCACAGTATAATGAGATATACAATCACTTCTCTACATATTAATATTCACCAATATCATAATAAATCATAAAGCTCTAGAAAATAAGAAAGCAATTCATTTTCTTAATTTTCCACTGCTAGGTGACCATGTTCCCCTTTTTTTCCACTTGCGGTCCCCTGCTTTCACTCTCCAAATGTTCCAGCACAGATGACCAGCCACAGGCGGCCTCCACTTCAACAGCTCAAGACAGATGCAGCTACTCATGTCCTTGGAATCTCTACATACAAAGCTACAAACCCACTTGCCTTTTCACTTTTTAAAGTCCACCTTTCTCCACAATAACATGCATTCCTAAAGTTTCCCAAAACTAAACGATTTATATGATTTATTTTACTTGGCATTATTTTACAAAGAGATCATCTAGAAAAGGCAATTTTAAAATTATCAGTTAGTTATGCTTAGAGATGAGGCTCTCACAAAAAAATCCACATTTAAGAACCTTGTATATTAATTTATAAAAGAATTAAAGAATATGAAAGTAAAATTAAGCATGTGGTATATAATTTTCCTGACCCAAGACATACTATTTAGTTAACATAAGTTGAATTGTGAACCCTAAGGAGAGTAACTGTTGTTTTGCTTGTTTGTTTACAGTTAACACTTCCAAGCTGTTTACACCAGCATTTAAATGAAATACAACGAATCTGTTACCTGCATTTAAACTGCTCACTGGCACTTGCAAAGTAGTCGCAACTTTGTTTAAAAGCGTCTGCATTTCAGGTCCAGTTTTGAAGGCTTCCACATGATAAAGAGCTGAATCATTTCTTTCCACCTCAGTTAAAAACTTCTCACAATGATCAAAGAACCTCATTAGTTTGTCATTAATTCTTGGAGGGTCACACTCCATATCTGAAGTGGGAAAAAAAAAAGCAGACATACATAAATCATTGGCACAAGTGACAATTTCAAATGACTAAAAATTTAAAATGCAAAAAGGGAACATTTAACAAACTATTAAGCTGTGTCTGGGGAAAAAAATTACACTGATCAAGAGAAGGTGCAGTTGCTGGTGGAGGCCAGAAGAGGAAGTCAGATCCTGGGGAGCTGGAGTTAACAGACAGATGTGAGTTGCCTGAAACCGTTACTGGGAACCAACCGAACTTGGGTCCTCTGCAAGAGTGATACTCTCAACCACAGAGCCATCTCTCCAGTCCCAAAGAGAAGTGTGTGTGTGTGTGGGGGGGGGGGGGTTGTTGTTGTTTTTTTTAGGTACTGGAGAATCAATTCTGGGCCTTTGGACACTAGGCCAGCTCTCTATCCATTAGCTGCACCCCAGCACAGCTTCTTCATATAACAATTATAATGCATGAGCCAATATGCTAAAAAGACTAAAAAAGTGGACTGAAAAGAAATGAGTTAAAGCAATACTGTACAAGATAAGGAAATACTCTTTATATAAATAAATGTTTTCTTAAATCAAGAGTAATCAGGGAAGTATAGAAAGTGCAAAACTGTTACTAAGCATGGCTTCCCTCCAGCACAGGTACCCTCAGAAAAAGCAAACTAAAACCCAGCAGTGTCCAGATATCGGGTGGAACTTCGAGAGGTCTGCTTCTCCCTGCTAAGCAAAACTCCAAGTGGAGCATTTCATTTTCTCAACTAACTTTCCAAGCAGTGTTACTTTACCAAATATTCTGTTATGACAAAACCTACCCAAACCAGCAAAGCAACAGCGACATTTTGGGTCTACTGTTTGATGTCAAAAGCCAGGCACCTCTGTTCCAGCTCCTCTCCTGCCTAAAGTTCAGGGGGCTTCCTGTTTAGCATAGGTTACATTATTCCCACAACTTGGCAACAAATATTTATTGGAGAAGCATTCATTATCACACTCCAACTTGTTGGGGCCTTTTCCCAGTTATATTCAAAACATCTCAATCACCATTCTTGTATTGTTTTATTATTGTATTCTTGTATTATTCTAAGTACTGTTTCTCGAACATGAAAAAAACAAGTTAGACCATATTATCTTAGATATATGTGCAAAAATATAAATATATACGTAAACATATTCCCCCAAACAGTAATCCTGTCTCTCTAATTTCCAATTGGATTATAGTTCTTATAGAAACATCCTGAATAACAACAGAACTCTGTCATCTTCCTATATGGCCCCAAAGAACAACCTCTCATTTGTGTTATCAGATTGTTCTGTTTCTGTAGAAACCTACAGTCTGATTCTGTGGCTTTTCTCTGAAGCCCAGATGTACACAATAGACAAAACAACCCTCTACAGATAACAAGGATTCTGGCCTGAGTAGTCATAAACTATGTATGTTAAGGGCAGAGAAGGAGGCACACTAAGAAGATTCTACCCCAAGAGCTCCTAAATTCTGACACGGTACAATGATAGAATAAGTTGGTACGGCGGTGCATGTGACCATATACCACAGCTACAGCGAGGGAAACGCTACAGTAAACACAAGAACAAAACAGAAGGCGAAGGTAGGGCGGAGAGAGGATCTGAGGAGCGGCTTCCTAAAACAGCATGTAAATGTGGAAACCCTGAAAAGACGATTTAAAAAAAAAAACAAAACAAAACTCGCCAGGCGGTGGTGGTGCATGCCTTAGGCAGAGAGGCAGACAGATCTCTGTGAGTTCGAGGCCAGCCTGATCTCCAAAGCGAGTTCCAGGAAAGGCGCAAAGCTACACAGAGAAACCCTGTCTCGAAAAACAAAAACAAAAAAGTCCCATTATAATAAGCAAAGTGGAGAAAGAAAGTTCTATATTATTTTTTTTTAAAATGCGCCCACTTGTTAAACTAGTTGTCAGGAAGGGAAAGGTTGGCGCTCAGGGGGACAACACGATTGAGAATGGGGAATATAAAACTGGGAGCGATACTGTTTGTTTGTTTGTTTGTTTGTTTGTTTGTTTGTTTTCCGCTTTCCTGCTGGATCTCCAGCGTCCCCTACAGCACTCCTCACGCAGAAAATGCTAAGAATTCACATCTGATGAGTGACTAAAAAAGCGTACGTATTAAAACGACAGAGACAAACAACCAAGTCCACAACATCCTGTGCCCCCCCGAAAGCGCAAACGGGGATGGGGTGAGCAGGGGACGTAAGGCTGCAAAAGGGGATGGGAGTCCGGATCTGGGGAAGGCGGGCCGCGCTGTCACCTGAGACGTCCGGCAGTGGCAGTCCTGGGTGGTAGTGTTGCCAAAGCCCTTGGAGGAAGGCGGCGCTGCTGTCCACACAGCGGTGCTTGGAGCTGGTGACCAGCCGCAGGCGGCCGTAGTTCTCCCGGCTGAAGAGGTCTGGGAAGAGGGCGGCCAGGCGCAGTGCCAGCCGTCGCATGTCGTGCCGCCCCTTCTCCACCAGCTGCCCGTCCATCCAGTCATCGTACCACAGCGGCCACTCTTGCAGCGCGGCGGCCACTCCGCTGCCGCGGTCCCCGGGTCCGCGGGTCTGCAGCACCCCCTGCAGCTGCCTCAGCTTGCGGATCTGCTTGGTCGTAGGGTAGCGGGTGCCGTGACGGATGAGGGCGACCAGCTGCACCGGGGTGCAGGTCCCCGCCAGCAGCTCCGGGTCCCGCCGCGGCGCCACCGGGTCGCCCAGCAGCCAGGGGTTGACATCTTCGTAGCGAGTCTTCGTGCCGAAGTAGGGACTGAGCACGGAAGCCGCGGGGTCGCTGCGCCCCGGGAGAGAGCAGCGCGCGAACGACGAGAGCAGCGCCGCAGCCAGGACCGCGGCGGGTGCTACCGAGGCCGGGAGGTGGCTGCGGGCGCCAGCAAGCATCATGCCCGGGGCCCGCGGAGGGCGGCGCGCGGCTGCCGACCCCCACTTCCGGATCCGCCGGCGGGGGGGCGGGAGTAGGGTGCGCTTCCGGCTAGGGACCGCTGAGAGCCGTCCCGGATGGGATGGCAGCTCCGAGCAAGTGAAGATCTCAGAGCCGCGGTGGGCGTGTACCGGTGAAAGGATGGAAAAACCCCGAGGAGCGTGCGACACCAGGCGCAGGTGGAACCTGTCTGGCAGCTTGGCCAGACGTCAAAGATTCCTGGGCTGTTTGGGTTTTATAGTGTGCTAATTGAGCCCCCATCAAGCCTTAGTCCCCGTTCTGCCAAAAGAGAATCTTTAGTAAATGGTTTTGGCCTCGTTTTTTACTGTGTGTTTTCAAAATGTGGCCTCTGAACCTTCAGTCTCAAGGACCCCCGAGAAAGTGGCCTTTGCTTGCAGGATACCTCCTGAAGCCCAACCCCCACCACCCTACGCCTTTCTTGTTAGAGTTTGAAAATAAGTAGGATACATCACAGCCATAAATTTGGAAAGGGACTTATTTCCCCTGAAATTCAAAATTATATACTTGTTGATCCCGAAGGCTCTTTAGAGAGTGGAAACAGTCGTCCTTATTATAATTTGGGTATACTGAGTCATGGCCTAACAGATACACTCCATTATTAAGTATGAGTTCATCAGCTTTATGGAGGGAACACCCATATTTCTCCCATGTGGTTAGATATGCAAATCAGCACCTGAGTTTTAAAGATTTTCTTAATGTGTATGTGTGTGAACCAGCATGGCTTTATGTGCAACCGTGTGTGTGCAGAAGCCCATGGAGGCTGGGATAAGGCGTTGAAGTCCCTGGAGCTGGAATGACAGGTGGTTATGAGCTATCATGTGGGTGCTGGGAACTTAACTCAGGTCCTCTTCAAAAGCAGTAAGCACTCAGCTACTGAGCCATCTCTCCAGCCCCAACAGTTGAGTGTCTGTTAGACTAGATAGCTCGGAATCTTGGACGCAAAAATCATGAAATCTAAATATCTTGTTTTTTTTCCTACCAGAACACCAGTATATATGCTAGTTGAGGAAAGAAGCATTAAACCAGATGATGATTAAAACTCAAGGAAACTTGGGCCATATTTTGCAAATTAATCTTTTCCTTTTCTAAGCCTGGGGTTCCTCAATATCTTCCAGTTCTTTCAGTTTTCCTAAAATCTCATTTTTTGTATGGCTGAATAAAATTCCATTGTATATAGGTGTACTGTATTTTCATTATGCATCTGTTGATGGACATCTAGGCTGATTTCATTTCCTAGTTGTGAATGGAGCTACAGTAAGTATGGCTCTGTATCTCTGTACTGGACGTAGACTCCTTGGGTGTATGCCTGAGTGGTGTAGCCGGGGTGTACAGAAGTTCCATTTTGCAGCCTTTTGAGAAATGCTGACTTACATAATAGCTAGACCTGTTTACACTCCAACCAACCCTAACCCTTGTTTCCTTGATGATAGTCATTCTGACGGGTGAGATGGAATTGCAAAGGGGTTTTAATTCGAATTCTCTGGTCACTAAGGATGTTGAAGACTTGAAAATGTTCATTGTCTATTTGCATCCTTCTTTTGAGAAGGATGCAAATTTCCTTGGCCTGTTTTTTTTTTTTTTTTTCTTTTTTTCTTATTACTTTTTCTTTTTTCTTTTTTTTTTTAAATTTGAGACAAGGTTTCACTGTGTAGCCCTGGCTGTCCTGGAACTCATTCTATAGACTAGGCCATCCTCCAGCTTACAGAGATCCACCTGCCTCTGCCTCCCAAGTGCTATGATTAAAGATCTGAGCTACCACTGCTTGGTTGTTTTTGTTTTTGTTTTTGTTTTTTCATTTTAAATTAAAATATAGCTATATCACTTCCCTCTTTCCTCATTCCAACTCCTTCCATGTCTCTTACAAGACCCTCTCAAATTGATGATCTCTTTTTTGGTTATTATTGTTATGTGTGTGTATATATATATATACATATATATATTATGAACCTGCTGAGTCCATTTAGTATTACTTCTGCATATGTGATTTCAGGGCTGACCATTTTGTATTGGATAAACAATTAGGGGGCTCATACCAAGGGGAGACTGATTGTCCTTTCAGCAGCCATTAGTTGCCTGGAGTTCTTTGTCTAGGGGTGGTAACCCATGATTTCCTTCTTTCGTGTTAGTGTTAGCATGTTTATCGGTGATGTCATTGTTCAGGTCTTGTGTAGGTGGCCATATTGTTGAGGTGTCGTGGGTATGGCTCCCCGTCACTTGTAGGAAACACTGTCTCACGGCAGACTTCCTGGTCACCTGGCTCTTATACTCTTTCTGTCCAGCTTCTGCAGTGTTCTCCGAGCTGTAGGTGCAGGGGTTGTGTTGTAGATACATCCTTTGGGACTCCCCATGGTCAGCTGATCACAGCATATGGGCAGCTATGGCTTTCTGCAATGTTCTCCGAGCTGTAGGTGCAGGGGTTGTGTTGTAGATGCATCCTTTGGGACTCCCCATGGTCAGCTGATCACAGCATTATGGCCAGCTATGGCTTTCTGCAATGGTCTTTCTGTGCTGCAAGAGAAGCTTCTTTGCTATAGGGGTAAAACTACATGTTACCGATGGGCTTAAGTTTTGGAATGCAGTTAGGAATATGCTGGTCTTGTAAGGTGATGGTGGTAGGTTCTCCTTTAAGATCCGTGACCTCACCAGCCCCAGGTAGTTGGCAAGGTTTCTACTACCAGACATTCTTTCTTTCCTGTTGTGTGGGCCTTACTCCCAATTAGACAGCCAGGGTTACCACCAAGATATGAGTACCACTATTCCATCATTAGGGACATCTTGCCAGGCTGATCAGTGTTGTGGTTCATAGGCATCACAGCTGGATAGCATTATTGACTGCATCCCTCCCTTAGCATCGTAAATAGTACTTTCTGTCCTTTGGAAGCTAGACAGAAGCAATCTTCTGGGCCCTGTGTTCAAAGTGTGTAGTGCCTTCAGCAATAGGAACTGAACCATCAACCTCTGAGAGGCAGTCAAAGGCAACAGCAATGGCCTATATTGTTTGGGAGGTCACTTTGACTACCTGACCAACAACTCAAGTGGAGATTTCCCATGCCTGGTGCTGGGGGTGGTTGTGGCAGGATACAGGTAATTTGAAGGGGGACATGGGGGCTTCTATAGAGGAGGGGAAGGAGGTCAAAACAGAAGGAGAGGGGGCAATAAGGGACAAGTACCTAATGAGGGATGTTTCATAAAGCCTCCAGGAATCATATTATATCCTATTTACACAATGTTATATCTAATACATAATCATTTTTATGTATGCACACACATAACAATCTTAAATGAGGCTATGACACTTGGGCTGTCATGCTTCTCATAAGAGCCACAGAGTATCTTAGCCAATTTTTTGGATTAATTTTTTTCTTGTTTACTTTTTTTAGTCCTCTGTTGGGTGTGGCTTGATGTTCACTCAGCAAATATTTGTGTCAGGTAGAACTATTGTTTGTCTAACACATGTGTTTAGTAATGGTCACCTTGGAAAGAAATAATCACTTTGCAGGCTCTTGCATCCTCAGTAGCTACCACGCCTTTGCCTCTTCCTGGTTAATCATTCTGTAGTGACCCTGTTAGCACCTACATAAAAAAACCTAGGATATATTCAAATGACTTATACACTAAATTTGTCCCTCGCTGGTTTTTACTTCCCTCTTGATTATCTCTTAAGTTTATTCTCTTTTGTAGTCTTAAGTAAAGCCAATCCCTGTCTTTTTAATGTCATGTTAGTCTGACAAGGATTAAAGTAAGCCATGACATGTTTTGAAAAGGGAAAGTCTAGATATTTTCTAAAGAGGACAAAGAACCCACGGGCTCTGGAAACAGAGTCCAAACTCTATGACTCACTAACTGAGGACATTGATAAGTTATCTAAACTCTCTCAGCTTTTTTTCTTTATCTGAAAACTTTGGAAGCTTAGAACCTACACTGTGGGGTTATTGACAGGGATACTCTTAAAACCCTTGTAAGATACTATAAGTTGTTTTATTAGTAATAATGTTTGATGATGTTATTCTTGCACTGAGCTATCCAGGAATTGTATACTATGTATTTATTTCCATGGAGCATTACAGTAAATGAGTTTCCACAAACTGGTCACAGAGAAAATTGTATAACTTATTTAATAATAAAAATCCACCCATGTCTCATAGTATATACTGCTAATTCTTAGAGTAGTGAGATTTAGTAGGATGAGAAACTATGCTTTCATGTCAAGGCATGTCTTAATTCTCTGATCAGTGTGTAAATTGACTGTCCATCAAGAGTACTCATCTACTGATCTATAGTACACATGGTACAAAGCGTGGCTGCCCTTTGTAGAGATCATGAGTGAGTCACTCTCCCTTATAAGAGGCTGTGGAAACCACAGCAATATGCTTGATAAATCTGCTATAACAGAGACAATATGGAAAATTAGTGCATCAAGGTATTTGAAGAAATGGAACCCAGAACAGAGATAAGTTAATTTGCACCAGAAGAAGAAAACTTGTGTTCTCATTGAAGATGGGAAGACGGGTGAACATATGGCTAAATGTATAATCATTGTAGTAGTAGGGACTTCATGGGACCCACACCAGATGGCCAATTTCTGTAATAATATTTATTGGAGGCATGGTTACCCGAAGAGAGGGAGAGACAAGATGGAGTTTTGAAAAGTGTAACTGACACATTGGAATTTGTAATTGAAACAGAAGTGTAGGAAAGGATTTGTAACTAAAAGAAATGAGTAAAACAAATAAAAGTTGATGGGTCAGCTTTGAGGATCGAAGACTAGAAGACTTGGGCTTCTAGTGATTGTGTAGTTTTATCCCTAAGTGAAAATTAGCTGGAGCATTTAGAGTAGGAGGAAGCCTAACTCAGCCGTTCTACATTATTCTCTTAAGTAGAACTTTTTCAACCCACTACACTAAAAAATAGGCTGTTTTCCTTTTGAATGTTATCCATAGGACTTCTAAAATAGTCCTTGCAATCATAACGTCACATAGTACCGTATATAGTATCTTAGTGATAGGCATTTGCTATTCTTTTTAAGGGGCTATAATACATAACAGCCTCCGAGATGGGCTTTCTGACTTTAAACTCAAGCTTCCTTATTTACTCCCCATGAGATCTTAAGCATGCTAAACTCTCCTGCTTCTCCGTCTCACCCATAAAGTGGCGAATGTACATATAACTACACTTGCTAGCACCTCTGGCATGAGATTGAAAGAGTTAAATGGGACAGTTAACATAAAGACTGTGTGTCCATTCTTGCTCCACCCTATTATCAGTTATTTCTACTAGGCAGCATTTAAATTTTTCTTATTTCCACTTCTTCCCTAGTCAAGTAAACTGACAGTTGGTCATTTTTCATAGATATTTATTATCTCACAGCTACACGAAGCAGCCGACTATGCCTTTGCCAGGAACGCTACTGCTCAGTTATCTTACCACCCTCCACTTCTAACATTCCTCTCCCTACTTTCCAGTTGTTTAGTGTCTACTCGCTTCTCATCCCAGTAAATAGCTACAGAGGAGATGATGTAAAATGGATGGGGCTGGAGTGACCCTTGTATCAATAGCCTCTCCTTCGACCTTGCCTGATTGTACAGGCTCACCAGTGCTTCAGACACTAAGACACGTTTGCTCAGAAACAACAGCTAACCACAGTTTGTTCCCTAGCCTACCTACATGGGATTAGTGAGAATTGTGCTTTAGCTCATGTAGAGTTTTACTACACTACACGTAAGCATGGAAATGACAGGCTGATTATATTCTCCATCATGCCCTGCTTGAAGACACTGACAAAGCTGTACTTCTGGTGTCCTGGCATGTCCTAAGATATTGTTGTGAATATTTTTCTTTTTATTAAAACTTGGTTCTAAATCATGCACAGAGCAAGATTCTGATGGGTTTACTAATATTCTTTGCATCATTTACCACTTCCCATTTAATGGATGAAACAGTCTCTCCACATTTGCTGGTCCTGTTCTATTGCTGTTCCTCTGTAAATTAGCATTGCTGCTTAGCAACATCATTTCCTCCAGAAGTCTCCTATACCCAAAGTAAATTGGTATCACATCACAGAAATAATGAGTTTCCAAACCCTGCTTTAAAAAAATCTTGCCTTGGCAGTGGTGAGGCACGCCTTTAATCCCAGCACTCCAGAGGCAGAGACAGGTGGGTCTCTGTGAGTTCAAGGCCAGCCTGGTCAACAGAGCAAATTCTAGGACAGCCAAGGCTACACAGAGAAACCCTGTCTCAAAGGAAAAAAAAAAAAAGGGAAAAAAAAAAACCTTGTCCTGAGAACAAAATAGATGGTTATAATTAGCATCTTTTGTGTGCAGTGGTTTCCCAAAATACAAAGTCTTTTCACGCCCCCGGGTTACAGTGGTTCTTCTATTTTGTTAGTTCTTTAGTAGGAAGACAGATTTTTTTAAATTTAGTCTGTGAATGTCCAATTCTATAACCTCCATGGTCAATTTGAAACAATCTTTTTTTCACTTTTAGCTTTGTTTTTTTGTTTGTTTGTTGCGGTAGGAAAGAATTTTTGCTTGGATTGAGTTGGTTGTTAGTTTGGGTATATCAGCAAATATTAAATGTCAAACAGTACCTAAATCAGAAGACAATATATAGGTCCCTGTATACCTCCACAAACTGTTGCTGCCACCTTATTAAACAAGACAGTTTACTGTCCATGGGAGCAACTATAATGGTTTCACAAGCAATTATCCTCACACATTACCTTTCCCATCTTCCCCCTTCTCTGATTCTGTACTGTAAGGAGAAAGCAGGACTGCTAAAAGTTCATTAATACCCTAATAGAGGAAGCTAGTAAAAAACATTCATTCTATTCACAGCAAGTAGATTCTCAGCACTTCTTTGGTGAAGAGGAGGGTGAATTATTTGTGTTAGGTGTGGGTGTAAATGAGTGAATGAGAAGAGAAACAGGCGGTGTGGAAAGCTACAATATGGAATTAATGTTTTTCTTGTATGCAGTATAGTTACCTCATTTTATCTTCCCAGCTATCTCATGATGTTGCAGACCAACACTGATAAGATGTTGTGAATGCAGGGACAGAATTCACGTGCCTTTCCTGAGGTTACCCAACAAAGATTAAGTTACGTCAGTTCTAGAACGTCATCAAAGGAAGTGGGGCCATCCTGGGTTTCTTTACCTCATACCTCTTCTTTCTTCTTACCTGCTGGACATGCTCTCAAGTGTTGCATGATTTTGCTGAAATCTCTTATTAAGGGAAATAGAAAAATCACAGATGGTTATATTTTAATCCCATTTCTTTGGCTATGTATAATCTTGGATCCCTAAATACCACAGCCTATGGATTGTGGGAAGGTAGGTAGGTAAATTGAGGTATCTGTGATGGAGGTGAGCTGGATCAAGACACTTGTAAGCAAGGTAAAATGTAAAAGCTAAGCAGGAGATACAATCAAACAGAAGACACTTCTTAGCATGGAGCTTTAAGAAGTTAGCCTGCATGTGTGGCCTTATAGGAGGGTTGCAGAAGCTGCATTACAATGATACCCGTGCTGTTCTCTCAAGTGAGAGATCAGTGTTTATATCATAAGGGAAAGTTCTCACTGTGCCTGTCTTCCACAGCCAGGTGTGTCTTCTGATAACATGATGAGCTAAACGTGAGAAAGCTGACTTCAGTTCTTCTGTAAACATCTAAGAACTCTCTGTATTGTTGTTCTCTTCCTTAACTAGTTTAACTTTTTAAGATTTATCTACTTATTTTACGATTATAAATGTTTTGCCAGCATGTATGTATATGTACCACATGCTTGCTGGCACCTGCCAAGGTCTGAAGAGGGTGTTGGATCCTCTGGAACTGGAGTTGCAGATGGTTGTAACCATATGGGTGCTCAGAATCGAACCCAGGTCCTTTGGAAGAGCAACAGCTGCTCTGTCTAAACTGCTGAGCCATCTTTTAGCCTGGTTTAAATTCAAATTGGAAAATGTCCTTAACGTTTGATCTACATGGTTTCCTTAATGACTGCTCGTTTTCTTTTCCTAAATGTCTTCATAAGAATGTTATAATTGATACCAAAACTGTTCACAAATATTAAACAGTAAATGTAGGAACATAAGCTGTTCTTTGCCTGATGACACTAGAGACATATTCTTATTTATTTTTATGGGCATTTGAGAAAAAAATAATTCTGGAGTCTTTTGCAATCAGTTGAGTTGAGAGTCATGAAGACAAAGAATTAGAACAGATAAAAAAATTAAGTTGAGGGGTTGGGGATTTAGCTCAGTGGTAGAGCGCTTGCCTAGCAAGCACAAGGCACTGGGTTCGGTCCTCAGCACTGGAAAAAAAAAAAAAAAAAGGAAAAAAATTAAGTTGAAACTAGAGAAATAACAGTTGATAAAATAAAAAAGGTAGTTCTTTGAAAAGATCAACAAAATCAAAAATCCTTAGGTCAATTAAAAAAAAAAAGCAAACACTCAGATAATATGATAAGTGAAGGGGTAATTTTCACAAGGACAAAATGATTCTAAGAAAATATGAGCAGCTGTATCCCACAAAGTTGTATAACTTATTATAGGTAAAATGGACCAGGTTGTAGAAACTCACAAACTACTAAAGCTGATTCAAGAAGAAAGCAGCAATCTGAATAGACCAGTTTCAAGCATGGAGATATACTCAGCAATGAGAAACCTCACCAAACAAGCCCAGCACAAGGTGACTTCATTGGCATTTTCCATCAAACAGTTATAGAGAATCAGAAATTTACCTTCTCAAACACTTGCAGGCGAGGATAGAACTATTTCTAAATCATTGATGAGACCAGCATTACTCCAATGACAAAGACAGACAAGTACATCCCAACTCTAGACTAATAGCCCTTGTGAGTATATGTGCAAAAATTCTCACCAGAAGGCCAGGAAGACCTGGTACATTAGGATATTAAACAATACTTTCACTGTGAAATACACTTTGACCATTTCTTAAGAAGTAAAATATAGAATTGCTGTATGGCCAGTAATTCCTTTCATTTCCAAAGAATTGAAAGCAGTGATTGAAACAGATGCTTCTACTCAAATGTCTGTAACCACACTATTGACAATATCCCAAAGAAGAAGCATCCACATGTACCCATCAACAGAGAGATGAATAGACAAGTTGTGATATACATATGAAAGGGAACATTATTCAGCTGTAAAAGGAATGAAGAATTCTATGGCAAATGGATTAACTGTGCAAGCAATGTGCCAGGTGCAGTAACACAGTCACAGAGGGATAAGTACTGTGTGACAGCTTACCACTTACACAAAATGCCCACATTGGCAAATTCATGGAGACAAGATTACTTCAGGCCTGGGAGGGGAGAGAGGAAGCAGTGATGAGAGATGATTAATGCTTAGAATGATAGCTGCAGTGGAGTTTCTGCCCTTAGACCAAACCCCAGGGATAAAGTATCTCTCCTTAGCATGTGCAGTAACTGCTGTTCTCGGGATTAAGCGAAACGTTAGTCCTAGGACAGGAGGAGAGAGACGTGTAGTGATAAAACACTAGTCAGCTTCGTGGCCATTGTAGATAGTGCTGTGGAGCAGAATAGAAGCATCTTGTCAGAAAGACAACGTTGCAGGCAGGAGATCAAGGCATACTCACACCAGCTCTTGCCAAGAGCTGCAAACAAGGCTTTAGTTCCTTATTCTGGGCATGGAAATAACATCTTTATGAAAAACTGAACACTAAATGCACATGTATTAAAATAATGCCCCCATTCGCTCATTTATTCAACAGTCATTTACTTCATAGCTACATGAAGGGTCTAGGACTAAAAGTAGCCCAAGGCAAAGTTGGGAGGTCAATATGTCAGTCATCCGTTTCTACTAGGCTTTTTCTGAAGTCTTCAGTTGTTCCTTTCCTGCCTCAGGCCTGAGAATTTAGAAACTAATAACTGAAGCCTCCAGGGACAGAGAGGCTTCTTTCTGTCCTATTCAGAGGAAGAAGATGAGTGTACTGAGTAGAAGGCCAGTACCAATGGGTTGGATTCCACGACCCAGAACTAGCTGGAATCGTGGTGTCCTTAGTATTCTTTTCACTTTTCTATTACAGCAATCTACTTTGCTTCCATTACACAAAGCAATACAAATATATCTAAGAACAGAAACAATAGAAAGAATGTGTTTAAAAGGGAAATTTTTTTCTTTCTATTTTTTTCCAGTTGATCGAGCCTGTCTATTGTTTGGCAACATTATTTAAACTGTTTTAAAACATTTGCAAGTTGGCTATAGGTTAATGCTTCTGGTTATTTTAGACTTTCAGAACTCTCTTGAGCATCATGTGCTGTATGAGGCAACGAACACTTAATACTACATCAGCTTAAGCCTTGGGTGCTGGGTGTCCGGAAGCCTCTCACCTTCCATGGATTGTGGTCCACTTTCCCTTCAAAGTCAGCACAGTCCTTCTGAAGCCGGTTTATTTCACTAGGGATGGTGATCTCTAGTCCTGCCCATTTTCTCGCGAGTGTCACAATTTCCTTCTTCCTCGAGACTAAACAAAGCACACTTACCATCCATTCATGCTGTTGGTGAGCACTGAGGCCGATTCCAGAACCTGACTGTTGTGATCGGCTGCAGTAAACATGGACACACAGGTCTCGCAGAGGTTTACTGCCTCCAGAGTCCCAGGAGTGGGCTCTCAGGATCACATGGTAGTTGTCATTTTAGTGCTTTTCAGGACCCTCCAGCTGATTTTCATAGCGGCTGCAATATTTATATCTCTTTGTATTTCTGCCAGCACTGTACAGCATTTGCTGTCATCTGTTTGCTCGGCAGGTGATATGGAATCTGAGTGAAGAAGCGACTTGCATTTCTCTGGTGGCTGGAGATGTTGAACACTCTTCATGTGGTTGCCACCTGACCGTATTTCTTCTTTGGAGAACTGCCCGAGCAATTCATTTGTCCACTTACTGACTGGATGGTTTGAGTTTTCACATTTAATGTTTTAGATTTGATTTTTACTTTTTGTGTATGGGTGTTTTGCCTGTGTGCGTGCCTGGTGCCCTCAGAGTCAGAAGAAGGAACTGGAGTTACAGGTGGTTGGGAGCTATCATGCGGATGCTGAGACTCAAACGTGGCGCTCTGGAAGACCAGTCAGTGCTCATAACTGCCGAGTCATCTTTTACAGCCCAGATTTTTCACATTTAATATTTTGAGGCCTCTGTACATTCTATATGTTAACTATCTGTCCAGTGCACAGCTGGCAAAGCTTTTCTCTGGGTTTGCATGCTGTCTTTTCACCCTGGATCGTTTGCTTCACTGTGCAAGCCTTTTTAACCATCTGCCAGTTCTCCCTACGATTTCTTAAGCCATTGGTGTGCTTCCCGGACATTCCTTGCTTTGTCTTTATCTTGAAGTGTTTTGTAAGATGAATTGCTAAACAGTCTTATTAATTAAAAACCCAGTGCCAGCTATTCAGGTGAATTCTGAAAGATAAGAGAGACAGAACAAGCCACAGCTAACCTCACCTTGCCAACTTCTCAGCCAATCCTGTTTACTCAAACTGGAAGCCTCTGAGTCCTCATTCAAATGAATCTCAGCTGAATTGCTGCTAAAAGCCTAAAAGTTTAAAAGCTTGTAGTTTCTGATCCTTACACCTTATATAACTTTCTGCTTCCTGCCAACACTACCTGGGATTAAAGGCATGACTCATCATGCCTGGCTGTTTCCAGTGTGGTCTTGAACTCACAGAGATCCAGATGGATCTCTGCCTCCAGAATTCTAGGATTAAAGGCATTTGCTACCACTGCCTAACCTCTATGTTTAATATAGTGGCTGTTCTGTTCTCTGACCCCCAGATAAGTTTATTGGGGTGCACAATATATCAACCACAGTGTCTTCCTCTAATATTTTTGAAGTTTTAAGTCTTAATGTCTTTAATCTCTTTTGTTTTGATTTTTTCTGACTGAGAGATACAGATCTAGTCTCATTCTTTCACATGTGGATGTCCAGTTTTCACAGTATGCTTTGTTCTTTGTGCAAGATTAGGTTACTATAATTACTTGGTTTTATTCTACTGTGTGATGTATCTGTTTTTGTTGCAGTACCATGTTGCTTTGATTAGTATTCAGCTATTTACTGAAGTTTAAAATCAGATATTGTAGTATCTTCAGAATTGCTTTTGTTCTTAAGATTACTATACCTGTTTGGAGTCTTGTGTGCATCCATACAAATTTTAGGATTTTTTTTCTCATACTCCTGGGCAGGTAGTCCTGGGTGGTGTAAGAAAGCAAACTGAGCACTCCATGGAGAGCTAGCCAATAAGCAGTGTTCTTCCATGACTTCTGCTTCAGTTCCTGCCTCCAGGTTCCTGTCTTGAGTTCCTGCCCTGACTTCCCTGCATGATGGACTGTAAGATGTACAAGTGCTGTATCTTAGCTTAGCAATGGAAAGTGAGCTAGACTGGTATCTGAGTATTACTGTACTGGAGTCACACAATGAGGTTGATACTATCACTTCCCCTTCTGTTTTATGAAGTGGCATTGGAGTATGTCATTATCCTGTCTTTAAAGCTCTGGTTAATTCAGTAGTGAATCCATACAGTCTGGACACTTTTTACTGGGAGATTCAATCTTGTTGCCTATTATACATCTTTTAAAGTTGTTTTTAACCACTGGTTTTAATATTGGGGGGTGATATATGTGAAAAATGTTGCCATTTCACCCCATATTTTCTCATATATGGGAATATAGATTTTCAAAGTATTCTTTCATGATCCTCTATATATCAACAGCATTTATTGTTCTGCCCACTTTTTTCATCACTAATTTTGTTAGTTGGGGGTTTTCTCTGTTTGATAGTTTGTCTAAGATTTGTCAATGTTTATTTTTTCAAAGAACTATTGTTTGTTTCATTGATTCTTTGTATTGTTTTTCCATGTCATTGTTTTTGTCTTGATATATTTTTATTTCTTTGCAATTAGTAGTTTGGGATTTGAATTTCTTGTGTTTCTAAGACCTGGAGGTGTGTCAGTAGGTTGGAAATGTCTGATATGCTGTTGTTAGGCTTTACACCTGTGAACTTCCCTGTTAGATCTCATACCAAAGTTCTGGTAAGTTGTAACTGAAACTTTTCCTATGCCCTGCCTGGTCCCCAGGCTGCTCAGACACAAGTAAACACACAGAGGTTTATATTATTTTTAAACTATGACCATGGCAAGTTCTTACATCTTAAATTAACCCATTTCTATAAATCTATACTTTGCCACAGGGCTCATGGCTTACTGGTACCTTTGCATCTTGCTTCTCTTGGTGGCGGCTGGCATCATCTCCTCTGTTCTCTTTTTCTCCTTCCTCCTCTCTAGTTAGAATATCCCACCTAACTTTATTATGCTTCACCATTGGCCAAACAGCTTTGTTTATCAACCAATCAGAGTAGCACATATTCACAGCATACAGAATGATATCACCCATCATTTCCCCTTTTCTTTGTATTCAAAAGGAAGGTTTTTAACTTCAACATAGTAAAATTACATATTACAAAATAATTATCAAACAAGAATTATAGTTACAATATCTAGTCTATTTCTATTTGGCAAAATTAAAGAAGATATCCTTTCTATCCTATATTTGTGAGTCTAAAAGGTTTTATATCTACCTTATCTCTTATCATAACCAAGGAAAACCATAATTATAGCTATCTAGTCTTCAGCTACATCAAAGACCTCAGAAGGATATAATTTTATCTACGTAAACAGGAAGAGCATTGTAAGCAACTTCCAAAAATCTAGAGTGACAGAGACAGCTGTCTGCCTGGATAGTCATCCAAAGTTCCTCTGCAATGTTGGGGCATCCATATTCAGCCCATAGGTCTAGAGTCTCTCAGTTACTTTTCTCTGTGTCCTGCAGAATGTCTGGCAGTTTCTTCTGTGAAGCAGGAACCTGAAGGACCATTTTGCCTTGCAAAATTCAGTGGTCACCTTCCTATGGGTCCTGCATGTCCAATTGATACAACATTTTGTCAAGCAGTCCAGCAAGAACAGTTTCTTGCCCAAATGGCTATTTTTGCTAAGAAGAAGATAAACTCCATATGGAGGGTCTTTGATGCCCATCCTCCTCTCTGAAGTAAATTGGTGCTGCCAAGAGCAGACGTGTCTCATTGTTCAGGAAAGTCTAAGTTTTTAAAACATTTTAAATGCCATATTCTGTAGGACTTTGAAGTGTTTGAAGATTATCTACCTAATTGAATTATATCTATGTATACTTGGAAAATTTAACATGACTATAAGTTTGACTATCATAGAAGACTTTATTAATCTGCATTTCTTAATTATCCATTACAATTTAAATGAGTTATATAAACATAATACCTTAAATGAAAGTAGAAATATATATAGTATAACAAAATAAACTCTAAATTTGTATCAATAAACTAAAATCTATACCAATGTAAAACATTTTAAACAAGTTACTCTTTAAAAATAGGTTCAACAATCCACCCTTTTATCCTATCATATCTACATCCTAGATTTCTATATCAGTAAATTGTTTTCATTTTTATTTTATTCTACAAATTCTTGTAATTTCTTCCATTATTTGTCTCTGTGACTCACCAATCATTTTAGACTATGTTACACAATATCCATAGAGTTTCTCTTTCTGTTCTAGTTTTCTTCCATCCTGATAGCATTTGAGAAGTTATCTTAACATACAGTGGTGGTGCACTCTTTTAATCCCAGTACTTTCAAGGCAGAGGCAGGTGGATCTCTATGATTTTGAGGCTAGCCTGGTCTACAGAGTGAGTTCCAGGACAGCCAAGGCTACACAGAGAAACCCTGTTTCAAAAAACAAAAAAAAAAAAAACAAAAATGAGAGAGAGAGAGAGATATTTCAATTCCTGTTTATTTTTTCAGATTTGCACAGACAGTACCATAACTATTGCCCATCCTGCTGTCCTTTTACAGTGCAGTAAATAAACTTTTTTTCCTATTCTGACCTAGAGAATGAATTTGTTCCTTGTCTTTAGTGCCTTCCCTGCTACTGTGGTGGACACCTGTTTCTCTACAAGCAATACTGTGGGAGGGAAGCCTGGAAATGATAAACCAAAGAAAGAGAAAGAGTCCCCATGAGGAAATTTTCAAAAGCTTAGTCCAAAATTTCCAAACAAGCTAAGCGTGGTGATACACATCCCAGTACTTAGGAGGCTTAATAAAAGGATTAGGAGTTCAAGGCCAGCCTGAGGCACATGAGATTCTATCTCAAATAGCAAAAATAGACTTTCCCTATGTCCCAGAATGCAGTCTCTTTTGGAGATAGTTTCTTGGGTTGCTGAATAGAATGTTTATCCTAAAGCATTGGGTGGAATATTCTATTGACATCTGTTAAACTCATTTGATTTTTATCATGCAGTTTAAGTCTCAAGTTTTTTGTTCAATTTCTGTCTAGAAAATTGGTCTTTTGATGAATCGGTTATTTAAGCCATTCACTATTATTTTATCTAGACATATCTGTCTCATTGTGTCCAGTAGTATTCTTCTTGTGATTGAGTATGCCAACATTTGATTCATATGCATTTATCATTGTTATATATCACTTCGCTTTATTAAGTGTACTGACCTTCTGTACCTCTTTTGCTTGATTTTCTTTCTTTCTTTCTTTTTTGTTTTTGTTTTTGTTTTTCGAGACAGGGTTTCTCTGTGTGGCTTTGCGCCTTTCCTGGAACTCGCTTTGGAGACCAGGCTGGCCTTGAATTCACAGAGATTCTCCTGCCTCTGCCTTCTGAGTGCTGGGATTAAAGGCATGCGCCACCACCACCCGGTGTTTTTAAGTTTTTAAATGCTTTATATAGTCTAAGTTTAACAATGAAGTAAAAACGTGTGAGCTAGTTTACTTATCTTTAAGAGTTTTCCTTTAATGAAATTACAAGGTGGTTTTATGAGGTATATTGTTTAGATTTGGGGGTGAGAGAGGCTTGCTAATATAGTTAAATTCCAGGTCACAGACATACTGGCTCTCAGTCAGCATAGTCTATTTGTTCTAAGTACGTAGTTTATTTTATTTTTTTTTTAATGCCCTTGTTTGAGGTATCTACAGGGAAATGAGCATTATGGCTGCAGGCAACCCTGGTTTTATCACTTGTGTTGAAGCTTCTCATGCTCAGCAGGAAACATGAATGAGATTCCAGGGTAAAAGGTTTCCTTTGCCTCTCACACCTCTCTTTCCTCCTTTCTTTCTGTCCTGCCTCATTCCTGCTCCCTGATGAGCCATGGTTGGAGTTTTCTCTGTTCTATAGTCCCAATAAAATAAGGCTACACAATACAGGCTCAAATTGGAAAAAAATTGAAAGTTATTTAAATTTTGCTTGTCACCTTAAGTTAGTGTGTCCATACTACATGAATTGACATTTGTTAAACCTATTGATTGGTGAGGATAAGGATGTATCTCAGAGGTAAAGCGTTGTTGCTGGGTCCTAACAGCTCCTTCGGGGGAGGGTATGAGAAGGCACAGACCTTGGGAGTCAGGTAAAAGGCAAACAGCAGACTTGTTTACTCAGCAATGGGGAGAACCTTATATACCCTCCTCCCAGCACCTAGCCTGGGCCTGGGTGGTCGCCCCTCATTGGCTAGGTATGATCAGGACCTCTGACATCGCCTGTTGCTAGGCCCTCAGGCAGACTCCAGGTGGGCTCATCTCTCAGCCTTGTAGGCCTTTTCTTCCTACAGATAGACCATGAAGCATACATCCCACTTACGTAATTATGAAAGTGTTTTCTTATCTGACAAACAGAAGAAAGTCAGAACCATCAAGATGTGCTGGCAGTCTTTCCTACAACGGACCAAGAAGTGCAGCCTCTACTGTGAAATGCAACCTGCAGGTGACGCATACTTACAGATGGTAAAGCCTGTGCAGTGAGCTCTGGTCAGGTGTTCTGGTGGTGTGGAAGTGTCTCTAAGTCGACTCATAACACACATACATACAGCACTGGCATAGTCCCATCTGGAGCTAAGCCCAGGTAGAGATGCCTTTAAATGACCAAATGTACCTTGTCAGTTTGTTGGTTACACATTATGCCTAAGTACCAAGTTCTGAGTCAGCACCCAAAGAAATCAGTTCCTTCTTCATCAGTCTCAGGCTTTATAACCTGGTGCTGCCTGAACTCACTCTGAAGGAAAAATGCAAGGATCAGTTTCCCGGCCCTGTTCTAAATGTATTTGAGCAAGTTTTAAGATTAGCTATAGAGTGTATGTTGGGTTGATGCCCTTGGCAATCTGCATTTTTCCTCTGTAGCACTTATACAATTAGATATTAATCAACCTGAGGGTAGACAATTGTTACTAGTTTCAGATGTTGCTATATACAAAATGCCTAGGACAATGTCTGGCACATGATAGAATCCCAATGAATATTTGTCAATAAATAAACAACAAGTTGGTAGTTGTATACCTATTATGTCTCATCCCTTGAACTGTAAACACAGGAGGAGGCCTCCTCCATGCTGTTCACTTCTGTGTCCTATGCCTAATAGAATCTGCCTCGGGTGTTGCATGTTTTTCAGTAACTAGTACATGGAATTCAGTAAAAACCCATTGAACTAATGTTCAGATAAGAACAACTGCATATTTTGTATTTCAAACTTTCCTTGATGGATGTGCAGCTTAGTGATACAACTTGCCTAGCATTCACAAGACCCTTGATTGATTCCAGGCACCCACTTCTCCCTTGTAAGAAAATACCTCTTTGAAGAAAAACTTTGTCAGTCAATAACAATTAACGTGTCTTCTCACCTTCTAGGTGTAAAGGTTTTTCTTATTTTTAAAAACACGTATTTAATGAATATTTGTCAATAAATTTGTTTTGAACTCAGTGCCTTTTCCACATTAGACAAAGCTTTCTGCCTCTGAGATGTGAACCCAGGCCTACTGACTGATTTTTACTGATGGAGTTTATAATAAAGATGAGAGTCCTGGTGGAGTTTTTGTCTCTAGCAACAGGAGGTATTGTTAATGCTTCTGAGAATATGGCTGCTCTGAATTACATTTGAATTCATCTCATGGAAAATGAAGTAATATGGTTGACTAGAGAGGAAGGTAATTTGTCATTATATTTGGCCAATGAATAATCCATGATTGTAACTTTTCTAAAATTAAATCTGAATATATAGTGACTTAGAACACCTTAATGCTTAGTCGTATCATGTAGGCGAGTCCCTTTCATCTAATCAGAACTCTAAAATTACCTCCATCCTTTATCCTAATGGCCTAACATACCAATGGCTTATTCTGCCTAACTTAGTTTCATAATTCTTCTTCCATAAGGAAATGTTAGTAAAAATGTGTAGCGTAACAGTGAGTGAGATGGCCTACTGGTTCATGCCTGTGAGTACAGTACTCGAGAGACTGAGGCAGAGAAATTGCTGAGGTCAATGCCAGCCTGGGCTACATAGTGAGACCCTATTTCAAAACAACCACAACAACCACAGCAAAAAAAAAACAAAAACAAACAAACAAACAAACAAACAACAACAACAAAAAGACAAAAACATGAAGGCAAGGGAAACATTGGGTTTTGTGGGGAATGAAGTCCTGAGTGAACGTGTATTGTTGCCATGAACATGGTCATGTTAAGGACCCCAATGCCTCAGACTCACTGGAATGACAAAGCCTTCTCTGGGGCAGGCTTCAGAGGAATAATAAAGTCTTCTAGTCCAGGGATGTTATGGAGGATTGACATTCAGCTAAACCAGTGTATGCAGAAACTACCAACCACAGCATGTGATGACCACAGCCTGAAACTGTTCCCCCACAGAGACCTCCTACTGAGATAAGGGAGCCCATATCCTTCCCATTCACCTGTACATAAAAACCCACCTCCTTGTTCAGCCATGTACTGTAAATCTACCTCCTTGTTCAGCCATGTACTAAACTGACCTCTTGTTCGGCCATAAATGGTAAACCAACCTCGTTGTTCAGCCATGTACTATAAACCCATTTCCTGGATCAGGAGTATATAAAACCACTCTGAATTTTCAGCCTGCTGGAGTGTCTCCATCAGAGCGTATTGCCCACCTGATCCCAGCTTTTCAGTATATATGTCTGTCCTTCATTCCCTTCACCCAAGTCAAGTCAGCTCCAAAGCCAGGCAGGTCATGGTAATATCTGCATCCTTTCACTCAGGACTGGGAATTAATCCAAGACCTCACACATGCCAAGCAAACACTGTACCACTGCATTGTATCCCTAAGTCAGTGAGGAAAAAAGTATTAGAATAAACAGAAATATCTCAGAGGATGAAACCTTTACCTTAGGGAGATTAAATGATGGAGTTATGAAAACATCTTATAATTTGAATTTGTTAAATCTTACCAAAGCCCAAACTTATTCTGCATGGATAAAGAGGTTGGGGTGTTTTCTGAACAGTTATCTTCTGGGGTAAGAATAGGTTTATGTGACTATAGAAGAAGATGGACATTGCAGAGCAATCATATTAAGAGGGGTTGGAGAGATAGCCCAGTGCTTAAGAGTACTTGCTGCTCTTTTAGAGGACCTGAGTCAAGTCCCAGCACCTATTTCAAGCAGCTCACAATCACCTATAACTCTAGCTCCAGGAGATCTGACACCTCTGCCTTTGTGGGCACCTGCACTCCTGTGCACATACTCACACCCATCAGAAGCACACACACACATACATAATTTAAATTAATAAAATAATTTAAAAAGAGTTATCTAGAATAGAAATACTGTAATATCTTAGGGAAAAGTGTTTACTGCTCTTGTTGGTGACATGAACCTGGGAGAAAGGGGCCTAAAAATGAGGCAGTTTCATGCAATAGCCAACTTTATTCAGAGCATCAGACAATTTATACTCTGAGGGTTAGGAGTCACCTGAGTAAAGTATACAATCACAAGACAAGCTGCACATGGCAAAAACATGTTTTTTCATGGGGACATATGAATAAAAACAGTTGAAGTAAACTCACTCCTGTCTGCTACACCTGGGAGAAGCATGAAAACATAATCCAAGAACAATTCTGTGTTCTGAAAAAACTGAGTTCACAAGATTCGTGTTCTCTTGGAGTTTTCTTACTGGCACTCAGAAATCTCATACAACTTCATTCTTGAACTGTGTTCTGACAGAAAATAAATAGAATATGTGATTTATTTATTTAACTACTCATACAATATGTTTTGATTGTATTTTCCCCTCTCCAACTCCTTCCAGATCCCTGCTACCTTCCTGTCCACTCAACTTCACGTTCTCTCTCTCTCTCCTCTTTCCAAGCCAAATAACATAAAACCCAACGAGACAAAAGAAAACAAGAAAGAAAGAACTAAATAAAAAGAAAGAAAGGGAGGAAGGAAGGAAGGAAGAGAGGGAGGGAGGGAGAGAGAAAGAGAGAGAGAGAGAGAGAGAAGGCCACAGAAAAACCCATGGAGTACGTTTGTGTTGGCCAGCGGCTCTTGAGCATGGCCCTGCTCTGGAGGGTGGTGGATGTATACAGTGACACTCTGTTTGAGAAAATTGATTTTTCTCCTCCCAGCAGGTATCAGTTGCAGATAGCTTCTTGGTTAGGTGTTGGACTTTTGTTGACTTCTGCTTCTCATTGCTGGGATTTTTGTCTACTTTCAATCTGTGAAGGTCATGTCCATGTTGTCAGTCTCTGTGAGCTCACATGTGTATCAGTCCTGTTGTCTGGAAGATGCTGTGTCCTTGGTGTCCTCCACCACTCCTGGCTCTTACAATCTTTCTGCCTTTTCTTCCACAAGGATCTTTGAGCCTTGAGGAGAGGGTTTAATTAAAAAACAATAAACAACAACAACAAAAAAAACCATAAAAACATCTCATTGAGGGCTGTATGCTCCAAAGTGTCTCATTCTCTGGACATTGTCCGGTTGTGTCTCTGTGATAATTGCCAATTGCTCCAAGAAGCAGCTTCTCTGATGAGTTGAATGATGTTCTGACCCGATTCCCAGCCTAGAGTCAGGGCAATATGGAAAACCTTAACTATTCTGACAAATCCTTCCAAAATAAGTTATATTCATGACCCTGTTTTTTTTATTGATTTTTTATTGATTCATTATACACAGTACTGTTTACATAAGGGCATTTTCATGCGAGTATACAGTGTACTTTGAACATGTTTCCTGACATATGCCCTGCCCCACCCCGTCATTTGTTCCCTGTCTCCTAGACACTTTCACTGTTACTTTCACGTCACATATACACACATAATTTTATGTACCTATATAAAATTTATGAACCAAAAGTGAGAGAAATATCATATTTGTCCTTGTGATGCTGATTTAATTCACTTAGTATGATTATTACCAGTTTTATCCATTTATCAGCAAATGATATAATTTTATTCTTCTTGCCCAGAAGTAAGTCCACACAGCTATGGACACCAAATTTTTTAAAGTTATTTATTTTTTGTTACTATAATTACACAATCCTCCTTCCTTTTCTTCCCTCCAAATGCTCCCCCCCCCTTTCTCTCTTTCAATTTATGGACACTTTTTTCATTAGTTGCTGTTACATACATACATGTATATGTTTATACATATATATTCTGAAATAAATAAATACAACCTGCTCTGTCTATATAATGTTACTTGCGTATATGTTTTCAGAGCTGACCATTTGGAAAACAAGCTGGTGTGCTCTTCCCTGGGTGAGAATGTTTCTACTGCTCTCAGTATTCCTTAGTTGTCTGTAGTTCTTTGTGTAGGGTTGAGGTCTCCTGGGTTTTCCCCGTCTACATCTCATATCTGTTGTTGTCCTTGTCCAGCTCATGTTTAGGCAGCCATGTTGTTAAGACTTTAAGGGTGTAGCTTCTGATATTCCCAAAAGACACAATGTCACCGCAAACTCCCTGATCCTCTGGCTCTTACAGTCTTTCTGCCCCCTCTTCCACGATGTTCCCTGAATCTTAGGTAGATCTTTGGCATATCTCTTGGGACAACTGGGACTCAGCTCCATTGCTCTGCATTGGTTGTGGTTTTCTGTAAGGGTCTCCATCTGTTGCAAAGAGAAGTTTCTGTAATGAGGAGGAGAACTAAACTTATCTATGAGTATAAGGACAAACACGTGAACTGTAATTGTAGATTATGTCAATTGTAGAGCTCTAAGAATTCTGACTTCATTGGCCCTGAGTTGTTGGCTAGATCTCCAGTACTGGCATGATTTACCTCTTGCTGAGTGGGTCTTAACTTCCGCTAGAGAGCTGTTGGTTACCACCAAAGTATTCATGCCACTACTGCACCTTTAGGTTTATCATGCCATACTGGCCCTTTCTGTGCTGCTCCCCTCACTTGGAAGCTTGCATGGCTCTTTCTGCTACCATGAAAGCTAGTCCTTGGGGAGAAGACTTTCAGGTCAGTTGCAGCTCAGGAACCTCTGATCCTTGTGTCCAAAATGTATGGTGTTTTCTGCAATAATGATTTACCTTCTACCTCTGGGGGTGGTGATGAAGGGCAATGGCAACAAGCTGTAATGTTTCGGGAGTCTCTCGTACAACCCTGACCAATAGCTCAAAAGAGGGCTGGTGTTGGGTCTTTTTGTTAGGTGGTCTTTGGGTCTTGGAGGAAGCATTACCAGCCCAGATGAGAAATTTTCATTTAAACTCTATACGTATATTTATACACAGACCTCCATGTATTATAGGTTTTCTTAGGTAGATGATTCCTTGTGACTTTTTCAGATAGCTTTACTGGTTTCCTTCCCCTACTCTATACTTCTGTACTTAGCTCATTTTTCCTCCCTGATTAGAGCCCCCTTCTTTTTCTACTTCCCTGATCAGATCACTAGTATCCTACCATTTCCTCTACTGCTCCTCCACCTCCACCCTCGCAATGGCCCCTTTTTACTTTCCTGGTTTCTGCAGTTACTCCAGGAAACGTATTCAGATCTGAAAATTTTGAGCTAGGAGCCTCAGTTAAGAGAGAACATGTGACGTTTGTTTTTCTGGGTCTGGATTACCTCACTGACTTTTCTAGTTTCATTCATTTACCCACAAAGTTCACAGTTTTGTTTGTTTACAGGTGAATAGTATTCCAGAGTGTAATTGTACCACATTTCCATTATCTGCTTGTCATTTGAAGAACATTTAGGTTGTTTCCATTTCCCATCTATTGTGAATAGAGCAGCAATGAACAGGACTGAGCAAGTATCTCTGGAGCAGGATGTTGAGACCTTTAGGCTATATATACTAAGGAGTGGTATAGCTGGGTCATATGGGGGATTTATTTTCAGCTGATTGAGAAGTTTGGTTTCTATAGTGGCTGCACCAGTTTGCAATTCCACCAGCATTGAATGAGGTGCCTTTCCCTCACACTTCCTCTCACATTTCTCGTCATTTGGTTGGTCTTTGCCATTTTGACTTGGGTAAGATAAAATCTCAAAGTTGTTTTGATTTGCAGCTCTCTAATTACTAGGGATGATGAACATTTTTGATATATTTCTTAACCGTTATTTTTTTTTTTTTTCTTCTGAAAACTTTCTGTTCAGTTCCCAGGCCCATTTTTTTTTAATGAGTCGTTTGAGTTTTTTGATTCTTTGTTTTGTATTCTTTAAAATATTCTGGATATTAGTTCTTTGTTGGATGTGTAGCTGGCAATGATTCTCTTTCATTCTGCAGGCTTTATCTGGTTGATTGTTTCTTTAGCTGTGCAGAAACTTTTTAGTTTTATGAAGTCCCACTTGTTAATTGTTGTTCTTAACTCTTTGGAAAAATCAAGCTCTATTCATAAAGTCATTTCCCAAACCTTCATCGTGTAGGGTATACTGCTTGTGTTTTCTTCTAGCGGTTTCAGGTCTTTGGTTGATTTGGAGTTAGTCTTTGTATGGTAGATGTGGGTCTAATGCTATTACTCTCCAACTGGCCATCCAGTCTTCCCAGCATCATTTACTGAAGATGCTTCGCCTTTTTCCAGCATATGCTCTTGGCAGCTTGTCAATGGCTCCAGTACTCATGTTTGGGCCTTCAATTTTGTTGGCTTGGTCTACTTGTCAGCCTTTGTGCTGTCCCATGTTGTTTTTATGACTATGGCTCTGTAATGCATCTTAAGATCTAGAATGGAACTCCTACCAGCCTTGTTTTGCACAGGACTGTTTGGTTATCTGGGGTCTTTTGTAGTTTCAGATAAGTTAGAATAATTTATCCTGTTTCTATGAAGAATGAGATGAGGATTTTAATTGGGATTGCATTGAACATGTGAATAGCTTTTGGTGAAATGGTCATTTTTCACAATATTAAATCTACTGATCCATGAGCATGGAATGTCTTTTACTTTTCTGATGTCTTTCTCTATCTCATTAAGTGTTTAAGATTTTCATGCAGAGGTCCTTCCCTTTCTTAGTTAGATTTTTTTCCCTGGATATTTTACTTTCTTTGAGGCTATTATGAAGGGGAATGTAAATGTCTAATTTTTGACAAAAATGTTAAAAACATGCACTGAAGAAAAAAACAGCTTTCTTAACAAAAACTGCTGGCAAAACTAGATTTATTCTGCCTGCAGAAGAATGAAATTAGGTTCATATTCTCATCCTACATAAAAGTCATCTTAAATTGGCCTAAAGACCTTGGTTTAAAGCTGGAAACACGCCGGGTGGTGTCGCATGCCTTTAATCCCAGCACTCGGGAGGCAGAGGCAGGAGGATCTCTGTGAGCTTGAGGCCAGCCTGGGCAGAGTGAGTTCCAGGAAAGGCACAAAGCTACACAGAGAAATCCTGTCTAAAAAAAAAAGCTGGAAACACTAAAATTGCTGAAGGAAGACATAGGGGAATATTTCAGGACACAGCTATAGATACCACCTTCTGAATACAACCCTGACAGTGCAAGAGCCCCAGCAACTGGCAAGTGGGATCGCACAAAATTAAGAGGCTTCTGCACAGCAAAAGACACTATCAACACTGAACAGACAGCCTGCAGGATGGGATAAAATCCTTACAGCCATACTTCAGAAAAGGGGTTAATATCTCAAATATGTAAAACACTGCAGAAAACCCCACTAAATGTGCCAAAGTTAAGCAACCCAATAAATGGGCTAATGAAATGAATACATATTTTTTAAAAGAAGGAGTTCTAGTGACCAATAACCATGCATAGAATGGCAGTGGAGTTGTGGTGAGGCTCACATAGCCAGGGTGTTATAAAGCTGGAGCAGCATAGTCAAGAAGAGCAGGACGATCCACAGGCGTGTGGTGTCTAATCTCATTGTGTGCCTGACCAGCAACACGGGAGCACTTCTAGGGACCTGAGAGTGCTCATTCTTGAAAGAAAAACATAAATACAATGCAAAAAGATAGCCTGTCACCCTAAATTGGCTAACGAGAATTGACAAAAGGGGACGTGTACTTAAAGTATGAAGTGTCCTGTGAGTGTTACAGCTCTTGAGGCAAAGGTATGCTGACTTGTTGAGAAGTCGGGGTACACCTGAAGCTAGGGTGCTGTGGGGAATGGTCTCCTGGCAGGATCCAGCAATCTTGCTCCTCTCCTAGAGAAAGAGAGCCCTTAAGGGGCCTTCTGAGCAGAGCTCTGTTTCTTCTTCTTTGTGGCCCAAGATGTTGCTTCTTTTGTTTCACTTTGCTAAAGGGGAAACCCTTGCAGAAGTGTAGCAATCTCCTCTGCTCTGGCCAGAAGTTGCTATTTTTTCTGCTCAGCCCGGCAAAGGGAACATCTCAGCAAAGGTTCTTCTGTTCTGCACCTGCAAAAGATCTTCACTCAAAACTCTTTTAAGGCAGTGATATATTTGGAAAGGAGGAGTCCAGGAGAGTGGCTGCCTCTGCCAGGGTGAAGGACAGCCCCCAAATGAACAAGCCGAGGGGCTTATATAGGGCTTCTTAGGGGCGGAGTTTCTCCAGGGAGAAGATTATCTGCTCAGGGATTGGTTACTTTTCCTGCTCAAGGATGGTTGGTTTCATTGGTCAGGGGCAAAGTCTGCCTGGTTTGGGGGCCTGTGTTTCTTTCACTGGCCCTTTTAGCTTTTAGGCTCTAGTTTCAGGACCAGGGCGTTTTTTGTTTTGTTTTGTTTTGTTTTGTTTTGTTTTGTTTTGTTTTGTTTTTTTCACTGACTCTGGTTCTAGGGCCAAAGTGTGTTTCTTTGGTTCTGGTTTCAGAGTCAGGGTGTGTTTCTCTGGTTCTGGGTTCGGGGCTAAAGTGTTTCTTTCACTGGTTTGGGTCTCAGTGCCAGGGTGGGTTTCCTTAGCTGGCTCTGGTTTCAGGGTCAGGATGTATTTCTCTGGTTCTGGGTTCAGGGCTAAAGTGTTTCTTTCACTGGCTCTGGTTTCAGGATAAGGGTGGGTTTCTTTGGCTGGCCTTTTACCTTATATGTCCTAGAAAAACTTAAAGACACTGTGGAAGTTCAAGGCTGAAGAAGATAACTCTCAGGGGAAAGTTCAATAATGCAAAGGAATATGAATTGTTTTAGGATATCATGACAAGAACATGACAGATGTGTTGAACAGAATGTAAGGATAGACATTAATGGAATAGTTTGCTTCCAATATGATGAGCATTGGAGACAGAAGATGTCTGAACAAGCAAAGAACTTTGTCTAGGATAAGGAAGTGAAGTCCTCTACAGAACTCACCTGTAGAGAGAGTCACCCAGGCTGTGCTCAGTGGGAGGTTTGTGTGAGTGGCTTTAATCTGAAAAGACCTGGGGGAAACAGCTCTGAACTCAGACTAAATGTACAGATAAGGCTGGGTCAGACAGACAAATGAGAGACAGACCATTAAACATGGGACGAGTAGCCATTAGCAGGAATGCTTGAACCAGAATTGTTCCAGATTTCGAACTTTTTCAGATCTTGGAGTATTTACACATAGAGAATGAATATTGTGGGGATGAGACACCTGCCAAGAATAAATTCATGTATGTTTAAATCCCTTGTGTACACAGTCTGTGATTTTATACAGAGGTTTAGTTTTCTTGCATTACAATTATCACATTAGGTCAGTTGTAGAATTCTCTGCCTACGGCATCACATCAATGTTCAGAAAGTTTTAAATTCTAGAGCTTTTTGGATATTTGATTTTTGCATGGGGGATGTTCAACCTGTATCCACCTACATACTAATTTCACTAAACTAAAATGATGTATGCTACTATAGGTGCTCTGTTTGAAGAAGTCATGTATAGTGTAAACTGTGGGGGGAGGTCCTTAGGTCTGTGACACTAACAAAATAAAAAAGAAAAGATTGGAGAAAAGGAAGTATGGGAGTTCTTAGAGTCTTGGGGCTTGGAATCACATGCAGGGATTTGTAGGCAACGAGATTTGGGAGGTCATTAAGTACACAGCACAGGTAATAGAGCTTCAGGGAGTCATTTTTTTTAGCTTTGAGCCACAGAACTGTCTACAGCGAAAGGTCACTTAGATCTTAAATCCAGAGAGAGTAGGACAATAATGTTTCTAATCAAGGGAGTTTTATGTTTATATCTGAAGGGGCCATTTATTAAAGCAGCTTCTAAAAGAGAGGCTAGAAAGAAAGGCTGTACACTGGGGTTGGAAGACTGATAAGCCAGTGAATGACTTTGCCTGACTATGTAACTACCACCCTCTATTTCAGTGAGAAGAAAGTGCTCTAAGACATGGGAGCAGCATGAACAGCTATGGTGGAGGAGGGTTGGTATTTCCTGGAAAAGGTATGATAGCCACTATTCTTAGTTCAGGAAACTGATGAAGCTGATGTGAGGGCAGCCCACATTGAGCCTCATCAGTATCTAAGGCCTAGATCTGTGGGTACCATCTAAACCTGGACACCTGGAATTGTATATAGGTATACTATTGAGTAGATATGATGTGTGCTTGCCAAATCATAGACCAGCAAGATGAAAAGCACCCTTAGAGGGTTTAGGCTTGTTTTTTAAGTAAATAAAAATAAAGTGGTACATTTAGGAAATTGCCTCACTTTGAGAAGTGCATTACAGAAATACAGATTGTGTTGTACATACTATCAGAATAAAACACAGCTCACTTCAAAGAAAATACAAGACAGTTTATTCTGAGCCAAATAAGGGTGTCTGTGGTCCAGGAACATGGATTTAGGTTCTTTCTAAGATATGTTCCACCATGGAAGCAATGCATGAGATTTTTATTAATTACAAGTCAAAAACCATCATAGATAAAAGTGCTTACTAGATAGAATGGTGCAGTCCACAGGCAGGAGTCTTACAACAGCAGGGAACCCTAAACCACTGTCCTATGACAGTCTTAGTTTGGGGGTTGCTGGAAGCTAGTGGTCTGCTAAGAATTATAGAGAAGACTTTACCTGCTAGTCAAATGGATGTTAGGTCAGCTCTAAGAGTGGGTAATGAATGGATATTAAGGAAATTAAAAGTGGCCCCAAATAACTTGGCTCTGGATAGGTAATACTTGAACTCTCCACTATGACAAGGTTCTAACCAGCCATCCAGCTTTGTTCAATCTTTAACATGGATGTGGGTTTGGTTTCTCCATCTGTCCATCCGTGTCCCTACTAACTGCCCATCTCCAAACCCACCATCTGCCCATCCCCCCCCCCACCATCTGCCCACCCCCACCCCCAACCATCTTCCCATCCCTGTCCCCACCATCTACCCACCCCCATCCCCACCATCTGCTCACCCCCAATCTCACCATCTGCTCACCCCATTCCCACCATCTACCCACCCCCATCCCCACCATCTGCTCACCCCCAATGCCACCATCTGCCCATCCCCACCCCCATCCCCAGCTTCAGTTCACAATTTCCCCTTTACTTGCTGAACCATTTCTTCAGCCAGGACATTATATCCTAAACATGTAATGATAACACAGGCAAAATGTGTTAACAATGTTGGAGAATTTTTTCTTATCAAAAATTTAAACTAATTAATTTGTTTTAGAATTGTTTGAATCATGTAAACTAAAAGGAATTTTGGCTAAATTTACATGAAGACTTGCTTACAAGTCCATTTGAATCAAAATATCAGGGAAGACTTTTTTACATACATAAATACATGTAATATGTATCTAAAGACATGCAGAAGAAGCATATACAATGATATGTCAAAATGGTGTAACTGTTGTATTTATCATAAGACAAAGCAATAATGACAGTGTATGTTGGTCATCAAAGAAAAGAAATTCGGGACAACAGAAGATTAAAACTAAGGATCCTGGAATATAGCAGTTGATAGCTGTATCTGTCAAAGACAGAGGTATGTTAACAGCATGCACAAGAAATTCCTGGTGCCTCCAAACCACATGGATAAAAGGATACTTACTTACTCATCTTCTTGTGGAAGAAAAATCCAAAGAAAAAGAAAGTGATTTTAAAACTTTGTGTATTTTTACTTTATCTTGATATAGTAATCACAAGTATCAAATTATAGACACAGGCTAGTGGACCGCCATACAAAACGACACATAACCAGTTATGTGACATGAACAATTATTGGGAACATGCATAACACAGTTACATTAAACCAGTCTGCTTTCTTAGTGGGAACAAAGACAATTTACATATCCACATTTTTGAGATGGAAGAGGAGCCCACTGAAATTCAAGATTTTTTTTTTTTTCCATTTGGATTGGTTTTGGAGACAAGTCTCACTATGTTGGACTCAACCTTTGCTACATAGACCAGGCTAGTCTTGAACTTGCAGAGATCCACTTCCAAAATGCTGGGATTAAAGGTGTGTGCTACCATTGCCTGGCTCCTTAAATCAACAAATTGTAACCAGGCACTAGCCTTGTAGAATCCTTAACACACAAGTGGCTTTTCCCCCTGTAGACTTCCATTTACAAGACATTGTGACTAGTACTAGAACTACAGTTAATCTCTGCATTCATGGGGTGCATGGTCTAAACAGGATGTAGACAGGAAATAATCCCACAAGTGGTTGCCTCCATTGTGGGAAATGAGATTAAGAAAATAAGACAGTAGAAGAAAGAGGAGAGCATGGGAGAGAGGTAGGGGGAGGTGGGGGGAGGAGAACAGGAGAGAGAAGCTGAGTCACCACATTTGTGACACCAACCATGCTGCTTCCTTGGCTTGATCCACTCAATATTTACTACCTTTTCAGTTACGCTCTCTGTAGGCAGGCACTTTACTGTTAGAAAAAAAAATTGTCCATAAAGAAAAATGGTTAATGGTAGTACGGTTTTACTTAAATCTAAGTTTTCCAGTCATTGAGCATTTCACATGAATAAATTAATCTTTCATACATCACAATCTATGCCAAATAGCTTCCCAATTCTTTAAATGGTAAAGGAATCTATTCATGGCATACAGATATGAAAAACGTTTTGTTACAATGTGTAGCAGGCTTTCTTTTGGGGCCACCGCCCAGCTCCCAAATCAAGACACAGAGACGTATTCTTAGTTATGAATGCTCAGCCTAGCTTAGACTAGTTACTAGCTAGCTCTTTTTAACTTAATTCAACCTGTTTCTCTTTATCTACATTTTGCCTTGGGGCTTTTTACCGTTCTTTCTTTTTGTATATCTTACTTTCCTGCTGTCTCCTTGGCTGGCTGGTGGCTGGCTGGCTTCTGGCCCCAGGCATGTCCCTCTCTTTCTCCTTAGTTCTCTTCATTCTTTTTTTCTCTCACATCTAGATTTCTCCTACTTTTTCTCTCTGCCTACCAGCCTGCCTGTCCCTCTACTGCCTAGCTATTGACTGTTCAGTTTTTTATTAGACCAATCAGGTGCCTTAAGCAGGCAAGGAGTAACAAAGGCAACACATCTTTACATAATTAAACAATTGCAGCATAAACAAATGTGCACATCTTTACATTGCTAACCAAGGCAGCAGAAACAAATGTAACATACCTTCACATAGTTAAAATAATATTCCGCAGCATAAACAAATGTAACACATCTTTGCCCAATTAAAATAATATTCCACAACAACATGTGGTTTACTAGCAGAATAAGGAAATTAATCTATTAATCAGACAAAGAGGATACAGGGAAAGCAACTGTAATTATTAAAGAGAAAGCTTGTACTCTGCACTGGGACAATAGGAAAAGTGCCCTGAAGACTGTTAGGAACATTGTTGTGGAATATTTATTTGCTCTGTGTGAAGGTATATCACTGTGATTAGTTTAATAAAGAGCCAAATTGTCAATAGCTAGGTAGGAGAGACTAGATGGGGCTTCAGGGCAGAGAGAGGAACTAGGGGTGAATCTAGGACCATGAGAAATGCCAGTGAGACACTGAAAGAAGTCAGATACATATACAGAGAAGAGGTAACAGAGCCAAGAGGCAGAATGTAGATGAATAGAAATTGGTTCATTCAAGTTATAAGAGCTGGTTTGGATTAAACCTAGGCTGTGGCCAAGCTTTCATAATTAATAGTAAGTCTCCATGTTGTTATTTGTGAGTTGGTGGCCCAAAGGAAAGTCCAACTATAGGAGCATAGCATGGAGGTGCTTGTGCCCACAGCTCTCCAGAGAAACCAGGAATATTAAACACACAGGATTGTCTTTCCAATGGGAAAAATAAAAAACCTGTTTGTTGTTGGTTGTTTACTCTTAGCTCTTTGGCTCTTTACTCTTTGGGGGCCTGCCACCCAGCTTCCAAATAATCGTACCAGATAGAGACTTATTCTTTCTTATGAATGCCCAGCCTTAGCTTGGCTTATTTCTAGTCAGCTTTCCTTAACTTAGACTATCCTCTCTATCTTTTGCCTATGGGCTTTTATCTTTTTCTGTTCTATCTACTTTACCTCTTACTCTGTGGCTTCCTGTGTAGCTGGGTGGCTGGCCCTTGGTGTCCTCTCTCCTTCTCCTTGTTCTTGTTCCTCAATCTCCTCTTCCCAGATTTCTCCTCCTATTTATTCTCTCTGCTTGCCAGTTCCTGCTATCCTTTCTCCTGCCTTGTTGTTGGCCATTTAGCTCTTTATTAGACCAATCAGGTATTTTAGACAGGCAAAATAACATAGCTTCACAGAGTTAAACAAACGCAACATAAAAGAATGCAACACATCTTTGCATCACTAAACAAATCTTCCATAGCATAAACAAATGTAACACATCTTCAATTACTATTCTACAACATTTCCCTTTTTTTGTCTAAATAAAAATGAAAGGTTTTTAACTTTATCATAGTAAAACTATAAACAACAAAACAATTACCACGTAAGAACTACATTTACTATATTCAGTTCATTGTATTTGGCATATGTAGGGAAAAATTCTATTATCTATATTATCTTAGTGATTCTGAAGTTTTATACCTAATTTACTTATCATAACTAAGAAAAACTATGACTTTAACTATTTAGTCTTTAACTCTAAAGACCACAGAATGATGTAATATTACCTAACAGCAGAGACATCTGGCTGCCTGGATAGTCACCCAAAGTTTCTTTGCAATGTTGGGGCATTCATCTTCAGCCTACAGGTCTAGAGTGTCTGGCAGACTCTTCAATGAAGCAGGAATTTTGAAGAATTGTCCTGACTTGCTTTGGTAAAGTTCAGCAGTCACTTTCCTGAGGGTTCTGCATGTCCAGCATACTATCAGAAGTCAAAGCAAAGTAGTTTCTTGCCCAAATGGCTAGCCTTGACACATTGAAAGCAAACTCCACATGGAGTTTCTTTGGTGCCTATCATCCTTTTATGAAGTAAATTGGTGCTGCCAGGAGCAGATGTGTCTCATTGTTATGAAAAGGCCTATGTTAACAAAACATTTTAAATGTCATATTCTATAGGTCTTTGAAGTGTTTTAAGACTTGAAAACATACCAAATATGACTACAAGTTTGATTATTATAGATTAACTACTAACCTCATTTCTTAATCATATATTGCATTTTTAAATGAGCTGCATAAGCACAATACAACAAACAAGAGTAGATACAATCAGTACAACAAAAATAACTTTAAATTTGTATCAATATACCAAAATCCATGCCAAAGCAAAATATCTGAGATTAATAGTTGTCCTTTTATCCTATATTCCCATATTTCCATAGATGATAACAAACATCCATAAACCACCAAATAGCCAAAGAAAACCCACCCCATCCCTTGGGAATGTGGGCATTGTGTTCTCCAGACTACTTCTTGTTGTCTATGGGTGAAGGCATCATTAGGGGTCCCTGAGAAAAATTGAGATAATGGTCAAGTCCTGGGGATACCAGCTGTAATCTTTGTTGATATATATCACCTGTCAAGAGTCAGGAGGTCTTCCTCAATCAAACATAATCCATATCAATCTTGAAGGAATCCACAGCCTCTCATCTCCTGTGGGAGCAAAAGCAAAACCTCTTCTCCAAAGCAATGCATTTTTTTGAGTTCCATTTTAAAGTTAAGACATTTAACAATATCTAGGCTGGCTTATTTCATCAGTCTCCCTTCAATCCCATGTCTCTTAGTAGCTGGCGTTTGCTCATCCATATTCAAAACATCCAAAATCAATACAGTACTATATAGGATCCAGACTCCCTGTGTATTTTCTATTGTTACATGGCTTTATTTTTATTACTTTTACTCTTTTTAAATACTTTATTATTTTTAAACTAATTATTTCTTTCTATGACTGTCTATATCCTTTCACCTTTCTTTCTTTCTTTCTTTCTTTCTTTCTTTCTCTCTTTCTTTCTTTCTTTCTTTTTAAACCTTTCTTTCTTAAGCCTGTGCACAATTTTAAGTATACTGGAACCTGTTTAGAGGTTTTTTGTTTTTTGCTTTTTCCCATCTAGATCTGTCTTTACTGCGTATCTGTAGTCTTCTTTGACTATGTGAGCAAACTTTAAACTGCTAAGTGGCTAGAACCTCTGTGCAGCTTTGGCAGCTGGCTCCATCTGCTTCTTGGTCATGAGAGCCCAGCCTAAAGCTCATGGCCCGGTCAGAGGTATGTTTCACCAGGAACTGCATTCAACACTCCCAGCTATGGAATGTCAGTGAGTGCCCTGCACTATGGTAGGAATTCTTTACTTAGGTTTTTTGTTTCTACTTAGAGTGAAAAATACTGTTTAAGTGCTCTGTTGTGCAGCAATGCTTCTTAAAGAAGCTATATTATTATTTTTTTCTTTTCAGCTTTCTCAGACTCTACCTACGTAGATATTCGATCACCACGTTGGTATACCAAAATGTAGTTGGTTGTTTTTTATTACTCTTAGCTCTTTGGAGTTTTACTCTTTGGGGGCTGGCCATCCAGCTCCCAAATAATCGCACCAGATGGAGATTTGTACTTTCTTATAAACGCCTGGCCTTAGCTTGGATTATTTCTAGACAGCTTTTATTAACTTAGATTGTCTTCTCTACCTTTTGCTTCTGGGCTTTTATCTTTATTCTATATACTTTTCTATTTCTTACTCTGTGGTTTGCTGTGTAGCTGGGTGGCTGGCCCCTGATGTCCTCTCTCCCTCTCCTTTTCTCACTCCTGATCCTCTCCTCCCAGATTTCTCCTCCTATTTATTCTCTGTGCCTGCCAGCCCAGTCTGTCCTTTTTTCTGCCTAGTTATTGGCTGTTCAGCTCTTTATTAGACCAATCAGGTATTTTAGATAGGAAAAGTAACCCAGCTGCACAGATTTAAACAAATGAAACAAAAAAGAATGCAACACATTTTTGCATCATTAAACAAATGTTCTACAGCACAAACAAATGTAACATACCTTAAAACAATATTCTATAACACCTATTCTTCTTTCTAGAAATCTGAGAAGTGAAAGTGATTAATAGCCTGGTGATCTGCATTGTCTGTTAGATCAAGCCATATCAAGCTCCTACAACCAGGACCAGAGGTAGCTAATAATCCAAATAACCTTTATAGCCAGAGGCTTCCCCAAGCTCTCCCAAGCAGGACGACAGGTGGCTAATAGCCCAAATGACCTCTATACTATCTGTATGATGGAGACCAGGACAGTCCCTTAAGCCCTTAAACTAGTACAGGTGACATATCTTTAGAACCCATCTTCTTGGAAAAAATGATACATACCCTGAGTTGAGTTTCAATATAGTTATGCTTCTTGTGCAATGGAAATTGTATTCCACCAGGAAACCTTTTTCTCTAAATTACACTGGGCTTAAATATGTTGGGAATAAACCACATATTATTAGATTCTCCAAAGTCTGATCCCAGCTGACAAGTCAATCTGCACTGGGTTTTCACTCTTATCTCTTCGCAAGGTTCACTCCCTGTGTAGCACCTGTAGGGATCGTCTTATCCAACCTATGGACATGCAAATTCATTTCAAAAGAAAGAGTCTAACACCTGCCTAGAGAAGTGCTTCTTTAGGGTCACCCTGGGAGTCATACAGGGCCCAACACAAGTGTGGTCAAGGAGACCAGGCTACATTTTGAGCTGGCAGCAGAACCTGGCATCATCCATATGGTTCTGATTTTATAGACACGAGAAGTACAAGGGTGAGGCTTTTGCCAAGGTTTTAGAAGCTGGCTAAGGCCAGGATATGTGAGATAGGGTTGGATTCCTGGAAAGAGGTTCATCTCACTGCATGGAAGGTAAAGCTCCTAAATTGCAGTGGAGCTCCCAGGATGTTGGAGATGCCAGGACTCTAAGATTAGTCTGCCAAGAGTAGCTGCATGATTTAAGGGGTGTCAGCTCACAAGACAGGCTAGATGTGCCACAGGCAGCAGAGATGGATTGGGGGAGCTTACCCACATCATTTGGATCCTGGGTGACTCCAGTCACAAACCTCAGATGCCAAACACAGAGCTGCAGAGTTTAGTGTTTGCCCTCTGGGCTTCAGTCTGGCTTTGGTCTGATCTTTCCTTGCTGTGCCCTCATTCTGCTTTTGGAATGAGAAAGTATACTCCATGCCATTGTATGATGCAAGTATGCAACTTTCTATCTGATGTCATAGGGCTCACAGTTGTTTCCCTGAATCTCTGAAGATCTCTGCTCTTACACTTTTGAACAATGTTGGAACTATTAAAGACCGTGGGGATGTTTGGAGTTGGGGGAGTGTGTTTTTTGCTATGTGCTTTAAAAAATAAAAGTGGAAGGTTATGGCTTTAAAATGGTATGTTTGGGTTTCAAATTGACAAGGTGAGGACTTGTTGATGTTAACTGATGAGATCTACAATCATCTAATAGATAAGCCTTTGGGCAAATGTATGAGGGAGTTTCTGAATTGCTCTGAGTTTGGAAGACCCACCTTATGAGCTGGAATCCCTAACTAAGAAGAAAGAAAAAAGTGTCTGGGCACCACTGTTTACCTCTTTGCTTCCTGACTACCATGTGACCAAACTCCTGTCACCAAGACATCCCTGCTGTGAGAATATAATCAATTGCAGCACCAGAGAAGTCCGCAGCATTGAGTGAGTAGAACTGTGAGTCTAAATAAACCAAGTCTTCCTCTAATGAGGCTAATCCCTTTAATTACGTAGACAGAGAAGCCACCCAGTGCTATGCTAATTGCATCCCTTCTGGAAGCATGCTTCCCCCTCACCTACAAGCTCCCATCTCAACATGCTCTGAGGAACCAGTTCATTCTATCCTGACATTCTGGTGGGGCAGGAGGCAATGCTACTCTGTTAAAAATTCTACAAGGTAGATTAAGCAACTAAAATGTCTGTGATTGTGGAGAGTAAGAATGTTGCAGATCCAGAGCCAAATTACCTTGGGCTGTCATTATTTAACCTTTTAAATAGCCATTCATCTCCACCTCTATGTTTGACCTAAAACTAATCCTTGTAACTATTAGGCAAATTCTTTTGGAATACACAGTATAGATACCTCTCTTCTACCAATCCAAAGGCTAATAATGTCATCAGATAGTATCTGCATTGTATAAAAAAATACCTTGATGTATAACTTTATTTTGTTACTTGTTGGAGCCAATTAGGTTTCTTAGTGACTGTACCCAGCAGGACTGCATAAGAAGTTGATTGGACCATGGGCCTGAGTATCAGGTGTTTGGAAGGGTCTACACTTGACTGTAACTAGCAAGGGGGAGGTATTTTGCTTCACCCCTTGGCATTGTTATAAATAGCCCTTTGGAGTAAAGTTCTGGGCAGATGGATTAGGATCCAGGCCCTCTCGAGGCTATCCTGTATTTTTTATCTGTTTCTCTACCCTCCATCCTTCTATCTAATAATTCCTGCTGCTTCTACTCAAGAGTACTCTGGGGAAATGTGGGGTTGAGGGAAATGCCCCCCCCCCCCCCCCCCCAGTTACTATAAAAAAAATTCATGCAACTGATACCAGGTTGGAAGAAGGTATTTTAGAGAAGCCAGATTCTGTTTTCCCGGGCTATGGTTACTCCCATTTGGCTCCAGAATAAACTCCTATTCCCTTCAAGGTGAGAACTGTGTTTTATATCCACACTGTGTTCAATATGCTGGTATACTTAAATGAATTCAAGTTTGATGCTAAAGGTCTATTGCTAAGGAACATTAAGTTCATTCACTACCCAAACATTGTATGTAAATGAGCAATTAGAGTAGGGAAAGGAGGTTCAGAATAATATCAGAGAAGGGGATACATATTAAAAGAGACCCTGCAAGGAAACCCATTTCAACTGAGGAATACATAAATTGTGATTCTCAGGAGTAAGGGTAGCTAGCATTGTGGGTTAAATATAAGTCCCACAGAGTCGAATGTTGGACACTTGGTGCCCTGCTGATGTGCTGTTTGGGAAGATTGTGGACCCTTTAGGAGGTGAAGCATCTCTTAAAGAAGGGGTTCACTGGGGAAGGCTTGAGGTTTTATAGTCAAGCTTCCTTTCCTATTTATTTTCTGCAGCCCTATGTGGGTATAATGCAACCAGCCAACTTCCTGCCCCTACCACCACACCTTCCCTGTCGAGTCTTCCTCACCATGATGGACATATCCCCCTGGGCGTGTTAGGCAAAATAAACCCTTTCTACCTTAAGTTGTTGTCTTAGTTAGGGTTTCTATTGCTATGATAGAACACATGACTAAAAGCAACTTGGGGAGGAAAGGGTTTATTTTAGCTTACAGTTCTCAGGTCTCAGTCCATCACTGAGGGAGGTCAGGGCAGGAACTCAAGGCAGGCATTGAAGCAGAGGCCATGGAGGAACACTGCTTACAGGCTTGCTCCTCATGGCTCACTCAGTCTGCTTTCTCATTCTGTCAAGGACCACCTACCCAGAGGGTGGCACTGCCTGTAATGGGCTGAGCTGCTGGGAGATCTTCTTTCTGTATGCTGTGAATATGTGTGGCTCCCATTGGATAATAAAGCAAGCTGTTTTGGCCTATGGCAAAAAAGCTTACAGCCAGGTGGGAAATCCAAGCAGAGAAACAGAGAGAAGAAGGGCGGAGTCAGGAAAGATTTGAGCCCGCAGCCCAAGCAACAAGATGTCAATAGACCAGTAACGCCATGGCCACATGGCAAAACATAGATTAATAGGAATGGGTTGAATGAAGTTATAAGAGCTAGTTAATAATGAGCCTGAGCCATAGGCCACACAGTTTAATTAATATAAGCCTCTGAGTGATTATTTTATAAGTGGTTGTGGGAACCTGGGGCCAAGTGGGACCAGAGTAACTTCTGGCTGCACTGGGCCCTCCCACAGCAATCATTGGTCAAGAAAATGCCCTACAGACTTACCTACAGCTACATCTTATGAAGGGCATTTTCTCAACAAAGAGTCCCCCTTCCCAAATGTCCTAGCCTGTGTCAAGTTGACACAAAGCTAACCAGCATGGTTGATCTTGTTAGGATACTCAACCACAGCGATAAAAAAATAACTATAACACCTGGGTTGATAAAGTGCTTCCTGTGCAAGCAAAAGAACTGTGTTCAAATCTCAGAGCCTGTGGGAAAGACACAGACTTGGTTGTGGACTTGTAAACCCAGTGCTGAGGAAGTGGGGCCAGACAGACCCATGGGGATCGCTGGCTAGTCAGCCTATCCTGACCTGTGCTAGAAAAGCCAAGAGAGTGGTGTCTGTAGAGGAACATCACTTGAGGTCTTCCTCTGTCCTCTGTGCCTGTGCATATGCGCCTCCCCCACTCGACAACCAAACACAAATATGCATAAGATAACTGTTGATGCATTAATTTTCATAAACAAATTAAATCCTTGATGCAAGCCTTGCTTTTCCTTTCCAAAGCTTTACCATCCAGTGAAGGGCTGAGTTGAACCAATTTTTGCAGAGGAAATGAAAAGGAAAGAAGAGAGTTGGAGAGGTGGTTCCTCCATGGTGCCAGAAGCCCAGGCAAGGTTCTATGCCCCGGCCAGCAGGGTGTCAACGGGGCCACCCACCTGTGGGAGAGAATGAAAAGACAGGGCGACACAAAGAGATGGACAGCAAGACAGTATTCTGATCAAGCCGCCAATCTTTATTTTTCTCCACATGGCTTATATAGCATAAGGGGGGAAGGGGCAGGAAGGAGGGAAAGGGAAAAGGGATGTGTAGAACATGGAAGGGGTGCAAGACGTGTGAGGCAGATAGTGCAACTGTGAGACATCGGCTAAGGTCACTGGTCAGGGGCAGTATATTCTGTTGCTAGGCTGCCTGACCCTGGAATGCTCTTTACGTTCGGTTGTCATGGCACCTGACTGTGGGATGTTCTCTTATCTTGGGAGGCCTCTGGTTACTGCTCTGGGAAGGGGCTTATGAGTTGTTCTTTGGTCTAGCTAGTACTTTCTATGGTTCATGTTTGGTTCCTGACATCTTGGTCCCTAACAGTTCTACTCACCAGAGTTATTAACATTTCACAATCTTAATCAATGTGCCCCTCAAGTAACTCAGAGTGAAGCAATCTGACCGTCTGAGCTGGAACCGAGAGAGAAGGGTGCGTTACAGCAACTGGCACCCAAGCTTTCTTAGTGAGCACATAGCACCACCAACATCATGTCGGCTGATCCTGCCAACAAGGCTGACTCTTCCAGTCAGCATGAAGTTCCACCTTCTGGTACTCACGCTCACTTCAAAAGAAGCCACCTGTTTTCTGAGGAGCTTGAGAAAATCTGTGTCACCTGCCATAGAAGGCTGTGAAGGGGTAAAAAGATCTGGGAATAAGCTATTGATTGACACTATGGGTCAATCTCAGGAACACTATGCAGAGTGAAAGAGAGGAGACATGCACAATCTCAGGCCAAAGGCTTAAATGGAGAGCTGTAAAAACAAACCCGTCTGAGAGCTGGTGGTTGCCTAGGGCAGCAGGCTCCAGAGTACTGGCTGCAGGAGGGCAAGAAAGGCCTTTGTGTTGCCATGGAAACATTAAAACTCATGAAATTATGTATTAAAGTGGGCAAATTTTATGTGTCTAAATTATGGTTCGGTAAAACTTAAATCAATTTTACTCTTATTAAATTTCCTTGAAGAAATGTTGCCTTTAAATTTTACATTTAACTGACCCACATTGTCTATTTTAATAAAGAAGAATGTCTTTATAAGTTGATTTATAATGACATATAAAGATGATTTGTAATTAGAGAATTTCAAGGGTACATCTGAGAACGATTTAGAATAAGTGAAATCAAGCTCAAATTTTAACATCACACAAATAACGATAACTTTCTGCTGCCCCCTAGTGGTAGCAACTCAAAACTCCAGTACATTCTTCCATTCATCAAGTGACCTGCACTAGGAAACTTTTTTGTAGACCGGAGATATGTCCATGTGGCTCAGTGTAAGGACTCTTCTGTATGCGTACACTAGTCGGTGAGCAGGAGATAGTGCTGCAAAAGGTCGACCAAGTCCTCACCTTCATTGTGTTCACCTTCTAGTCTCAGACAGAAAAAAGTAAACAGCCAAGTTAACAAAAGCATTCCCAATTATGATAAGAAATCAATGAACTAAACAACTGATAACTTGTTTGAGGTTGTGGAAACTAAGGAAAAAATAAGGAGGCCAGAAAAGGCAAGACAGGTATAATATCAGACCATCATTCCAGATAAAGGGATTGGCAAGTTGGACATCAGTGAGATGGAGTGGAAAACCTGAGTGAGGGGACTTGTGACAAGCAGGGTTCAGAGGAGTGATTCAAGAGCTCTTTGTAGGGACTCAAGGATTCTGATGAAGAGTTTATTCCAATTCAGGAGGAAGTCAGGAAGAAGTCACTGCTTCTGTTTATGCTCTAAGTGGGACTTTCTGGGGCCAGTGAAATGGCTCCGTGGTAGATAAAGACACTTTACCTCACTACCCAAGTTTGATGTTTGATTCCCAGAACACATAATGGAAAGAGAGAACTGACTCTCTCTCTCTCTCTCTCTCTCTCTCTCTCTCTCTCTCTCTCTCTCTCACACACACACACACACACACACACACACACACACACACACACAAATGTAAAATCTAATAAAAAGTAAAACAGTCAGTAAGTGAATCCATGTTTAATTTTCTCAAACGTCTGTGAAGTTGCTCAGATCCTAAATCTAGGACGGCTTTGTGTTTTACAATGTATCTTCTGTCTACATAGAAGTACAGCAAAATAAACACAATAAACTCTTTATAGCTTTGTTTATTCGGTTAAATGAGCCGAAAGCATTGTTGACTCACCAGCAAGATCCAGTTCTTCATTTCTTGGCTGCATTGACTCCTGTCAGCTCTTCCTGAGTTCTTTCACCGTTTCCTCCTTCCTGTCTCTTTCAGGATCTTATCCAAACTGTTCCAAAACAATTATTGTAAAAGCTGGAGAAACATGGATCAACGTTTTTATTGGAAAGAAACGAACCTTCCAGACTCATTCTCAGCCCATTCCTGCAGCACCCACAGTGTGGAGAGGAGATAGATGTCTGAACATGCCTCGGTGCTTAGGCATCCAGAACAGATGTTGCATTTCGTAAGTTTCCCCAATATATTCTCCATGATGGCCCTGTCTCTGTGATGCAGTGATGCTTTGGGGAATGGCTGATCCACTTTCCCCAGCAAGCTGATGCACAGAAACAGGCTATTGAGTCAGCTTCAATTCATATCAGAAGAGAAGTTTGTAAATCCTGTTTGTGTATTTCCATACAAGGCTATCAAGTTCAATTTACCTTAGCAAAGGCTATCTCCTTGGCCCAGGTGATTTCCCTACCTGGAATGCTTTGAGTTTGTGTGTGCCCATCCTCTGAGGCATGGCTCAATTTCACCTCTTCCATGTAGGGTCCCTTGATCAGTCCCATTTGGTAGCTCTTTCTTCAGATAGCTAAGCATCACCTTCTGGTACCATCATTTGTCTTACCATCTTCAGCAGCTGTTGAGCAGAGTCATCATATGAATGTCACCTCTCCCAGTGTCATGGTCACTGATGGCAGAGATGGTGCTTAGGAGTCTCTGCTGACCCTCTAGAGGTGAAGCTACAGCCACTCATAGGTTATGTTTCTAGAATATTGCCAAGATGATTCATAGAGTAACCCGATTGCTTTGGGAGCTCCGCTTTGCTGGTGATGAGGCCACAGAAAATGGGACAGAGAAATAAGAAAAGAAAAATGAATCATAATCAAGAACACAGGTGTCAATCAGGTTGGGATGAAAGGGAACACACTTGAAGCAGGAAGTCCTCAGGTCTGGGCCTCTGGCTTCTCTTATGGCCCAGCTCCGCTTCCCTTCTGTCCCTACCCACTGGTCGTCCCCCAGCACATCTCTCTAGAAGCACAGTCTTAAGAATGCATTCCTCGGTTGGGGATTTAGCTCAGTGGTAGAGTGCTTGCCTAGCAAGCCCAAGGCCCTGGGTTCGATCCTCAGCTTAAAAAAAAAAAAAAAAAAATGCATCCCTAGTGGCCATCCTGGTGACACCGTTCTGTCCACCTTTCTAGGTACAACAAGGTGAGGTAAGGTGAACTCATGCCCTGACACTGCTCTCTCTGTCCACTGTCTTACTGAGCACACGTAGGCCTCACTCACAGTGTTTTCCCTTGGTGCTGATGGCTCTCCATGATTTTCCATCCTCCTGGAGCCGCTCCAGGTCATCTTCTTCATGAGCAGTGATGACTGTGGACAGGGGCCGGATGTCTTGTCACTGTGTTGCCAGCCTTTTTAAAATCAGAGGATGGGCCCTATTCAAGATGCAGGACAGTCACTGACAGTAGGCTGTGGCATGTCTTGCTCAAAGCATGCTAAGGACCTGTAGGGGGCGATATTGTCCCATGCCACATGTTTCTCTACATGTATTTCAAGGCTTGGCTCTATAAACTTGCCAAACCACAATGCATTAGTTGTTTCCAAATAATTTACAATTAAGTTATTCACAAGGTAAAGAAATTGGGAGGGGTGACATGAAAATATTCAAGGAAGTGATTACCATACAAAGTAAAAATGGGCCACTGTTCAGTGTGATCTTTAGATTGTTCCTCTTTTTCCTCATTTTTTTTCTTTTTATTGAAAATAGATTCTTTTCTCATACATTATATCCGGATTGTAGTTTCCTCTCCCCCTATTCCTCCCAGCTGCTCCCTCCTTCTCCTCCCTCCAGATCCACTCCCTTTCTGACTCTCATTAGAAAAGAACAGGCTGCTAAAAATAACAACCAAACATGACAAAATAAAAGATAAAGATAAAGCAAAAACCATCATATTGAACTTGGACATAGCAACCCAATGAGAGGAAAACAGTCCCAACAGCAGGCACAAGAACCGGAGACCCACTCATTCTCACACTCAGGAGTTCCATAAAAATACTAAGCTACAAGCTATACTTATATATGCAGGTGACCTGGTCCAGACCCATGTAGGCCCTGTATTTGCTGCGTTAGTCTCTGTGAGCTCATATGCACCTTTTTTAGTTGATTTGGAGGGCCTTGCACTCCTGGTGTCCTCCATCTTCTCTGGCTCTGACATTCTTTCTGTCTCCTCTTCAATGGGATTCCCTGAGCTCTGAGGGGAGAGATTGGATACAAACCTCTCATTTAAACTGAATAATACCTGTAGATAGACTTTCTTGTCCCACCAGCCCCCAAATAATGACACAGAGACTTACTATTAATTATTAAAGCTTGTTCCCAGCTAGCTGTTATAACTTAGATTAACCTGCTTTTATTAATCTATGCTCTGCCATGTGTTTTGTTACCTTTCCTCCATAATGTATGTCTGCCTCTCTCTGTGTCAATGGTGTCTCCCTCATGTGCCTAGATTCATCTCGAGTTCCTCTCTTTCCCTGGAAGTCCTGCCCACTCTCTCCTGCCTAGCTGTTGGCCGTTCAACTCTTTATTAAACCAATCACAAGGACACATCTTCACACAGTGTAAACAAATATCCTGCAACAAATGTCTGGCTGTGGATCTCTGCATCTGTTCCCATCTGCTGACAGAGGAAACTGCTCTGATGATGACTGAATAGGCCACTGATCTATGAGTATAGCGGAATATTAATAGGAGTAATTTTATTGATTTTTTTTCTTTTTAGACCAGTAGTGTTTGGTGTTACCCTAGGTCGCTGGGCTATCTAGTTTCTGGTTCCTGGTTACCCTGGCAGTGTCAGGTATGGGTTCTGTCTCATGGAGTGGGCCGTAAGTCAAATCAGACATTGGTTGGTTGCTCCCATAAGTACTGTGCCACCATTGCCCTAACATATTTTGTAGGCAGGACAGATTGTAAGTCAAAGGTTTTGTGGCTGGGTTGGTGTTTCTGTTTTTCTTTTGGTAGCCTGCTGAGTAACTTCCTGAGCTGAGCACCAAAGACACTAGAACATAGTGGTGAAGGCTCCATGTAGCACCAGCTCAACTTCTCCACGTCCAGTGAATTGTGTGGGTGTTGTCCTCAGCAATGGGGCCCCACTACCAGTTTGCAGAGAGCAACATATTGTCTTAGCTAGAGTAATAAGACAACTGAAGGATACAAATTGGAAAGGAAGAAGACAAAGTATCATTATTTGCAGATGATATGATGGTATATGTAAGTGACCCTAAAATTTCCATTGGGGAGCTCATACAACTGATAAACATTTTCAGCAAAAGTGGCTGGATACAAAAATCGATGTGCAAAAACCAAAACCCTCTTATGTACAAATGACAAATGGACTTAGGAAGGAATCAGGGAAATAACACCTTTTACAATAGCCTCAAGCAATATAAAATATCTTGGGGGTAACTCTAACCAAGCAAGTGAAAGACTTGTGTGATAGAAACTTTAAGTCTTTGAAGAAAGAAATTGGAGAAGATATCAGAAGATGGAAAGACCTCCCATGCTCATGGATTGGTAGGATTAACATAGTAAAAATGGCCATCCTACCAAAGCAATCTACAGATTCAATACAATCCCCATTAAAATCCCAACACTATTCTTTACAGACCTCGAAAGAACAATACTCAACTTCATATGGGAAAAAAAAAGAAACCTAGGATATCTTAAACAATCCTGAACAATAAAAGAACTGTGGGAGGGCTCACCATTTCTGATCTCAAATTGTACTGCAGAGCTACAGTAATAAAAATTGCATGGTATTGGCATGAAAACAAACAGGTTGACCAATGGAATTGAATTGAAGACCCAGACATAAATTCACACACATATGAACATAGGATTTCTGATATAGAAACCAGAAATATACACTGGGGGAAAAAAAGAGCATCTTTAACTAATAATGCTAGTCCAACTGGATGTCAACATGTAGAAGGATGTAAATAGATCCATATCTATCACCCTGCACAAAATTCAAGTCCAAGTCGATCAAAGACCCCAATATAAAACCAGATACACTGAATCTGACAGAAGAGAAAGTGGGGAATATCCCTGAACTCAGTGGCATAGGAGAAGACTTTCTGAACAGGACACCATTAATACAGTCAATAAGATCAACAATAAATGAGACTTCATGAAACTGAAAATCTTCTGTAAGGCAAAGGACATCATCAATTGGACAAAATGGCAGCCTATAGAATGGAAAAAGATCTTTACCAACTTCATATATGAGAAGGCTCATATCCAAAATATGTAAAGAACTCAAAAAACTAGATAGCAAAAACCAAAATAATCGAATTAAATATGGCTTTCTTGGGGGGTGATAGAATAGGTTTTATGGGTGGGCTGGGGGTAGGTAGGAACAAGACTAGGAAGATCAAGTGGGGAGGGGGAGAGAAGGTGAGGTAGAGGGAGAGAACGCAGGGAAAGACAGCTGTAACTGAGGGGCATTTGAGGGATGATGTGGAAACCTATTGTACTGGAAACTTTATAAAATATATGAAGGTGATCCTAATGAGGTCTCCTAATAATGGAGGATACAGAGTCTCAACTGGCCATGTCTTGACAACAAATGAGACTTCCAGGAGCCAGAGTGGGTTGCACTCAATTGAATTGTTGGCTAAGGGGGTCCTATGGAAATCCTCAAACAACCCAGGAATACCTTTTTCCAATCCTTTACACTGAGGTAATGTTGTGGTGTGTTTCTTGAATGCAGCAAAGGATGGATCCTGTTTTCTTCTCCATTCTCTTAGTCTGTGTCTTTTTGTTGGGATTTTGATTTTGAGAGATATCAATGACCAATGATTATTGATTCCTGTTTTGTTGTTGTTGTTGGTGGTGGTGGTGATAGTGGTGGTGGAGTGTGTATGTGTATGCTTCCCTTCTTTTGATTTTGCTGGACAGAGATTATTTATTCTCTGGGTTTTTATGGGTATAGTTAACTTCCTTAGGTTGGAGTTTTTCTTCTAGCATCTTCTGTAGAGAGGTGCTTCTTCTAACACCTAGATTCATAGATAGATATTGTTTAAACTTGGCTTTATTATGAAATATTTTATTTTCTCCATCTATAGTAAAATTGCTGGGTATAGTAGTCTGGGCTGGCATCTGTGGTCTCTTAGAGTCTGCAGCAAATCTGTCCAGGCCTTCTGCCTTTTAGAGTCTCCATTGAGAAGTGAGATGCAATTCGGAACATTCTGCCTTTATATGTTACTTGGTTGTAACACAAATCTTAAAGGGTCTTATTAATAAAGAACATGGGAGCCAGATATTGGGGTGAACACTGAAAGATCAGAGAAACAGAACAAGCCACAGCTAACCTCACTTCGCCAATTCCTCAGCTGATCTTGTTTCATCAAACTGGACGCCTCTGTGTCCTCATCCGAATGGATCTCAGCTGAACTGCTGCTAAAAGCCTAAAAGCTTAACAATCTTAGTTCCTGGTCCTCACGCCTTATATACCTTCCTGAGATTAAAGGTGTGTGTCACCATGCCTGGCAGTTTCCAGTGTGGCCTTGAACTCACAGAGATTGGATGGATCTCCGCCTCCCAAGTAATAGAATTAAAGGTGTGTGTGCCACCATTTTCTGGCTTCTATGTCTGTCTAGTGGCTGTTCTGTTCTCTGACCCCAGATAAGTTTATTAGGGTGCACAATATATTGGAGGATACAATATCACTACACTTGGTCTTTTTCCCTTGCAGCTTTTAATATTCTTTCTTTATTCTGTATGTTTAATGTTTTGATTATTATGTGCCAAGGGAAATTTCTTTTCTGGTCCAGTCTGTTTGGTGTTCTGTATGTTTCTTGTGCCTGTATAGGCATCTATGGGTCAGGAAAATTTTCTTCTATGATTTTGTTGAAAACATTTTCTGGGCCTTTGAGTTATAGTCCCCTTCCTCTATTCCTATCATTCTTAGGTTTGGTCTTTTCATATGTCCCAAATTTCCTGGATGTTTTATTTATTTATTTTTAATTTTAAATGGTATTTTATAATAGATGCTCAACAATATGAAGAATATTTGACATTGTATCAACAAATCTCATGTTAAAATTACTTTGCTGGAAAATAAAAGATAATCATTAGAAAACCAAAGAAAAATAAAGGACAAATACAATACACAAGCATTCAAAGAATGGCAGTGACATCACTTACTATGTTTAAAGTTTTCAGATTAATACAATATAGATAAATGATAATCCATAATAATGAAGAGGAAGGATAGAACTTCATTTCAGGATGTTAATAATTCTACATAAATTAAATGTACTTTATAAACAAAATACTACCTGTATTTTTAGGAGAAAAAAAACTGATCAATCAAAAATTAGGAAAAATTTAAGGAGCAAGAATCAAAACTGACAGGAAGAGAAAATAGTAAACATTTTCACTGTGGGCTACATGTTGAAAGAATTGGCAGTATATTAGACCTGTGGTAAATTTCCAACAGCTATATTAAATAGACTTAAACAGAGACAAAGGAAACAGAGGGAGAGGATCACCACTCTTTTTCACATCAAGCAGTCCCAATTAGAGAACAAAAGTTCACAACACAAGGTCAACTGAATAAATTTGAAAGCAAAATATGAACAATATGTGTGCACATGCCAATATATTCTTGTTCCTCCATGTTTGTAAATAAAATAACAAACAGCGTTACAGTATTCACTTTGTCAGCAATAATAGTATGCACAGGAAGAAGCAGGAAAACATGCCATGGACCAGAATTCCTTATTTCTTTACAAGGAAGCATGAACTAGATCCCTCTACTCCGGCAATTATTTGTTACATTTCTTTTTTTTAAATTTTATACTTAATTTAATTTTACATATCAGCCATGGGTTCCCCCATCTTCCCTCTTCCCCACTTCCCCCCAATCCACCCCCTCTCCAATCCCACCTTCTCCAAGGCAAGGACTCCCCTGGGGATTCAGCTCAGCCAGGTAGATTCAGTTGAGGCAGGTCCAGTCCCCTCCTTCTTTCACCTAGGCTAAGCAAAGTGTCCTAGCATAGGCCCTAGGTTCCAGAAAGCCAGCTCATGCACTAAGGACAGGTCCCGGTCCTACTGCCTGGGGGGCCTCCTAAATAGTTCAAGCTAATTGACTGTCTCACTTATCCAGAGGGCCTGATCCAGTTCCATGGGGGCTCCTCAGCTATTGGTTCACAGTTCATGTGTTTCCACTAGTTTGGCTATTTGTCCCTGTGCTTTTTCCAATCATGATCTCAATATCTCTTACTCATATAATCCCACCTCTCTCTCACTGATTGGACTCCTGGAACTCCACCTGGGGTTTGGCCATGGATCTCTGCATCTGCTTCCATCAGTCACTAGATGAGAGTTCTATCACAACAGTTAGGGTGTTCGGCCATCCAATCACCAGGGTAGGTCAGTTCGGGCTTTTTCTTGACCATTGCCAGTAGTCTATTGTGGAGGTATCTTTGTGGATTTCTGGGGACCTCTTTAGCACTTTGCTTCTTCCTATTCCCATTTATCATGGTATCTCTTCCCTTGTTCTCCCTCTCTGTTCTTGATCCATCTGGGATCTCCTGCTACCCTAAGCTCTCTTTCTTCCAACCCTTGCCCTTCATTACCCTCCCTCATGTCCAGTTTGCTCATGTAGATCTCATCCATTTCTCTGTCATTGGGCAATCCCTGTGTCTTTCTTAGGGTCCTCTTTACTAGGTAGCCTCCTTGGAGTTGTGAGTAGCAGTCTAGTCATCCTTTGCTTTACATCTAGTATCCTCCTATGAGTGAGTACATGCCATGTTTGTCTTTCTGAGTCTGGGTTACCTCAGGATGATTTTTTCTGGATCCATCCATTTGCCTGCAAACCTCATGATGTCATTGTGTTTCTCTGCTGAGTAGTACTCCATTGTGTATATGTACCACATTTTATTTATCCATTCTTCAGTTGAAGGGCATCTAGGTTATTTCCAGGTTCTGGCTATTACAAACAATGCTGATATGAACATAGCTGAGCATGTGGTATGATTGAGCATTCCTTGGGTATATGCCCAAGAGTGGTATAGCTAGGTCTTGGGGGAAATGGATTCCCAATTTTCTAAGAAAGTGCCATGTTGATTTCCAAAGTGGCTGTACAAGTTTACATTCCCACCAACAGTGTAGGAGTGTTCCCCTTGCTCCACATCCTCTCCAGCCTAAACTGTCTTCAGTGTTTTTGATCTTAGCCATTCTGATGGGTGTAAGTTGGTATCTCAGAATCGTTTTGATTTGCATTTCCCTGATGATTAGGGATGTTGAGCAATTCCTTAAATGTCTTTCAGCCATTTGAGCTCCCTCTGTTAAGAATTCTCTGTTTAGCTCTATAGCCCATTTCTTAATTGTACTGTTGGGCGTTTTGATGTCTAATTTCTTGAGTTCTTTATATATTCTGGATATCAGCCCTCTGTCAGATGTGGTGTTGGTGAAGATCTTTTCCCATTCTGTAGGCTGTGCTTTGTCTTGTTGACATTGTCCTTTGCTCTACAAAAGCTTCTCAGTTTCAACAGGTCCCATTTATTAATTGTTATGCTCAGTGTTTGTGCTGCTGGTGTTATATTTAGGAAGTGATCTCCGGTGCCAATGCGTTCAAGACTACTTCCTATGTTCTAGGTTCAGAGTAACTGGATTTATGTTGAGGTGTTTGATCCACTTGGACTTAAGTTTTGTGCACGGTGACTGATATGGATCTATTTGCAGCCTTCTACATGTTGACATTCGCTGGATGTTTTATGTTAGGAGTTTTTTAGATTTAACACTGTCTTTGACCAGTATTATCTATTTCTTGCATCTTATCTTCAACACCTGGCCTGAGATTTTCTCTTCCATCTCTTGTGTTCTCTTGGTGAAGTTTGCCTCTATAGTTCCTCTTGGAATTCCTAAATTTTTCATTTTCAGGATTCTCTCAGTTTGTGTTTCCTTTATTGAGTCTATTTCTGTTTTCAGATCTTGAACAGTTTTATTCATTTCCTCTCACTATTTGTTTATGTTTTCTTGGATTTCTTTAAGGGATTTATTCATTTCCTCCAATTGTTTGTGTTTTCCTAAATTTCTTTAAGGGATTTATTCATTTCCTCACTGAGTTTGTATTTTCCTGGATTTCTTAAAGGGATTTGTACTTCCTCTTTACAGACCTCTATCATTTTCATAGAGGTGATTTTAAGGTCTTTTTCTTGTGTTTTAGCTATGTTGGAATATTCAGGGCCTGATGTTGTAGGATAGTTGAGCTCTGGTAGAGACATATTGTCCTACCTGTTATTAATTGTGTTTTTATGCTGGCATTTAGGCATCTGGGTTTGAGGTGATTATAGGTCTAGGTGCTGGTTTCTGGATTTGTCTTTCTGGATTTTCAGAGAGTGTGATGGCTGTGTGTTGCCTGTTTTCCTGGTCTGCTCAGCTGGTGGGTTCACTGGGAACTTGGTTAGCAGGGGATGCCTTCTGCTATTGGAGGCTGGGATAATGAGATGAGTTTGGGGAAGGAGGGTTGAGGGAGAAGATCTTTGTGGTCCATGGGAGATGGGGTCAGAGAAGGGAGACTGCAGTAGGTTTCCTGCTAAAGAGCTAGGGATGAGACTGGGGGGATTGGATGCAGGAGCATAAGGAGAGGTGTGGCTAGACCATGTCTTAATTTAAAAAATTCAAAGTCCAAACTTACGTTTTGTTTTGTTTTTTTCTTACTTTTTGCTCTTTGGGGGCCTGCCACCCAGTTCCCAAATAAATACATGGAGCCTTTTCTTTTCTTTTCTTTTCTTTTCTTTTCTTTTCTTTTCTTTTCTTTTCTTTTCTTTTCTTTTCTTTTATGAATGCCCAGCCTTAGCTTGGCTTGTTTCTAGCCAGCTTTTCTTAACTTATATTATCCCATCTGTCTTTTGTCTCTGGGACTTTATCTTTCTGTGTTTCTCTATATCTTTACTTTTCTTCTTTCTCTGTGGCTTGCTGTGTAGCTGGGTGGCTGGTCCCTGGAGTCTTCCTCTCCTCCTTTTCTTACACTTCAATCCTTTCTTCCCAGATTTCTTTTCCTTTTTATTCTCTCTGCCTGCTAGCCCCACCTATCCTGTCTCCTGCCTCACTATTGGCTGTTCACCTCTTATTAGATCAATCAAGTGTTTTAGACAGGCAATGTAACACAGCTTCACAGAGTTAAACAAATGTAACATAAAAGAATGCAACACATCTTTGCATCACTAAACAAATGTTCCACAGCATAAACAAATATAATATATCTTAAAATACTACTGCACAACATTAGGTGTCTTTTGTTGTGTTTCTAGATAACTATGGCTCTTGATTTTAATGTTGTATGCTTAAAATAGTGTAAGAGCTGAGGTCTGATTTTTAAACATCTAAAAGCATTTCAGTAGCAACATATTGGGTTCTTAGTATAAATAAGAACTACCTCTTTCTTCTATTGTACAGAACTACCAACCCACTAAAGAGAGAGATATGCTTCTCAGAAGAATGTACTCATGGCATGTATTCCAATAAGCAAAAAGATACTGTGATTGATTTGGATGCACTTGATCTTGAGTCTTGCAGATCTCCCCCTCCTTTCCAGTGCCAAGCTCCCTGGTGATGAAGGGATAAATAGAGCTGTCAAGTGAGTGGCTAGGTAAGATACAGGTTAAATATTGTAGTGATTTGAGGGAAAATGGCTTCTATAGGCTCATGGGGAGTGGCACTTCTACAAGGTGTGGCCTTGTTGGAGGAAGTGTGTCATTTGGGGCACACTTTGAGGACTCAGATGCTCAAGCCAGGCCTAGTGGCTCATCATCTCTTCCTGCTGCCTGGGGATCCAGATATAGAATCTCAGCTACCTCTCCAGCATCATATCTTCCTGCATGCTGCCATGCTTCCTCCTGCTGTGATGATAATGAACTAAACCTCTAAACTGTAAGCCAGCTCCAATAAATGTTTTCCTTTATAAGAGTTGCTGTGGTCATGGTGTCTCTTCATAGCAATAGAACACTTACTAAGACAGAAGTGTAGGTAACCAACTCATGCCACAGTCTTAGCTAGAAAGTGGGTCCATCAAAAGAAAACTTGATTCATTCACTAAGTATTTATAACTACCTTGTACTTAACAAACATGGCACTGAGTATGTGAAGGAGAACTGCAGAGTTAAAATTCTTGATCCCACAGAGTTCACATCCTGAGTAGGGTAAGAGACAACTGTAAAATGAATTGAGAAATGGGTGGCAATGATATGTACCTGTATTTCCAGGTATTAGGAGAGCTGAGGCAGAATTATTTAACCCTTGGTGTTTCAATTTGAGCTTGGTCAACATAAAGAGGTTCCCATCTCAAAACAAATAAACAAGTGTAATATTGTCTTAAGAATTTAAATAGGACAGATGTGTCCTAGATCCGAGATTGTGAGGGCTTGTATGAAGAGGGGTTGTTTAAGTTGAGATCTGAATGACAGACAAGAAGCTGGCCTTAAGAGGTGAGGCAAGGAAGGCTGTCTAGAAATGCAATTGCCCAAACAAATCAAAGACGGTTTGGGAAACCGAAAGTCTGGTGGCTGGAGTGTAGTAGCCTGAGGGTTATCGGGTAGAGGAAGGGTAGAGATGATATCAGAAGAATGAGGAAGAGCCTGGTCAAGTGACAGTCTCACAGACCAACATGAGGAACTTGGGTTTTATTTCACTGGGGTTAAAGATGGGGAGGATTTCACAGAGGAATGGAATGACCGGACATAGATTTTGAAACCACTCTGAATGCCTTTGAGGGGCAAACGTGGGAGCCTGGGGAGCAGGAGGCCAGCTGTCATAAGGTCTGGACCAGGACTGCTGCAGTGAGAAGGAAGGAGGAGGACAGAGTTGGGAAACCTTACAGAGATGGAGCTGTTGATTTTGACAGATTTATTGGCTGTACGTGGTGGTGATGGAGCAAAGGAAGACTCCCAGCTTTGCATTTTCAGCAGCCAAGGGAATGGGAGGGGAAGACTTGAGGAGATCAAGTTCCAGGGGAGAACGTTTGGTATTCGATGAATAGGGCCACTGAACAAGTATCTGTGTGACTTCAGGCTTATCTCTTGTCAGCTGCTAGTGGAAAGGTATGGTTAAGTGGACAGGCATTGCTCCGAGTGAACTAGCCTACTCTAGAGTCCATTTATCCAGGAGAAACTCAACATTCGGTTTTGGGTCTATAGTCAACAATCTATCACAAAGAAATCTATACAGGAACATTCAGGAAGACTAACTTCTCAAACTGCTTCTATTCTAATTAGATTGATATTACTCATTGGACTTCCAACTCTTCCCCAGAGTTCTTAGGTATTTTTAAAAGTTATTTAGAATTATTGTTTATACTTATTCACATGAATTAAAAGTAAGTATGTATTATAGTTCCCAAATATCCATTTTAATGTTTTAGCATCGTTGAAATAAAAATAAAAAAAAGCTTTGGGTTTTCCCAAAGAGATATACAGATGCATACATAGATGTATAATTCACAAATCAGAGAGGAAGTTCAAAAAGGTGGCAAAAAGGTAGGTGGTTCGTAAAAGCATAGAATTTTCAGTTCCACTCCACCCACATCTTTGTTGCTGCTCCAGTTGGTGGTGTGAACCTGGGAGAGCAAAGCCTGAAAATGAGGCAGAATAAAGACTCACACAATTGCTAACTTTATTCAGAGCATCAGATAATTTATACTCTGAGAGTTAAGAAGAGTCACATGAGCAAGGTGTTTGTTCAATCACAAGGACAAGCCACACATGGCAAAAACATGCTTTTCCACAGAGGCATATGAGTAACAACAGCTGAAGTACACTCACTCCTATCGGTCACACCAGGGAGGAGCATGAAAACACATTGCAAAAACAATTCTGTGCTTGAAGAAATTGAAGTCACAAGAATCTTGTCTTGTTTTCTTGCAAGCACTCAGAATTCTCCCACGACTCCACTCTTGGACTATGTTCTGACACATCTTAAACCATATATACCTGTTTTTGTTTGCAGGGAATAAGGAAGTTGGCCTCCTCTAGCTGCCTTGAGAGGCACATGTCATAGGTTTTTCAGGTTAGATTCTGTGGCTCCTGGGGCACTGTGTGTGCCTTTCAGCTCCTGAGAAACTGAGGCACTCCTTCAGGAAGTGAAGCATTCAGGCCACGTTGTGATTCTCTATGTTCCCTAGAAGTTAATGAAGCATATGGAAGCTTAGCTGGACAATTGATCTTAGACATTAATCTTGAGTACCTTGTATAGTTGCTTGGCATCTACCATTGTATTGATCCTGACAATTGCCATTGTATTCTTTGTCTGATAAGGGTATAAAAGCTCGGATTGTTTGCAATAAACTTGTCACATCCTCAGCCTTGCTTTGACCTCCCAACCTGTGCCTTGTCAAATTTCTCACTGGCCATATCAGGTAAATTTGTCCCAGAGTACATCTCTGAAAATGGTAGAACATGTTTGCCATTGGTTCACTGCTATTTCCTCCAGGCCCACAAAAGAGCCCGCCACACAATAATCTATACAATAGTCATTGTAGAATTAATTAATTAACTGAAAAAACCAAGGCTTGATTTGATCCTGCCCTTGGCACCAACATGCTCCTCATGACAAGTCACGGCCAATATGTTGTCAGTCAATCCTGACTACAGAACCTGCTTGGTTGTCACACAGCAATCAGCATCCATAACACCTGGAGTCAGATACAGCACATAAAGTGTCAAAGGGCTTCCTGTGATGCTGGACCCTGTCCACACCTCCACAGACAGTCAGGCCTTTTCAGGTTTCCTGTTGTGATGGCTATTCCTGGCTGTCAATGTGACTACACCTGAAGCTAATGAAAATGCCAAAATGGGGTTCACAGATGAGCAATTTTTGCTTTATTTGAAGTGAAAAGATCTACTTCTAATCTGGGATCTTTGAAGTGGCAAGACATACCTTTAATCCAGATCTTTTGAGGTGGGAAGACCCACCTCTAATCTGTATAGTGATATTTTATTTGTATTGAAATGTGATAGAAGACCTGGAGGTCTGTACAAACAGGCAGTGACAAGGAGGTCATGTGGCTGGGTTTACAACCAATGAGAAAACAGAACAGAAAGTCTTTAAATAGACAGGACACACAGAAGTAGGTCTCTGGCAGAGAGGAAGAACAGCAGAAGCAGTGAAGGGTAAGGTTTTCCACTCTTGCTCTGACCTCATGATTTTTAACTCTGCAATCGGTTCTGTGTTTCTTATTTAACAAGCCGGTTACATCTACAGACTGACTTCAGCAGTAAAGAGAATGGTCCCAAATTCAGAAGCTAGCCAGATAATAATTGAATCTTTGGCTTTTGAGAACCCAAATGAAGCATGCAAGAGAATAATCAGGCCGTTAAAGGCAAGATCTGCACCCTTGGAAGATTGGATTAGAGACACGATTAATGTTGAGGCTCATGATCATGATAATATGTGGGTAGAAGAAGCAATTTCAAGAGTTTTGAGGAATGTCAGATGTTTTGGATGTGGAAAGCAAGGACATTTGAAAAGGGACTGTAAACAGGGCATTTCTAGAAACAATGTTTCTTCAAGGAACAATAGCAACAGAATGCCCTTCCTTCTGGAGTATGTAGAAGGTGTGGTAAGGGAAGACACTGGACCAATGAATGTAGATCAATAAGGGACAGACAAGGTAATACTTTGCCTCAGTCTTTGGGGAAACTCCCAAAGGGGCCTCAGGCAGGCCCCTACAGTGAATCCAGTTCAGACCTTTCCTGCAATTGTAGAGGAGACCCCTACTCAGAGCAGTTAAATAACCAAATGCCTATTGGAATAAACCAGGCTACTCAGAGTAATGGAACAACTGAGACAGAGAGAACAGAAAATTCAGGAGAAACTATAAAGAAAATTTTTGGCAAACTTCTATAAATGAACAAAGAGCAAAATTAACAATAAAAATATATGGTGCTTTGTTGTCTGGTCTGGTAGACACAGGTGCTGATGTTACCATAAATGCACCAGAATTTTGGCATCCATCTTGGCCTCTTCAGGAGGTAAATGTTCAACTGTTAGGAATTGGAACATTATCTCAAGTGAAACAGAGTGCAAGATGGCTCGAATGTATAGGCCCAGAAGGACAGAGGCAGATTAAAACCATATGTGGCTAACATAGCTATGAACCTGTGGGGTCGAGACCTGTTACAACAATGGAATACTCAGATTAACACCCCTCCAACCTCAGAAATAAATAATAAACTAGCACATGTTTCTGAGAGAAATAGTAGAAGGTATTATTCTAATGAGTGGTCACCAGCCATCCATATTATACAAGAACAGGGCACAAAAACTGATGATCTTCCAAAGACACCAACAGCTCTACTTTTAAAATGGTTAACAGACAAGCCTGTGTGGGTTCATCAATGGCCTTTAACAACAGAGAAACTCCAGGCTTTAGAAGAGCTGGTAGAAGAACAGTTAAATGCTCAGCATATTGAAGAATCTACTAGCCCATGGGATTCTCTTGTATTTGTTATTAAAAAGAAATCTGGTAAATGGAGAATGGTAACAGACCTTAGAGCAATTAACAAAGTAATTCAGCCAATGAGCTCTCTACAATCTGGAATTCCTTTGCCTACTCTGTTACCTAAAGGATGGCCTCTCATAGTTATCGATTTAAAAGACTGTTTCTTTTCAATAACCATATAAGAAAAAGACAGAGAAAGATTTGCTTTCACGGTGCCTACTTGCAAGAATTCTCAACTGGTTAGAAGATTTCAATGGAGAGTCCTCCCACAGGGAATGTTGAATAGTCCAACCCTGTGCCAATATTTTGTACAACAGCCCTTGGAAGTGATACTTAAAAAATTTCCTAAATCTATAATTTATCATTATATGGATGATATTTTACTAGTTGACTCAAATGCAGATACTTTAGAAAGAATGTTTGAAGAAGTAAAGAAAATATTGCCTTGCTGGGGATTACAAATTGCTCCTGAAAAGATACAAAGAGGAGATTCTATTAATTATTTAGGATATAAAATAGAGCTACAAAAAATTAGACCTCAAAAGGTACAAATTAGGAGAGATCGCCTACAGACTCTTAATGTCTTTCAAAGATTATTTGGGGACATTTCTCATCTACAAACTATTGTTGGGGTAAAAAATGATGAACTGAATAATTTGTTCAAAACCTTAGAAGGTGACAAGGACTTAAATAGTCCAAGAGAATTATCACCTGAAGCTGCAAAAGAATTAGCCTTGGTAGAAAAGAAAGTACATGAAGGACACATGGATTGTATCGATCCACAGCTGGATTGCATTTTGGTTATTTTACCTTCTAGGCATTCTCCTATAGGAATATTAATGCAGAGAGAAGATATTATATTGGAATGGATATTTTTACCAAATAAACCAAATAAAAATTAAAAACTTATGTGGAAAAAATATGACTTAATTTTGAAAGGAAAATTGAGACTTCATCAATTAGCAGAAATAGACCCAGCAGAAATTGTTGTACCTTTAACTAAAGAGGACATTGAAAAATTATGGACAGAAAGTGAACCTTGGCAAAGAGCTTGCAGTAATTTTTTGGGAGAAATTAACAGCAAATATCCTAAAAGCAATAGAATTGATCTTATAAAGAGAGCTGATTGGATCTTGCCTCGAATTGTACGTGAAAAACCCATATCTGGAGTTCGGACATTTTATACAGATGCCAACAAACAAGGAAAGGCAGGTTACAAATCAGAAAATTTAAGTAAAGTGGTTCAAAGTCCTTATAATTCAGTTCAAAAATCGGAATTGTATGCTATTCTGTTGGTATTAATGGATTTTTCAGAACCTCTCAATATAGTTACTGACTCTCAGTATGCTGAAAGAGTGGTATTACATATTGAGACTGCAGAATTTATCCCTGATGCTTCAGAATTAACTTCACTATTTATTCAATTACAAGACACAATCAGGGAAAGGAGTCATCCTTTATATATAACTCACATCTGATCCCATACTGGTCTGCCAGGCCCTCTAGCACAAGGTAATGATGAGACTGATAAATTATTGATAGGAAATGTGCTGGAGGCCTCAGAATTTCATAAGAAACATCATGTCAATAGTAAAGGTTTAAAAAAGGATTTTTACATAACCTGGCAACAAGCCAAGGAAATTGTAAAGAAATGTCCTACTTGTTCCTTCTACAATCAGACACCATTACCAGCAGGTTGTAACCCAAAGGGTACTCAGAGGAATGAAATCTGGCAGATGGATGTGTTTCACTTTGCGGAATTTGGAAAATTGATATATGTACACCATACTATCGATACTTATTCAGGATTTCAATGGGCAACTGCTTTGAGTTCTGAAAAAGCTGATTCTGTAATCACTCATTTGCTAGAAGTTATGGCCATCATAGGTATACCTGGGCAAATTAAAACTGGCAATGCTCCAGCATATGTCTCTATTAAAATGAAACAGTTTTTTGCTTATTATAATATAAAGCACATTACAGGTATACCACATAATCCTACAGGCCAAGCAGTTATAGAAAGATCCAACAGAACTCTAAAGGACATGATAAATAAACAGAAAGGGGTAACAAAAACCCCCAGTAATAGACTGCACAATGCTCTATTAACTTTGAATTTCCGCAATGCTAATGAGAAAGGAACAACAGCTGCAGAGAGACATTGGATAATAGAAAAAAACTACAGAATTAAATCAGCCTATATACTTCAAGGATGTGCTGACCTCAGAATGGAAACTAGGGTATGTGTTATGTTGGGGATGAGATTTTGCTTTTGTTTCTGCAGGAGAAGATAAGCTGTGGGTGCCATCAAAATTGATGAAAGTTCAATTTGAACAAGAGAGACATCTTAATTAGAGGAGGTGATAGTTCATCAACCAACATGACCATCCAGTTTAAACTCACTTATACCATCAATACATGCCTTTTCATTTAATCAGATGTAACTTGCCAAAAGGGAACCCCCCAAAATTAGTCTTGGGGAAGGGTTTTTGTTTTTGTCTTTTAGGAGAATGAAGGCTAAGGAATCTGAAGAACACTGAACAAATGAGACAACTGAAGAAAAAGGACAAATCATGTGTCCCAGGAAAAAGAGTAAAATGGCCTATTGGTATATCATCTACAAAATTTCATAAATCTTCCTAAATGTTTGTTTCTGCTCTTCTCTAAAAAATTAATACTCTTGGTCTTCTTGTAGTCCCAGTTCAATTAAAGCTTCAAGCTGTTTTTGGAGTTGGAGAATGGCTCTGTCCTCCTTTAAACTCAAGCATGTTGTTAAAAGGAAAATGAAAACTCCCTGTATCAAACCAGAAGAAACAGCCATCTTCTGACATGGGACAGGAGAAAAACCAAATTAATTAAGGGATTGTTCTATTAATAATCTCAATTCTTTGATTCTATTCTGATTCTTTAAACTTTTCTTGAAGTATGAATTTTATATCAAAATTTACAAGATATATATATATATATATATATATTTTAAACTTTGTTAAGATAATAATGGTCATATAGAGTACTAAATAATTCTATAGAAAAGGCTTCGATTAGCTGCCTATACATGTCTTTGTGTTCGAGTCTCTTTTCAGTTTTCTGCAGGAAATCACAGCCAGGCCTAACTTCAACTGAAATCTCCAGGAAGAAGATGGGGCCCCACAATGACAATTCCATGTGGAAAATAATATCACTAAGCTGACAAACATCATCTACAGATCAGCTTTGGACTACAAAGTGCTTAGAGCAATTCTGAGATGGCTAGCTGAGATGATCCAGTTTCAAAGACTACTTGAATAAGGACTTGAGATAAACCCTGAACTTTGGCATTATGGATAACAAAGAATATAGTTACCTTTCCTAGAATTTGTCAATTAACCCAAAATTTTTCTTTTCAGAATAAAGATAACTTTGCCCATACCCAGCAGGAAGCAATTTTAAGAATAAGACGCCCACATTCCCAAAGGGGTGGTGTGGAGTGGTTTTTTGGTCTTTTTATGGGTATTGGGTCTGGGATAGTTTTCATTGTTTAGGAGGGTTGGTTACAAGTTGTTGTTAAGGGTTAGGAAAAGGGCTAGGCAAAAGGTGCTTGTTAAAAAAAAAAAGAAAGAAAGAAAAAGAAAAATGAGAAAGACAATTACTAGTTTTAAATATTGTTTTATATTGTATACAAATTATTATTATTGAGATTGAGATTGTTAGAATATACCATACACGTATTTCTAATCTTGCTCAAGATATTGTATTTATACCATTCATTTAACAATGTAATGCAATTTGCTAATCCTTGAATGTTAGTATTACCAACTATTAGGATATATAGAAATGAAAATTAGTGGTTAGACATTACAATTGAACTTGTAGTCATATTAGGTGTGTTTTCAAGATCAAACAGATATATTTTAGACAGACAGGTCATCTTCAAACCCTTCAGAGATCTACAGAATATGGCATTTAAAATGTTTTAATAACGTAGGAATTTTTCTTTTTTGCTATGACTATGAGACATGACAGCTCCTGGCAGTACCAATCTACTTCAGAGAAAATATGGGCATTGAAGAAACTGCATATGGAGTTAACTTTCATTGTGGCAAAAGTTAGCCACTGGACAACAAAGTATCCTCGAATCAACTGCTGACAAACAGGACAGACAGGACATGAAACCAAGGACTACCAATTCTTGCCAAAACAAGTGTGGTTGTGGCTTTAACAAAAGGCATCTTCTGAAGCCAGGACAATATGGCACCATCCCTGAACTGAGTGGCCTTTGCAATCTGTAAAAGGTACCATACCCTTTTCTTCGAAGGCAGCTGAACAGGGAGTGGGCCGATGGCTTCTGATGTGCAATGGAACAGCAGATGAAACAGTTATTCTTGAATAATAACTAAGCTCACCCCTCTCGATAGTAGACTGACGTTTAATAGAGGGATGTGGAGAAGAACAGAATGCCAAGATGAAGCCACATATACACAGCCAAGCAAAATGGACAGCTGAATTGAAGAAACATCAATAATTTCCAGAATTTAAAATCCTGAATCATGACATGACACTAATGGAATTCAGGTGTTTCTGGTACATGGACTGCTCTCACCAAATGTGAAATCAAACTGTTGACCTTGTATACATCCTAGTTCACAAAAGAGTATGCTAATACTATACGCTGAAGATGATGCCCCAACACTGCGGAGAAACCTCAGGTGACTGTCCAGGCAGCTGGCTGTTTCTGTCAACTCACATTTTTTTTTTTTTTTTGGAAGCTGCTTGCATGCACTTCCTGTTTTTATTTTTTATTAGGTAGTATTATTTCCTTCTTGAGTCTCTGAGGGAGTTGAAGATCAGTTAGTTATAGTTATAGTTTTCCTTGTTAAGAATTTCAGAAAAGAAACTCACTAAGAGCTATAAGTGTATAAATTTGAAAGACATTATAAGACAGTTCCATTAGCAATATAAGTTAGGATAGAAAGTGAATCAGGTACATTTTGGACTTACCAAAATAGGATAGATAATGGAATTATTTTCTCTGAATTTGTCAAATGCAAATGGACTAGACATTGTTTAGGTATTTATTGTTTGTATATATGGTATATATAGTTATTGTACTTTTATATATAGTTTTTCTTATATTAGTTATAACTTTTTCCTTTTTTTTCTTTTTATTAAAATAGAAAAGGGGAAATATAGTGATACTTTATTTGTATTGAAATGTGATTTTATTTATATGTTAATAAAATTGCCTTGAGGTCAGAGCAAGCCAGAGCAGAAGCTGAGCTGCTGGTGGTGGTGGTGGTGCACGCCTTTAATCCCAGCACCTGGGAGGCAGAGTTAGGTAGATCTCTGTGTGTTCAAGGACACAGCGAGCATGGCAGAAACATGCCTTTAATCTCAATAGCAACCATAGAAGACCTGGAGGTCTGTACAAACAGGCAGTGACGAGGAGGTCATGTGGCTGGGTTTACAACCAATGAGAAAACAGAACAGAAAGTCTATAAATAGACAGGACACACAGAGGTAGGTCTCTTGCGGAGAGGAAGAACAGCAGAAGCAGTGAAGGGTAAGGTTTTCCGCTCTTGCTCTGACCTCGTGGTTTTTAACTCTGCAATTGGTTCTGTGTTTCTTATTTAACAAGCTGGTTACATCTACACTTCTGGATTCCTTGATCTTCCTTTAACAGGAGCCATTGTTAGATTAGTTGGACCACAGCCTGTAAGTCTCTCTCTCTCTCTCTCTCTCTCTCTCTCTCTCTCTCTCTCTCTCTCTCTCTCACCAAACACTGAACATAAAGGAAACTTCTAGAGAGCAGCATGACAGACACATGTGTTTTGGGGATGTCCGCTGATAATTCTACTTCCATTTAAACTGGTTATTCTGTGGAATTAACAAGTGATATTTTTCCTAGTGGGTTTTAGCTTATTTTACATACTAAAAATACCTGACAATAATTGAAAATTTGAGTGGTAGCTTAAACTTAGACTTAAACTTATATATAAAGAATCATTCTGTAAGTTCTATTTCTTTAGACAACCCAGACTCATACACCGATTTTCTCCGTCCCTGAAAACAGAGACTGTGGGGCAAAGAACCAAGCTCATGGAGACCTTCTTGTTGGCTCAAAGAGAAGATGAACCCCTTTCTTATAACTTTGTTTCTAGTCACTGGAAAGGAAGAGATCTGAGATACAAAACAACTAACAAGGATACCTGGCCCCAGACAGTGTCTCACCATGTAGCTCTGGCTGTCCTGGAACTCACAAGCTGGCCTCACACTCATAGAGATCCACCTGCTTCTACCTCCTGAGTGCTGGCATTAAAGGTGTGTGCCACTATGCTGGCTAACAAGGAATTTAAATGGTTACAAACTTTTATAAAATTTTCATAGTTTTAGATTCTTATTTTTACTTCCTGACTGCATTTTTAAAAAATACTTTCATGAAATTTCCAACTTTATTACATACCCTGTTTTAAAGGGAAATAATTTCAGAATCCCTTGACAACATAAAATAGTAATAGAAAACATTTACTGAAAAATTATTATGTACTTAACATTATAGTGTGTTTTCACAGGAATGGTCTCATATGATCCTCAGAATAACTCAGTGAAGTCAGTGCTCCCATTCTGCAACAGAGAAAATTAAAATGTAGGGAATTTGTCCTGGGAGTGAGTGTGTGTGTGTTGGGGGGCGGGGAACTCCAAGTTTAAGCTACCACTCAAAGTTTCAACTGCTATCATGTATTTTTTTTAATACATAAAATAAGCTAAAACCCACTATGAAAAACATCACTTGTTAGTCCCCCAGAATAACCAACCTAAGTGGGATTAGAGTTACCCTGGGCACCCTGAAAGAGACACATGTAGCATGCTGCATCTCTGGAAACTTCTTCTCTGTTCGGTGTTTGGTGATGCACATTATTGGATTAAACAAATTCCATACTGACTAATTCTAGTGTCAAAGAAAATAGTCTGGCCACAGTGGGGAAGAAGTAAGTAAAAACCCAACACACTCCTCACATTCATATAACCCTTTGAAATCAAATTTCAGCTAATATGTGTCCATAGAATTTGAGTCTTTTCTTTTTTTGAGTACAGGGTTTTTTATTTTTAACTTTTTAAATTCATTTTACACACCAACCACAGTTCCCCCTCTCATCCCTCCTTCTGCTTCCCCCAGCCTTCCCTCCAACATCCCCCATTCCCTCCTTGGAAAAGGTGAGTCCTCCTAGGGGAGTCAGCAAAGCCTGGTACATTCAGTTGAGGCAGGTCCAAGCTCCTCCCCCTGCATCAAGGCTGTGCAAGGTGTCCCACCATAGGTAATGGGCTCCAAAAAGCCAGTCCATGTACCAGGGATAGATCCTGATCCCACTGCCAGGGGCCACTTAAACAGACCAAGCTATACAACTGTCTCCTGTATGCAAAGGGCCTAGTCCAGTCCCATGTAAGTTTCACAGCTGTTGGTCTAAAGTTGGTGAGTTCCTATGAGCTTGGTTCAGTTGTCTCTGTAGATTTCCCCATCATGATCTTAACTCTCCTTGCTCATAGAATCCCTCTTTCCTCTCTTTGACTGGAGCTTGGCCTGGTGCTTGGCTGTGGATCTCTGCATCTGCTTCCATTAGTTACCGGATGAAAGCTCTATGATGAATTTGAAATATTTAAAACCTAAGGTGGTCATTGGGTGCCTGTCTTTAATCCCAGCACTTCAAAGGCAGAGGTAGATGGATCTTTGTGAGTTTGAATCCAGTCTGGCCTACATCATAGTAAGTTCCAGGAAAGCCAGGGTTATAGAGAGAAATCCAGTCTCAAAAACAAAACAAAAATAAATAAAATACCAAAAAACCTGTAAGTGCTGTGGATGTCTTTCTTTATGCTGTGAATATGTGTTGCTCTGATTGGTTGATAAATAAAGCTGTTTGGCCAATGGTGAGGCAGAATAGGGTTAGGTGGGACATTCTAACTAGAGAGGAGGAGAGGAAAAGGCAGAACAGAGGAGACACTGCCAGTGGCCACCATGAGAAGCAAGATGTAAAGGTACCAGTAAGCCATGAGCCATGTGGGAAAGTGTAGATTTATAGAAATGGGTTAATGTAAGATATAAGAGATAGCTAGCAAGAGGCCTGCCACAGACCATACAGTTTGTAATTAATAGAAGCCTCTGTGTGTTTAATTGGATTCGAGTGGCTGCAGGACCTGGTGGGACACAGGAAAACTTCCAGCTACATCTAAGCATAAATCTCACTTCTAGAAATGAAAGTAATTGGAAGCACACACAAAGTATTATGTACAGCAAAACTTACGGAAGTATTATTTGCAGTGGTGACAGGGTGGGAAAAATGGGTAGATGTGGCATGAGGGGAATAATTAAACGTTTTTTTTTTTTTGTGTGTGTGTGTTGTTACATCTGATTCCAACAGTCATTCATAACATCTCTAGTTCTTCAGCTGTAAGAAAATGTTGACAGTATAGTGTCAAATTAGAAAAGTTGTTGTAACATACACTGGTGTGCTCTTGGGCATATAAAATAGCATATAGGACATGGCTTTCGTGTGTTCTAGAGCAAAACAGACACCTACAAGTAGATGAGCCGCATGTTAGAGCAATTGTTTCCTGGTGGTGAGATTGCCATTAGTTTCTGTTCTCTCCTTTATGTTTTTGCACTTTCCAATTTTCAACAACATCCATACATCATTTTTTTCTAAATAAAAACATTATTATAAAACAAAAAGAATAAACGTGCTCCTTTTCAGCCACATGCTGAATCATAATGCTCAATGCAGTCTGGCTGATTCTCTGTCATCCAACATGCTGTGGCAACCACAGACATAGGCCTGGACTGCTCATTCTATTTCTAAACACTGCATTGACTCTGGGCCCAGCCAGCATTTTCAGATGGGGCTGAAGCAGGAGATTGGCTCAGACAGAAAGGATGCCAGACTCTTGGTGCTTCATGGTAATAGAAATGACTTTTTTATATTGATTGCCTTGGAGACAGATTCCTAGGACCTGGCTTGTACCATTTCCAAGAAAGATGTATGAATTTCTTATTGATGATCTCAACTCCTTGAAAGCATGCTTAGGAAGAAAAGCTATATATTTTTTTGAAAATCAAAAGAAAAGCATGTTATAACATTCTTGAGGACAATAGGGAGAGATTTTTACATGATGGAAAGTCTTTTTTAAATAAAGATTATTAAATTTATATTTGTGTGTCTGTGCATGCTTGTGTGTGTGCATGCGTGTGTGTGTGTGTGTGTGTGTGTGTGTGTGTGTGTGTGTGTGTGTGTATTGTGAGAGTGTCTGCTACAGCACATGTATAGAGGTCAGAGGAGAGCTTGCCAATAGATAATATGAAATTATATTCACTGAATGTATATACATATATATGCACATAAATGGTTAGCCCTTGTATCTGTGGGATTTGCATCCATAGAGTCAATCAACTATAAAATGAAAATACAGTGACTTAGTTAGGCTTTCTATTGCTGTGAAGAGACACCATGACCACTTATAAGGGAAACTATTTAATTGGGGCTAGCTTATAGTTTCAGAGGTTTAGTCCATTATCATCATGATGAGTTGCATGTAGGCAGACATGGTGCAGGAAAAGGAGCTGAGTGTTTTACATCTTGATCCCCAGATAACAGGGAGAGACTGTCTCAGTGGGCATGGCTTGAACATATAAGACACCTCAAAGCCCACTTCTACAGTGACACACTTCCTCCAATAAGACTACACCTACTCCAACAAGGCCACATCTAATAGTACCACTCCCTGTGGGCCAAGCATTCAAACACAGGAGTCTATTTAAATGACCACATACATTTTTAATTTAAAAAATAATTAAACCTAGTGCTAACCCTAACTCTAACGCTAACAAAGTAAAATTTTATTATAGCATTTTCAAATCTTGGTTTGTCCTCTCCCCTGCTCTCCTCCCCGCCCTCTTCCTGTCCCCCTTCAAGTCGGTTTCATTATCCTCCTTTCAATTTCTTCCTCCATCAAAACAAACAAACAGAAGGAAAAGAGCCCAAGAGAAGACACAAGAAACAGACATAGCTGCAGAGACCCACTCTCTGGCACACTCAGGAATCCCATGATATATACACAAAGGACCTGTAGAATAAAATGAGAGGAGAAAACACATATAAATAAATAGAAAAGATAAATTTAAAAAAGGACGGGGTGGGGGGAAGAAAGCCTGATATGACATTGACTTTGTAAGACAAGGAACCTCCAAAGATCTCACTGAGTTTGTTTGTTTGTTTGTTTGTTTGTTTGTTTGTTTTGGGGGGGCATCTGCTGCTGGGCATGCAGCCTACCCTTAACAGTAGTTTGTTTCCCCAGTGAGACTGCCTTGGAGGAAACTAAATTTTCATTTGCAAATGGTTATCAATTGGAGATGGCTTTTGGCTTAGGGATGGGGGCATGTGTGCATTTCTCTTTTCAGCTCTAGGACCACATTTGTTGTAGACCCATGCAGGTCTTGTGCATGCTTCCCTCAGTCTCTATGAGTTCTTGTGTACGTCTATCATTAAAGGGCCTTGTTTTCTGGGTATCCTCCACCCGCTCTGACTTACACTCTACCTCCTCTTCTGAAGGGTTCCCTGAGCTCCAAGGGGAGGGATTTGATGGAGACATCCCGTTTAGAGTTGAATGTTCCAAGACCTCTCACTCTCTGCACAATGTCTGGCTGTGGGTCTCTGTATTTGTTTCTGTCTGCTGCAGGAGGAAGCTTCTCTGATGATGGGGGAGCAAAGCACTGATTTACTTCCCTGGCTGAAATGCCCCTCTCAACTTCTATGTCTCATGTATCCCATCAGTCTCCCCACCACAATTCCTCCAATCCTCTCTTCCTTTCCAGCTTCAAGACTTACACAGTCACCCTCACAAACATCTATGTTACAATTTACATATGAGAGAAACTATGTGGTATTTGTCCTACTGAGACAGAGACACTTCATGTAACATAAATCCAGAACCATCCATTTCCTGCAAATTTTTACAATTTAATTTTTCTTTATTGCTGAATTAAACTCCATTGCATATATGTACCGCATTTTCACTAATTCACTCATCTGTTGGTGGACATCTAGGCTAATTCTTTTTTCTTTGCTATTGTAAATAGTACAGTAATGAGCAGAGATGTGTGAGTTTCTCTATGGAAAGACATAAAAATAGAAACACCATATGGCCCACTATACTACTCCAAAGGGTAATATGCTTTTTCTCTTTTAGACTTTTGAAGAGCCACTGATTTCCACAGTGGCTGCACCAGTTTACACTCTTACCAGCAGTAAATAAGGGATCCTTTCCCCTTCACACCCACACCAGCATTTATTGTCACTTGTTTCCTTGACAATAGCCATTCCAACTTGGTTAAGAGGGAAACTCAAAGTAGTTTTAATTTGCATTTTCCTGATGGCTAAGGATGCTGAACACTTTTAGAGATATTTATTAGCCATTATTAATTCTCCTTTTGAGAACTACCTATTCAGTTTGTTGGTTCATTTCTTGAATGGCAGTTTTGTTTTGTTGTGTGTTTAGTTTTTGCAGCTCCTGATATATTCTAGATATTGACTTCCCATCTGATGTGTACCTGACAAACTCTTTTGTTTTATAGGCTGTCAGTCCCCTCTGCTGGTGGTTTCTCTTCTAATTAAATTTTGCTTGAAGTCTATTTTATCAGAAAATGTGAAATGCTGTACCAACTTGCATTTGCTTGGCAGGTTGAGTTCCAACCTGTGATTCTCAGTTTTTGGATATCTTGCTAGCTATATGGATTTAAAAAAAATATATATATGGCAGGTATGTTAAGTCTTTTTTTGTTTGTTTGTTTTGTTTTGTTTTTTAATCTGGTGAGTTAGTCTGTACCTTTTACTTGGTGAATTAAGGCCATTTTCATTTATGGTTGCTATCAAGAAGGGTTTACTATTTCCCATAGTTTTATTGGTTGTTCTGTTTGGGTGGATGGCTGATTGTTCCTTGCTCTCTCCTCTGCCAGTGTTAGAAGTTTGCTGGTGTGCTGTGATGGATATAACTGATTCTTCCCTAGTTCTCTTCTGTCCATATGTTTCTCATATGAAGTACATTCTTTCCTGTGTTCACAAGGATGACATTTTTTTCTTTATCTGTATATAATTTCTTTAAGAATTTTTGCAGCACTGGCTTCATTGTCATAAAGTGCCTTAATGTATGCTTGTCATATAATATTCTTTTATATGCATCAATTTTAAGAGATAGCATTGCTGGGCAAAGCATCTTGGTTGAGACTTAATACCTTTTGCGGCTTTTAAATTTGTTGATGGAAGACCCAATGGTGTTATTCTGATGCACCTGCCTCTGTATGTGAGTCAGTGTTTTTCCCTTACAGTTTTGAGTATCATTTCTTAGCTTTGTATTTAAAAAAATTATTATTGTTGTTACTGTATGTATGATTTTGTGTGTGTGTGTGTGTGTGTGTGTGTGTGCGTGTGCGTGTGCGTGTGAGTGTGTGTGTGTGTGTGTGTGTGTAGGAGGATTTTTTTGGGGGGTACTGCCAGCTTCCTAGTAAATACACAGAGACTTAATTATAAATGATTGCCAATAGCTTAGGCTTATTTTTTAGCTATCTCTTATAATTTAAATCAACCCATTTCTATTAATCTATGTACTGCCCCAAGGCTCGTTTACTTCATCCTATGTTACTTCTGCAGCTAGCTCACAACTCCCCTGACTCTGCACTTTTCTCCAGCATTTTCTCTGCTCTAAAAACCCCGCCTAGCTATTGGACAATCAGCTTTTTATTAACAATGAGAGCAGCACATTTTCACAATGTACAAAAGGAATATTCCACAGCATTTCCCCTTTTTTGTCTAAGTAAAAACAGAAAGTTTTAACTTTAACATAGTAAAATTATATACAATAGAATGATTATCAAGTAAGAATTATAGTTACAATATCCAGTCCACTTGTATTTGGCAAATTTAGAGAAAATATTATTTTATCTTTCTTTTTGAGTCTAAAGTTTTGTATCTAATTTACCTTTTATCATAATTAAGGAAAACTTTAAGCCTAATTATTTAGACTTTAACTACCTCAAAGACCCCAGAAGGATGTAATGTTACTGAATGACAGGGACATCTGGCTGCCTGGAAAGTCACCCAAAGTTCTTCTGTAATACTGGGGCATCCAACTCTGGCCTACAGACCTAGTTTGTCTGACAGAGATTTTTGAGAAGCAGGGAATCTCAAAGGACTGTCCTATTTTGTCTTGGCAAAGTGTGGAAGTCACTTTTTTGCATACTATTGATCCAGTTTGGACAGTATACTGTCAGCAAATGAGGCAAGGGCAGTTTCTTTCCCCAAATGGCTAGCTTTTGCCATAAAAAACAAAACAAAACGAAAAACAAAAAGAAAAAAACTCCACACAGTTTCTTCAAAGCCCATTATTCTCTTTTGAAGTGAATGGTGTGGTCAGGAGATGTATCTCACTGTCATGAATAGCCTTAGATTATTAAACATATTAAATGCCATAATCTGTAGGTCTTCGAAATGTTTGGAGACCATCCATCTATCTAAATATAACTGTGTATGACCTTGAAAACATAGCAAACATGATTATAGGTTTGACTATTATAGATGATACCCACATTCCCAAGAGGTGGGGTGGGTAGTTTTTGATTGTTCAATGGGTTATTGATATTTGTCATCATTTAAGTGGGGTTGGTTACAAGTTGTTATTGGTAATGGTCAGGAAAAAAGCTGAACAAAGGAGATTAGATTCAATGATCTTGTTCTGAAAATAAAAAAATGGGGATAAAGAAAATAAGATAAAAGGATGGGTTATTGAATCTACTTTTAAACTAAAAAAGCAACTACTAGTCTCAAATATTTTACATTGGTATGGATTTCTGTATATTGATAAAAATTTAAGGTTATTTTGTTAGAACATACTGTATATGTGTTTCTTCTCTTGTTTAAGATATTTTACCCATGCAACTCATTTAACAATGTAATATAAATTTTAATCCTTGAAAGTTATCATGACAAACTATTTAGGATAATAAAAAATGCAGGTTGGTAGTTAATCACCTATTACAATCCAACTTGTAGTCATGTTAAGTATGTTTTCAAGGTCAAACAGATATATTTTAGATAGATAGGTGGTCTTCAAACACTTTAGAGATCTACAGACTATGACATTTAAGATGTTTTAATAATATAGGGCTTTTTATGATAATAAGACATGTCTGCTCTTGGCAGTACCAATCTACTTCAGAGAAGATGATAGGCATCAAAGAAACTCCATATGGGGTTTGCTTTTTTGTGGCAAAAGTTAGCCACTGGGCAAGAAACTGCCCTTGCCTTAACTGCTGACAGTATATTGTCCAAACTGGACAAGCAGGACACAAAAGAAAGTGACTGCTGAACTTTGCTAAGACAAGGTGGGATAGTCCTTCAATATTCTGCTTCACAAAAAAGTCTGTCAGATACTCTAGGCCTATAGGCTAAAGATGGATGCTCCAACCTTACAGAGGAAGCTTAGGTGACTGTCCAGGCAGACAGCTGTTTCTTTTGGAAGCTGTTTGCTCTGCACTTCCTGTTTACTCAGCTAATATTATATCCTTCTCAGGTCTCTGATGGAGTTAAAGACTACATAGTTATAGTTTTCCTTGTTGCCAAATTCAGAAAAGAAACTCACAAAAGAGGTGTAAAGAGTATAAGGTTGGGAGACATGAAAGGGTGGCTTTGGGTTGATAATACTAAAGGTTAGAAAGTGAATTAGGGTCAGGCAGTGGTAGCACACACCATTAATTCCAGCACTTGGGAGGCAGAGGCAGGTGGGTCTCTGTGAGTTCGAGGCCAGCCTGGTCTACAAAGTGAGTTCCAGGAAAGGCACAAAGCTACACGGAGAAAGCCTGTCTTGAAAAATAAACAACAGCAACAACAACAACAAAAAGTGAATTAGGTACAAAACTTTTGACTCACCAAGATAGGTTTGATAATGGAGTATTTTCTCTGAATTTGCCAAGTGCAAATGAACTGAACATTGTGAATTTAATTCTTAACTGATAATTCTTCTTATTACATATAATTTTATTATGTTAGTTAAAACCTTCCTTTTTTATTTAGACAAAAAGGAGAAAATGTATGATATTTTGACTGCATTCTGACAGTAAAGTTTGCTTTGAGTCAGAGAGCAGAGATAGCCACTAATTTTGGTCAGATTAGCTGACCAAAATTAGCCATAGAAGTTTTAGAGGACTGAGGAAGTAGTAAGGTGGGTCTGAGAGAGGATCTCAGTCTTTTTGGATGGAGGAACAGAAGAGATAAGTCACTGGTGGCTTCTCTGCCCTCTGACTCAAAGCAAACTTCATCATCAGAATGTGATCAAAATATCACAAAATGTGTGTGTGTGTGTGTGTGTGTGTGTGTGTGTGTGTGTGCAAGCATGAACATGCCACAGCAAACATGATAACCAGCAGAAAACACTGAGTGTTGGTCCTCACCTTCTACCTTGTTTGAGACAGGGTTTCTTGTAGCTTGTGACTATGTTTTCCAGGTTTCCAACTGACCTATGAGCTTCTGGGGATTCTCCTGGCTCCACCTCCCACTTCACCATAGGAGCACCAGAATTACAGATGTGTGCTTCTGTATCTAGTTTTATGTGGGGTCTGGGAATCCAAATCTATGTCTTCATAGTTGAACAGAAAGTATTTTATCCACTAAGCCATCTCCCCACTTCTGTTTTATATAAAAAAATTTATTTTTAAAATTTTTATTTACATGTATGTGTGTATGGGGGGGTATGTGAACATGTGTGTGGATACCCATGGAGGTCAGAAGAGGGTGTGAAATCCCTGGGAGCCAGAGTCACAGGCAGTTGTGAGCATCCTGACATGGGTGCTGCAACTCAAACCTGGTTCCTTTGAAATCAGGTCCTCTGGAAGAGCATGGGCTCTTAGGCACTCCTTGGTCTCCCCAGCCACTCTGCTCCGTGTTCTTGACATCAAGACATCATGATTACCACATATTGTGGACTGGTTCTTCAGTCATCTGCATCTACAGTTCTAAAGGCCTCTTGTGTCTGGAGCTTTATTTCTTTCTCTAGATTTGGAAAGTTCTCAGCTATAATTTTATTCAACAAATTGTCTAAGCCTTCAGACTATTTCAGCTTGATTTTATACCGTGTGGATTCTTTGGTTTTGTTTCTTGAATATATTCCAGAGTTCTTAGTTTGGGTTTGTTAATATTCTTTCTTTATGCATGGCTGTATGTATGATCATCTTGACTTTGACTTCATCCCTAAAATTTGTTCTACTTGGTCTTGTCTGTTGTTGATGTTTTTGGATGTGTGTGTGTTTAATTTTCTTGATTGATTATTTCATTTTCAGAATGTCTGTTAGCTATTTTTCTTTTTAATTTTAATTTATTTAATTTTTTAATATTTCTTATTTATTGAAAATTTCATATACTTATCCTCCCTCCCTCCCTCCCTCCCTCCCTCCCTCTCTCTTTTTTCAAGACAGGGTTTTGTTGTATATCTTGTTTGTTTTCTGACAAATAAAGCTTGCCTGGAGATCAAAGGGCAGAGTTAGCCACTAGTTAACCATAGATGCCAGGCGGTGGTGGCATATACTTTAATCCCAGCACTTGGGAGAAGGAAGTAGGAAGATTAGGAGTTCAAGGTCACCCTGGGCTACAGGAGATTGATCTAGTTTAAAAGAGAAACCGAGTCAGGTGGTGATGGTACACACTTCTAATCCACAGTAGGGCGGTGGAAACAGGAATATAAGGCAGGTGAAGACAGGACCTTGTCGCCCATTCACACTGAGGATTCATAGAGACAGAATTGCCCCCATTCGTAGATTTTGTAGAAGTAAGAAGTCTCTGGTTCCTGGCTGCTCTGCTTCTCTGATCTTTCAAGTTATCACTCTCATATCTGACTCCTATTTTTTATTGATAAGACTAAATAGATTCATGCTTCAAGGTTTCTCTGTGTAACAACAGCCCTGACTGTCCTGGAACTCACTCTGCAGACCAGGCTGGCCTGGAACTCACAGAGATCCACCTGCCTCTGCCTGCTGAGTGCTAGTATTAAAGGTGTGTGCCACCATGCCCAGCTCTTAAAAATACTTTTATAATATATTTAATTGAGTTGGGCATAATAGAATCACCAGTATCACCAGCAATCCCAGCATTTATGAAGTGAGGTAAAAGGATCTTAATGTCAAGGTCAGCTGGACAACCTAGCAAGCAACTGATTCAGAAAGGAAAAGGTGTCTGCACTGAGCACATGCAAACTTGATCTTCTAATTTTTCTCTACAGTAAAACAGCTCTTCAGGGGTTGGAAGTGTAGTTCATTGGGAGAGTGCTTATCTAGAAAGCACAAAGTCCCAGGCTCTGGGAACAACAACAACAAAAAGACAAAAATCACAAAAAAGACCAAACAACAAAAACCAAAACAAGTGTGGGGTTCCCTTTTTTCTCAAGGTCTGTTGGTCACCAGTCCAGGAGGACTAAGAAATCACCTAATTTGCATTAAGTGGCACGCTCCTATCCTATAGCTGGATTGGTAGCAGCATGACCCTATGGAAATAGCAAGAGCATGTCACCTAATTACCATATGGGCAGCAGGGGAAGAGCATTTGCAGGGAACTGCGTCAAGGGTCATCTTAGAGATAAGTCAGGCATCTGGGCCTAGAGACATTCTCTAAATAAGGTTAGGTAGAGAACAGGAAGCCCTCGCTGGGGGGAGGGAGTCCTCCATATTGTGCTGACCTCAGAGAGAGCTGCCGAGCCATGGTAGATTACAAGCTCTGACCAGTAGGGCCTTTCTACAGCATCTGCATTATATTTGGTGTTTTAAGTAAGCTAGCAATGATTTAAAGTGTATGGGAGGATGTGAACACTGCACCATTTAATATAAAGGACTTGATTTTCATGAGTTGTTTCTTTATATCAAAGGAGGGCCTTAAAACCAATGTCCCTGAATGCTGAGGAACAACTGTTTAGGTACACACACACACACACACACACACACACACACACACACACACACTACATTTTGATGTGTGCTTTCCCTTATGACAGGCACTATGCTGAGACTAGGAGTCCATTAGAAAGGGAAGGTCACAAATGTCTTAGAACTCAGTAGCAGAGACAAGAAAACACGCAAGCAAATGCCAAGTTACCCATGGGGAGAACAGCGATGATGTGCAGCATGAGATGCAAACGAATTAGGTGTCTGCTCCTTAGGAGCAAATCTACCTTGAGGAGGATGAAACAGTCCTGTATTTATTTAGTTTTTTAAACAGTGTCTCATGTAGCTTGTGCTCGCCTCAAACTACTTCATAAATAGCTCAGGATCTTGAATTGCGATCTTCTCACCTCTACCTCTTGAGTCCAGGCATGTGCCACCATTCTTGGCTAAGAGATGCTTTTAACACCATTCCTATAGACACAAAGTCCTGAGCTCTGCAGAAGCTTAGGATGAGGTACATCTTTATTCTAATATGGAATTGGGGGCGGTCCCAACACTGACATCAATGCATGTTAAATCAGGCCCCCGGGTTCTCCATGGCATGGCTTACTTCCCTGTTTGTATAATTCACCTACACAAATTACTTCATTTTCATAGTCAGTGACAAATTTCAACATTCCAATCACTATTATGCTTTAAAATGAGAATGAAGGTAGATAATATATTTTCAGTCTGGCAGAGCTAGGGTACTGTAATGAAATGGGGTCTAAGTGTAGAGCAGTCCTTATTTTTAAACCCAAAGGCAGTCAGTAATGTGACCTATGCACTTTGTCATTATGATGGTACATAGCATATAAAATATTAATCCTGCATAGCATTTAGTTCATTTCAATAATACCTGTCTGTGATGGTATAATAAATTAACAAGAAATCTGCCAACAACTACCTATTAACTATTCTTAATTTTTCAGGTACTCACGAAACTTGAAAACTGTCTATAAATCAGCAAAGCTACTCACGTATTATTTGCTGTCGCCAGCAAAAGAAATGCCACTGTACCAGTTACTGGGTGCTTTTTTTTTTAATGCAAAACTGACACTAGTGACAGATTTTAAAGCATGCGATTTTTCTCAAAATGTAAGTCATTTTATTTAAAAAAAAAAAAATCCCAGGATCGAATAATGAAGTTTCAAAAGTTATTTATTTTGTCTCCTGGCAGGGTGGAATTGGTAGGAAATAATAAATAGAATTGTGTGACAGTCTGTTAAATTGGAAACTATACCACTGGTATACAAAGGAAATGGAATGCATTTCCCATGTTCCCTCCCTACCACACACATACACAAATGTACCGAATATGTAAAATGAATGTGACCCTTAGTCTTGGATTTGTTTTGATGATGGGGTTTTATGATATAATATCTTGTAAATAGGAGCAGACAGCTAATAAAAAAAATTATGCTACCAGCAGCGGTACCTAGATGGAGAAGGGACATCACCTGGGCTATGCCTTTGAAGGTTATACCCAGTCCCTGGTCCCTCCCTTTCTCTGCTTCTTGGCTGTCATAATGGAGGCTAAGCTGTTCACCCAGCTCTCCATGGAGTGAGGCTTTTGTCTCTGTCTCCGTCCCCCAAACCCCCAACTTTGAAAGCAAGCAGCTGAGCGGAGGCAGGAGGACTCAGAACAACAGCTTGTGCGAAACCCCAGAGGGGTTGTGGTGGGTAAAAGAGAAGTCGAAAATAAAGCAGAAACCGGGTTTTCACGAAGGAGAGAACAGTGGACGGACGGTTCCTCACCATCCGGGGAACAATGAAAACGTGGTGTGTGCCCTGGAGACTGCTTTCCTAGGGATCCCAGAGGAGGTGGGAGCCAGAGGCACTCGGCCCTCAGGGCTCTTGTGTGTCATAGACACTTTCTTTGTGCGCCTGTCAAACTGACTGTGACATTCTTCAAATGTTATATTCACCATATACATACTCATGGTTCGAATATGGAAAATACCCCCAGGTGCACATGCTAAGTGCCTGGTCCCCAGCTGCTGTGCTATTTTGAGAGGAAGTGGTGATGTTAGAAGCCGGGTGTAGCAGGAGGAGGGATGTCTCTGGAGGCTTATAATAGTCCTCAAACTCTTTCTCTCTGCTTCTTGGCTGCTATGATGGATGTTGACCTATTCCACCCAGCTCTCCCCACCATCATGGACCGAAGCCTTTAAAACCATAAGCTAAAATAAATTATTTATGTCTTAAGTTTTTTTGTCTTAGGTGTTTTATCATAGCAGTGAAAATCTTTACTGACAAATGTTCCTTATTTCTTCATCTGTGAGATGAGGCTCATAAAACTGTAAGTATTTTATTTTGGTTTTTCGAGATAGGGTTTCTCTGTGAAACAGTCCTGGCTGTCCTGGAACTTACTCTGTAGTCCACCCAGGCTAGCCTGGAACTCACAGAGATCCACCTGCCTCTGCCTCCTGAGTGCTGGGATTATGTCACCACCACCCGGAAAAACTATGAGTATTTTAAAACAATAGCTATACACAGTAAATGTAATCATTGTATTATTGTATTTCATGTAGACTTAACTGTATGTGAATTAATATGTGCTAGGATGCTCACATTAGTCTAAACCTATAGGAACCGCATGTGAATATTTTTGCCAACTCATGAAGACCATGGAAAACTGTCTTTTAGAGACCATGTGCTTTTCAGTTCACATAGTGTGTTTAAGCATTATCACAGAGACACTGCTGACAGTCTCCAAAATTCTTTATCCTCTGCTCAGTTGAAGGTATCATCTTCTTTAAAAATGAAATATGGGGTTGGGGGTGGGAGTCAGACCACATAATATATAGTAACTTAAGTTGCTTGGAAGTTTGGTTTGTTGTGCGTGTCTATTTCCAAGGAAACATGTTTTGCAGTTCAAATCAGAATGTGGGAAATGCAGAGTGCTGCTACTGATTTAGATCTCAATGTGGGTAGCCTTTTACTCCATGTAGTACATGTGTTACAGCCTTTATTTTCACTGGACGTCAATGTCTTCATGTCTAATGGGGAAGTTAGGCTCAGCCTTCATAGTCTGTGAAATGCTATTTCCTGTGCTAAGAACAAATATTGTCTTATTCCAGTGATGTGAGGTACCTAGAATAGATAGACTCATAGATACCAAAAGTAAACTAGCAGATGCCATGGGCTTAGAAATGAGTATAGATAGCATTTCTGTTTGAAATAGGTATTAGTCATCTCCATAAAAATATGACTGCACTTAATATCATTGAATGAAATGACATTACGTTTACTTTAAAATTGTAAGATTTATGTTATGTATATTTTGTCACAGAGAGTGAATTTACCTATACACATACAACTGCTTCCTAGACAGAACTTTGGAAGCAAGTATATTTTTTCTGAACCCTATAGTTTAGCCTCATGAGCTATTTGTTATTCAAAAGAAACTTGCTGAAGTTTATGGATGAAGGTCAAGACGTCTTCTCCCTCCATCTTTTGGTTGACATTATATCTATTTTTTAATACTCCTAATGGTACATCTCTGCTCAAAACCTTCTGGTTACTTCCCATGTCTCTCAAAGAGACCCAAAGTTCCAGTTTTTATACAAGCATCTGAAACAGTGCTTTTAAAGTGTTACCACAGACATCTGAAGACCTTGTGATAATCCTAGATCTGTTTGAGGGCAGGGCCCACGAGTCCTACTCAGTTCCAGCAAACTTACAGAGTTTGAATTTTTATTGTGTTGTGTTTCTCTCTCTCCCTCCTACCCAATTTGTTATGGTCTCTCTAAATTGGCCTGAAACATCTAATCTCCTGCCTCAGCCTCTGCAATATAGAGAGTGCAGGGCTGTGCCAACATGCTTGATTGAGGGTTCACAGTTTGACAGTGTCCTGCTGATGCTCAATCCCCGCTCCAGTTGACAGGAAATCATTTCACTTTCTCTGTTTCTGTGTGCCCTATTTGCAATTCCCTCTGTCCTGATAGAGGAGTTCCTTGGGTTATGGTAGTTGATGAGTAGAGGGAACCAGATTTATAAATGAGAAAGAAACATACTTTCAAAATATCCTTCTTGTAATACTCACATAGGAATCCAGTAACAAAGGAAGTCTAGCGCCCACAAAGAAAATAAAAATCTCTCCTTCTTTTTCCCCTTTCCTCTTTCTATTTGTATTAGCTTTCTTATCACCATGACAGTGTCTGACGCAAGCCACTTAAGAAAGGTTTGTTTAGCTAACAGTTCAGAGGGTTCAGTCTATTATGTTGACCAGGACATGGGTGGAACAGCCTACATCATGGTGACCAGGAAGGAGAGAAGGGTGTGAGAGGAAGAGGAGGAAGAGGAGGAGGAGGAGGAAGAGGAAGAGGAGGAGGAGGGATTCTACAAAAGGGTCTTCTCCTTTTCCCACATTCATTCCAGCTAGTCCCTCAGCCTGTGGGAGAGTACTACCCACTTTTACGGAGGGTGTGCACCCCTTTATCCTTTCTGAAGCATCCTTCACGGATGTACTCATGGGTGTGCTTTGCTAGTCCCCTAAGCACTCCTCAGTCTGATCAAGTGCACAGCCAAGACTTCCACCACTCCCTCTCTCCTCGGCCTGTGGAGTTCAGCCACGGGATACTTAGCAACAGTTCCCATGACACCAAAGAGTGCATCCGTTTAGTTGAGCTCTGTACATAGACTATTGAGTTGACTTCACTTATTTCTCCCCACATGCCCTACTAGGACTCCTATTTCATGGGTAAGAAAACCAAGGCCTGTACAAGTTACTTCCTCAAAGTCCTGTAGCTGGTATGAGAATTTAAAGTCAGTACCACCTGGTTAGAGGCCACATGTGAATTAACTATCCTCTCAGCTCCTCCAGTTAGGTGTTTATATTCCTGGCCCCATTATTGCTGTATAAAGACATTCATGTAGATGTAACCGGCTTGTTAAATAAGAAACACAGAACCAATCGCAGAGTTAAAAACCACGAGGTTAGAGCAAGAGCGGAAAACCTTACCCTTCCCTGCTTCTGCTGTTCTTCCTATCCGCAAGAGACCTACTTCTGTGCGTCTGTCTATTTAAAGACTTTCTGTTCTGTTTTCTCATTGGTTGTAAAGCCAGCCACATGACCTCCTCCTCACTGCCTGTTTGTACAGACCTCCAGGTCGTCTATGGTTGGTATTGAGATTAAAGGCGAGTGTCTGCCATGCTGGCTGTGTCCTTGAACACACAGAGATCCGCCTAGCTCTGCCTCCCAAGTGCTGGGATTAAAGGCGTGTCCCACTACTGCTCGGCTTCTGCTCTGGCTTGCTCTGACCTCAAGGCAACTTTATTGACATACAAATAAAATCACATCTCAATACAAATAAAATATCACTATATTTCCCCTTTTCTATTTTAATAAAAAGAAAAAAAGGAAAAAGTTATAACTAATATAAGAAAAACTATATACAAAAGTACAATAACTATATATACCATATATACAAACAATAAATACCTAAACAATGTCTAGTCCATTTGCATTTGACAAATTCAGAGAAAATAATTCCATTATCTATCCTATTTTGGTAAGTCCAGAATGTACCTGATTCACTTTTTATCCTAACTTATATTGCTAACGGAACTGTCTTATAACGTCTTTCAAATTTATACACTTACAGCTCTTAGTGAGTTTTTCTGAAATCCTTAACAATGATAATTATAACTATAACTAACTGATCTTCAACTCCCTCAGAGACCCAAGAAGGAAATAATACTACCTAATAAAAAATAAAAAACAGGAAGTGCATGCAAGCATTGTGAGTTGACAGAAACAGCCAGCTGCCTTGACAGTCACCTGAGGTTTCTCCACAGTGTTGGGGCATCATCTTCAGCCTATAGGCTTAGCATGTCTGACAGACTCTTTTGTGAACTAGGATGTATACAAGGTCAACAGTTTGACCTCACATTTGGTGAGAGCAGTCCACGTACCAGAAACACCTGAATTCCATTAGTGTCATGTCATGATTCAGGATTTTAAATTCTGGAAATTATTGATGTCTTTTCAATTCAGCTGTCCATTTTTCTTGACTGTGTATATGTGGCTTCATCTTGGTATCCTGTTCTTCTCCACATCCCTTTATTAAACGCCAGTCTACTATTGAGAGGAGTGAGCTTAGTTATTCTTCAAGAATAACTGTTTCATCTGCTGTTCCATTGCACATCAGAAGCCATCAGCCCACTCCCTGTTCAAGCTGCCTTTGAAGAAAAGGGCACGGTACCTTTTACAGATTGCAAAGGTCACTCACTTCAGGGGTGGTGCCATATTGTCCTAGCTTCAGAAGATGCCTTTTGTTAAAGCCACAACCACACTTGTTTTGGCAAGAATCGGTAGTCCTTGGTTTCATGTCCTGTCTGTCCTGTTTGTCGGCAGTTGATTCGAGGATACTTTGTTGTCCAGTGGCTAACTTTTGCCACAATGAAAGTTAACTCCATATACAGTTTCTTCAATGCCCATATTTTCTCTGAAGTAGATTGGTACTGCCAGGAGCCGTCATGTCTCATAGTCATAGCAAAAAAGAAAAATTCCTAAGTTATTAAAACATTTTAAATGTCATATTCTGTAGATCTCTGAAGGGTTTGAAGACGACCTGTCTGTCTAAAATATATCTGTTTGATCTTGAAAACACACCTAATATGACTACAAGTTCAATTGTAATGTCTAACCACTAATTTTCATTTCTATATATCCTAATAGTTGGTAATACTAACATTCAAGGATTAGCAAATTGTATTACATTGTTAAATGAATGGTATAAATACAATATCTCAAGCAAGATTAGAAATACGTGTATGGTATGTTCTAGCAATCTCAAGCTCAATAATAATAATTTGTATACAATATAAAACAATCCAATCGAATGTAAAGTATTTAAAACTAGTAATTGTCTTTTTCATTTTTCTTTTTCTTTCTTTCTTTTTTTTTTAACAAGCACCTTTTGCCTAGCCCTTTTCCTAACCCTTAACAACAACTTGTAACCAACCCTCCTAAACAATGAAACTACCCCAGACCCAATACCCATAAAAAGACCAAAAACCCACCCACCCCACACCACCCCTTTGGGAATGTGGGCGTCGTATTCTTAAAATTGCTTCCTGCTGGGTATGGGCGAAGTTATCTTTATTCTGAAAAGAAAAATTTTGGGTTAATTGACAAATTCTAGGAAAGGTAACTATATTCTTTGTTATCCATAATGCCAAAGTTCAGGGTTTATCTCAAGTCCTTATTCAAGTAGTCTTTGAAACTGGATCATCTCAGCTAGCCATCTCAGAATTGCTCTAAGCACTTTGTAGTCCAAAGCTGATCTGTAGATGATGTTTGTCAGTTTAGTGATATTATTTTCCACGTGGAATTGTTGTTGTGGGGCTCCATCTTCTTCCTGGAGATTTCAGTTGAGGTTAGGCCTGGCTGTGATTTCCTGCAGAAAACTGAAAAGAGACTCGAACACAAAGACATGTATAGGCAGCTAATCGAAGCCTTTTCTATAGAATTAATTAGTACTGTATATGACCATTATTATCTTAACAAATTGAAATGTGGTTTTATTTGTATGTCAATAAAGTTGCCTTGAGGTCAGAGCAAGCCAGAGCAGAAGCTGAGCAGTAGTGGGGCACGCCTTTAATCCCAGCACTTGGGAGGCAGAGCTAGGCGGATCTCTGTGTGTTCAAGGACACACATTCAGTAAAACACAGCATTATCATTAGTTAAACCCATGGTTTCTCAATATTCCAATGACAAAGGAGTAAATGTGGTAACTAAAATCTGGTCTAGTGTTGGCAAGCACCCCAAAAAGTGCTACTGTTATTACTGAGGGAACCAGCCACCTGAGACTGTACCTTCCTAATCACTTCTTAAGGGAACTTAATGAATGTAATTGGAAAAATCTACTTGATTCCCTATAGGATTATGTCATAGAAACCAGAGTGAGAAAGGTGCTAAAATCAATAAACAAGGGAGTGGAGTTGAAAATAGAGAGCCCAGGCCAGACAGAACGCCAATGTTGGAGTCAGGAGGAATGCTTAGAGTAGTTGGGCAACAGATGTGGACAATGTACAGTTCAGGTTCACAGAATGCATTTTCTCCCTTAAACAGTTGGTAATGCAAATTACAGGATGTTATGTGTTTGTCAGTGAACAATGTGTAGGGCTGGTCTGCTCAAAGGGCCCACATTGCAGGCAGATTTCAGGCCCTGTTAAGAATTTAGAGTGTGTGGCTAGGATCAAGATGATACTGGAGCCTTTGCTCAGTCACTCATTTGTCACTCATCGAGATAGGCTGAGTTTGAAGAGTGAGAAGGAACCTCTCCCCACTTCCCTCCCTATTCTTCCCCCTTCTATCTTCTCTTCCCACTCTGGACAGTCTTACTCTATAGTCCAGCCTACTCAAAACCCTTTGGCCCCAGCCTCCTGAATGTTGAGATTACAGGTCCAGCTTTTCCTACCTTCATCTTTATGTGTAGGATTTTGAGGGGCAGTGATGACAGACTGTGTCTGGATATTAGAGCTGGAGTCATTTAGTGAGCAGATACCTTGGGTGGGAATGTGTGGTACAGCATCAGAACAAGGACACTTAGAGCAAAGAGATGAAGACAAAGAGGTGGAATAGAACTGTACCATGTAACATGATTTCTGTTGGACACAAGGACCGGTACTTGGTGTGAACTGGGTAGGGGGTGAGGTGAAGGGAGGTGGGACACACAACTGGAACTTTCTCCTTGATCCTTCATAGATGACCACAACAATAGTGTGGTTCCCCTTTATTTACAGGGTCACTTTCAGTTTCCACTACCTGTGGTCGACCACAGTCTGAAATTATACATGGAAAGTTCCAGAAATAAACAATTCATAAGCTTTCAGTTGTGTGCTCTGCTGGACAGAGGAATGGAAACTCACACCTTGACACCTTGTATGTGAATCATACTACAGTTGCCTGTCTGTAGGCCTATGGCCTACAGATACACTGTATGTCTCCTGTGTGTGTTCAGGAAATTCTTAGCTGGAGCTGTCAAGATGGCTCAGTGGGCAAAACTGGTTGCTGACAAGTCAGAAAATCTGTATTCAATCCTTAGAACCCACATGGAAGAGAACCCAACACACACAGACACACACACAGACACACAGACACACAGACACACACACACACACACACACACACACACACACACACACTGCAAAAATAAATAAATAAATGTAAATTTAAAAAAGAAATCCTTATTTTAGAAACAGCCCCGAAGCAGAAGTGTTGAGATGCAGAGAAGGCTTCGGGCCTACAACACGGAAGAGCAGGTTACTCTGGCAATACCGCAAGCGGAGAGGCACAGGAAAATCCAGTCCATGGAGGGCGGGCTGGTTACTCCTCCCCGGGGCGTCAGGTGTCCACTGTGATTTTTGGAACCATACCCCAGGGATAAGAGGTGATGCTACAGTCCTTCAGTCATCTCCTGTCACGTAGCTGTTCTCTCCACCTGGGGCCCACGGTTCCTCCCCTTGGGAAGAAGCCTCCACTGTGCACCAGAGCTGTGCCTTTGTCTTCCTACCTCCCCCAGCCTCCTTTACTGACCAGGTCTTTTCATCTTGTGGTTCCTGCTCTAGTCCTCAACATTATCTTCAAGAGGGAAATATCATCAGGGTGATGGCATTGCGTGTCACATTGCAGAGGGTGAGAGGGTGGTTCAGAGTACAGGCTGTGGCTGTCGGGGAGGGGAGGGTGAGGCTGGCTGTAAATCTGTAAGCAAAGCACATTTATTTTCTTATTTTGTTTTCTGTGTGTTGTGTGCGTTATGTGTGGGCATGTGCGTCACGGAGGGAGTGTGGAGGTCAGAGGACAGCTTGGAGGAGCTGACTCTCTTCTACTATATGGGGCCTGGGCATGGAACTCTGTGAGGTTTGGCAGCCATCTTGACAGCCCTCAATCCCTTTTTAAAGAGGAGGGTAAGAGCTCTGGAAAGAAAAAAGAAGTTGAAAGGGCCTTAAAACACTACTTAAGTTCCCAGAAGGCATAGTGACCACATGGTTGTCTAGGTTACTCCATTTTTGTCCTCCGTGATAAGGGTACACATGGCAGTGGAGTGTTTTTCTTTCTTTCTTGTGAAATTTTGGTTGATTATTGTTACCGCGGGTGTGTGTACTCCACAGTACATGTATGAAGGGTTAGAAGGTAACTCTGTGGAGTCACTTCTCACCTTTCCACCTTTGTGTGGTTTCCTGAGATTGCACTCAAGTTATCAGGTTTGTGTGGCAAGCACCATCTCACTGACCCATGGGTTGCAATCTTTATTTGTCCTTGCTAAGTTTGAAATCCAAATTATCACTGGCTAGCTTATTAACTGGTATGCCCCTTGCTTTCACTGTTGTGTATGGACAATGTTGTGATTATGGTTGGTTAGTGCATTAACAACGAGTTGGGATTAAAATGATTTTTAGAGTAGTGAGAAAGTGTGTGCCTGCTTTGAAAAGAACCAAAATCAACTCAGAACAATACAGTAGGAAATGGCTGGGCTAGTAAAGTCATTTATTTATAAAGAAATGTTTCTTCTTAAAAGTGGAAACTAGATGGTAATTTTAGTGCCATGTATGGCTAGTACTAGAGATAAGGAGCAGTTAACAAGTTTGTCGGTCAGTCAACATCATGTATATAGCAATATATGTTTATTTAAAATGAGACCACATTTCCTTCATTACAGCTCCTTCATAAACAACGTCTGCTCTTTACTTACACAAGCACGCAGTGAATAATAGTCTTGAAATTCCCCACCAAAGATGCAATTTAGGCCAACACCAAGGTGAGTGTGATTCTCAAGGAGACTGCAGGAGAGACTCCTCACATGTGGAACAGCAGTTCTGATAAAATGACTGGCATACCTAAGCAACCAGGTGAAGAACCAAAGAGGCTCAGTAGAAATTCAAAGAAATGCTTGAATGGGAAGTTTCCATAATAAAACACCAAAAATACACACACCAGCTATTCTGATTCCCGAGGCACTTCTAATAGTGGGTCTAGCCACTTAAGGCCACACTTCTTAACCTCAGCTACAAAAAGATTCTAGACTTAATGTCTAACCCATTCTCTGTCCCCACCACTCCTGACTAAGGTTTTGACTTATTGGTCTGGGATGCAGCCTGGACCTTGGGATTTTTTTCAAGTCCTCGAGTGATGAGAAGCAGCAGCCAAGGCCATGGCCTTTAAATGCCTGTAGCTTTATAGGTTTGGCAACAACCCCATGACCTCTGACAATTTGCTTTTAAGTGCAATGATTCCATTTTAGGTAGCTGGCGAATGGTAATAACTCTTCAGAAAGCACATACCGAAACCTGGATCTTTCTTGGATGAATGGAGTGAGAATTTCTGAGTGGACTTTCAGCATAAATACTTTTTATGTTTATTGTGGCAGTTTTAATGTACAGCCAGAGTTGCAAGTCCCCGCTTTGTAGGTATTTAAACCCTGACACATGATATTATTTCTGTATTAGATGTGTCAGTCCATGTGCTATTGTCAGTAACATAATACCATAAACCAGATGAGCTATAGAATGAAGAGATTTACCTTGCTTCATAGTTCTGTAAGTTCAGGCCCAGGGGTCACATGTGATGATGGTTTTCAACTGCAGACTTCTGAATTGAGCAGGTCATCACATGGCAAGAGAGGATATGCTTACGTACAAGTCTCCTCTGGTCTCTTCCCTTCATGTAAAGCCACCCACACTTGACTTTGGTGGCTCCATGATAATCATCTTACCTGATCTTAATCATTTCCCACAGGCCCTGCCCCCAATCATCCACAGATGAGGTTTCAAATCTCTTGATTCCTATAGTAGTCATCTTTGTGTTACTAGAAGAAAATCTCTGAGCTAGTCAATTTTGGAGGAAATGTATATTTTGGATTGCAGTTTCAGAGGTTAGTGGACCCCCTGGCATCTGGGTCTATAGATTGACAGCTCACTACAACAGAGATCCACCCCCTGGCATCTGGGTCTGTGGAGAGGCAGCTCACAACTACAACAGCAATTCACTCCCTGGTATCTGGGTCTGTGGAGAGACAGCTCACAACTACAACAGCAATTCACCCCCTGGCATTTGGGTCTGTGGAGAGACAGCTCACAATAACAGTCATGCGCGGTAGAGGAAGCTCCTCAACCTCAGGGCAGCTAGAGAGCAAGTCTGGAGAGGAAGACTCTGGTCTCACAGTCTCCTTTGAGGACACATCCTTAATGACTTACAACTTCCTACTTGGCCCCACCTCTTGAAGATCCTGACTTTCCACAAGCATCGAGTTGGGGGTCTTGCCATTTATAAATGGGCCCTGACTCAAGATACAATTTACCAGTACTTCATTACTGGGATTAGCCTTGACATTGCAGGAGGCATAACTCAAACCCTAGCTAAACCACAGTGGTTGGTAATTGAAGAAACAACTTGCGCTATCGTTTAAGTTCTACTCAAGTTAAAACATGTGCTGTATCTTGCTTAATGTTGCATACACCTAGTAAATACAAAGTGTTGGAGAAAGTTAAGAAGCATGACTATTAGTGAGGTGCTTTCAGGAGTAAACATTTTTTTCTCCTGAAGGGAATGTTTAAAAGCTTTAGAAAGAAACAAATGTCTGGAAGTCATTGGTGCCCCTAACCACAGTGTACTGTCCAGGAAGCCAGTTCTTGTATCTCTACTGGGGCAGGAGAGCCCAGCTCTATGAAAATGCTGTATGAAAATGTGAGGGAAACATGAAGACAGTGCCCCACCATATAACCTTCCCTTGTCCAGACCTCTCAAGTATCCATGTTTGTTTTGTTGAAAAAAATCTTGCTACCTAGCTCACTGCCTGCCTTCAAACTCTCAATCCTCCTGCCTCAGCTTCCTACGTACTGGGATTACAGGCGTACTCCACCAGGCCCAGCTTGCAATACTTTTTACCTAGTCATTTCTTTCTGTTGTTTGGTATGCCTTTAAAACAATCTTTTATTTTATTTTATGTATTTGTGTGTGTACCTGAGTATATGTATGTACACCATGCATATGCATGGGCTCAAGGACATCAGAAGAGGGCATTGGGTCCTCTGGTACTGAGAGTTACAGGCAGGCAGTTGTGAGCCATCATGTGAGTGTTAGGAGATCCTAACCTGGTCCTCTGCAAGAGCAGTAAGCACTCTATATAGCCAAATCAACAAAGCTGCACCCAAGGCAACTAACTACCAGAAAGGAAGCAGACAGAGCATGCAACACCCACTGCAAATCTTACAATCTCACAGCTCTTCAGTGCCTTGCCACTGATGCTTTAAGCTAAAATCACGATACTCCACAGTGCTTGACTAAAGTTTGGGAGGTCACAATTGGTGTGGTCTAGCTCAGCAACCCCCAGGGGCTACAAATTCCCCTTGCCCCCAGAGGCCCTCCGCTAAATATAGTTAGATTAAATTCCACCCTTTTAATACATCACAGTGGGTATTAAATGTCAACACACGGACCCAGCCCAGACTGCTGGAATTACCTATGGAACTTACAAAAGTTATTGATGTCTATATCCTGCTCCAGATCATTTAAATCAGGACCTGCAGGGGGTGGGTAGCTATTCATTAAAGTGCTTGTTTGATTAAAGGCTTTTTCATCACCACACAGTAGGCTCTGGGAAGGGTGGGAATCAGGCAAATGAGCCAGGTATGGTGGTCGCAAATGGCTGTACTCTGAGCACACAAAGAACGCAAGAGTCAAGGTCATCTCTGGCTATATATCACCGTGCAGGTTAGTCTGGGCTATATGAGACCCAGTCTCAAACACTAAAACCAAAGCTACAAAAGTGAAGCAAAGATTTAGAAGTCACTTCTTCCTGAACAATGAAAGGCTCCAGCATCTTCCTGAGTCCATCCCCATCACCCCAGCTGCAGAAGAGATCAACACAGCATTGTTCCAAGGCACAGTCATAATTTCCGGCTCTGATGCTTAAGACGCCTCTTTCTTCACACCCAATCAACAAAAGGAAGGGCAACAGAAGCTGGCAAGGAGGCAGGAGTGACACACATTCCTACTCAGGCAGAAAGAATAGCAACTGTTTTCCAAGTTAGAGGACTGACTGGGACGCGCGGAGACTCCATGGAAGGAAAGAGCCGCGTCTCCCAGGCTTTCGACCTGATAAGATGGCCCCGACTGTCCTCTCAAGGCTTTTGTGAGGACGGCCCCCTGGATGCTGATGAGTAAGATGATGTGATGGGACACTGAATTCAATAAATCACAACTATTCTTAGGGCTTGTATCGAATCTGTGCCTTGCTACCCCCTCCCCCAGTCTGCAGCTCTGTTCACAGGACCAGTACAAGTAAACAGTTACTCAAGGACATTTCACCTTCTGACATTTTGTAAGACTATTAGCCCCCAGACCCCGCTCTGTGTGAAATACAACTATTTTTATTAATCCTGCTTAATTTTAACTTCTACAATACTGACACTTCCTAGTCTATGCATTTTGGGGGGAAAACATCCTGATTTCCTTTAAGATTTGTATTTTATGTGTACAAGTGTTTGCCTGCAATGATGTATGCATCCCACATGTGTGCCTGTTGCCTGTGGAGGGCAGAAGAGGGTGCAGAATCCCTTGGAACTGGAGTCATAGGTGGCTGAGTCGTCATGTGGAAGCTGGGAATTGAACCCAGGCCCTCAGCAAGAGCTCTCAACCTCTGAGCCATCTCACCAATCTTGGAGACATCTTGAGAAAATTATGTTATCTTTTGAAGTTTTGCTTTGTGGAGTATTCCCCCACCCTCAAGTTCCTGTCAGAGGTTCCACAGGCGAAGCTCTGTGGGGGAGGGGCAGACGCGGGCTGTATGAAAGTATACCTGAACAATTTTGCTTCTTCATTTTTCGGCATGTTATAAAAACATGTTTTGCAGACTGCAGATGTAGTTCAGTGGTAGGTTGCTTTCTGGGGCTCTGAATTCACCTCCTAGCATAGGAAAGCTTTATGTTATGAGTTTGCCCAACTATATGCTAGTGTAAGTGTTCTAAACACATGGTACACAAGAAGCCAAAACAGCCAGACTTTGGATTACTTTCCATAACTTTCTGTACAATTATTTTCTAAAGGAAATTTGCCATCTTTGATTTAGTTACTCTATCCACACTTTCTTTCTTTCTTTCTTTCTTTCTTTCTTTCTTTCTTTCTTTCTTCCTTCCTTTCTCTCTCTCTCTCTCTCTCTCTCTCTCTCTCTCTCTCTCTCTCTCTCCCTCCCTCCCTTCCTTCCTTCCTTCCTTCCTTCCTTTCTTTTTGTTTTTCAAGACAGGGTTTCTCTGTGTAGCTTTGCACTCTTCCTGGAACTCACTTGGTAGCCCAGACTGGCCTCGAACTCACAGAGTTCCGCCTGGCTCTGCCTCCCAAGTGCTGGGATTAAAGGCGTGCACCACCACCGCCTGGCCCACATTTCATTTAAAAAAAAAATCATTTGATTTTTATATGTATGGATGTTTTTACCTGTATGTATGTCAGTGCAACACATGTATGCCTGGGACCCAGAGAAACCAGGCGTCATAGCCGTTGGAATTGGAGTTATAAATGGCTATGTTGTCACTGGGTGCTGGGAATGAAACCTGGGTCCCCTGGAAGAGCATCCAGTGCTCTTAACTGCTGAGCCATCTCTTCAGCCCAAAGTATGGGGAGTGAGTGATAGGATGTTATGTATCCCAAACAGCCCCCAGGCGCTGGGATCATAGGAGAGTGCCTTTGTACCTGATTCACCCTTTGCAGTCATTTTCTAATGAAATCACGCTGAGTTCATGGAATCACAATTCAGGATGGTGATAAAACTTTATATCTGTAGGGTTTCCAGACTCAGCAGTTAAAAATACAGGACACCGAGTTTCATTTGTGTTTCAAGTAAGTAATAAAATGTTAGTATAAGTATGTAGCACGTGGTATCTGACAACCTTGATATTGGGATGGGGATGACGTATGGGCCTTCTGTGGAGAAGTGGGACTTTTTGTTTCTTGCACACACACAATATTTGATCTTATGCTTTGTTTGGTACAGCATAATCATTGGCTGAACAGATGGGATGCTGTATGGACAGCCAATGCGTGCTGAGTGATGATTGATTTAAGATTCCAGCTTCTTTAGAGTCACTTACTCCATTTGATCACTGCCAAAATAGTACATGCAGCTAAATGCCCCCCCCCCCCTTCTCAGAGGATATATAGCAATGTCTGGATGTATTTTTGGCTGTGACAGTGAGCAGGACTATTATTGGCATCTAGTTGGTTGAGGCCATGGATGCCGCTAAATATCCTGTGATGGACAGGGGAGCTTATTACAACAGTGTGTCATCTGGTCTAAATGTCCACAGAGTTAAGGCTGAGAAACCTTGGTCTAGACTGGTGTACACAGTATTTAGTCACCATTCTATTAAATGATTCCAGGACTCTTGTTATCTCATTCTTCAAGATGTCAAATGGAGAGAGAGAGAGAGAGAGAGAGAGAGAGAGAGAGAGAGAGAGAGAGAGAGAATACTATCCTTTACACTGAACAAGACTTGATGGCAGAAATCAATATACTCCTTCAGTCTCTTACAAGGGAAGTATAGAAAAAGTGCCAGTTCTCACTGCAGCATGGCCTAGTGATGAAGAGTTTGTTCTGGAACTATAAAATCCAGGTGATTGTGTCACATAACCCCCGCTTCCTTTAGCACTGGCGCTATCTGGGACTCATTTATAAACACTAGTTGGAGATGACAGTATGTGCCTATCATTTTGTCTAGTACCAGGACTGCTCTGGTGCTTGTACTAGAAGGAAGCTGATTGCTAAACTCAATTGTCACAATAAATTGAACAATATTTTATGTTTTTATTATGCTCACCTGTAATTGTCTATAACATTTTTACAGACCTATATTTGTATTAAAGATCTCATTAATTTTCACAGTGCTCATGGAAGCAAAGAGGGGATGGATTACAACATTCTTACTTTAAGAGGCAAGAATTAAACCTGCCTGGAGTTACTTTAAAAAGCTAGGAGTGAAGTGGTGGTTTTGATAGGGGTATCATATCTGCCATCCTGGGCAGCACTCTGTAGATGCCATCTATTCAGCGGACCCTTGTTAGTGAGGTGTCTCAGTTACATTTCTATTGTCCTGACAAAACGCCATGACCAAGGCAGCTTGTAAAAGAAAGCTTCTCATTGAGGGCTTACAATGAAAGGGGGTGGGAGTCCATGACCATAGTGGCAGGAGCCAGGCAGAGGGCAGGCAGTCACGGTGCTGGGGTAGTAGCTGAGGGCTCACTCATTCACAGACAGGAAGCAGAGAGGGAGAAGGAGAGGGAGAGAATCATTGCTAACCAGGAATAGCACGGGCGTACCCCAGTGATGCACTTCCTACAAGAAGATCACACCTCCTAATCCTTTCCAAACAGTCCCACCAACTGAGACCAATTCAAACATATGAGTCCATGGGGGCCATTCCCATTCAAACCATCACACCCGTCATAAATGTCTAATTTGAGAATCCCTTTAAAATATACATGTGAGATTGACAAGGTTGCTAATTAGGGAGGGATAACGTTTCCATTCTTTGTATTTATCCTTTTCATGCCAAATTGCAGCACAGAGAAATAAAAACAGAAAAGAGAATAATGTTATGGTTTAGCAACTATTTACTAAGGGATATTCGGTGTCAATTCATTTGCTAGATACCCCAAAAGATCAGAGATAATATATAACCATCATATGGCATTTAATATGTAGGGAAGGGGATTTTGTGTATAAGGAGAAATTGGCCTACATCCTTCATCTACCCAAGTATGGTCAAAGAATTCCAGTTTTTCTTGACCAATAGAAGATGTCAAGCACCAGCGAAGCCAGGAATCTTAGGCGGAGGCACAAGAATGGACTCAGAGGGCAGATTTTTCACATATCTACTCCTTAGGGCAAATACTTGGAAGGAGCCTTGTCATAGGCAGCTGGTTCTCCACCCACAGCATTGGTTTTGAACCCAGGTTGTAGGTTGGCCAGACGTATTTAAAGGGATGAGGAGGCTGTTAAGCCTTGCTCTTGCTGCTCAGGCTGTGTGGCTCTGGATTCTTCCACAGAGACACATTTCCATGGCTACACACTGAAGCCTCCTGGATTGTGGAGCATGGTGTGAAGTTTGAATACCATCTAGTAAGTGGTGGCTACTACTTACAGGTCAATGGGATAAAACTCTATTTTCTACTTAGATAATTAATCGTTAGAAATGATCAACTTTGAAGTAGTGAAGTGTCTCAGTATTTGTTCTTTGTTTTATTTTAGCTACGACAGACTGACTAGGTGGTGATTCATTTTTGTTAGCTGATGCAGAAATATCTATGCTAGCCCATGTACTTGAGAAACCTAAACATTAATGTTTCTTATCATGATTTTGATAAGAAATGGTGTTAGGATTCTTTTCTCTCTTAAAGAGATTTATTATTTATATGATTGCTTGCCTTCCTGCATGCAGGTGCTCTGTGCAGCCAGAAGGGGGCACCAGATCCCTTGGAGCTGGAATTACAGGTGGTTGTTGGTTGCAAAGTGGGGTGCTGGGAACTGAACTAGTGTCCTTTCTAAGAACAGCAGGCACTCTGAACTGCTGTGCTAGCTCTCCAACCTCCCGCTAAGGTTCTTTGGCACTCAGCGGTCTAGAAAGGGAGCATTTCACCTCTATTAAATATTTTTTGGTATAAAGAGTGACTTAAAGACTCTACTAGTAAACGTAATTTGAAACGATGTTGACTCTGAAGTATCCCTTATGACACACAATTCAGAATTTACTTTAAATGCTGTGGGTTCTCTAGATGACCTCCCCACCCAATTTATTTACAGCTATGTTAAGTATAGTGTCTTTACATGTGCTTTATCTAAGAACTATTTCTTGAAATTGAAGTGGAAATACTTTTATATTCCTTCCTTTCCACATGCTATGCATCACCCCAAAATTACATACAGAAATCCCGTTTGGTTTTTATTTTTATTTTTTCTACAAAAAACATTTCAAAGATCCAGGGAAAAAAAGGAAAAACCTAAACTAACCCCGTATTGACCTTGACACACTAGTAACTGTCTGCAGACTTTAATTCATCTTTATCTGTGTGTGTATGTGTGTGTGTGTACACACGTGTGCACGAGGGTGGGGTGGGGGTGGATTTTACAGTCTGGATTCCTTCACCTACCATACAGCAGTGCTTACTCTGACCTGGAAGCACTGCAAGAGGCCAGTGGCATAGGTCAGACAACAGCAAGCCTTTTATGCGCAAGCTGATGTAAATACCCAGCGGGGCTACTATGACTCTCAGGCACTCCCTTGCTCTTGTTTGACACTCCAAACTGAGCTGCCGGTTGTCCCTTAGAAGCGACTCGCAACAAAGGCACCCTTTCTTAATCTCCCTGGGAAGTGCAGTAGCATAGTGTCCTCGGGTGAAGGGGCCAGAGATGCAGGAGAGGACAAGACCTTCAGTGCCTGCACAGGAGCAGGCAGCATTTTTTGAGTCCGTTTTCCCAATGTATTTATTTGAGGGCAGAGCACGCTAAGTTCTCAGCGTCTGACGTGAAAACGGGTCTCCAGGGCTTAGGGAAAGCGGCCATTTGATTCACCTTGAGTGCTTGTTAACCAGGTTTCAGTAAGCGTTTCAGATTCCGTAGGTCTAGGTGTGGTAGTGAATGTGCCGTTCTAATGAATTCTCGGGTGATGAGGTTGCGAGTCCAGAGATTTCAGGGAGCCAAGTGACTAACAACAGCATCACCATCCAACCTGACCAGCAGCAGGGGAAATGCACGGTGGTGAGCGACGGCGGTCCTGACGTCTTCCGCCACCACCTCCATGCTCCGTCGCCGGCGATGGGTCAGGACAGGCAAGCAGCGGGAGCGGTGCCGGCGCTTTAGGAACGGGAACTCCTCTTCCAACTTCCGCCCCTGGGGAAAAGCAGAAGCCGTCAGCCCCAGGAGAGCTGCTCTCCAGTTCGCAGCCTTTAGGTTCTGGCTCGGGAGTCAGCCAGTCCTCCCGGCGATCGAGGGCCAGCGCAGCGGCACCCACCCTGTAGCCCGGCGGAGGCAGGTGAGGGCGGGGACCCGGGCCTGGTGGGGGAGGCGGCTGGGTTGAGTCCCACCGGATCGCGGACTATTCCTCGCCAGCGGCCCCGCAGGGCGGAAGATGGCTGCCCCGGAGAGCGGCGGACAGTCACGTGTCACGCAGGCCCGGGCCGCCGCTGGTCCCCACCCCCCCCCCCCCCCCGGCCCCAGACCAGACCCTGCGGGCAGCGCACCCAGGGCGAGCTCTGTCCCCGCAGCACGCGCCGGCGGGCCCAGAAGGCCGGGTGCCGGGAAGGCTGCTGTTCCTGCCGCGCGACCCGGGTCCCGGTACCGGGTTCGGCCGTGCGAGCCGGAGGAAATCTGCGGGCGACCCGCACCCCCGTGGGGCCATTGGGCATGCGCAGTGCTCCAGCTCTGGTGCGGCGCTCTCCAGGTTTTCGCCGCAGCTCCGAGCGGCGGCGGGAGGTGGGGCCCGGCCGGACTGGGCGGCCCGGTGCTCCGAGACTGTTAGGAGACCTCCTGGGCCTCCGAGCTGCCTGGCGCTGCAGGATTTAGGAAGCTGGCAGACCCCGATTTTCTGGGAAGAGGGGGGTGTAAGGATTAGAGCTTTGGGAAATGTTCCCAAGAGTTTGAAGACCATCCATTTTAAATGATCAATTACAGTCACAGGTGTCGCAGCTCTAGGGCTTGGTGGGGAAGAAAATCCCAGTGTCGTTCGTGTCCCCGATGGTGGTTTCTCGAAGGCTGTTTGAGTCCCCAGCTCTCTGGCCGGCTCTAGCCGCACACATCTCAAGCTGACCCCTAATTGGGCTTCCCATCCCGAAGGATGAAACCCACCATCTGGGCCCTTCTCGTCTTCGGAGGAAGCGCCCCCTCTCTCTCCGGTTCTCGTTTCTTGATAAGGAAAAGGACTCACCATCCCCCCCCCCCCCCCCCCGAGCACACCCCACGGCTCGCTGTCCTGCGAGACTCCGCTGGGTCCCCCGGTCGTGCGTCCACGGTCCCCGCCCCCCGGCCGCCGGGAACACCCGGAGGAACGGACCGGCGTCGCGCGGGAAGCCGACCCGGCTCCGCCGCGGACTGGGCATGCTCGGCAGCCGGAGGCTCCAAGTCAGAAGCCTCCTCGCCAGCTCCGCAGCGGCCGGGGCAGCGGCGGCGGGCTGCCGGCTGGACAGGAGCGGGGAGGGCCGGTCCGGTCGGGCTGCTCGTCCGGGGAGCTGAGCACTTGGGCGGGAGAGCGCGATCCGTTGCAGAGCCCGCACGCCGCTGTGCCCCGGATTTCGTTCCGCGGCGGGGAGCTCGGCGCGTGGAAAGAATCCCGGCGGCTGCGACGACCCGCGTGCAAGTGAGTCGCGGGGCGGGGGCGGAGGGCCGGCCTCCGGGTCGCGGGCGGCTGGCTCTGACCCGAGCCTCGCGGGCCGGGCCTGACCTCGGCGGACGGCAGGCGGGCAGCCGGGGCGAGGGGGCGTGAGCGCAGCCCGCGCCGTGTCGCGCGCGTACCTGGCGGGCGGTCCCCCGCGCGGCCGCTCGTGGGGGTGGGCGCGGGGGAGCGCTCTGGCGGCCGCGATCCCGGCTCCGAGGGGGCGGGCCGCCGGCGGGGCTCCCCCGCCAACTTGGGCGGGGAAGAAGGCGGAGGCGTCAGTGGGCACCTTTCCGAGGTGCTGCGTGCGGGCGCTGGAAGGCTGCCTGGTGTCACATTGGGGCGAGCGGACGGTGGCGGGGCCCGAGCGCCCAGGGCCGAGGACCTTTCCAGCGGCAGCCAGCCGGAGGTCCCGCAGTATTCAGGGGTGGACCCCCAAATCTCAGCCCCACCCCCACAGCCCCGGCGGCGGAGTGACAGTTGGTACCTCCTGGTCTGATCGCAGCCGGCTAGGCGCCCGCGGCTTTGGGATTCCCTTGAGCACGGCCCCTCGATGACCCCCAACGACATAACAGGTGGGACCCCCCTTTTCGGAGGAGCGAGCCCCTCCTTCCCAGGCGGCGTAACAGCCCCCGGTTCGCGGCTGCTCTGAGACCCCGTGTGGCCCCGCCGCGTGGGGGTGTTATAATGGGCAAGGCCTGCAGGGGCGTCCCTGGAGCTCTGGTCGCGGTTCGCTTAGCGAATGAGGGGTCTGTGTGGTCGTAGGCGACTTGTCAAGGGCACATCAGCGGCAGCAGTTGCTACCTCTGCCCGCGTCTTAACCCACACTCCGGCTCTCTTCCTTCGGTGGTCCCGGTGGTGCCCTGGTCCAGCTAACGGATTCATCCTGGCACGTTCTGGTTAACGCTTGATCGCTTTTGACTGTCGTGAGTAACAGTCGGGGTGAAGGATGCTGTGGTCCTGGGGAGCTGAGAGAATCCGGGCAGGTGCTTCTCGGATGTTTCATTTCACCTTCAGACAGGACAGAGTTCAGCGGTGCACACTTACACAAAGACAGAAGGCTGGTTTCTGACGGGAAGTTTATTTTCTGTGTTCTGAGGCCTGCCTACTGTCATAGCTCACCCGAAATTTACCGTCTTCAGATTGGGGATGTTTCTGGTTGGCTGTCTGGTTGTGGAATTGGTGAATGCCTGTCTCGCTGTGCTGTCAACTCCCCGTGCCTTCTGGCCTGGGGCGGGGGTGGGGGTGGGGGTTGAACATCAGCAGGGGAGGAGGTTGAGAGAGCAGAAAAGAGTGGGTCTGATGAGGTAGGGTCCCTGTGGAAGTTGCCTTGGGTTTGGGAGGCAGTTTGGGTCTGTGAGGCAGGGGAGAGGATGTCCGGGTGTTTCATTGGTCAGTGATAGGTGTCCAAGGAAGAAGCCAGCCGGGGTTGGGTGACGATGTGGTCAGTTTGTGTGTGTGTGTGTGTTTTTAAAGGGAAGCCCAGGGATGTTTGGTGATTCAGCAGGTGGCAGGTTTCCAGCTCTGAAGCCTTGCCTTGGAGGAGCAAGCAGGCAAGGAGGCTGCAGAGCCTGTGCCCGCTGCTGGCCGTGCCTAGCTGTGGGGAAACCTCCAGGAGCGGGCTTCTTATGCACAACAAATCTCTTTCCTGGTCTGCTTGCTGTTTCCTTCTGGATGCCCTGATCCTTTAGGTTTCCTTGGTGATCCTCTTAAACTATAGAGCACATTTGAAAGCCTCTCCATCACAAACCTGCTGGGTAGCAGGAGGTGGCCATCACTACCTTGCAGTTTAGGTGGTTCTACAGAGTGAGACCCCCCCTTCTGTCTCTGCTGCGGAGACCAGCCATTTTTATTGTTAGTAAATAGATACTTTTCAGCCACTTGTCACTGACATTGAACTACTTCATTTATCAGAGAACTTAAAAAAAAACCTACTAATTCAAGATATTGATTATATTATTAAAGGCACACATTTGTTTAAAGTATCGTACACACTGGAGAACTCCAGAGTCTTGCATAATGTCTGATCTGTCTGTAGTACTCAGGAAGTGCTTATTCATATTTAAGAACATTTTTCATAATAGAAGAGCATCAGTCTACCATATTCCTCATCATTTTTGTCTGTAAATGGGATTCTCTCCTGTTACCAATTTTAGAATAAAGAGTGCACAACAATGCCTATGAATTATATATGTTGGACACTTAAAGACCTATGTGATTTCCCAAGATGCAATTGCCTTGTGTTGACCATAAACATCAGTTTTATGTCAAGAACTCAATACTTGTTCACATTTTCATTTTCAACTTGTGGCAGGTACTTCTCTAGAGTTAGAATAAAGGGTATTTTTTTGGGATCGCTCATAAAAACATGAAGGAGGACTCTTAATACTAGTAGCTGCCAGCTGTTTTTAACTGTGAGTTCCCTAACTTTGTGTCCTCCAGTGATAAGCGCTGCTGTAGAAAAGACGAAATCTGCTCAAGTGCTGAGGAAACAGTTCTGTGGGGACAGGACAGATTAGAAGTGGCTGTGTCTTTGCCTGTTTTGGATGGCACTACTCTTATTTATTTATTTATTTATTTGTTTGTTTGTTTATTTATTTATTAATATAAGAACTTGTTGCTATGCTTGGTTTTTAAAGATTTGGGCTTGTTGGTTAGAAGTCTTCATCGGGAATATAAAGGCAAGAAAGAGAGAGAAAGAGAGAGATTGGATACAGATGCTTACCTATCATTCCCTTCTACATCCCAGGAGCTGTCCCGCCAAGTTTGTCGTCACCTTAGTTAGGGTACCTGATAAAAACCATCATAGTTGGATCAGTTCAGTGTGGTGTGAGGACGGGAACGAATGAAGGGCAGGCCCTGTGGGCAAGGGGAAGGTTTGGTTTTGTGACTGTGGCTGGAACTTCTGGTTTCAGTCAAACCAAATTGAATGGCTGGTGAAGAGATGTGGCTCAGTGTCTGCTAGGAAGCTCTGTCCCCCTCAGAGTCTTGTCTCAACATATAAACACACCGCTGTAGACAGGGAAATATTGACACACACACACACACACACACACACACACACACACACACACAGACAGAGAGAGAGAGAGAGAGAGAGAGAGAGAGAGAGAGAGAGAGAGAGAGATATCTACAGATAGAGACCTGCAGGCAGGGAAGGGAGACAGATAACATGTAGACAGATAACATCTTGCCAAAAGCCAAGATGAACCTCAGTTTCTTTTTAATCTGTCAAAGGGAAAACTGGGCCTCAATGGAATGCTGGAGTCCAAGGGTTTGAATTACCCCATGCTTGTATTTGAGCAAGAATTCCTTCCTCTGTCAGTGGCCGGCTAGACATCCTTTAATGATCCAAGGTGATTTTTCCCTTCTTAAATGTGGTTATTTCTTGTCATCTCCGCCCCTCTCTACTGCCTCTGCTGCCAGAGCAGTTGACACTCATGTATTTGTGTGTGTGTGTGTGTATTTGTTAAAGATGTGTTACTTGATTTGTTGTCTTCAATTTGTATAAATGGTGCTGAGGCTGTGGATCAGTGGTAGAGCGCGTAAGCGTGCACAGGGTCCTAGGCTCCATCTGGAGTATGGCAAAAGGAAAGCATGTCAAACCTCCGAAAACATTTATCTTGGAAACATTCCAACATTTCATGAGAGTTGACCGAATTTCTTTTAGTGTTTTATTAGGTAGTTTAGTATGAGTGTGGGCTTAGCTTGTATGTATGCACCCATACATACACATGTACTGTCTTAGGGTTTCTATTGCTGTGAAGAGACACCATGACCATGGCAACTCTTAGAAAGGAAACATTTAACTGGGTGGCTTACAACTTCAGAGGTTTATTCCACTATCATCATGGTGGGACATGGTGCCATGCAGGGAGACGTGGTGCTTGAGAAGGAGCTGAAAGTGGAGAAGGAGCTACATCTTGACCCCACAGGCAGCAGGAAGTGAACTATCTCACTGGGTGTAGCTTGAGCATAGGAGACCTCAAAGCCCACCCCCACAGTGACACACTTCTTCCAACAGGGCCACACCTCCTGATAATGCCCCTCCCTATGAGCTTATGGGGGCCAGTTACATTCAAATGACCACATATACTCATATGTTTATATGCATGTGTGTGTGTGTGCTTGTGTGCTAGTGGTAGGTGCTTAACTCATCTTGATCTGTGACAACAGGTACAACTGAATGAAATGCTGACTGCATTCTCTTATTGATCTCTGTGAGAGGATCTCTAGGGGTAGTGGTTTTGGAAGCATGCTCCCTGCTCGTGATGCAGATTTGAGACCACCTGAATCAGAAACCCCGGGGCAAAAGCTGCTAATCTGTGTTTTAATGTGCCTAACCTGGAGATTCAAGGGAGTGTTTGAGAACCGATGCTGCAGGGGTCTGCATCCAGGACCCTGCCCTGGGAGGCTGAGAAGTAAAGTACCAGTGTGTGCTCAATTACTTTCAGAGCTGCTGAGCTGGTGTCCACTTCCAAGCTGGTTACAGGGATGCTACCCTGCATCCTTATTAGTGTTGGACATTAACCAGCTCTATAATTTACCAGTGTTTTGTGGCTAGATAATGAGCTCTCATTGTTTTAATGTGAATTTATGTGATTTTTAATGAATTGGAGGCGTTCCTTATACTATTTAGTTGTTACATAGTTTCTTGAACCAATTGCCCGTTTGATCTTCTGTTCCTCCCCGCCTAATCTTTCCCCTCCCCCACATTTGTCCTTCTTTCCCTCCTTCCGTTTTGTGAGGCAGTCTTTCTAAAGTATCGATTAAACCATGCATCCTTTCATAATTTTGGTGAGGCAGTTTTGATCGTATATCATGTTTCCGAATACACAGGAGACTTTGTTGACTTATCAAGAGTTATAATTTATGTAGATAAATCAATTTAAAATGTGTACTTTACTTTTGACAATGTAGCTATCTTGAAACTACCACAGTGAAGATACTGAACATTTCTGTCACCTCCAAACTTTCCTTGGGCCCATTTTTTAGTCAGACATTTCCTGTTACATCCAGACTTGTGTAATCACTATAGCTCGCCTTTCTAGAGTTTTGTATAAATGTCCACACTGGATGGTACTTGATTGTGTTTGGTTCCTGTCACTAAACATACTGGCTTATAATTTTTTACAAAATTGTGTCACGGTATTTAAAATATCTTCTTTTGAACTATGCCAGAAGATACAGAACATAAGCCTTCCAGGCAATAATTTTTGCATAATTCAATAGTGTGATGTTCATGTTGGACAAGCATCAACATGACCCCTCTCTAGAATGTCATCACTCTAAACCAAACCCTGTTCCCCTTAAGCTCACCCTACTAATTTCGAGATGCCTCACAGGGTCTGGTATTTTGTTCTTAGTTCTTTTCCAGTCTTCTGTTTCTGGGCCATACCCTTATTTCTTCCTTAGAGCTTTGCACCATGTTTGACATGGTGGGACTGGACTCTCTTGCTCTCAGATGTTGGCTTGATCTTTGCTCTTCCAAATACATTTTGGAATGCTTTTTAAGTTCTCAATAGAGTCTAGGAACTGTGATTGGCTTTGCTTGGTTACAGTGTCATGGAGGGAATTGACATCATTTCTGTTTTGATATTTGGATACTATTTGGATGCTATCATGGTCATTGCCATCCCATCTTTAAGAAATAACTTTTAATAAATCAAGTTTCCAATTTTCTCCTTTATGGTAACATGTTTTCTCACTATGGTGCTAGAGCTTCAGTTCAGGGCTGTATACATGCTAAACACATGCTGTGCTACTGAGCTGTACTTCCAGCCAATGGGAACTTTTTTAGGTCGTATGTTTGGGCAGAGTTGAAGTTTGGATGTTGTATTATTAACAGTTGTTTTTCTGTTGTGACCAAACACCCGAGAGAAGCAATTTAAGAGCAGAGACATAATTGCATTCATGGTCCCTAAGCATCCCTAAGTCTGTGGTTATGTGGCCTCATGGAGGCAGCATGTAGAGGAAACTCTCATCATGGTGGGTAACAGAGAGCTCTCAGGATGGGTTCAGGGACAAGATACCCCAAGGACTGCCTGGTGGCCTACTTTTTCCAGCTGAGGACAGTCACCCAAAGTTTTCAAAAGCTTCCATAATAGCTCTGCCAGCAGGGGACCTAGCCTTTCACAATGTGCCTGGGGCAGATATTACATATTAAGCCACAATTGTTCCTACCTCCTGGTGTAGACAGAGTAAGGGCTTTGGGGACAGGTCTTTAACAGTCTCTTCACTTTTCCGAGGCTTGAGTGACACTGGTCAATCTTTTCCTCCTCTCTGTTTCACTGCCCCAAGCTCCTCCTTCCTCAAGCCTGTATTATAAGCAAAGCGCACCTCCTCTGTGAGGCTCTGGAGGTACCCCGAGTGTAGGTCTGGACACAGAGTTGTTACTCAGGGAGTGCTGAGGTCATAGCCCACCTAACACTGGCTTTAATAGTAAACTTCAGACTTTCACCTGCTTCTCAGGGTTTATGACAAAGAAGTGTCAGGAAAGCAAAGTGAAGGAGCCAGCCAATTAGTGTGTGGCACTCCAGATCTATGCCTGGGCCTCTGCCTACTTTTGCAGACAGTATGGATACTTCTAAGGAATTTTATAGTTGAGTGGGGAGGAGTATACAACTAATATACAAGTAACAATTAGAGGAGTCTTTGTGACAGATGGTATATAATTAGGGTTAAATGCTACAGTGCCAGGGGAGTTAAGGGAAGAGAGAAATCGGCTCCTGGAGTTGTCAGTCCAATTGGGTGGCATTTGAATAGGGAGGAGAGAAGAGGAAGGTGAAAACCAGTGTAATTAACATTTCTGTTGGGAACCCCGAGGACCTGGTCTTGAATCTCATGGTAATGGATGTGGCATCTGGAATTTTAAAAAATATTAATATGTTTTATATTTACATATTCTCTCTCTCTCTCTCTCTCTCTCTCTCTCTTTCTCTCTCTCTCTGTGTGTGTGTGTGTGTGTGTGTGTGTGTGTGTGTGTGTGTGTGTGTGTGTGTGTGTGTGTGTGTGTGTGTGTGTGTGTGTTCGCATGCACATGTATCTCAGTGCATATATGGAGGTCGGGAGACAACTTGCAGAAGTTGGCCACCCACCATGTAGTTCCTGGGAAATGAGCCCAGACTGTGAGGCTTAGTGACAAGGGCCTTGCCTGCTGAACCATCTTGCCTATTCCCATGTCTGGATTCAGGTGTCTTAAAAATCATTGTTCTGTTAAGTAGCGATAGGTGACTGGTGTATGCATAGATAACTAGTAGCTCTCTGATTACTTGGGTTTGTCTCTAGGCCTCACCGTGTATGGGCTGTATGCTGGCGGCAGGTTCTGTGGACCAGCTGTGCTGCAGGCTGCATGTTCTTGGGTGGACATAAGAACAGCAGCTACTGTCCAGAGTTGTTGAGTCAGTGCGAAAGATGTGAGCTAACATTTGTAAGGCACCGAGTGTATGTTACAAAGTGTGTCAGTTAGCTCTGTCACTGTGACAAAGTCCCTGAGAATGGGGTATCTCTTAGTGTCCCCCCCCACCTTTTCTTCTCCTGAGATAGGTTAGCCTCAAACTGATGATCCAGCCTCCTACCCCGCTGTGCTGTGACAATTACCTTTTAAGGAATAAAGATTTATTTTGGCTCATTGGCTTTTGTTCCAGTTCATGGTCATCTGACTTGAGGAGAGGTTGTGTATCATGGTCATGTCACTGGCATCTTGATGTCACCTCCCTTCAGTTCCCTGGTGATTTCTGAAGAATTAAGATGAGACACACAGAGTGTAATATAGAATACAGGCAGAGTTTATTACTAATTTTTATGAGTATGTTTATTACATGATACAGAAGGTAGGCAGAGTCAAACAGACGTGCTCTGTGAGAGTGCATAGTGAACTAAAGGGCCTTTGTGTTGATTGACATGCTAAGCCTGCTTTTTACTCTTTTTACTAAAGCATCTGTAACACGTGGTTTCCTTAGGGGTGCTCTCCTGTCCAGGTGATTGGCAGGCCCGTTTGTATTGAGTTTTACAGAGAGTGCCGTGGTGTGTCCAAAGTTTGGGACGTCTGGGACTAGGTTTAGATAGCTATCAGTTCATGACCTTCTGGGAAGTTTAGGATGTGACCTCTCCTTCCAAGGTCAGAGATGTAACTCAGTTTCTTTCCTTTAGGTGTTAATTAAGAGCTTGCAGCTCTGGTACCTTTTTGTACCTGAATTGATCAAGAAAGGAGGGTCCAGCCCTGATATCCATCAAGTCTGCTGATTTCTGTCTATATAACAGTGGGAATTCATAAAAAAGAAAGCCGCTCACCTCACAGCAGCCAGGATGGGAGAGAGGGAGGAAAAGGCCAGGGTCCTCAGATCCCGTCTCAGGGCATGTCTCCCATGACCTAACTTCCTTCTACTGGGCCACAGCTCTTAAAAGATCTCACTACTTTCCAATAGCATCATAGTCTGGGACCAAACCTTCACACATGGGCATTTGGGGGATACCGGAGAGCCAAACTGTAGTACCAGTTCAGAACTGTAAATATTAGCGGCTGTTCTCCCCACTTTTGTTGATTTTCCCACAGTCTTTCTTTGTTTCTTTTGAGGTGTGGGAGGCAGGCTCGATGCTCCAGAGTTGGTTGGCATTTGTCCAGAAGGATCTGGTGGGAGGCTGTACAGTCCAGTAGCGTGGGCTTTCTTCATGGTATTGGATTGTCAAGGCATGGTCACGTTGTAGACAGAACAATTAAGTGCCTGAGACGTGGCTGAGTCAGGTGTAGTGTTTGGTGTTCTGAATGTCTTCCCTGAGCCCTGGAATGGAGTGGGTAGAAAGAAATACAGTGGTGAGCACACAGGAAGCGAGTCACATTTTGCTGCTTTTCTAGTTCTGATTAGATGTTTTGGCAGAGCTACAGTAATCCAGGGATTCATGGAGGGCTGATCCCAAACCACCCTGTGTCTGCCCTGACCCTATGATGTGAATGTTACCATTCCCTTTTTGAGTGAGGCATGAAAAATTTCCCTGAGAAAATAGGAGGAACAGTGCCCTGAAGGATTTCATGATTGGGACTCTTGCCAGTTGGCAAAAACAAAAACAAAAACAAAAACAAAACAGTGGGTGCTGTTGGTGAGGAGCCAGCGTAATTATGTCAGGTTGTGATACACAGGTGGGTCCAAGCTGGGTATTTCCGAGACCTTGTGACCTTGGGTGTTCCTCTGCCTGAGCTAGTGGGCCCCAAGTTACAGTTTGCATCAGTTTCACCACCACGCCTGCTTGCTGGGCCCAACCCCCAGAGTTTCTGAGGAAGGTAGCTTGGGGGCAGGTGGCAGCCAACAGTGTGTTTGCATGTTCGTTACTTCCCAGGTGCTGCTACCATTGATCTGGGGACATGCTTTGGGAACCACCACCCGAAGCTGTGTTGCAGCAGCCTGGAACCAGTTGCTTCTACCTCACTAGAAGGTGTCCATTTGGGATGGCAAAGCAGTGCCCCTGCTCAGCACTGTTTGTGACAGAGCTAAGAGCAGTGGCAGACTGGGGGTCAGCAACACCTAACGACCTAAGGTTCCTCAGAGCATGAAGTGCCACCCAGCAGCCTGTCTCAGGAAGATGGCATCATTTGTTTTCCGTCCTCACTTCCACATGCCCAGATTAGGGGGCTGCTTTCTGTCCACCACTTTTAGCCCCCTGGGAAAGCGAAGCACAGATGATTCAAGATTCCTAGCCTGGCAGTGGAGAGATAGAAGGTGGTCTCGTTTACTGATTTAACTGTGATGGCAAAGTGTTTGTGGGAAGAAAGCGCTTGGTGCCTTGCAGAGAGAGCAGGTAAGAGGGCTACCAACCACATGAGCGCACTGATACTAATGAGTCCTTTAGCTGTAAACAGCTGTAGTATCATAGTGGGTTTGCTGCTTTGCACTGACACTCCGTTTCCCCATGCGAGCAGGGTTGTAGCTAAAACTGGAAGGAGCAGTTTCTAGCCTAGAACAGGTTTTGTGAGAGAGACATGTCCTCAGGTAGTATCATTACCATATATAGTGAGGCCAGGTCACAGCTGAGCACCGGGACAGTGGTCGCTTGCTGCGGCTTCCCGGCAAAGGGGATGGCAGCTTGCTGTGGGTGGAACATAAACGGTCCTTGGGGTGGGGGGCAGGGGGAGTCTAGGAAGGTGGGAATCTATTAGTCGTGGTCATTGGCAAGAAGGACTGGTGACCATGACTGTGCTCTGAAGCCACCCAGAGAGTCACAGGAACATTGCCAGTTCAGATCTTTGTCTTTCAAGATACAGCCAGACCGGTTCTTAAGCTGTAAACCTAGGAAGGATGGATGACTTGCTTTCCAGTTTGGGTCGTAGTGCTGAATTCTACTTTCAGAGGCTGTGTTTTCCCCCTCTCTTATTTCTGCCTCCTCCTCCTCCTGAAGTGTCCTTACAAATGAGGGCAGGCTGAGCCTGTGTGCAGGCCAAGTGCCTGAGGAACCTTGGGCCTCTGCTCATGTGTTTGGAAGGGGAAATTTGGAACAGCTGACTGCTGGCCAGCTAGTCCCCAGACATCATAGCTCGCTCCCAAGATTGGGGCATGCCTGAACAGTGCAGCTCATGTGTTTACTTCAGCAGTTGTTTGGTATTCCTTTGATAGTGAAACTGTTTATTTGAGTACTGTTTTCTGTGACCCGTTTTGCTTTGTTCATGCCCAAGCCACTTGACGGAAACAGCAGTTAGAGGTCTATTTCCCAGCTGTTGAAGGCTTGCTTTTTGTAAGGGAGTTATCCAAGGCCTCTGCAGGGAACACCTATGGCTGTCAGCCAAAGCCAGGCTTCCCCAGGATACCTGAGACGAAGGAGGGCAGGTGAGGGCGTGCTGGCAGAGGTGCCTGGCTTCTGGGTGGCAGAAGAAGGTGATGTTAAGAGTCTATGTTAGAGGAAGGTGTGCTGTCCTTTCCTCTCAGGAGAGCTGTCCTGTTTGTTCAGTGGTCCAGAGACACTTGGAGTGAGACCTGATGCTGTTGCACTAGATGGCCTCTGTTTTTCTGTCCTCCGGTCTCTGACCACGTTACCCCTTCCTTGTGATTTTACCCTTGCTTGTCTCTGTTATCAGCCCTCCGCTTCCACCTTGCAATCTCTGGGGCCCGCACAGCAGGCCACCAGGAGAAGGCCCTGGGTCTTAAGCGAAGCCTTGGTAGATGGCCTAAGTCTCTGACACTGCAGCTTTAGCTAGTGTGACTTGTACAGGTGTAGACAGAACAGCCTAGGTCGTGTGGAGTTTCTAGGTTATGGGCACAGGTCCTAATTGAGGAAGCAAACAGGCGACACATTAGGAGGTCAAGAGGTGACTCCTCATTCAGGGAACAGCCTGGGAAGAGCTTTGCCAACCATTCACAAGTCTGAAATTTGACATTTGCTTCAGTGCGTAGAGACACCCGAGTTACTTTGGAAGGCCTTACCAAGTTACCAGCTGGGGGATGGGCAGTAGTCCAAGTTTCCAGAGGCCTCAACCTGACAGATTCCCCTTTGATTCAAACAACAGAAGCCAGGCCGTCAGAACGTTCAGGACCTCTGCAAGCTGCAAAAGTGTGGTCACCATTTGTTAGATGGCCCTGTTAGCTCCCAGGTCCGTGGCTGAACTCCTGGAAGGCTCCACAATGGGATGTCCCCCTTTTGCATATACTTAAGTGTGTGTTTTTAGGGACATAGTAGCTGTAGCCCTCCCTGACTTCACCATGAAGGTGTGTGAAGGCCAGTTGTCATGACAGTGGATGGTGAAAAGTGAAAATCATACCCCCGAGAACTTGACCTTAGGGATCTTCCTGTTTTTTTTTTTTTTATTTTTTTTATTTTTTTTATTTTAGAGAACTTTTGGGAAGTGATTACCCAAGAGGAAGTTGGGGGACATGTTGAGAACCTCATAGATGGCACAGGGCTTGTGTTTCTGTCTTATGTATGACACAGGCTCAGTTTTCCTCAGAGGAAGTTAGAGCAACGTGGCACAGTGGGCACTTGTGCCGTGTTACACTCTTGTCCCGTTCTCCAAGGCAAGGAGAGGTGTTGAGCTGCTGGAGAGAGAGGCAGGCCGTGCTTGGAGCTGGTGCTGATTTTCAGCTTGCTGTGTCCTGTGGACACTGCACTGAAGCCTGCAGAGGACAGTTTGTGACTTTGGTGGTCAGTGTCATAACTTTCCAACCCCAGAAAGTTCATGATTGCTGTCTTCAGATGAGGCATATTTGAGAGTAATAGTATAGATACTACTCTCTGAGCCAGCCATTCTGCCTTTAAGGGTCCAATTTAAAAAACAGTTAAGATCTGTCTTCATGCCAGAGCTCTTGACCAGTAGTGCAAAGTTGGAAGCCTGACATCCAACTGTAGAAGTTGGTTAAATAAATTGTGTCTATCCACATAATAGCTAGCAGCAACCCTTAAAAATACACCTATGACAATAGAGGTGTTTTTGAAAACATCGTTAGATACAAAATGTATATACCGTGTTTGTTACAAAACTAAACTATTGCTATGACATTTCACGCTGTCTTTCTTTGTAAGCCGGTGATGAAGCAATCTAGTGTGGCTCCTATGTGTAGGGAGGGAGCTTCAGCCTGCCACAGGAGGCAGGCCTCATTGACTTGGCCAGCTAATCTCCTGTGACTGCAGAATGGCAAGAATGATTCCTTGATAATGTTTCTATGGCTTGCACCCCTGTTTCAGGTGTGTGTCTCTGTTTACATGGCTGCATGTCAGTTCTGGCGACCCAGAAGTGGCCGAGGTGTTACTTGTATTATAGATGAGTGCTCTTGGGTTACCCTCTTCTCTCCGCCCACACCAGGCTCTGAGTGCCGGGTGTTGCAGTCTTTAACACTGGACTGACACCAAGATCTCTGTGAATGGTGACCCTGGATCCCAGAGCTTGTGCTGAGTACAGTGGGTGGTTCCTTAGTGGCTGACGTCTTAGCCCCATCCAAACACTTCCCCCTTTCTCCTCTTCCCATCCCTTCATTTTCCATCTCCACTACAGAACATAGTAAACATAAGTAGTTGTGCCCTTGTCACCTGTAATGAGTGGCTGCCACTGCTGCTGCATTTTGGCATACACATCCTTGCATTTTCTCCTCTATAAATATCGAATGTGCACCAAGACCCTGTATGGACAGTGGAGTGCCCAGAGGGACAACATGGGCAAAGCTAACTCCTGGGAAGCAGGACAGCACTTGTGGTATAAATGTTTTTATGGTCTCAGGGCTCCGATCCTGATGGACTTGGGTGCTGTGGTGTAGGCTCTTGTCTTCATAGCAGATATGATCAACATAGGGAAGTATGGCACTGGATGGAGGCTGGATTTGAGCTTCTGGCAGGGGCAGGGGAGCCAAGCTTTGCTTTGTTTGATTTGGAGTATTTGGGGGTGCTCCGCCAATGTACTAAACTGAGTGTTGGCTTGCCTCCAAGCCACTGATGTTTCCTGAAGTAAATGATTTTGCCCCCTCTTAGAAACCTCTGGGTGGTTAGGATACTGTTTTGTTTCCGTAACCCCTCACCCCTGCTTTGTGCTCTGCTGGAGGAGAATGGATCTGGATCATTTCAGACACGGAAGTGAGATTGTGGTCTTGAACACGTTTGTTTGTTTTGTTCTATTTTGTTCCCCCTGATGGTTTTGCAAGTACTTGCTGCTTCCCACAGGCCGTTCGGAGGGAACAGCATCCTTCAGCCTTGGCTCAGAACCATGACTGTGCAGCGGGATGATCGATGTCAAGATAACAGAGCGCTTGCCGACATTCCATCTCAGCTTTCACAGCCTGCAGCTAACCCCGGCATCCACCCTAAGAAAGATGGCTGAGAATCCTTTACAGGGGTGACGTGGGGAGTGTTGCTCGCGTGTGTGTCCACAGTCGGCCACATTTCCTGCGCGTAGGTGTTGGTTGCTTATCAGCAAGCTCTTGTCACAGGTCATGCTGCTTGCTGTTACCTCTCAGTGCTGGAGTTTTCTTATCTTCAACCAGACTCAAGACACCCCATAACCAGCTACCCTGTCTTTGAGCATCACATGTAAATACGTACAGAATCTCTCTGCTTGAAGTCATGGTTGTGGTTGGCTGGAGGAGGTTTTTTTTGTTTTTTGTTTGTTTTGTTTTGTTTTCTGGAGCTGAGGACCGAACCCAGGGCCTTGTGCATGCTAGGCAAGGGCTCTACCACTGAGCTAAATCCCCAACCCCCTCCCTTTTTTTTTCTGTAGGACATTTCTGGAATGGCCCCCAATGTTGGAAAGTGTCTTTGGACATCATCACACATGCTCCTGTGCCAGGCCTCAGACACAATGCCCGTGGCCTGCTGAGGCTATGGCTTCTGTCCCTGCAGTCACTATAACATTAGGAGAGAACCTTCTCTCTTTGCTTCAAAGACTAAGACTGAAGGTCAAATTGGCCCAAGTAAGATGGAAGACAAGTTTGAGGCCAGACCCCACCTCAAAATCAAAGTGTAATAAGAAAATGTATTTTTATGTAGTTTCTAAATATAGTAATTCTAAGATGTGACTGAAATTATTCTCAATATTTTTCCTTTGAAAAATACAAATGTGTTTTAGTTTCAAAAACTGAAGTAAAATATACAGGCATAAAATTTAGCCTTTGAGTTATTTTAAGTATATAATTCAGGGCATTAAATACATTCTACTGTTTGTTGTACATCTGTCACCACTGTCCATCTACAAAGCCTTATATCACCTAAAGCTGAAAGTCTATACTCAGTACATGGTTCCCACTCTTCTTTCTCCATAGCCTGTGGCAACCACAATTTTACTTTCTGTATTTTTGAATTTGACCATCCTATGCACTCATATATGAATTATATAAACTTTTCCTTTTGTATCCAACTTGTTTTAATTAACAAAATGTTTTCAAGATTAATAAATATTGTAGCATGTATTCAGATTCCCCCTTTTTAACAGCTAAATAGTATTTCATAACATCTGTATAGCATATTTCAATGAACATTGTGAATATGGCTACCTAAATGTTGCTTTGAATCAGTCTTTCAGTAGGCCTTAAAAAAGAGCTTTCTAAGTTAGATACTTCTTAGTGATAGTCACTTTGCCCAATTTGGTTACAGGCATCAGAGCATCCAAACACTTTGAACAGTTTTAGATGATGGCATTTCTGTTGCCTGAGTTCAAGAGAGCAGCTTTAAATTCTGGGGAATGTTCTTCCGAACAGACTTGGCAGCAGCCTCGAGCCAGGCCAGTCAGCATTCTTGGAAATCAGCCTGGGCTTTTCTTATCTTTTGCTTTGATAGCTCTTGCCTGTCAGTACCTCCAGACAGAAATCTGGCAGTAGCATTTGCTTCCTCAATCCAGTCTCAGGTGATTAAGCTCTCAGCAAAGCCTTTGTGGGGCTTCAGATAGGAACCGAGGTGGTGTGTGCATCTCCGAGTTTGTGTTGGGAGCAGCAGCACTGGGTTTTCTGTTGAGTATGATAATGAATTCAGGCTGGGCTGAGGTTCTGGGCTACATGCTGTGTTTGGACAACAAACATCTTGATTTTAATTTGTATTTTTCTCCAAATCTATATAGTAAGGGAGGCTGGGTGGAGACCCTAGAGAGGCAGATGTCCCCCCTCCACTCTATGGGAGGTCTAGTGGTTTGGCCATGGTCTACCTTTCTGTGGTTGTAGATACATTTTTGTGGCCTTACAAGAAATTGAGATTAACTTCCTATTTTGTGGGGAATGTATGATACTTTGTTCTTTTATAGACCTGATAATAATCAAATGTGGCTGTCATCATAAAAATATGCCAGTCAGTCAAGTGTATTTGTTTATGCTGCCTGCATTTTCTTCTTCTTTTTTTCTGTTTATATTTTCTAAAGTCACATGAGTGCTCCGAAAGGGGAGAAAGCGCATCCTGTTTACTGACGGCACTGTGGATAGTGTTTTTATAGTGAAGGTTTATTTTCATGCTCTGTGGTATATGTGCATGTGTATTTGTTTTATTTTCAGTATTTTATGTGGGCGTGTGTGCTTGCGGACATCAGAGGACAACTTACGGGAGTTGGTTTTCTTCTACCATGTAGATTCTGGGGATCCAACTCAGGTCATGAGGCTTGGTGGGAAATGCTTTAATTAATTTTGGTGCTGGGAATGGAATAAAGGGCCTCATGCATGTCAGGCTGTGCCATGGACCTACACTCCCATCCTTGACATTAAATCTGATCGTAGCGTGCTGAGAGCCTCGTCCTCTTCCTCCTTGACTGTAATGAGTGTCCTTCCCTTTCCTTCTCCCCTCTGGGTGTGTGAGTGTCAGCATTTCTAGCTGTCTTATCTTCGTACTTATAACCCTTGTTCTGGCCTTGCCTCTGGTGACTGCCTGAGGTACACCTGTGAATGTTTCCTGCCGTTCAGTCCTCAGCCTTGATATATGCAGGCTGCTGCCTGGAATGTGGTAAGTGGCATATGGCCCACCGTGGCAGGTACAGGCTCATGTGGGTAGACCAGTCTCCTTTTTTTTTTTTTTTTTTTTGCGTGGATGAGGGGCAGGGGCATGAAAATCTAACTGGTAAACAGAGCATTTAGTAATGTGCTCTGTGTGTGTGTGTGTGTGTGTGTGTGTGTGTGTGTGTGTGTGTGTGTGTATGTCAGAAGACATTCTTGGGTGTTGTTTCTTAAGAGCAGTCCATGTTGTTTTTGAGATAGGGCCTATGACTGGCCTGGGGCTGTCCATGTAGGTTGGGTGTGTCCCTTGCCTTGATAATGTAGTTTTGAGTAAAAAATGCCCTTACTGTCTAGGACGTATAGCTAGAGCAGTATACCTTTTAAGCTTAAGACTCTGTGGGAGGGAACCATGAGAAAAGCACAGAGCTTTTTGTGTTGGACCAAAGCCTCTATTTTGGGAATAAACTCTGCAGGTCAGAAATACTGATGTGAACATTAAATCCAATTCTTTCCATTTTCTTGTCCTATATTTTATTTCCAGAATAGTTAATAAAACTCCTACTGGGATAAACAGAGGCATGTATTTCAAGCTTTATGCTGTTCTTAATTTTTAAAAATTTGTTAGATAATAGCATTTCAATATGCTAACCTGTGTCTTGCTTCTTTGTCTACATGCAGAAGACAAATTGTGCACACTTTCACAGTAACAAGTGCTCAAAAATAAATAATGCTAGAGAGCTACTTTAAGAATTTTCGCTCTCTTTTTTGAGGGGGGAGTGTTGAACATATATTTCAGTGGTAGAGCACTTGCCTAGTGTACACAGGACCCTCAGTATGATTGTCAGCACCACAAAAACAAATCAAAATAAAATAAAAGTGCTTCAGCTGGGTATGAGCGCACACACTTGTAATCCCAGAACCTGGGAGGCGGAGACAGGAGGACCACACAGTTGCAGTCATCCTAGGCTACCCAGTAAGACTGTGTGTAGTTCATAGCAACAAACCAAAATGAAAGAGAACTCCTATTTTTAATTTTCTCACCTTTTGTTGCTGATCATATATCTTTAGTATCCCTTCAAATGTTATGGGTGTCAAATTTTCAAAGAAGAATTCTGGAGCACTTGTCTATCACATGCAAGTCCCCAGGTGCCATCTCTAGCATTGCTAAGAAAAAAACAAGCAAATCTTAAATGCATCACTTCCTTCGTGACTATGGCGTTTTTGACTTCTTCATTTCTTTACCCTCTAAACGCCCCCCCCCCCCCCCCAGGGCTTTGTGCATCCCAGGCATTCCTTCTACCGTTGACAATTTCGGCATCCCTCAATTTTTTTCACTGCCTTGAGTTAACAACTGGAAGTGCATCCTTTATATTACATATGTCAAGACTAATTTCTTGGATTTTTGTTTTCGGTTTACAGAGCTGCCTGCCAGAGTGTTCATTCTTGATGAGGCTCAGTCCTTTGTAGAGCTCAGAAGTAGATGAGAACCACGGTAGGGAGGTGTCAGACAGTGGGAGGAATGTGGTGTGGTATAATGAAAGCAAAACCAGGCTTTGGCTCTTGTCGGAGATAGGATTGGATGGCAGCCCTGTCAATCACCAGCAATGGATGCTTAGCAATGTCTGCAGATGATGAGCAAATGACTTGAGTTTGTGAACATTAATCTCATCTGTAAAGGGGACCATAGTGCCGATCTACAAGTTTATTATGGAATCATGTCTGCAGACCCCCAGTGTATCATTCATGTTGAAGTCTCCTGAGGCAAAAGTACATGAGAATGTAGTTATTCTTCTTGGTTATTCTCTTCTGTTGCTGTTCCTGAAGATAGAGATGAGGACCTTTTAGCTTGACTGAGGATAGCTTCTTCTTTTACAAACACTTATTTTAATTATGTATATGTATGTGTGTTTTTATGTATGGGTATGTACGTGTGAGTGCAGGTGCACTTGAGACCAGAGGTGCTTGATACCCTGAAGCTGGAGTTACAGGCAGTTGTGAGCTGCCTGATGTGGGTGCTGGAAAGTGAGATCAGGTCCTCTGCAAGGCAGTACATGATCTTAATTAGCCCCTGAACAATCTCCGCAGCCCTTGAAAACCTCTTCTTGTTATTCAGTTGGATTCTGTTGGCTGGACTTGTTCATTTCTATTTTTTTTCCTTTACTGATTGCTTTTTCAGCTGTGGAGCATTATGTTAAAAAATAGATTACAGTAAAAATTTCTCATCCAGAATTCTTGGAAATGCATTAGCTTGGCAAGCTCCTTTCCCCCAGACAGCAGAGGCTTTACCTTTAAATTTCTCTCACTAAAAACTATTTTTCATCTTTAAAATATTTTAAATGTTCAGAAAAAATAGGGCAAAATGCATTAAACAAACATCCAACCCCAATTTTATCAAATACGAATATTTTGGTGTGTTTACATACTTATATATACAAATAAAATATTTATAGTGTATGTGTGTGTATAGTGTATATAATACATTTTCACAAGAGTGTAAGTTGAGAGACTGTGATGTTTTGAAAGAAAATAGCACCCATAGGCTCATATGTTTGAGTATTTGGTCTCCAGTTGGTGGAACAGTTTGGGAAGGATCAGGAGGTGTGGCCTTGTTGGAGGAGGTATGTCACTAGAGGTGGGCTTTGAGATTTCAAAAGACTCATGCCATTTTGAGTGAGCTCTCTCTGCCTTTGGCTTGAGATTTGAGATGTGAGCTCTTAGCTATTCTTGCCACCATGCCTTCACTCCACACCACGAACTTTAACCCTCTGGAACCATGCGTCCAATCAAACACTCCTTTATAAGTTACTTTGATCATTCTGTTTCACCACAACAATAGAAAAGTAAGTGATATGGAGAACTTGCTGGCTGGTCACTGCTCTCTAATGCTTAAGACAGTGCCCAGTGAGTGTCAGGCTCAAAGTAAACACTGTAAAACAGATCCAGCAGCCTTTCCTTCTGCTTCTCCAGATGTAATCCCAAGGCAGACAGCTGTTGAACAGCAATCTACTATATTCAGAGAGTGACACTAATGTCCCCCAATAATAACTACCCTTAAGGAATGAATTTCAGTGCCATGATACCAGATAGGAAACATGGGTTCAGAGGTAGTTATTAGAGGTGGCCTGTGGTGGTCACACCTGTAATTCCAGCACCTTGAGGTGATGGCAGGAGGATCAGAAATTCAAGTTCATAACTTAGTACATAGTGAGTTTCAGGCCTGCCTGACCCTGCCTTGAGAAAAAAGAAGAAAAAAAGGAAATCTATAGAAACCAGAATACTATCTTCTGTATACCTGCAGAGCCATGGAGTAGCTGGCTGAATAGTATTCTATGAAATTTGAGGAAAAGAGATGGAGCAGGTTCCAGGCTGACAGGACAGCGAACTGGAGCTGAGCAGTTAGGAGAGGATTGGTAGTGATCAGAACTTTGTGGATGAGGGCTGCCTAATCTGTGCCGAGGGGAGTATCAAGAGGAGATGGATACTGGCCAGAGAATGGGACTGTTATGCCTTTCTTACATATGCCGGGTAACTCCATGTCCTAGCTAATGGCTAATTGACATATTAATTGAAAACTGATATTCGGGAAACACACAATAAGTATGTATTTGGTCTCTGTCCGTAGTTTCTGGCACATAGCTCCCTAAAGCCTTAGAGTCTACAGTGAAAAGAGTGTCTGATGGCTGGAACCTCCAGGTTTTGGAGGATGGGGGCAAGGCAAGAAGACTAGGAGGCACCTTAGTTACTTTTCTGTTGTGATGAAACACCAAAGCCAAGGCAATATATAGAAGGAAGGTTTATCTGAGCTTACGGTTCCAGAGGGATCAGAGTCCATCACCACCATGGCTGGGAATGTGGCAGCAGGCAGACCTGACAGCTGGAGCAGCAGCTGAGAGCTCACATTTGAGCATCAAGCAGGGAGTAGGGAGTGTGAACTGGGAATAGTGTGTGGCTTTGAAACCTCAAGGCCTACTTTGAGTGGTATGCTTACTTCCTCTAGCAAGGTCATGTCTTCTAAACCTACCCAGACAGCACTGCCAAGAGAAGACCAAGTATTCAAACAGCTGAACCAATGGCTATTCTCATTTAAACCACCACAGAGGGGCTGAAGGTTGAGTTGATTACCAGTGCCAAATGCTTTAATCAGCCATGCCTGTATATTGAAACTTCCACAAACCCCTAGGCTATGTTCAGCTGTCTGAGATCTCTCCAACCCTGCCTTTCTAGGGGAGGTTGAAAAGGCTGCCCTAAGTCACACAGCCAGAAAAGAGATCTAGACTTTAACCCAGATATTTTGTAAACAGACTTTTTTCTTACTCTTACATACCACTCCATACATGTCTTCTGGTACCAGATTTGTGGCAGGCAGTTCTTCACCATTACACTCTCTACTGGAGATGGCACAACTTATACCACTTACGGACGCAGTTCCACAAGACTGGCCCCATTGCAGAGTGGCATGCCTGTGTTTCTCACCAACTTGCTTTAAGTCAGGGCTGGCTAGCCCCCCACCCCTCCAGTGTTGCTCGTTTGCTAGGAGGGCTCACTGACTCAGGGAAGCACTTAGATTTGTTGCTTTATCATAAAGGACATCACAGAAGACACAGATGCACATCTTGATAGTCATGAAAGCCAGGGAATTGCTGTGATAATCCTGATCACGTGGTTCGCTCTTTGGGATGAGTGTGAAGGAAGATTTGGAAGCTGTGGGCTAGACCAGCCCAGGCAGTGCTGTTGTGGAAGCCCGGAGTTCTGTAAGCAGAGCTTACCGGGCCACCATCCTCAAGACTGTCAGAAGGGGAGCAAGGGCTTCTTACCAGAAATTGAGTGCTGGAGGCCTTTTATGTTCCATTTGATGAGGGCTCTGGCTGCACTCTGTGTCCTCAAAAAACGTGAGTGAAATTGAAGTGAGAAATAATGGACTGTTTGGCAGAGGAAGTTTCAAGGAAGCATGATGGCCAGGCTATGGTATGGTTATTACACTCTGCGTTTACTGACATTTACACTGTGTGTGTGTGTGTGTGTGTGTGTGTGTGTGTGTGTGTGTGTGAGTGAGAGAGAGAGAGAGAGAGAGAGAGAGAGAGAGAGAGAGAGAGAGCGAGCAGGAAAGGGATGTGAACCCGGCTAAAGTCAGAGAGAAGATGTGCAGACTATGATTGTTAAAGAAATTAGTGCCATTAAGGAGAAACCTGGACTTTTCATTGTGACCACAGGGAAGGTATCTTGTGAGTAAAACCTCATTTACCCAGAGTTCCAGGGCGCTGCAGTGCAGATTCATTTGTAAAGCTACTGCCTCCAAAGACAGAGCCTTCAAAGGACCCTGCTGGAAGATGGCTGCCTCAGGGCCTCATAATTAAGGAATCATCTTAAGTCTCAGAACAGACTTTGGACTTTCGAACAGTGTTGAATCTGATAAGACTGTAAGGATGGCCTGGAGAGGTGGCTCACCAGTTAAAAGCACTGGGTGCTCTGGCAGAGGACCCAGGTTTGGTCCTTGGTACCTATAGAGCAGCTCACAACAGTTTGCAATTGCAGTTCTAGGGGACCTGGCATCCTGTACTGGCTTTCTTGGGCACCAGGCATACACACATGGTACACAGACAGATCTGTAAGCAAAACATTTGTACACATTAAATTATTATTTAATTAATTAAAAAAAGATTATACGGACTTTGAAGTTGGACTTAAATGCCTTTTGCATTATGACATGGCTCTGAGCCCATGGGGGCCAGGAGCAGAATATTATGGTATGAATATAAAATGTACTCACATTGGTTTATGTGATGAGCACTTACTTGGTCCCTAGCTGATGGGCAGTGCTGTTGTGGAAGACCTTCGGGCAGTGGGGTCTAGGGTAGGGGTACAGGGAGGGGCTGAGCTTCCTAGCCTAGTCCTGCTTCCTGTCTTTATCTCTGCTTCCTGGTCCATAGAGAAGTGAGCGAGGAACCTTATGTCACTACTGCTGCAGCCTGGAGCCTCTTCTGTCACACCTTCCCCTGATGTGGGACTGTAGATACCTTCAAGGTGTGAGCCCGAGTAAGCCCTTCTGCCCTTACATCTGCCACTCACCAGTTGTTTGGTTATAGGAATGAGAAAAGTAATAGACGTTCTGGTTGGTGTGTACTGGTATGTCATTGTGGTTTTGATTGGCATTTCTCTAATGATTAGCAGTATTGAACATTTATTGTTCATATATCTTCTGCTCATATTTTCTGTTGTCAATGTCATTATTCTAATCCTCTTATGGTGGGTATTATGCCATACATTTTATATTAGCATTGCTGCCAGCCTATCACAGCATATTCCAAAGATTAAGGGACGAGGAAAGAGAAGGGGTTGGGTGGAGAATAGACATACATACATACATACATACGTACATGCGTGTGTGTGTGTGTGTGTGTGTGTGTGTGTGTGTAATTAGTAGTGGCTTTAGTTTTTATGACCAAGGAGGCCATGGTTAGATATCTGAGCACGTACACTATGCTCTGAGCCAGTAACATTACCCATATACTAGTTGGTGACTTTGGAGCAGTCGTTTAACCTATGAGAGTCAACTTCTTATGGGAAGTAGGGACCTGTGTTACATGTCTCTCAGAAGAGACAAATGCAAGCGCATTGTTTTGGAAGAATGCAGACATATTTGAAGCAGAATGACTTGTCTGTGGGACATACTGAGAGAACTCAAGCGTTGGCCACCTCTGCTTTTTTCACACAGCATGCACTGTTCTGAAGTGGCTTCTGTTCCTTCTCATTTTCTGCTTCGGAAAATGCCCCCCCCCCCCCTTTATCCCCTCTGCATCACATACCAGAGCAGACATGGCTCAGGCTTTCTCAGGCCAGTGTCAGTGGGTCAGGAATGATGGGATCACTCTAGTTTTTACCATCCTGGAGCTGTTGCTGGTCTGTCATTCTTCAGAGACATGCAAACAGGATCAGTTACCATGGAGATGCCTAGGCTACCATGGACACTCTGTTCCTAAGTTCATATGTGAACTACCTCTTAGGTACAGCACAGGGGTGCTGTTGAGGAGCCTCGTCTCCCTGGACAGTGTTTTATATACAGTGTTGACAGAGTTTATTTTGTCACTATAATTTTTTTTTGTTTTGTTTTTTAATCAAGATTGGTTCTTCATTGGCCAGATAATTTGGGATGGTTTTCAGGAAACTAGAAATACGTTGAAAAAAAATGCTGCTATTTTTAAATGAGTGATTTAAGATTTTCTGATCTAGAAAAGTTCAAGTGAGCCAAATGTTTTGCTTTGAGTCTTTCAGTCCCAATGTTTGTATCAAAAGTGTAATGCTTGCTAATGTTTTAAAAGGTTGATCTTGCTGGCAAGGTCATTCTGTTTAGGGTAGTATAGAATGAGGAAGCCATGTTAAAAAAATATTATTTATCTGTGTGTGTCTGTCTCTGTGTCTGTGTGTCTATGCATGTATGTGCAGGTGCCCCTGGAGGCCAGAAGAGCACATCAGACCTGGAGCTAGAGTTACAGGCCATCGGGAGGCTCCCTTGTGGATACTGGGAACCCAATTCCTATTCTTTAAATTAAGAGCAGTGATGCATCCCCTGAGTCCCAGGACAAGGAAGTCTTAGTAAAAAACAAAACAAAACAAAACACTAGGATACATGTGTCGCTATTAAAGTTTTATCAGGCCCTTAGTTGTGAAGAATGAGGCCTTGTGGGTAGAAACAGTATGTGAAAAATCAGCTCACTGCCTTTTTTCCTGCTAAGAAGTTGGAGAATGTTTCTCTTCACTTTTCACTGTCAAGTGTCTGAGTACGATGCCCACTGTGTGTCAGGTGCACTTTCTGTGTTGATCCTGTTAATATTCACAATAATCCTTTGAAGTAAAATGTCCCCATTCTGTAGCTAGAGATTTTATGTGCTAGAGGACATTTGCCTGTCCTGGGTAAGCCCATAAGGAGGTGTTGAGTTGGGCTCTTCTGCCTGTCAGAACACTATGACATCCTCACAGGATTCTGTGTTTTTCCTTTATGGGGACAGGTCTTCGGGTCTAAGGTCAACATCTCCTTATGAAGCTCTAAGCTCAGGTGATATTCCATGTCTAGAGCAGTGGTTCTCAACCTTCCTAATGCCGTGACTGTCTACTACAGTTCCTGATGTTGTTGGTGACTCCCCAACCATAAAATTATTTTGTTGCTTCTTCATAACTGTAATTTTGTTATTGTTATGAATCATAATTTAATATATGTGGTTTTTGATCATCTTAAGGCCCCCTGTGGAAGGGTCATTTGCCTTTTTTTTTTTTTTTTTTTTTATAGGCTATGCTATTCTCCCCAACTTTCTCAGGATCTCAGAGCTTAGATTTCCTCAAGAACAAAATGGGAATATTTCTCCTCGCCACATGGGAAGAACTACAAAGAATGTAGCTCAACACTGAAGAAGTGTTCATCACATGTAGGTGCCTAGTGTTCAGCAGATGCTGCTATGGACGCCTCACAGCACCTTCTGACTTGGGCTCAAATGTCTAGGAGCTGCCTAGAGCAATCAATGGTTTAGAGTGTGGATTCTAGGCCAGGCGTAAAGGCATATGCCATATATAACCCAGCACTATGGGAGGCTAATGTGGGAGAACCCTGAGTTTGAGGTTGATATGGTTTATGATTCTATCTCTAAACAAATAAACAAATTCAGACTGTTGAATAAACTTCTTGGATTCAAATACTGGCCCTACAGCTTATTATCAGTCCTATCATGTACAACTTCATTGCTTTCTCTGCCTCAGTGTTCTCCATCTATAAAATGGGTAGAATAGCTCCTACCGCATAAAGATAATTAAAAATTATTATTATGTATATGTTTTGCTTTCATGTATGTCTGTGTACCACTTGTGTGCCTGGTGCCTGTGGAGGCCAGAAGAGGGTGTTCCAGTCCCTGGAAATGGAGTTACAGCTGGAAATCTCCATGTGGGTGCTCCAAGTTGAGCCTGGGTCATCTGGAAGAGCAGCCAGCGCTCTTCATTGTCAAGCTCTCTCTAGCGCCAAGAGAAATGATTTGAAAGAGACAAATACAAATTGCTGAGAGACTGAGTTCAAATGATCCCATTAGGTAACATTTTAGTTCTGTCTTTGAGACTCAGACCAGCTATGATCATGTCAATGAGCCACCATAGGCCACACAGGCTGCACTGCCTTCTTTCAGCCCAAGCTGTCTTTTAGGAAGTGAGACTGGGTGTTTACTTGGATGTTGTGGCTGTAATTATTTAGTGGTGTGCAATGATTCTAGAGTGCAGAAAAGTAGAAAGCTCTCAGTGATGCTATCCATCATTTTTGGAACCACCAGACCTCTTGGAGGCAGGGGCATAGGTGGGCAACAATGCTTTCCTCTGAAATCTCAAAACTTCTGAAGGAATCAGAGAGAGCGATTGTAGGTGAATAGTTGAGTGAGTGAGAGTTAAACTCCATACAGGCTTGTTCTGTTGTCAAACTCGGGTGCAGCTGATTTTCTTTAAGAGTTAATAGTTTGTTTCGCAGTGGTTCACATGCTGGAGACTTGTGAAATGTGCTTCTGAGAGAAGGTAGGTCCTACTAGATCAGTGATTCTCAACTTGTGGATTTTGACCCCCTTGGGTCACTTATTAGATATCTTGCTTATCAGATATTTACATTATGATTCATAATAGTAAAAAAATTACAGTTTAGAAGTAGCAATGGAATAATTTTATGGTTAGGGGGTCATCACAACATGAGGGACTGTGTTCAAGTGTGGCAGCATTAGGAAGGTTGAGAAGTGCTGTGCTAGGTAGAGAAAGGCCAGTTGGGTGCTACGCTCAGAAGGCGTTAGTGGGGTTCAGGAGACCCTGTTTAGCTTATTGAGACTGGCTCCCTCTCTCTTGTATTTATTGCTCACCACTCTGCACGTGCTGTCATCATTGTTGACATTGCTCTGGGCCAAGGACCCACCAGAGCTGAGCAGATGCTGGCGCCATGCTTCTGACTCTGCCGGACTATGAACTAGATAATCCTGGAGCTGAAATGCCCCCTCTCCACCATTGGCTCAGCTCCCTTTGAACTTTCAGTCTTCTTGTCTCAGTATCCCAAGAAGCTGGGATTACAGGCCTGCATCATTGGCCTAGCTTAGTATGTCATTTCCTGAAAAAAATTTTTTTTTTTTCTGGCTGGAAAATCACTTGTTTTGTGGCACTAGAAAAAAATCGACCTGTTCTGTATTGCATGGAGTTATCTTGCCAAGAAAGCTACCCTTAGAGGCTTGAGTTGTCAAGCCCATCTAGTTAAAATTTACTTGGTCAGTCTCTCAAATTTTATTTTCAAAAAAGAGAGTTCTGAAGTTCATGTCAGTGTGGCTCAATAGAACAAAACATTCTATAGAAAGTACCATGGTAACTGTCTTGGTTGAAAGTGACAGAAAACCCAATTCAAACTACCAACTTAGGGTGCAGCTTATGGAGTCCAGGGATGGATCTCTGTGAAGGAGGGGCCTGGCTGGGGATCGAAGGGATGTCCTAAGGATCTGGATGACTGTGTTTGTGTGAATGGAGACCTGCAGCAGCATCAAGTTCAGGTCATAAAATGACCATCTTAGCTGTGATTTGATGTGTTCCCAGTGCGAACTTATTCCCTGGGCTTAGGGTCATTGGTCTGTTTTGATTGGATTGTGTGGATCATGTGCCTCAGTTCTAGCCCCTGAGGTGAGTGTTTCTTGAGCTGTAGTGGAAGTGTAGATGGATGGACAGTAGGTAATAGTTGCCTTTCGTGGTACATAAAGGTCATCTGGTATTGGAAGTTTCACTAATTGTGATAATGGTAGTTAGCATGTCTCTTTATGGTTTGCACAGCATTTTGAAGTATGTTCTTTTGTTTGAATTGAGAGATACTAGGGTGGCAGAGTGAACATATGATGAAGAACATGGATGACTTGTAGGTCTGGATGCATAGGCTTGCCATATTACTCGGCCTCTCTTGGCCCATTTCTTTAGCTGTTCAATGGGGATAAAGGTTTTTACCCATCAAGGTTCCGGGAATGCGCAAATGAGTGGGTATTTATGGGGTATTTCTAATAGTGCCTGGTGATCGCCAGCCTCCTTGCCCTTGTTATTGTGTTGAGGTCCTGCCACGTGGCCTCTAAGGGTCAGTATTGTCCTGTCCTGACCGTCTCCATGTCACTCGTGCCTTTGTGTTGACTGGGCATTTGAGTTAATAATTAAGGAAGCAGGGATGAGAATCCATACAAAGTAGACCCACTTTACAGAAGTACCTCCATGTCCAAAGGCCAGTGTTGTTGTTTGCTGTACGGAGTTGATCTTTGTGCTCTGTGTTCTGCTCATGTTCCACCCTGGCAGGAACATACTTGAGTAGGGATGTCCAGGCACATCGAGGGTTAGCATTCACTCAGAAACGTTTTCTGGCTTGTTTTATGGAATCCTGTATTCAGAGTAGTAGATGACAGACACATTTTTTGGGGTGGGAGGTGATTTGACTGTGTCAGTAGGTGTGAGCTGTGGTTACTGACTCAGGTGTGGACTGTCTTACCATTTCTGAGGCTTTTAGCCAGTTCTGTCTAGAAGGAGTCAGTATTTTCCTATTGAAAATATTTCCCCACAATTGCTGAGGATGCTTTTTCCTTTGTAATGTAGGAGGCTTGCTTTTGGGACTCAGATGTTGATATGACCCAGACATTTAGGGAGGGTCATGTTGTGTTTTGGGGACAACAATAGTTTATTTATATTTATTGTAGACTCCAGAGTGGAAGTTGAAGGATGCAGTTCCCACATCTGCAGCTATCAAAGCAAGGGAAAACGTAGTCGAAAACAGGTTTTTGGCTCTCCACGCTTTGCTTGTAAGGAAAAAATGGTGTTAATTGTCATTTACAAAGCTTATTTTCATGGCCAGATCCACAGCTTCCCTGCATGACAGCTCCCTACAGTCCAGTTTCCGCTGAGTTCAGCTGCCTTGTCTGTGGGAGGAGATCAGATATGCCTTGAATGAACAACCCCGCTGAGCTGTGTGGTTGCCTTTGTGTTTTAGTTCTTTATTTTGAACCTTTCTTTTGACAAGAGAGCATGACAATGAGGCACCATTAGAAATTTCAGAGTGCCCAGAGTCCAAACACTCCTTGTTATTGTTGTCTTTAACAGGAGGACGTGCTGATGTTTGAGTATTGATCACAACAACCTAGCTTTAAGACGATAATTACACTCCAAATCCCACATACTCAGAAAGTCAATGGATTACCTTCTGATTCTGTAGAAAGAGCCGGAGTTTACCAGTTTACCATAAGAGGATCTTAGACTTAACTCCCCTGACTGTTCTCAGTTCCTCCAGATGCTCTTGCTGAGTAGTCTAGGATTGATATTAATAATCCCTTCATTGCTTTTGACCTGGGCCTGCCTCATACCCAAGAATATCAGTAACGAAAGTGATAACATTATTATTCACTATGGGATGGATACCACACTGAGTTCCTTTGTTGACTATTCTGTTTAGTATTTTCTCTTTTAAAACCTTTGAAAAACTTTAAAAAAATTTTTTTACCTTGATTTTTATTTTATGGGTGTTTGTGTCTGTACACTATATGTATTGGACATCCTGGGACTGGAGTTACAGTTTATGAGCTACTATGTGGGTGCTGGGAATTGAACCCATGTCCTCTGGAAGAGCAAACAGTACTCTTAACCCCTGAGCCATCTCTCCAGACTCTAAAAAAAATGTTTTTTAATTAAAACATAATTTCAGTTCCCCTCTCTCCTTCCTTCCAAGCTACGTCCCCTTGAGACTCTCCTAGTCCCTGCTCCCTATTTTCAAGCTGATAGCCTCTTTTTCTTCGATCACATGAAATACTAATCCCATCACACAACTCTTGGTTTTTTCCTGCTCGCTAAGCTCTGGTGTCAAACATTTTGCTGTTTTCATGAATTTGGCTATTTCAGATATATCATGGAATGGAACATTGGCGTGATTTAGTAAGTGTAGTGAGAGAAGAACCCAGGTTCGATGCCCATCAGGCTCCTTTCCTCTGTATTCCCCAGGGTCCTGTCAGGAGCATTTTGTAAGTCTGGAATTCACTTTGAGCATACCATGTCCTTTGTAGTCCAGTGTCTGCAAACCTTTTGGTGGATGGTGTATCAATTTGCTTGACTTCTCAGAGGCCACTCCGTCTTATAAAGGGGTTACTGTTGCCAGTGCAGTTGTGCTAAGTTTAATGAAGAGGCACAAGTGAAACTATTTTGTAAGTCCTTAAGCCTAATGTAGATTGAAACATTGACTTAAAAGTTTAGGCTTTATAATTTGTTGTTGTTTGTTTGTTTTTGTTTTTTAGAGACAGGGTTTCTCTGTATAGCCTTGGCTGTCCTGGAACTTGCTCGGTAGACCAGGCTGGCCTTGAACTCACAGAGATCCACCTGCCTCTGCCTCCTGGAGTGCTGGGATTAAAGGCATGCGCCCCCATCATCCAGGTGCTTTATACTTTTTTAAGGGTCCAGTTCCTTTATGCTGCTCTTTACCTGGTGTTTACCTTGAACTATGTAAATAAGACTCATGAATGCCTTGCTTAGCAGCTCAGCTACATTTATCTTAATTTTTGAAAAAAATTTTACCTTTTCTTTTTAAAGGCATGTATCAGTAACTGCAGCTTTCCACACAAGGCTTCTGGCAATATTTTAACACATATCAGTTTCATCTTGAAGGACTCACACCTGGAATCATAACCTGGGCATCCATCCCTGTGCTATGGGCTTGCTGGGATGTATTTGGCAGGGTACTTGAACCCTGACTCTGCATTGGCTTTCCTCTTTCCTCCACCGCGTATACTGATTTTTCTGCCTGTATCTTCTAATTTTTCTAGCTTTCTAACAATTTGCAAATGGGAGGTAAGACTTCTGAGCTGCTATATACCTGAGAATGTGGTGCTCATGTATAATTGATTGCCTAGCTTGGTGTAGAATTCCTGGCTAGAAATCACTGAGTTGTGGATAGAGAAGTGCACTCACTGTCTCCCAGCATCTAGGCTTGTAAGAACACTGTAAGAAGGGTCTCATATGAACAGTGGCACCTACTGATTTTCCACTTTTTCTAGGACCTTTTATTGTGTCTCTTGACTTCGTATTTTATCATCTGTGTCAGACAGTTTATTGATACTACACCATGGTCAGGTTATACTTTTCGTTTTTTTGCTGAGATCCAAATGGACACTTTGATGAATAGTTTTACCATGTTACAAAACCTAGCAGCATTTGGGAAGAGATTCTCAGGGAGGAATTGAGTAGATCAGGTTGGCCCATGGCCTTACCTGTGAAGGATTTTTCTTAATTGGTTAATTGAGGCCAGAAAACTCACCCTGAATGTGGGTGGCACCATTTCCTGGTTTGGGGGCCTGTTTAAGGGGAGAAGTAGCTGAGTAGGGAGCATGCATACTTTTTCCCTCTCTGCTCTTGCTTGTTAAGTGGCTGTTTACCTTGAGTCCCCAACTTGACTCACCAGCAGGGATGGACTGTAGCAAGGAATTGTAAGACAAATAAGCCCCTTCTCTTCTAAACTGTTTGCCTGGTGTTTGTCACAGGACCTGGAAGGAGACTCTTTCCTTGTTTTATGTTCTGTGCTACAGTATTGGCTTTCCCCATTGTTTTCTCAGCTTCCTTCCAAGATGTTGACTTGTCTCTGAGTGCCGCTTCCCAAGGATAATTCTTAAATTTTTCTTGGAACCCTTCTAAAATTTTATGTTTGTTACCATGCTTATTTTATTTTCTGTCGTTGATATTTCCTTGATGTTTTCATAAACTAACTGGGTATTCTGAGATTAATTTTTTTTAACCTTTTGGAACTTTATTTTTTTGAACCATCTTTGCTTCAAGTTGCATTCCCCCCACTTTTCTTGTCATTTGTGTTAGGTATTTTATATGCACGAACGTTCTGGAAGGTCTGTTTCTGAGGCAGAACAATGCTTCACAAACTAGAAGATTTGCCTTCTTTTGCTCTGTTAAGTAAGTCTATTGCCTTTATTTTCCAGCTTTACAAACAACTTGAAGATTTTTCTCTCTGCTCCTGCTATCTTTATCCTAGGAGATTTATGTCTTTTTAAATGAAATAATTGTATTTGTGTTGAGAATTTTGAAGAGAGGCACTAAATGTATTTGAAATACATTTGGAAGTCTTAAAAACAAAACCCCAAAGCAAACAAGCCAACAACCATGGAGGACAGGCTTTGTGGGAGGTCAGGATTCAGGCGTCATTGTCTGTGTTTGGTTAGACAGTGGTGAGCATTCACTCACACTCTATTTTTAAGGGGTGGTATATATTTAGATGGTCTCAGTAGAGATCTTGGCTTTCTTGTTAACTATGCAGTGGCTGTCTCTCCTTTTTGGGTTAAAGACCTTTATTTTAGGTGCATAAGTACTAATAAATGTGTAAAGATAATTGGGGCTTCTGATAAAAAAATGCTTAAAAAGATCCTCATTGATGTTTCTAAAAGGAATTTTCCAGGAGCTAAGCATCTGATCCTTAGATTAAAATGGAGTGGACTCATTAAGTTGTTTCCCGTAAAAAGTGGAATAATAGACTTTAAATCTATTTGCTGCTGGCCACCTACAAAGGACATTCTTGGGCCAAAGCAATTAGACATAAATACAGCATAGGGAGCTGGGTTAAATTTTGAGTTTTATTCTTAGTAAATGCTTCCACAAAGCACTCTGGCAATGGAAAGATAAAGAAGTTTTAACTTTCCTTCCAAGAGCAGGTCACTGCAGGCGTGAGGCAGTCTTGGGAGGACAGAGTTGTTCCTAACTGTGTGGATTATTTCATAATTCACCTCTGCTGGCAGTCATGTCCATTGCTTCCTGTCTCTGAATATGGGATGTACCCGCTGTCCACACTGACACACTGCTGCGAGGAATGCTTTCTTTGGTCATGGTGCAGTAAGCACGGTAGGCTTCTGGCCCTGGTGCTCACCAGATAACAGACCTCTTTTCAGAGGCTTGTGGTGACACAAGAGCCCCTCCTCAATGGCTG